>NC_135321.1:17904467-18505300 GCF_048772815.1 Callospermophilus lateralis
ATATTAGACATAACAAAATACTTCTTAAACAACAACAAAACACTCCTTTCAAACTATTCAACATCCTATCTCCACCCAATGATACATCCTCAGCTCTGCTGTGAAGTTCTTCCACAATATGATTCTAATCTACACCTCCAAACAGACCTTCCACTAAATTTTCTGAGCCCTTCCCATGCTTCTCTAGTATATACTATATTGTATGTAATTAGACATGTAGTAACACTAATGTTAAGTAGTTATAATGCATTAAGCACTGAAAATAAGAAGAAGAAACACTCAATTCTGTCCAGTCTTAAGAAAGATAGATAGGAGTTCAAACGTACACAATCTTGCAAGGATTCAATGAGTAATAAAAATAATATAATACCCTTTTGGTCTTCTGGTGAGAAAAAAAATCATAATATTGCAAATTATTCATTCCTGGTTACAAAGTTTTATACGATCAGTATAATCAACATAATTAGCAAAATAAATATTTGTTACTTCTAAATAAGCCTGATTGCTAACAGTATTCTAACAAGGCAAAAGCAGTACGTTTTCTATAGGGTTTCCCAATAAAGTCTTTACTTTCCACTGAAAAAAACACATAAAAAATAAGATCCAATATCACAGAGTAAATTTTTCTAGGGCTCTTGGTGATGATTTTTTGTTTTTTTTTTGTTTTGTTTTGTTTTTTTTAAATTGGGTGGGTTTTTTCTCCTGAGGTTAGAAAGCCATCCAGAGGACAGCTCTTTAAATATTCCCCTCAGAGGGAGCCTCAAACTCAACATGAGAAAATAGTTAAAGAAATCCCTAATGGTCCAGTCAGCATACATTTTTCATAAAGTGATTATCCTCCTGCAGCCTCAGCTTCCTAAGTCTTTTCCCCCTTCCATAATTGTTTTCCTGGTAGGCCAGGCAACAATTACCACTGCTACAAAACTGAGGAGATTCACAAGCAATATATTTTACAATACATAAGTGTAATGTCTCTGATATCTGGTGCTTTTATCACTAATTGCACTATAAAATGCGCTATTAAAACAGGGACAAACAAGATTGTAAAAATCACATAATGGACCATGACCACTTACAAAAGGCATTCATGAATGTTACTGTACCACTCTCTTTTCTCTAATTTTCCAGTTATACAATTATTTTTCTGAATTTTTATTTCTAGGAACACCATCAGGAAAAAGAATATATTTGGGAACTTCCTAACATACACACATGCTCTTGAATACATTGTTTTATACATTTGCTCAAAATTAAAATCATATAGCATGCCAGACAATATGCTACAACCCCTGAGTTCCTAGGGACAGATATGTAGTTCCTTGAAAGAAATGATGGGCACAACAAATGCATTTAACCTGCAATTTCTCCTCAAACTCTAGAGCAGAGAGCTGAAAGCATGAAGAACAAACAGATGGATTTCACAATTCAATCTATGAAATATAGAATACAACAGAACCAAAAAAACATTTATTTCCTGGGGAAGAAAAGAATGATCAAAGGGTGATATTACTGGAAGTTACTGGAGGATGCGGATCAGTGGAACTGTCCACTACTCCGTGTGCCATTAGAACTCACTAACTTGTAGCTAATGTTAAGTTTGCTGATGAGCCTTTCAACCCCTTCACTATTGACTCACTTGTCTAACCATTTGAAAAATGAGAATCATTAATAAGATAGAATTAGCTGGGTGTGATGGCACATGCCTGTAATCCCAGTGGCTCGGACAGCTGAAGCAGGAGAACCACGAAATCAAAGCCAGCCTCAGCAACAGCAAGGTGCTAAGCAACTCAGTGAGACCCTGTCTCTAAATAAAACACAAAAATGGGATGGGGATGTGGCTCAGTGGTTAAGTGCCTCTGAGTTCAATCCCTGTTACCACCCACCACCCCCAGGAAAAAAAGTAAAAGTAATAATTAAACATATTTGTACCATCCATAAATAATTCCAATGAATATTTAGATGGGATTAGAATTTCAAGTGGTGACTCAGATGAAATACTGTAAGTTTCACTTATCCATTACTAGAGACAAACTCATTCTAATAATACCACAGAACCCAAATCCCACAAACCAAATAGTGGCTAGTTTCTAGAAAGCTAAAGACAGGTATGCAATTAACGAGCTAGGATTGCTTGTTGTTTTTTAATAGGACAATCTTCTGCTAGGTGAAGTGGAAACTTCTGCTTTGTAAGTACTTATAAATGTCAGTTGGTAAAGTGTGATTGAGCTTGGGTCTGAGGAAAAAAAAAACTTTCTAGACTTGTGCAACTCTGTCATACTTATTCTCAAACATTTTCTTTTTTTTTTTTTTCAAAGAGAGAATAAGAAAGGGAGAGAGAGAGAATTTTAATATTTATTTTTTAGTTATCGGCGGACACAACATCTTTGTATGTGGTGCTGAGGATTGAACCCAGGCCGCAGGCATGCCAGGCGAGCACGCTACCGCTTGAGCCACATCCCCAGCCCCCTCAAATATTTTCTTAAATCATTTCTAATGACCAAAACCTTACTAAAATCAAACTGTAATTTTAAAAGAAATGATACATCACAGTTATATACGTCTTAGTTGTACCCATTGTTTTTCTCACTGGGGACATTAACTAGTGCTCAACCTTTCATCAAAGACTATTAGAAAATAAGACAGATGATACATATAATGTTTGCTCTAATTTCAGAAATCCAAGTTACTTCAAGCAGCAGAAATAATTTTTAAATATTTACATAGCAAAAATAATTTACTTTTTCAAAATGTAAAATAGTTGAATCATTCCAAAATTTTGCTCAACAAACTTAAAAAATCAGAAGTTTATTTTCCACTAATATTATCTCTCAAAAATTATTCTCTAAGACATACTATAGCTATGTTACTAAATGCAGTTAAATGGGGTCTACATACTTGATGAACACACAACAAAACTCACCTTGTCAGATGCCTCAGAAGCCAAGAGGTTAGTTGCAAGGGTTTGTAGTTTGTGATGGGCTATATTTTTAAGGGCAGCAAGACTACGTCTTGTCATAGCTTGTTTGAGGTTGACTGCAGGGTGACTAAGTGAATCTACTGCAGCAGGAACTGCTTCATCACAAGCATTCAGTATCTCTACTGCTGTTATCCCCATCACACAACGATCCAAAGCACCTGGGAGGCAAATATGTTCACATGTCACACAAGACTATAATTTTTTTTTTTAATTTTTAAGAAAAATTTCTATGTAGAGATATGTAGTAGCAGTGAATTCTAGAAATATCTTCTTTTTTTCTTTTCTTTAATAATCTTCCATGCAGATTACCTCAGTCTAACACAACTTCCCAACAAGGTCAAGTTCAGAGCCAAGATTTTGACAACCTCCTTCAGATTTTTTCCACTCTATTCCTATTTTCCAGGTTTCCTTGATTACTCCCACATCATTACCCTATTATAAACATTAAATAAGATGACCCGAATGTCTCCCAAGTTGTACATCAATATTAAACAAAAATATCTTACTAAAATGCATACTTTTGCAAACCAGTTTGCAAATTTCCTTGTTTTGTCTTTTCTTTTTTTCTTTTTTGTTTGTTTGTTCATTTAATTCTTGCTTTTCAGTACTGGGGATCAAACCCAGACATGCATGCTTGGCAAGTGCTCTACCACTGAGCTACATTCCCAGCCCTCAGTCTGAAATTTTTTAAAAAATATATTTTTAGTCGTTGATGAACCTTTATTTTATTTATTTATATGTGGTGCTGAGAATCATATCCAATGCCCTCACTCTGCCACTTAGCTAAAACCCAGCCCCTGAAATTTTTTGATTCTTACTCTCACCACCCAAATGTTTCCCAAACATTTCTGAAAATAATTACTACTTATAACAACTTCAGAGTCTTCATTTGGCCTTCCTTCCTTTCCACTTACCTCCCTTTATGCAATTTTTGTATAAGTTAGCACACAAACCTCTCCTTCCCAGATAATGCAGGGTTGTCACCTCTTTCACCAAAGCCCTCTGAACCTTCACCTAATGTCACATTTCAAATCAGCTGTTCTCTGATTGTTTTAATTTCTCCCTTTTCTGCTTTATTTTTTCTATAACACTAATGCCAATTAACACACTGTTTATTTAAAATTTCTGATTTGCTTCTACCCACCCAGAATTGTAAACTACACTAGAGGTAGAGAGTACATATGTGTAAGAGAATGTGTGTTCATATGTACATGCATGTTTGTACATGTAAATCTGCAGAAACAATAAGAAAATGAAGTTCAGCTATAAGTGTCAACATGGAATAAAAGCCACAATATATTGTTAATAAAAAAACAGTAAAATGGTAATTAAAACCATCACCACCAACAACAGAAACCATGTCCAGCTTGAAGGGATTCCTAGGACATAATATTAAGAGTTTAAGATTATAATCCACTAAATAAAATGGGAATCCAAAAGTTCTTTATGACATAAATGACTAAATTAAAAATTTGAAAACAAATGTTTACATGGTTTCAAAGTACTTTGCCCCCAAATATTTACTAATTACAAAAGGGGAAAAAAAGAATAATTTTCCAGTGAAGAAGCCAAAAAACACCACCTAAATAAGGTGATCTAAGTATATATCAGTGATGAAACAAATTAAAATCATTTGTCATGTGACAGGATACAATGAGAAAAATATCTGTGATATTCTTGCCAAAGATATATATTCGGTCCTGGCATAATGGAGCACTCCTGTAATTCCAGCTGCTTGGGAGGCTGAGGCAGGAAGATTGCAGAATCAAAGCCAGCCTCAGCAACTTAATGAGGCCCTACGCAACTTACCGAGACCCTGGCTCAAAATAAAAACAAGGGCTGGGGATGTGACACTGTAATGCATACTCTGAAAATAATCATGAGAAAACATCACTTGGGAAACATTTTACAAAACAACTGACCAATCGGATTCCAAAGTTTCAGAATTTGAAGGAAAATTAAAACTAAGGAACTATTCCCAATTGAAAGATTCATAGAACTAAATACCATGCACAATTCCAATGTAGATGTTTTTGCAATAAAAGACTTTAGTGGAACAACTGGAGAAATTTGAATAAGGCCTGAAGATTAGATGGTAGCAATATATCAATAACTTCAAGGTGGGGGAAGATTTATATGACATGGCAAGATTCAAAACATTTGTACACAAAAAGGTAATCAACACAAGCTAAAAGGAAATACTGAAAAGACTCAAGAGGAAAAAAAAACTCAGTCCAAGGGAAATCTATTTTAAAATAATCAATTTAGAAGGAGAGTATATTCTGCTTGAATCTTTAACGATTTTTAAAATTCAAATAAGCAGAAAGGACTTCTGCTTCCAGTCAATATGGGGTAACAGGTACTAAACTCACCCTTTACATTCACATGTATGTGTGTGTATGTGTGGTTTTGTGTGTGTGTGTGTGTGTGTGTGTTTAAAAGACACAATATATGAAAACAACAATTTTCCAGACAAGGACATTGGGCACTTAAAGACAGTGATGCTTGAAAGATGGAAACAAACAAGGTTCAGTCTTCAATTACTCCAGCTCATCCCTCAAGATGAGTCTCTAGGACCACAGCACAAGAAGAGGGAAGCCAAGTAGAGACTAACAGATTCCATAAGTTAAAGAGAAAAGGCTGAGAGGCCAGGAGACCAAAGCCGCTAGAGTTTGCAGGACAGAGTACCAGAGCAGAGTAACCACATAGAAATCTGCAGAAGTTCCTCACATCTTTGCCAGAATACTGAGAAGTTCATGATTGTGAGGAATCCACGAAAGGCTCAAGAAAGAATCGCCTGGAAGGACTGCGGGATGCACATGCTACTGTGAATAGTGCCTGTTCTCACCAGCTAGAAGGAAGTCTCCTAACTCACAGTGAAGAACTGATTGAGCAGAGTACTCTGTAAGGTATTGCCTCAACTATGGGTAATAATTAGCTCCAGAATTATCACTTCCCATCCCCACCTAACAAGTTTTAAAGGCAAAACCCAAGGAGGATCAATCATGTCCCTTAATAAATCTCAAAAAGATTTGTGGGAATACAAAAATATCCAACATCCAGGAAAATAAAATTCATAACCTCTGGTGTCCAATAAAAAATTACTAAATGAAAACTACAACATAGGTCATGAAACTTACATTTAAATGTGAATAATGCAGATTAGTCACTGGGGAAGGAAAGAACCATAAACTTGAAAACATAGTAATAGAAACTATAAAAAATTAAAAAAGAAAAAAATTAAGATTATTAGTGAGCTGTGGGCCAATATCAAATGGCCTAACATATATAATTGGAGTCTCCAAAGAAAGAAAAGAGAATGGAGGACAGAAAACATATTTGAATAAATTATAACCATAAATTTTCCAAACCTGATAGAAACCCACCCTCACAGATTCCCGAGCCCAAGCAAAATGAAGAAAATTACAATCAAAACAAGTAATAAAAGTGTTTTAGGGATAGGGATCTAGCTTGATATTAGACACTTGCCTGGCATGTGTGAGGCCCAGAATTCTGTCGGAAGTACCAGGAAAAAAAAAAGTTTTAAAGCAGCCCAAGAAAACAAACATGTTATATACAGAAGAAAGTTAAAGACTATAGCAGACTTCCCTCTGGATACAATGAAGTAAGAAGATAGTAAAGAATTGAAAGAAAGAAAAAACTGTGAACCTAGAACTTTACACTCATAGAAAATATCTTTTAAAAATAAAGGTGAAGTTGGGCTTAGCTGCACATGCCTCTAGTCCCAGCTACTCGGGAGGCAGAAGTGGGAGGATCACTTAAGCTCATGAGTTGAAAATCAGCCTGGGCAAATAGACACAGCTAAAATAAAATTTAAAGCAAACAAAAAAAATTTAAAGGAGATGAAATAAAGAATTTTTTTTCAGACAAGCAAAAGCTGAAGGAATTCATTGCCTCAGACCTACAAGAAAAATTAAATATTAGAAAAAGAAAAGTGATTTCAGGTGGAAATCTGCACCTTCACAAAGCAATGAAGAATATTAGAAATGATAACTATGCATAGGTAAATATATGACTTCATTCAAATTATTCCAATTTCCTTAAAATACAATAGACTTTTCAAAAAGCAGAAAGAAAAAAATGTCCTAAGTAAGTGAAAATCATGAGAATATAGATGATGCAAGTTAAAAGAAGTGATAGTGAGCGAGTCTATTATTCTTAACTACCGCAAATGGTCATGTAAAAGAATAATAAGAAGGATAGGGATATAGCTCAGTTGGTGGAGTGCTTGCTTTGCACGCACAGGCCCTGGGTTCAATCCCCAGCACCACCAAAAACAACAACAATAACAAAAAAAGAATAATAAGAAGTAAAGACAGAAAGGTGGAAGATTTTGTCTTGAAGGTATTGTGAACTGACATTGTTCAGAGCTCATTCATTGAACAGTAGCATGAACCAAATGTTACTGCTGTCTTCTATCCTAGGATTAATTAACAAGCAGAGTACAGGATAGATTAGAAGGGAAAGAGCAGGCAGAGTAACCAATAAAGATAGCTTAGGTATGGGGAAATAAAACCCTAAATTAGAATAATACACCGGAAAAAAAGAGGAGCTGGGAGAAATCTAATGGGAAAGACTTAGTAATTAACAGCATGTGGGGTTGTGAGGAGGTAGTGGTAAAGTCAATCACATCTCTTCTCTGATACCTCTGCCTTCCAAGAGGGAAGCAATGGAAATAGTTAACTACATAGGTAAGTAAGATTTCATATTTTATAGTCATTCATCAAAAGGGATAAAAGATACTCTCTAATTATACTTGATTTTACCAAGTATCTTTTTTAATTCATTCTTTGTGTTTCCCCCTATTCTATTCCATGCTTGTAACATAATAAAAAGTAAAAATCTGAGGCTGGGGTTGTGGCTCAGAGGTAGAGCGCTTGCCCTGCACGCGTGAGGCACTGGGTTCAATCCTCAGCACCACATAAAAATAAAAAACAAAGTAAAGGGTAAAAAAAAAAAAGTAAAAATGTGGGCTGGGGTTGTGGCTCAGTGGTAGAGCTCTTATCTAGCATGTGTGAGGCACTGGGTTCCATTCTCAGCACCACATATAAATAAATGAATAAAATAAAGGTCCATCAACATCTAAAAAAATATGTAAAAAATGTAAAAGACATAGAAGAGTCAATAATGTAGTGGCAATATATTATAAAACAGAAAGGGAAGGTCGAATCTCTAGTATGTCAGATACTGCTGGAAAAAGGTCAAATATGTGAAGAAAATATTTGCCACTAAAACCTCTCAACAGCAATTTTAGTAAAAATTCAGAAACATAAATTTAAATAAATGAAAATAAAAGCACAGGAATGTTTTTGAAGTTAGTCTTAAGAATGACACTAGACTTTACTTGTATAAAAATCTGATCCTTGACATATTTTTGGTTATCCATAATTTATAGACATTTTCAGCAGACACCTGAATATACATTAACTCATAAGTTTATGCTATGTTTGATTAGGTAATTCAGTTCAAAAAGATGAATATATTTAATTAAGTCAATGTAAAAATTGGAATTTTAAAAAACTCAGAGGGGCAGAAAATGAATAAAAGGAAAAAAGGCAACAGAACAAAGTAAATGATAAGAACTCATATGCTAATTTCTAATAATATTCAGCAAGCATAAATGATATTTGCATTTGTACAAGGCGACCTAATTAAACCTATTAAAATAGGAATATGATGTGGGAATCACTTTTGCCAAGAAGCAAAGATGATAAAAATGAGCAAATGAGAATGTTATTTAGGCTTGATAATGATTACATAAGAACACTTCATGGCACCAGTTATGGCTTAAAGCATGCCACTGTGGGCCAAATAGGATTCTGACCTTGTCAAAGGCCTGTGGGAATGACATGCACAGTTACTGGAATATCAAATGTGAAGAATGAGACAGTTGACCCCTGAAGCACATAAAGAGCTCCAGGTGGAAGCAGTCACCATCTACATCAGAGGCTAACCTTTAATAAGTTCGTGAATGGGAGTCAAAAGATTCATCTGGCCCATTCTTGTTGCTAGTGTTTGACTGTTTAAAGAGAATGTCTTCATGGCCTGTTCATCACTATGAAGTGGCTAGTTCATCTAATAAAATGTCCTGATAAAAGAATAACAGATTCTGGACTTCAAATTCTCTAATTATATTTATATTACCTAGCTTTTATTTCATTAGACAATAAACACTGAAGACAAAAATCTACCCATGTGAAAAGAAAAAAAAATTAAAACAAATGACACATAATTGTACAAAATAAAGAAAAATTAAGTGTTTTAACCTAGAAATTATCAGTAAAACTCAAAATAGCAAACTATGCCCTTTATGTATAAGTAGGTTTTGTATGGTACAGCTTCATCTGTGAAAATACATTCCCAAAACACGAAGATCAAGTATCTCCTCAGAGTTTAAATACATTTCATACATCAAACCCTGGCTGTATCTGATTTATCTAGCTTCATTTTTTATTTATTTAATAAATAAATAAATTTAATAAATAAATAATGTCAATACCTTCAGGATGTACCTTACGGACTCCCCAGAGACCTATATATCACTAGCTACAGCACATACTGCTAAGAGAGAAAAAGAACATATACCTCCTATTATAGCTGAAATCCAAAACAAATTTTGTTTCTCTATTTGTACCTTAATTAAGAATGTCAGTAACTGATTATTTACTCAGGTCCTCCTGAAGGTCAGAGCATAACTATAATTTCAATATTATATATTGTGTTTAATCTAAATTGGGTTAAATTACACTAAATTCATTTTAAGCAGAACATCCTCCAATATCCCTATAGTTAGGGGTAATTTATTGTTTCCCTTTAAAAAAAATCACTGTAAAAGTTACCTTGTTTTTCAGTAAGATCTCATCTGGAAAGAATTTCATATTTCACTCTGTATTATTTACAAACATTTAAATATTAATCTTAATATTTAAGATTAAATATTCTTAAATATTCAAGCACCACACATTTAAAAATCTCAATCTTTCAAGACAATGATACTCTTTTCCTTTATTTACTTAAAAAGCCCTAGACAAGTTTATCATATCTTCTATTTTAAGATATACCAATGAATTTTACAGTATTTACAATATTTTAATATAGTTCTATTGTTCTAAGAACTTTCTTCAATACTTATTCCCAAAGAAAATATTTCCAAATGTAGGTAAAGTCATTTTGCCAAATTCCATGAGGTAATAAGTTAAGCAGTATGTTTCTTTAATAATTATAGAAAATACATACACATGTCTGCATATACACACAAACTAAAAAGTATACACACACATACATTATACATACATTCTATTTATCACATCAGGAAACTATCTCATTTTACTCCTACAACACTATAAAATATTGTTGTAAAATAGGAAATACTATCCTAATTTGACAGATGAAAACACCAAAGGGCAAAAGTCTGGTCAGCTAAGATAAATCACAGTGCTTCCAAGTTACTGTGGATCCTAAGTTCAAACCAAACAATCTGATTCTAGCCACAAATGGTATCTTTAGTGTGTGAAGTGGATCAAACCAACAAGCAAGACCATGATAAGTAGGTAGACTATAACATTAAGGAACACAAAAGTAAAATACAAAATTGCATATATAGGTCGGCAGTAATTCTGTTTTTAAAAATGTCCGGGAACAAATAAGAAAGAAATATGCCAAAATGTTAATATTTACAACTGGGTAATGAGCTCTGGTTTTGCCTTTTTTCTCTTCTAATGTTTGTGCTTTAAAATTTGACCAAAAGTATTAATTTCTTTTACAACCAGACAAGAGAGAAAAAAAAAGTGAAATGCAAAAGTAAAGAAATCTGAGACTTCCAGAAGGTTCCTCTTGTCAAAATTGCCTGTGTTACAGTTAAACTGAGGATGATCAATAAGGCTGCTGAAGATGATAGCTACTTATTCCAAAAAGGCCTACGGGAACTCCCATTTGATAACTGTGCAAGCAGCTGTATACAGTCTGATTTCAAAAAGACTAAAACAAACAACAAAAGGTGAAGAAAAAGAAAATATTTGATAGAAATATTATGTAGTTCAAGTAGGAGTCTAAAGATAAGTGATTATCAAACCTTTTATCACTTATCTTTAGACTCAAGTAGGAGTCTAAAGATAAGTGATAAAAACCTAACAATGTAAAAGTTGAATCCAATGTTATCACAAAAAAGCCAGATTAATGCAAAACATTGTTGCATGCTTAAGTATTTCCCAGGGAAACTCATGGTAGTGTGTATATGAACACTGTATATCTTTACCTGTGCTTTTAAGTTAAGCATTACTGGTCCACATTATAAACTCTATCATCACATTTTTGAAACTTGAAATTTTACATGCCCCCACTAGAACTTGAAACCTTGATGTAGATTACTTCCTACGATTTTCTGCCCAGCACTGCCTTTCTGCTATTCAATAAAAGAGGATTTTATTTTTTTTTCTGCTGTTTCTGACCTGAGACAAACATGGTTCCTTCATCCCACTCCCAATTTATCTCATGAATTATACAGAAATCACTTATACTTTGTCATTTGTAAATCTGTCCTCATCTGTACGTTACTTTCAATTATATGCTTTTAAAGACTAGTGAACTGATCCACAAGTATTTGGCATAGTACAACAAATAAGAGGACACTGAAATATTTCTTTATTGATAGCAATGAGAATATTTAGGGAAAGCAGTGATGAGGAAAAAAATAGCAATTTTTATACATTGCAAAACTTAATTTTTAGGAAACCAAATATATCCATTAATTTTCTAGTTTCTTTTCAAGCTAATTCTTACCAGTATCCATTTGCCAGACATACACAGAGCCATCTGAACAACCCACGACCAGGTAATCATCAGAGGGTCTCCACTTGATTATCTGAATAGGGAAAAGGTGCCGAGATGCCAACATGATGCATTTTTTCTCTCGCAAACTTAGAAGTCCTACTGAGTGGTCACTGGCTACAGAGCAGATACAGTGCTGCACTCTTGCCTGAAAAGAAGAATGCACCTTCATTACATTTAGATTAAATTTAGAGTAAAACAGATTCTGTTCTCAAATAACTGAAATGAAAGTTAATCATACATTCACTACCACCAAAAATCAACTACAACTAAACATTGAACAATTTCTTCCTTTATATTATATATAAAACACTCAGTTCAACCATCAAAACACTTTTACTAAACAGGAAAAGAAGCCTTGGAAAATCTGCTGTTCAAATTTGCAGATGCCCGCTCACTGAAATGGTTGCTATGTCTAAGCAGGCAAAGGTGGAAAAAAATTGATCTGTTCTTCTGTGTTCCCTTTCCACAGTATGAACTTTCCTTTGTTTGCCATGAGAGCTGCTTTCTGCAGTCCTTCCTTCTGTTTGTGACTCTGTCATTTTAAACCCCTGCTCCTCCCTGCTCAGAAACAATACCCTCACAGTCCCCCTGCCAATCATCCTTGGGAGTCAAGAATATTTCATGTTATCTATAGATTCACACCCCTACTTCCTTCCCAGCTTCTGTCTATAATGCCAGCAGGTGCATTACCTCAGCTAACCACACAATAAGCCAATTAAACATTTTCTGCTCATATCTAGTTTTTGCCTTTCAATTCCCTTTTAGAACAAGATGAGATGTAAATAATCAAGGACTGTAAGGATTTTCACCAACAACAAAGAACTCAATCTACAATGGAGAAAACTTAAAAACTGAAGTTTTTAAATTTCTATAATACAATTCCTAAGCAATTTAAAACTTAACTCTTTGCTGACATAGATGATGATCTCAGGTCATACTGAGGGAAAGCATATGAAAACAACCATCTGAATTACTCCACGTATTGGGACTATTTCTAGAGGATGAGGTCCCCTGCAGTTCTTACATATACTCTCCTTTCAATGAGATCTAACGGAAGGGACTTGTCAAACCTCAGCCTGCTGGACTTCTGAGCAAACAGACTGTTTTAGCCAGAGATCAATATCTCACTGATTCCCCAAGTGGGAATGTTGAAAGATATTAGGTGAAAAGGTGGGGGAGGTGGCTGAATGTGCATGAAAAACACTGAACCTATGCAGTTGTTGATGTTTTTAACCATAGAATTTCCAGGATGATTTAGCATGCTGATGTGAATATTTCCTATAAGGAAATAAAATATAATTCATCTCTAAATTTGCTTGACCATGTTATCTATGACACCTAGTTTTTAAAGGTCACGTTTTAGGGAAAGCTGGTGCAACTGGTTCCTTTTATATTGTGGTTGCTAACAAACTTAAGACTAAATTTTCCTATACCAGTGCAGGGTCCTGGGACATACATATTTGAACATGGACTCTCAGTGGTCTCATTCACTTCTCTCATTTTCTCTTCACCATGATTTAGCTTCATCTTTATTTTACTTAATTTATATATATATATTTTTAGTTACAAATGGACACAATACCTTTATTTTATTTATTTTTTTTTAATTTTTATGCAGTGCTGAGGATTGAACCAGGGCGTCATACATGCTAGGCAAGCACTCTACCACTGAGCCACAATCCCAGTCCCTTAATGTTTATTTTTATAAACAAAATCAATTTTGAATAACACAAGGCATTAATAAAATAAAGATATGAGATTAAACTATCTAATTTGTTCTCAAATTCAAGTGTTTTATCTTTTTATTCTTTGTTAGCTTTTTTATGTTTTATGATCATTTAGACACAAAAGTGAGCACAACAGTTGGTTTACTAATTTAAAAGTTAAGAAAACTATGTTCAAGCCTGGCTCAGCGGCACACACCTGTATCCTAGCTACTCAGGAAGCTAAGGTAAGAGGATCTCAAGTTAAAAGTCAAACTGAGCAATTTAGGGAAAACCTGTCTCAAAATAAAAATGGCTGCAGATGGAGCTCAGTGGTAGGGTGCCCCCTGGGTTCAATCCCCAGTTCTGAAAACAAAAAAAAGTGGGGTTGGGGGGACTAAGATTGTGGCTCAGCAGTAGAGTGCTTGCCTAGCATGGGCAGAGCCCGGGTTCTATCCTCAGCACCACAAAAAAATAAAGGTATTATGTTGTGTCCATCTACACTTAAAAAATAAAAATTTTTTTAAAAAGGTATTTAAAAAAAGAAAGAAAGAAAACTAAGTTTAGAAAGATATTACAAACCTCTATTAAAAGATTATAACTTTCTTAAACATTTGTTAAGCTATTTCATTTATCTTGATAAACACTCAATTGAAATATAAAATATGATTTCTTTCTTTAAAAGGATGTAAAAAGAACTGTGGGGCAGATGAATTCTGGTACCCAAATATTACTTTTTTTTTTAATTAGCAGAAAGATGTAAAAAAGTGGAACATCATTTAAATTAAAGCACTACAGAATACAACTGAGTAAATACATATACAAATGCACAAGAACACGCATATGTACCCTATGATACCTTTACTCTCAATTATTTCATAACATAAAGTATTAGCTACACAAAACATGCAATGCTAACTTTAGATATTTAATATAATGGACGCTTTGATTTTCTACAGATTGTCACTAGCGCTGTCTTTGTATTTATCAAATATTATCTATTATTCACTTTAAAAAGGGAAGCTTGAAGCCTTAATGGTTAACTACTGTTTTCTATTTTGCATCACTAAAAAGAGGTCATTTCATTCATATCTTTCATGAGAGAAACAGTGATCTTTTTCTCTTATATGATTTTTTCCCCCATTACTGGGAATTGAACCAGTAGGGTTCTATTGAACTACTGAGCTACATCCCCAGCATTTTTCATGTTTTATTTATTTTACTTTGAGATAGGGTCTAGCCAAGTTGATAAGACTGGCCTCCAACTTTCAATCCCACTGCCTCAGTCTCAGGAGTAGCCAAGGTTACAGTCATGTACCACCACTGTGTCCAGGGGTCTCTGGGTATAATAAACTCAAAAAAAAAAAAAAAAAAGGATTCCTAAACAGCATTTTCTTCAAACTACTCATATCTTTTCACCAGGCACTGGTCCACTACAACACTCAAACATGCTTCACTATTTTTGATTCTACTACTTCGACTCATAAGCTCTCCAAACTCCTCTTTAAAAAGAGCTAATCCTTAAATAGCACCTCACTCCCAACTGGCCTACTTGCTAGTCCCCAAGTCCAAATTCATTTCATTAATGTTCATATGCATGCAATTCCTTCATTTTTCAAAAAGTAGAGAAAAGAAGCACAAGTCAATATGAAGTTTTGCAAATATTCTTCATCATGTTAGGTGTTTCTAAAATTACAATCTGTTGTAGCTCTCAAGAGCTGAAGCTACTGACAACCACAGAGCTGTGCACACATCTCCTTATCATAGTTTATATTCTAGTGGACAGAGGACAAGAGCCATTAAGCAAACAAGAAAGGCTTTTTTCCATTCCTATGAGGAAGCAGAATTTTAACATGATCAACCCGTCCTGAGAAGTTCTGTTGTCAGAACTTTCACCCTTCCCTTTATAGGCACGGAATCATTTCAAAGATTAGAGGAAATGCAATCCATCTTCATAAGAATATTTAAAAGCTCTTTGTCATATTACTCTTTAGTGTAAAAATTAAAAATACATACAACAAACATAAAATAATAGCATAGGATCAGCTTTAAAAAAATAGATTACAGGGTATAATTTCCTGAAGGTTTAAAAAAAAGAGAGATATAATTCCAAAAACTCTAGCTTTTCATTTCCACAAGATGCACTCTCTTTACATATATATTTACCTAAATACATTTTAAATAATGGTTTTATTCTTTTAAAGAGTGCAATAATGATGAAACTCGCAAGTAACATGCTCTGCCCACAAAAAAAAAATTAGAAGACGTATGTGTGTTTGTATGTATGTATGTACGTATGTATTTACTGACAGGGTCTTGATAAGTTACTGAGGCTGGCCTTGAACTTGAAATCCTCCTACCTACCTCGGTCTCCCAAGTCGCTGAGATTACAGGCATGCACTACCATGCATGGCTTGTTTGGTCACTTATAAAAATCACATACTATTCTGTAAATAATAATATGTATCGGAAGAGTTAACTTTAGCTTTACTGTAATAAGAACATATTGAAATTGCCAAAATAATCAAGAATGAAAACAAAAAAAAATCAATATTACTAAGCCCAAGAAAGCATAGTTATTAGAGGTACTTAACTCACAAGAAAAGATGGTTCTCTGCTTTTTAAATATGGATTAAAATAAGTCTAATTTTTCTTCTTTCAACAAAGTGCTACTCCAACTCATATAAAGAGAACTGGCCTAGAGTGGAAATGAACCAGTGCAGTAAAACCTCATTAATTTTGATTCCACTAATTAATTCTGAGTTGATGGTTACCTTTGCAGCTTGTGTGAAAACAAATTAATGGTATAAGCAAAACAAATGTCTAGCCTATTTAAACGTAAAAGGAAAAAAGACCATTCAAGCACACTTTGGTATTAATTTTAATTCAAACAATAAATAGAGTAATGATAAATAAATCTCAGTCATCTGTTAAATGGAAGCACTTAAAAGATTTGCTAAAACACAATTAACCTGGTATTCTCTTATCTGTCCTCAAAATTATTTAAGAAGCACTTCTTAAAGAATATTTTATAATTCATATTTATTACTGATTTAGATCGAGTTTCTCCACAAATGGGTTGAATTAGCACAATTCTCTTATTATTAAATTCTAGAGATCTGAGTTAGTGAACATCTAATTCATCTACAATGACTAATTCCACAATTTGATTAATTCCATTACTTTTCACTTTTTTCTACTCCAACCTGAAAAAGTCACCTAAAGATGATTTAAACACCAAGGTCATTATAACAAGATAATGTGTAAAACATTTAATTGGTGTAATTAAAATGGTAATACAACAACTAAAAAAAATGTGACCCTCACATCTTCAAATGAACTTACTTGAAATGCATTTTTGCTCCAAATTTTCTTGATCACTCATTTACTCATTTAAGAGATTTTAAAATGTATTCCATGTGTTTATACTTCTGTATATGTACTTAACTGCTTATATATTTCGTACATTGTAAACATACACATGTATATTTTAAAAGGATGAGTCAAAGTTAGTCTAAAAAAAAAAACAAAAACTTTATATAATTGGAAATTATTTTGGCTGCCTTATTGCCTGAATCATCAAATGATCATCATTGTTTGAAATTCAGTGTGGCTGATGAAAAATGTTTATTTTTCATCAGAAATATCTTCCATTAATATTTTCTCTACCAATTTGTGATAGCAAGGTTAAGAACTATACAATATAATCTGCAGATTCCCTAAGTCAACCCCTTTTAACTGGAAGCACATGGGGTGTAAGTGTCACTGGCACCTCCTGGGGGCTCACTCACTTTTGCTCACGGCAGTACATGCCCATCAGAGCATGATAGGAGTGGGCACACCAATGTCCACCCATCTAGCAAATGTTCAGAAAGCTCCATTTCCTCAGATTAAAAGATCCAATAAATTAGAGTTCTAATATTTTCTCTTCATACCCCCACTGATTGTCTCACAATGTCCACTTCAGCAACCACTGCTATCAACTGACTTATGAGTGTAAACACAATCCCATTAAAAATTTTTATAGTTGTAGAGAACCGTGCAGCATGAAATGAGCATTCTATTAACTTCACTAGTATTTTATAGGTGAATATTACTCATTAAATTAATCGTGTCCTAGAAACAACATATAGAAATGACACAAAATGCTAACTAAAAGTCTAAACATAAGCAACTGAATAAAATATTGAATCAAGTGAAAAGTCTATTTTTTAAAATGAAAAAATTAAGACAACTAGGGCAAGACGTTGAGGGAGGATACTGGTCTCAGACAAGTACATTCCAAGGTCAATTTTTATTTTTCAAAGAATTCTAATCCTAAACCAAATAAAGACTCATTGAATTTGCCAGTAGATAATCTTCACAGTACATTAGGCCGAACAGCAGAATGCCACAAGCTATCATAGCATCTGATAGAGTCAGAATATACCACCTAGGTCATCCAGTCTGACCTTGCGCATTTTACAAGACTTCATTTTAAACCATTCCCAGAAACCTCTTATGTAACCTGTTCCTAAGCATCTGCCATGAATTACAGAAATTAGAGACAGCTAGTTTATCCCATCCCCTAGCTCTCCGGGGAAATGTTTCCACTTTCCAACAACTCCCAGTGTAAATAATATATATTTTTTATGTTCTACTTCTGCTAATTTGTTTTATAAACTATATTGCTCTTTCTTTTCATATCACTTGAGGAGCAATCTCATATTTACCCCAAACAATCTTTCCCTTTGTGTGAATATCTTCTAAATATCTGAACACTCTTTTGTCTCTCCTTTTAAATATGCCCATCATTAGACAAGCTATAAATGACCAGCTTCTTTCGCTCATAAATCAATCCCACTATTCTCTTAATCATTATTTCTTGTACTTCCCAGAACTCTTTCTATGGAACATAAATGTGCCGTTAAGAGGCATCATTTATCATTTTTAAATATTCTACCTGAAGGGAAAAATGAGCCTACAAAATTAAATGTTAATTTCATTTCCACACTTCCACAAAATTAGATTACAATGAAATTTTAAGTTTCAGAAATCCAATCTTCTTTTAAAAAAAGAAAAGGTAAAGGGCTATTTAATATTTACTTTAGAAAATAAGACCATGTAATCCAACCAAAACAACTGACTAACCAACTAATTGGATAATTATATTATGTATGAACAATAAGTCTTTGGTCTTACTGTTCTAACATTTTCCTTTGTTCACTATATACAAAAGATAACAATAAAAAGTTGGCTAATTAGAACTCCTTTCTTCTACTATTTCTTAATTATAAAACAGCAAATATAATTATATTATATTATATAAATATAATACATGATTAAGAAGTTGCTGCCTATCAGAGAAACAAGATTTATTTAACAAATAACACTGTGAATATTTGTCAGCTTAGGGAAAAACAAACAATTTTAATCCTTACCTCACCCCACAACATAAACAAATTTCTGATAAAGAATTTTACATTTGTTTTTAATGTAATCATTGCTTTTAATCAAGTTTTGCCAAATTTCTGGGGGGAAGAAAGCAAGATTCAAAGCTTCAAAAATATGGAGGCTACAGAGAAAAAAATATAAATTGGATTACATAAAAAACAAAAATATCTGTATGTTAAAAATCCAAAAATAAAGAAAATGTTCCAACAACAGAAACCACATACACTTAGTATTTTAGGTAAGAGCATGTTCACTGACAAATATCTGCACCCCCCCAAGGTGGGGGGCACTAATACATCAAAGGACAAGAAAAATTAAAACTTAAAAAATTGCCTAAATTCTCATAGAAAATTTTCAATATATTTAGTAATCAAAGAAAAGCAAATTCAAACAATAAGATACAATTTTCCCCTGTCAACTTAGCCAAAAACAGCAATCAACATTTGATGGGTTCTGACTTTATGGTAAGTATATTCTTAATGCTTGACAGGAATCCATTACAGTCTCACAACAACCTTCTGAAGTAGGTATTACTTTTATTTCCCTTATATTGTGGAAACTAAAGCAAATAACATCTTTTAAGAGAGGGGCAATGCAATAGGAACTGTGGGCAGAAAATAGCTTGGTAGGCTTAAAAATATTACTAATCACCACAGAAAAATTCTGAGGTTCTAATATAAAAAGAATTCAAGAAATCCATCCAAAGGAATAATCTTAAATGCAAGAAAATTTTACACACAAAGATATTCAATATTGTATTATTTATAATAGTAAAAAGTGGGAACAATTAAATATCAAGAGAGTGGAATGGCTAAGTAAATATATTATGTTTACTCAATGAAATGTTATGCAATCATTAAAAATTATTTTCCTGAATAAGCAAAACTTTGAAAAATGTGTTGTAATATTAAATGAAGATACAGTATGCACAGATAACCTTATCTACATATCTATAGTATAATCATAAGTATACAATAAATGGATTTTAAAAGGTCGGAGGAAAATATATCAAAATATATTAATGGTGGTTTTCTTATATGTACAAAGATAACAGGTGATGTTTTACCTTCTTAGATACCTCTATTTTCAAAATTTTTAACATTGTGTATGTATTAATTAAATGGGAGTTAAAACTATACCAACAGGAAACTAAAATTAAAAGACTCCAAACTTGAATAATCCAAGGAAAACTAAAAGATAAATTACAAGAAAATTGAGCAATTCGATTCTCTAAAGGAAATAGAAATTTGGGAACTGAAAAGAATGGTGGTGTTCAACAAATTGAAGAACAATTTTGGTTTTTAATTGACTGAATATTTAAGTCTGCATCAAAATCATATTCACTTACATAAATCAATGCTGAGAATGTCAAAAAATGGAGAAATGCAATTTTAAAGACTATTAAATATGCCAGTAGGTAATATGCATGGTTGATCAGTACAGTCATCAAGTCAGACTACTGAGGATCAAATTCCATCCCTTTCACTTGCTATCTGTGTGACTTAAATGAGTTATTTAACTTCTCTGAGCCCCATTTCTCTGTATAATATGGTTAACAACAAGAATCATATCTTGTAGAACTGCTACACAGCAGTGTGATAATGTACAGAAACAATCTAGCATAGTGACTAACACATCATGAATACAAAATATGATAGCAGTTAATATGACTTCCATCATCATTTTGTCATTATACACAATAAATTCTTTCAAAATATAACTATATTTATTTTATGAATAAGTTATTAAGTGTTGCCAACATTTAGGTATCTACCTAAACCATCCATAATTCTTCAAAAACATTACTTTCCCTTTTCAATATTTTCTTCTTATATTAATATCTGCTTTAATTTAATCTGAATAATTCCATCATCATATTCACCAATACCACTTGCATATTATCTAAACATTAGATTAATGAATTTATAACATTTTTAATAATAAGCCAATGAAAATACTCATTCCAACAACTTAATAAATTCCTCCCACTGTTTTCTGAGTATTTCTTTATGTTTTTTTTCTACTGAACTTTATTATTTTAAAATGTAAAAATGTTATCTTTAATTTCAAATTATATATTTATGGGTTTCAAGGACAAGATGACAAAATCTACAGACTCTGAACATATTCTAAGGTTTTTATTTTTAAGCAGTTCAAAAGTTTTGTCCGTTTTCACTCTGCACACCAGTCAAATGTCTCTTATCTGCCTGGTCCCAGAACCTTGACCTGACACATGGCAGGAATCACCACCTTCCAAGACACAGGGCTTTAGTTCTTGGGAAAAAGTGCATTTAGATTACAGAGGGCTGTGTGTTGGGACTGTCCTCTATTTTCTGCTTCCTCAACTTAGAACATGAATAGTACTATATCATTCCTAGCCATTTAAAATCTGCTTGCCTTACCTTATTCTATTTATCATTATACCTGCTTCCTTACAAGAAATAAACACTGAACTTACATAACTCTCCTTGAACCATGGAAAATCTTTGCTTTCCTTTCTCATGGATACTGACCTCACTGTTAGTACTTGAGACACTGAAAGGACTCATGTGTCTCTTTCCAGTAGTAAATAACAGAACATATATGCTAAAGTATCTCTTTGTTTTCAAAGAATAACTGCTTATTTTTTAAAGCTATATCAAAAAACTTAACCTTTAGAGTCCATAATTAAGCAAGTAATTTATGCCTTAAGAAAAAAAAACACATGAAGTCAAACACCCCATTCATCATCTGGGGTCATACTGGCAAAGACTTGCCTCTCTAAAACCCACCCACAAACGTACAGAGGAAATGAGCTAGTCTGGGCCTCTCAGACAGCTAAAAACTCCAATTTTCAGGAAATGAGCAGAAAGACACAGTACTTGGCAATATAGTTTCCAAGGAATTAAGAGAGAGTAAAATCCTTTTATCCAGTTGTTGTCTCTTGTTAACTTAAATTTTTTATTTCTTTTTTAATTAAAATATTTATTTTTATATTTGTAGTTGAACACAATAACTATTTATTTATATGTGATGCTGAGGATCAAACCCAGGACCTTGCACATGCGAGGCGAGCACTCTACCGCTGACCCATAACCCCAGCCCCCCCCAATTTTTATTTCACGTGATAATAAGATACAAAATTATTGAAATGCCACATTGTACCCAGAAAATTACATTTATTGCGTATCAATTAAAATGTATATTAATTTTTAATAATATTAAATCCCCCTTCTCCCCAAAAAAGATTCAAAGTCAGACTGATAGAGAAAAGAGATCCATCTCTAAAACACTTTCTAAAACCAACTGGCCATAGTTGGGAAACAAGGAAATGAATAGCAGCTCCTGACATAAGAATAAAGCACATCTATGATTAAGTCATTCTGGAACTGAAAATGAATGAACATACTGCCCAGATTTAGGCCTTTATCATCCAAACAAGAATGTAGTCAAATCAAAAAACAAATAATAACAAGAGTAATGATTTACCAAGTTCCCATTATAGGAGGTTTTATTTGTAAATATGTAAAAAACCCTTCACCAAAACTGGTGCTAGAGCTCAAAGACGATAAGTAACTTACTGATCAAGATGAAGACACAAACCCAGGTCTATCTGATTCTAAAGGGTTCGTTTTCACTAGCCTGACTAACCAGGAGCCCTGTTATTTCCATGTCTATAGATTAATAGCAGAATGTTTTCTCCAACTTCTTTTTTATAATACCTTTATTTTATTTATTTATTTTTATGTGGTGCTGAGGATCTACCCCAGTGCCTCACATGTGCTAGGCAACCACTCTGCCACCTAGCCACAACCCCAGACCTTCTCCAACTTGTTCTGAAAGTCTTTACCAGTGGCTAAAGAAACCATTCATAATAACTCAAAACAATCATAAAAACTATGTTTGTTGGTATTAGCATACATTCTTCCTTTCTGATTTTGTATCATTCCACTTTCTTTTTACTTTCCTAACTTGTCAAGTCTTTCTTTAGACAAATTTAAATATTTCACCTTTCAATACAGTTTCATACTTTATTATCTTTAACTTTTTTCTTTCAAACATCCTTCCTAAGTAGGATGAAGATTTTCAAAGTAATGTATATATCAAATTCCTGCCAGCATTTGCCTAAAAGCAAGCCTTTATCTATTATAGACAGATCCATCAGATGTTAGTCAGAAAAACTCATCAAGTATCCCTTTACAGAATATACATAAAACTAAGTGCCTCTGCAAACAAAGGTTGTTCATAAACCATGTATAATTTTATATACACCCACAAAATTAATATCCCCAAATACAATAGATATTGCCCTTCTTGGAAGTCTTCCAAAACCATCCAAAGCTGATCTCCAAAGTGAACCTTCTATTTATTCCCAAAAGGCCCTGAATAACACTTTTTCATAAGATTAATCATGCTGCATAATAATCACCTATGTGCTAGTCTGGGTCACTCATAGACTAAACTCTATCAAATACAGACTAGCTTACCCATGAGGATATCCCTGATCCTAATCAAAACTATGTTGTTGCATCTAACTGAACAATATTCTAAGAAAAAAAATTTCTTTTAACTAACAATTTTTTGCCATTTTTAAACAAATTACACTTTCTGTTGAAAATGCCATATTATTAAGTTCTCAAGAAAAATTAGCCTTTGTTTTGTGTCATACTTTCTCTTCTCCCTAAACTAAAACATGAACTTTAAGCAACTACTTTATTTGCAATGTTTAACACCAAATCACTTGTTACTAAAAAATAAATTTCATACACAATGAAATTTTACTACCAAAGATAATAAGATCCAAATGTAAGAACTAAACAAACTCTCCCCAAATAGAGGAATTTCTAAAATTTCTTAAATGTTGTACAATATCAGCATGGCCAGAATAAGAATGCATCTTTCTCATTACTACAAAAAGGACCTTCACCGACAGACCCTTGGCACACTACTGAGTTTTTTTTCAGCTTACTACATAAGACAGAATGCATCATAAAATTTTAACATAGAGATAATATAGAGGGAAAGTAATTTTCATCTTGAATACATTAGTTTTTGATAGTAGCTTAAATCCTGGAAACATAAAATTATAAAGAATATAAACTAATCAGAATGCACAACCAATATAATATTGCTATCTTAATATTTCTGTGCTTTCCAAATAAGATGAGAACTATACTTACTTACATTCTATATATAGCTACCTACAAGTCTAGAAAATCAGTAAAGTTTGGAAGATTATAAACAGGATAATAGAGAATTATGAAAGTACAATGGTAGCTACACAAAATTATTTCTAATCTTTTGAAGGCAATTTCATAATATTTATTCAATACCTTTAAAAATTAACATGCTCTTCTCTTTTTTAACTTTTTTAGTTGTAGATGGACACAATACCTTTATTTTATTCATTTGTTTTTATGTGGTACTATAGATCGAAACTAGTGCCTCACACATGCTAGGCAAGTACTCTCTTTTATATCAATATGCTCTTCTTTTATATCAATTTCAAACTTAAGAATTTATCCAAAGAAACTATTCTGGAACTACAAAAATACTTAGCTACAGTAATTCTTGCCCCCACACTGGTAGGAAAAAAAACAGTTTTAAAAAGCAACATTCTAAAATGTCCAGTAAAATTAAATAGGTTATAGAATATCATTAAAAATAATGATCTCATAATTTACTTAGTGACACTGAAGGATAACCAAATCATCTTTTTAAAATGCCTATATTTTCTGTTACTGTGTATTGCTTAATTTTTTAATGAAATTAATTTCAAAAAGATGTTGCTAGTGCAATAAAAACATATGTATATGCTCTCAAAATCTAAGATCATTAAGTATTAAGAGAAAAAAAATTACATTTTAGAAAAATAATTATAGCTGTTTCCTGCTTTTGTCTAATTTGTATTAACAGAGTTTATTCTGCTTGGCTTCAGAGACTATGGTATAATTATAGACATTGCTTTTGAAATGTAGAATACAAATTAATAAGAAAACCCCAGACTAAAAAATGTGAGATCAGAGCTAATATTTCTTCAGACTAAAAGCACAATTATTAAAAAGAAAAATTAATTTGTTAATTGCTCTTACTGGCTGTGAAACTTAATCATGCTAGCATATACTTAACCAAATAAACCATTTATATTATTATACCTGTCTCTAGATCTAGGAATCTAATATTGTTAAATGAAAGCACAATCTCTAATACTTAGGACAGATGCCTGACATTCTGTTTTCACAAATCTATGCTGCCCCCTTCTGGATATATTTGGAGTGTATGGGACAGTAAAAATTCAGACACACTAAATGAAAAGTTATCATTTTTTAGCTAATGTATTAAATAACTTAGCCAATATGCTCCATACATAAGCATAATTTTAGTACTAAATAATTTATTTTAAAATACTTTCTTTCAAAAATCCTGTTCTAAATCGTTCCAACAATATAAAAACAGTTCTGATAATTTAGTTATCAATGTGAAAGAAATATTAAATACATACTAACTAAAAGTAAATAAACATGACCCTTCCAGGAGTTATTTTTTGTTCTCATCCATACTGATTCCATTCACTCCCAAAATCAAACCAGTATCTCAATTTGGCACTTATCTTTCCAATTCAATTTTAACACCTGTACTACTTACACATGTACAAGTATACGAAATCAATTTGTATGCTTCTAAATGTAAGTGAATGGCATCATATTTTTTTAATGCATACGAAGGTTCCATATCATAGGCTGTATGTCTAAACCCAGTCAACTACAACTAGAGTCAAATGAGAATATATAGAGGCTCCATGCAAGGATATCAGTACAAAAACCAACTTACACTACAGTTTTCGGGTGGAACTAGAAGTTGAGTAATCTCACCACCATGAACACAGAAGATATGTTTCATTTCTCCAGAAAATATGTCCCAAATTATGACCGAAAAATCCACACCTCCAGATATCAGGTATCTTTGATCATAGCGAGCTGAGACCTGATGAGGATATAGCAAACATGTGACTTTGTTCCGATGACCACGGAGTGTTCTGTGAGGTGGCCAACCTGTGAATGAGGTTTTGGATTTAAAATGCAAAAATTAAAGTCTTAGAAAGTTTCAACAAGTGAAAGTAAACATGAAATGTCAGAAGTGCTATAAGTCTTATCACATAAAAAGGTTCCAATTTTATCATATAAAACTGGTCTGTCCAAATTCAGTGACTACATGAGATTATGGAACCCCTAAAATGGGGCTAGTTTAGGTTCATATGTCTATGAATGTCAAAGAGAGAGGAGATTTTAAACAATTAGCACAAAAATAACTTAAAATAATTCAGGAAATAATTTTAAATAGTTCAATAATAATTTTCATATCGGATTACGAGTTGAACTGGTAGTCTTGCTATATTGGGTATTTTTATATTGCTATAAAATACAATATTATAGTTAATTTCATCTGTTTCATTTTACTTTTTAACATGACTATTAGCAAATTACATATATAGTTTACGTTAGGTTTCCACTGGACAGCACTGTTCTAGAAGATTACATTATTACAGATAATATAGTTGGTAATCCATATAAATAAATAATGAAACTACCAATATATATCAAAGAGATAAAACTGAATATTTATTTATAATCATTACACCATATTTATTCAGACAACAGACACAATATTTTATTACCTGCACATTAAATTTACATAGTACATTATAACAACTACACTAATCAAATATATTTGTTAAAATCAGTGTAGAGACACTTTCAGCATCGGAGTAACAGAGTTCTCAAAACACTTTAGACCTCTGTAGATAGTCAGTATACCTCTTCTGAGCATGTGTTCCCCTTGCAACAGCTGTACTATGGCAGTCTGTGTGGCAGGTACAATAATTATGCTTCCATCTTCACGGCCACAAACAAGCCGTCCATGTGCTGGTATGTACACACTTGCAGTCACTTTCAGAGGCTCATTACTATTAGGAATCACACTCAGCTGATCTATAATTCCAGCAGGACAAGGATTCAGTTTATCAAAGGCCTCTTGCAAGCTGATAGAGGTTGTCATTTTCAGCCCTGTAGAGATTTCATTTTGTATAAAAGAAAAATATTTATGCATGTTAAAAACATTACATCATTAGTTAATTCTGTATATACCAATAAAGATCACATTCACCAAATATAATTCTTACAAGAAAATTATATATGAACATTCTGAATTTATTTCTTAGTGCTTAAGATTTAACATGCTAAATTAAGAGAATGAGGAAATTGCTACACGTGATTTACTATTACCTTCGTCACCTTCCTGTTTATCAGGAGTATCTGATATGTTCCAAATATTTAATCTTCCAGAGGAATCACCCTGAATTAATAGTTTATGGAAATATTCCTTGCATCCATAGAAGAACCGAGTAACAGGAGGACAAATTAGCAGCTGCCAAAAAATCATTCAAATATCTTTAATCATATTTTAATCAAAATATTTCACACATTATCCTTTTTTCAAATAAAGATGTTAAATACCTTGCCTAAGTATACAAGATAAAAAAAGTATCAGCAGCATGACTATTTAACAGTATTTTAATATAATTTTGTAGCATTAAAATGCATGTCAACCAATATTCAAATCAGGATAAAATAAATGTTCAAGGAAACAAACTATACAGTCTTTCTCTAAAATAAATAATTAAACTCTTTATTTTATAAAATATGGTTACTAGTCACAATAAGTCAGTTTGTCTAATTGCCTGTTATTAAATAATTAATACAGAGGTATGCCACTCTACCAAAAAGAAAAGTCTCTACTTAAAAGGTCAAAAAGAAAGCTCACTAATCCTGCCATTTTTGCTCACTCCTGATAAGTCACCAAAAATAAGAATGACATTAAAGCACCAGTCTTATGTAACTAGGGGTCCCCATTTTTTTTCAAAGAGTATACTTTTCAACAAGCAGTGTAATTTTACCTGAGTCATATTGACATAATTAATCTGAACCTAGCCTGAAATGTTAGCTACAGACTACTAGGAACAAAAAACATTCACTGGGTCATATGTATATTTTCCTTTTTCAAACAAATTTTCAGCATAAGATTTTATGTCTTTAGTGAATCACTTATTTATAAGTAATTAAATACTAAATTAAAATTTGGAGTATTAATTTAAAAATACCGGAACATTCACGAATAGAATCTTAGCCTGAAGAACAATAAGAAATACACTTCCATTTTGACAATTACAGTTAACAAATAATCTAGTTACTGTATTTGGTATTAGTTGTTTCATAAAAAGCACTAACTTATACAAACAAGATATATTAAGCATAATCAATTATTTGACTTTCCTTAAATATTGAGAATTTTAATTAAAAACTACATACTTAAAAAGTTGCTACAACAGCAAAAATACTCATATGCCATAGTTCAACATATGTACCTCTCATACCACACAATACATATTTGATTTTAAAATGTATTAGGGAACTGATATTTAAAGAAAAATGATGTTGTTTTGTTTTGTGCAGTATTTTTTATTCAAGTCACTACCCCTTCATTTAACTGGAAGTGACTGTCTAACTAGGTTAGAGAGCAGTAAGCAGAAGTTTATGTTAAGTGAAGAATGGACAGGATATAGAGTATTTTAATTGTGCCTATGTGTATACATTCTGTATATCAAAAATATTCTTGAAAAACAAAAATAATTCCCTACCCCTCACTACCCCACCACATAAGGATTGAACATACTCTTCAGAACCATGAATTGTGGAAACCCAGAACATCATCACAGAAAACTTTAATTCCAAAACCAAAGTTTCTTTCTTACTGCACACAGAACAGAGTCAAAAATCTACTACTAAGAGCTATTATATTTCAACTGCTAATGGATCAAATTAAGCAGGATTTTAGAAAATACAATAAGCTTTTATTTTTATGGAGAAAAAAATATTTTACTCTTTATGTCTGATATCTAAGGAGTTAAATCTTTACATGGCTTTGGAGAGGCACTGCAATGACTGGTCAAGTAATGAACTATTATTAATCAGCATCATTACATAAGGACCTTTGCCCTTTTAAAATTATAAAATGAGACTACCAATATATATCAAAGAGATAAAACTAAATATTTATTTATAATCATTACACCATATTTATTCAAACAATAGACACAATATTTTATTACCTGCACATTAAATTTACATAGTACACTAACAACTACACTAATCAATTATATTTGTTAAAACCAGTGTAGAGACACTTTCAGCATCAGAGTAACAGAGTTCTCAAAACACCTTAGACCTCTGTAGATAGTCAGTATACCTCTTCTGAGCATGTGTTTTAACTGTATGAGAATGTAAAATAAATATATATCTGAATTTCATCAAAAGCTCAATTTCAATATGTAATCAGCATAAGATTATATGCACTTAGAGAAAAGTGAATGCTATTTTATAGACACATTATGTATTGTAAAATAAGCAAATTTTGAATGTGCTTATAACTAATCATATCAAAATGTTTTATAATATTTAACACAGTGCCTTGAATTATATTAAATCTTTCAGGATCAGGGCTGTGGCTCAGTAGTTGAGCACTTGCCTCGCATGCAGTGAGGTACTAGGTTCAATCCTCAGCAACACATACAAAAACTAAATAAATAAAGTAAAGATACTGTATTTAAAAAAAAAAATCTTTCAAATGCTTAGCTACCAAAATACAGCTGTAAAAATTTTGCAATATAACCATCAATTATAAATGATACCTGAAGAATTTTACCTCTTTATCTTTTCGATCCAAGAGGCTATGTTGTACAGGAGGAATTAAATTTTCAACTGCTTTCCCCACATCACTGCGGAATGAATCACTAGCTGGAAGGCAACTAAAAATTGGAAAAAGAACAATATTCACTTAAAATACTGACATTAGCTATTTTATCATTACATATAATAACAATGAACAAAAAAGAGATTTTTTAAAATTAACATTACAAAAATATCCTCCTTCAAGCTGGGCACAGTGATACACACCTGTAATCCCTGTGACTTGAGAAGCTGAGGCAAAGGCATTGCAAGTTTGAGGCCAGCCTCAGCAATTTAGTGAGACTGTCAGCAACTTAGCAAGACCTTGTCTCAAAATAAAAAATAAAAAGGGCTGGAGTGTAACTCAGTGGGGTAAAGCATCTTTGGGTTCAATCCTCGGCACAAAATTAAATAAATAAATAATAAAAATATCCTTCTTCAAAAAAAAATAAATCCACTTAATTTTTATACTCCAAAGTTAAATCAGGATTAAAAATCTAACTTAAAAAGCTCTGAAGTTTTGGGCCTAAATTAAATGTTATACTACATATGTTTTCATACTTTCCAGTTACACCCCAAATTCTGATCTTTTACTTTGATTAAAATCCTAACCTCTTATTTACTGCATACCTGGCAGGTAGTTTGTAAATATAACTTTGCCCATTTTCAGTCCAAATGATTACTTTATCTGCTGATACAAAGTCCCCTCCAGTCCAAGTCTGTCCATTTTCACTAGGACCTGAACACAACAGGGAATAATCTCCAGCATCAAATACCTACAAGGAACAAGAAATTCACCAACTAGTCCATGTTCTGATGATTTAAGTAAGATATAGCTACGATACAGCAACATTTCAAAAAGTACTAACAAGCTTCTATAAATATGTTTAACAAACTCAGGTCTTTCAAGTTTGATAACTCAGATGAAGACATCTTGTCAGTGAGCCCTCTGTGGTGGGTCACCTTTAAGAGGGTAAAAAACAAGTTGGCTTCCAGCTGTGTGCAGCTCCTGGGCCATCAGGCAATAGAGCAGGACCCATAGAGCAGGGGTGTTCTCCACACAGGAACAGGAACCCTTACCTTACCATAGAACAGCAAGTTATAAGGGAGGACCCTCTGCAATGCAGCTTCTGGCTCCTGTTTTAGCATATTTCTGGTAACATTTCTAACCACAACTCTGACATTGGAGCATTTCCTTGTTTAACTTAGGTTACCAATGTTCTAAAATATTATAAATAGAAGTCAACATACTTCATTTCATTATTTACTAAATTGGGTTTTTTGTTTGTTTGTTTGTTTGCACTGGGAATTGAACCCAGGAGCACTTAACCACTAAACTACCGTCCCAGACCTTTTTTATATTTTATTTAGAGACAGGGTCTCGCTGAGTTGCTTAGGACCTTGCTAAACTGCTGAGGCTGGCTTTGAACTCAAAATCCTTCTGCCTCGGCCTCTCTCCAGAGTCACTGGGATTATAGGTGTGTGCTACCACACCCAGCTTATTTAGTAAATCTTACATGTAAAAGTCAAGTCACTATAATTTCACCAGCAACAGAGGTTACTGACTTTACACTGCCTTCCATCAGTAAAATAAGGCACATCAGGCTTTACAAAGTGCCTTTACAAGGGTAATTTCCCAGGAACCTTCAAATCACTGCAGGAGAAATGCAAGCAACTATTGCTACCTCAGTTTACTGACACAAATAAGGGTAACATCACTTACTCAAGGTCACAGTTCCAATAAATGAAATAACTAAGACTAAAAACCCTGGTCTTATAATTCCTAGCAGCATCATTCTTTCTACCACTTTCAATATTTAATGAAAGTACATTTTGTTCTGTTACAAATCTTTCCCAGAAGAAATGAAAATTCCTCACGCCTTGATGGCCCAGAGGTTTTACTTTTCTCTTAAAAAAAAAAAAAATATGAGGTTGGCTGTGCAAACCCATGAAATTAGAATAAACCTAGCTGAATCTCCCATGATTTGCAATAGTTTTTATGAGTATATAACATTAGGAATACAATAATAGCCAAGAAGAATCCAAAAAGAATGTCTATAAGGTAAAACCACAAGAATATTAAGTAAATTGAGTATTTTTTAATCTCAACTTATAGTAAGCCCTTTAAAAACATGTCACAATTGTTCTAGAAACCATAAGAGATGATACTGGACTATATTAAAATGAAAAACTTCTTTCTGGAAATAAATATCTAAAAATATCATTCTGGCATGTTGTTGTACTATCTCAGTGTCTGTATTAATACATAACTTCTCTGACGTTAATGAAGCTGAGCACCTTTCTATACATTTACTGGCCATCTGTCTTTCCTCTTTGGCGAAATATTTTGTCTATTTTCCTTCAAAGCTGTCTGTATTTTTCTTCTTGATTTGTAGAACCTGGCTTTCTATAAATACTGAATAAGTTCTTCATCATATGTGAATGCTCTATCTTCTCTCATGTGTGTTGCCTTTTCACTTACGTATGCATTTTTAAAAAGAAAAGTGTCTGTTTCATTTAATTATAAAATGCTTATAATAGTCACAAAAGAAACTGCTACTAGATATTGCCTCTGGAGAGGGGAAAGGAAGCACCAGGGAAAAGGTATGAAGCAGATTCGCTTTTCACTTTATCCTCTTGCACAGTTCTTTCATTACTAATAAGATGGTTTATTACTAACCCATGATAAGATGGGTTTCATGCTTTTGTGTTGTTCTAATATGCTACATTCTAGAGTAATTTATTAAGCAAGACTAAATAACTTAACTGATACGCCTACCCTTAGAGAGTTCTGAGGATTAAAATAAAAAATACACAGAAAGCTTTCAAAAAAGTGCTACGCAAGAAAAAAGTTCTCAAAACATGTTGACCACTTTTCTATTACAGAAATATTAAATTCTAGAAACATGGAAATAATATACTCCCTCCATCATTAACTCTGAGGTGCTGGAAGAAGACCTTCACAACTCCAAGAAGCCAGGAAAAAAAAAATGGCATTTGGGTCTAACAACACCCTACAAAGAAATATATGTCCTGAAGAACATGTGCTCATATTGCTTTTATGTATAGATAAGACAATAACTAAAACAGTAGCAAAATATAGGAATTAGGATCAATAAAATCACTAACTGAATTATTCCATGAATGAAAACAAAACAAGACAACTAAAGCCAAGTCCCAAGTATTTCTCGAAAGTATCAAACCAAGTCAGGCACAGTGACGCATACCTCTAAGCCCACAGGCTCAGGAAGCGAGGCAGGAGGACTGACTGCAAGTTCAAAGCCAGCCTCAGCAAGTTAGTGAGGCCCTAAGCAATTCAGCAAGTGTCTGTATTAATACCCTGTCTCTAAATAAAATATTTAAAAAGGGCTGGGGGTATAGATAAGTAGTTAAGCACCTATGGGTTCAATCCCCAGTACCAAAAAAAAAAAAAAAAAATCAAACCAGACATAAATTCTAAAGAAGTCTTTCACCAAGCAACTCTTTATGACTATCTCTGTAAGTGTGATAAACCAATATCTTAAAAGATAAAAATAGAGTTTCTTACTTATGTAATCATCTTACCCTCCAATATTTGGAGCACACAACCAAAAGTGACCTTTGTGTGAATGCACAAAAAGAGATGCTTTGACAATTCTGACAATAAATTGGTTTGGATTCCTCCTCAAATATTGGCTCAGTATCCTGGAAAAAAAAAAATTTGTAAAACTTCAGGAATAGTTTTGTTGTCAGTTAAAATTATCACCCTAAAGACACCAACACAAAATAAAGGCATTGCTTGATACGTTCATCATTTTAGCCCCACGGGTTAAGAGAAAGGTAGTTAAAAAACAGCAAAAATATACTCTGAAACACAGCTGGGCACAAACATCTTGGCTACAAAGCTACCCAGGATTTGTGTCCTGATGAGTCAATGTGTCATCACTCTAGCAAAGGCAGATGATAAAATTTTGCCTTGATCCTAATTTCTGTAAGTATATGTGTTTTAGGGAAGGAAGGGAGGGAGGGAGAGAGGAGAAAGACAAAAAAAAAAACAAAACATGATCAGTTCTTCTAGGATCTCCCATGCCTAAAATTTCTCTAGCTCCAGGGAACAGCATCAATACTGTCAGAAAATTGATCTGTCCTTCTTACTGATTAAAAAAAAAAAAAGAGAGAGAGAGAGAGAGAGAGAAGAAAAGAAAAAGAACTAAGAATCCATGCCCATCATACTGAGACAGAGACTAAAACTGACTTCATGTACTTTTCACAGTGGATTGCTTTATCTTTTCCCTCAAGCAAACTACCTTTTAACTTAATTTAAGCAAAAGCCACAGAGGAAAACTCTACCTCTTCTGTTCCTCTACTTCACGTTCTGTGAAATATGTTTCTTTATTTCCTAATCTTGGTGGTGCAGATGTCATCAGCAAAGAGAAAGAAATAATTCACTCATACATGCAGCACCCTAGAGATCTTTTATACTATGTCCCTAGAACCACAAAAAAGAAATAGCCTTTTCCTTCCCTTTTAAAAAAAGGAGGGAAGGAAGGAGTGTGTCCACTGAAACTTTAGATGTCAGAATAAGACCAGAGAAACCAATCCCAGTCTCACTTGTCTCACCTGCATGCCACTTATTTCAGAGGTGACGATCCACACCTTCAAGATGCCTGTCACTGAAAGTGCTACCACAGTGTCCTCTAAATCAAGAAGCGACAAGAAATCCAGGTTACAAACATAGCTTGCTTTCTAAATGTTAAAACAGTTTGTTTTAATGAAATTAACAATAGCAGTTTGATAATTGGCAGAAAAACATAATTCTCTTTCATGAAATAGAAATAAGCTTTTGAAACATAGGTTAATTAAAAATCACCAACAATTCATAATTCGAGGAAAATTGTTTCTAGTTAATTTTTTATTTCCAATCACCAAGTTTTTAATGATATCAACTGTTCTTGATTAATAGATTAACAAAGAAATTTTATTATTAAATTAAATTTTATTATTCAAAATTCACAACTTTCATTTAGTTATCACAAATAAGCAAGGCACTCATATTCTTCCCCATTCCTCTACTACTGGCCTGCCTTCCAGTCACTTTTCTGCACAGTACCCACAGGCTGTGATCAAAAGAAAAACATGTGTGATACTATATGGTTGTCATCCATGGTTCCTGGCTCTTACTGCCTCCCTAGGGCAGACCAAATAGATTATGTTTCCCCAAGGCAGGTGGCAGCCAGGAAAAAATTCTCTGACCTACACTGTCTGACAGTAGATCACAAGACTTTATTCCATTAGGTGTCTTGCCCCATAGACACCCCAAGAAAAGGGTTGAGAGAGTTTTGGAACAGCTGAACACACAGAGAATCCTGTAAAGTGTTACTCCTTGAGAGGGCCTGGAAGTTCCATGCCCCCTTCTCTTTACTCATCCTATGCATTTCTTCATCTGTACCCTTTGTAATATCTTTAATAATAAGCCAATAAACATAAGAGTTTTCCTAAGTTCTGCGAGCCACTCAAGCGAAATTAACTGAACCTGAAGAGGAAGGTGTGGAACCTCCTATTTGTAGCTGGTCAATCACAACACAAGCACAGGTAAAAAACCTGGGGACCTGTGACCGGCATCAAAACTGGGGCAGGGAAGAAGTCTTGCATCTGAGCCCTTAACCTGTGGGATACGATGCTATGCCCAGCCAGTGTCAGAACTGAAAGGACTGCTGGCTGATGTCCTCTACAGGTTTGATGGTGTGCGTGCCGGTGGGGTGAAATCCCCAAACCTTTTGAGGTCACCTCAATTCATAAGTCTCAGTTCAGGGACCAGTCACAACACCACAGTAAATATATGTAAACTTTTGAGAGGACAAGGCTTCAGAATTAGGGAGATGTATGGTAAAATCAAAATCGCTTTTTTCTTTACTAATTAACCAATGAACTGTGGATAACTTAACGAACCTATCTTAAACTTGGTATACTTACCTAAAAGCAAATAGAAATGGATAACCACAGGGCTTATCCTAATAGGCTGTTATCAAAATTAAGATACACCTTAGGTATAACATTGGTATATACCAATCCTTAATAAAGGTTAGTCACTGCTTTTGCTAAAATAATTGTTTGCATCTTTAAGTAAAAAAACCTCATCATATCACATGCAGTAGTTCCCCAGGCAACAGAAGGCACTGGAATGCACTAATCACAATTCATGACACCTATACAGTAAAGTGGTAACACAACAATATATCTAAAACTCTCAAATACCCATAGACTAGAAAAAGGTAACTGCTGATTGAAAATTGCATGTTTGCAACATTATAAACAGTAACATCTAGAATTGCATGGACTCCACAAAATTTTCCATTAAAGCTACATTGTATTCCATTTAGACCAAAGTGTACATGCATATAGAGTGTAAAAATTCAAAATATGCAAACTGCTTGGTCACAAAAATAGTCCCTTTTTAAAGAAGTCATTGATTGTAACTAAGATTGGAGGTAAGCATCCTAAAACCGAGTTCCCTATTGCCTGGAATATTAAATCAAATCTCATTCCACTATTATGCTCAGGAAGAAAGCTGTAATTCTCCACTACACATCACAACCCACGTTGCTTCGGGCATTCTTAGCAGATACTATTCATTGTCTAGAGTGGGAGCCAGCAAGCTACAGTGCATGGAGCAACTCCAGCCCACTCAAGAGTTTAGCAAAGGCAAGCTCCCACAGAGTTGAAGACACTTGCTTCATATAAGCAACGGAACACAATAGTTAAAGTAACAACTCTGGAGTCCGTCTGGCCACCAGTCAGCCAGACCTGGGTTCTTAGGCAAGGACTCTGCCATCCTAAACCTCATCAGTCTCCTCATTTATATGAGAAATAACAACAGCAAGTACCCCAAGGGGTACTGTGAAACTTGGTCAAATACAACTGTTTAGCATATTATACCTGATACTGTAAGCACTCAATAAATAAAGTCCCTGTGGTGGTAGGAGCTAACAGTCAATCTCTATAGAAAAACACCTAACTATGTAGCCACTGGAGAAAAAGAGTGCTCCTCAATAGGCTTAAAATAACATACACTCAACATTCAGCATTTATCAATGTTCTTTTCTTAAATAATTTATACTTGCTCTCAAGGTTGTTACTGAAAGGTTTTTAATTCAAAACAAATGAACAAAAGACAGTAATATTTATGTCAAGTATGTACCAGACAGGATCTTTTTTCAAAATCTATTTATTTGTTCTACTAAGTTATGCATGACAGCAGAATGCATTTTGACACATCATACATAAATGGAGTATAACTTCTCATTTGTCTTTACCAGGAGATTTGATTAATCTCCTCCCTTTTCAATTTCTCCACATGAAACAGAAATACTTCCTGTGTCTCTTAGCAAGTGACAAAACCACAATCCATAAATATACAGGTGAAGTCACAGTTTCTCCCACTATACCCAAAAAGGGTTACAATACCCCTCCCTCCATGTCAGAAAATCACATGTGGCTGAGGCCCACAGTTAGGATTCCTCCCATAGAATGAAGACAATGTAACATGCTAAATCTTAATTAAATCAAATTCTCCTTTATGAAGCAGGAAACAGACCACAAATTATTAAAGCTATTATTTCTCAATTTTCTTCTTTTTTCTTACATAATATAATCAAAATTATTAATTTTAACAAATTATAGAACTTGACAGTAAACCAAGCAGTAAGTCATAAAGCAGACGTCTAAAGGGAACACACTGACCTTGTGTCCGATGGGATCGAATAATACTCATGGAGCTAATCCAGTCTGGTGATATCTTTGATACTAAGGAGTATAACACCTCAAGGCTGGTAGCATCCACCACAAGGATTTCAGGGTAATGTCCGTGGCATAAAAGTCTTCCTTCTCGCTGATTTCCAACAGAGAATTGGTAGAACTATATTCATGTTAAAAGAAGAAAGGATTTTTAAAGGTTCCTTTTTACCTCAGATACTTAAATTAATAGCATTCATCAAGCTTACTATGATATTTTCCTAAATGCTAAACTCTTCCAGTAATATTTTCATGTACATACTATATAGTTCATATTAAATATATGTAGTACACACATACAAATACATCAATTTCTATTAATAATTTTAAACATATAACACAACTTATTCTTTTCCTAGCCTTGTATCCTCCATTTTGAACTGTTTGGGAGCAGAATTCATGATAATAAATTCCCATATTTAGCATCTAAAACAGAATTTTTGAGTTAACTTGCAAAGCACCTGAATAACTCCAGCTTCACAAATCAAATCAAGAGTAGCTCAGGTGGGTCACAAAAACAAAATACAAATTCTAAATGAATGGTAAGAGATGAGTATAGGCTTATAATTACTAAGTATAACTAAATAAATCTAAAGTAAAGGATAATTGACATGCTAATAATCAGAATTAGATTCCAATTAGACGAAGTGTTATTTCAGATAAGTGTATAAGAAAACTGTATAAATACGGCATGCACTTACACTTTGTAGAAGAAAAAAATAGCAGAAGAACCAATATAATCATGATCCATGTTCCACTAATACCAATAACTACTAATACCAATAACTACTAATACCAATAACTACTCAAGAGGCTAGATGGTTTTCCACCAACCACAGAGTAGAGGATGAATATCTATCAAAACAAGACCAATACATATCAAAGGACCTGTCTTTCCTCAGCCTCAAAAAAAAGGCGACTCTTTAGTGGACTCAATCTCCTAGAGGATTTTTAGAGGGCGAAGACATTTTTGGACTACTAAATGAATAACAGGAGCACAAGCAAGCCAAAGCACAGAGGCCAATGTTGTAACTACTCCACACTATGAAATCCTGGGCCGGGTCTGCCTCACACTCTTTAATCCTATTCTCAGAACTTGACGTTGTATATAAAGGAACACACTCTTATCTTAATTGTGGAGTACCTGTGTGCAAAGGAGTACAACTCTGATGTTGTACAAAAGAGTAAACATGGATCCTGGAACAAATCAGCTAAATATATGGTAGCACCTCTAAAACAGGGGTAAGGTTATGAAAGTGTGGTGGCTAATCAATGCAGATTACCACAGTGGGCAGCTCTAGATCTCAGAAGTTCAATCCAAAACACAACACAGCAAAGGAGATTCCCAGGGACTGCCAAGCAGTACAACAGAAAAATGCCACAGTAGGAAAAAAAAAGAAAGAAAGAAAGAAAAATGCCACAGTAATTAGCCTTGAACTCCATAAGGGGAGGATGTAGCAAGGTGGAAAGGCAAGGTGCAGTGAGGCAATCTGTCAGTATTCATCCACCACCAGCAAGGAGAGATGTGCACTACAGCCACTAGAGAGGGACTCCCTCCTGAGGGTGGGATACTTTATTAGAATTGCCTGGCTAAACAACTCCCACCTTAAGATGTAAAGTCAAATTCAAACACTTGATCTTCTAATTCAACTTCCATAACACTTTTATACTAGCAAAGAAAGTATCCTAAATGGAGAAGCCAGTTTTTCACACATTAAAAAAAAAAAAAAAGAATGTCCCACATGGTAATTTAATAAATTGGCAATGCCTTCTGAGTTCAGTTAAGTGTCAATGTCACCAAAGTTTATCATCTCTGAGGATATAAAAAAAGTACTCTCTTCTGAATTGCAAAGGAAACTGCTACCACACTAGTAAATTTTCCACAAAGCATCTTCTATTTAGAGATGGCAGCCAATCTAAATATAGAAGGGCTAATATGGCATTTGAAAAATAGCAGGCACTGAAAATAGGTTGAGCAAAACAGATAATTTTCCATAATATGTAAGACGAAAGTTTTTAAAACATAAATCAAAACTGAACAACAGTCAAAATAATTGTTAAAATTAAACTAAATTATAAAATCAATGAATCTATATCATTTTATTCCCACTTTTCTGTCTACATACCTTATCGATTCCTCACATGATAAAAATAAATATATGCCTTTTAAACAAAAAGCACATACCCTAAAAACATTGATGAAGCTATTTCTTAAATTTGCCAGGGCAATAAATAGCCATGGAAGACCCCATATCACACTGATCACCACCTCCCCACAAACATTTTCCTTTACTTTTAAATTTTGTTGGAGCACCTTCGGGATTAATTTTGTTAGTGTGTTTTAAGGAAGGCAATGTGATGCAAGGGCAGGACGCAGTGTCCAGAGTCAGACAAATCTGATGTGGAATCTTAGTGCCAGGAATGACTCACTGTGACGCGTGGGCAAGTCATTTTCTCTCTCTAGGCTTCAGCATCCTTTTACGTAAAATGATACATTCCAAATTTAATTTTTAAGGATGCAGAGAAGATTAAATGAAACACAATACAGGAAACTCCTCTAAGTATTACCTCAAGAAATGAGTTCTCTTCTCCTTCCTTTCTTTCCCCAATGAGAAAATGATTGATCATATTTCCTATATACCTCATAATATTCCCAACACTCAATGTAGTAAACAACAAGGAAACTGAAGCAGAGAGATATTACAATTATAAAAAAGAATACCAGGAATGCATGTCAGAAGTTACAAGTTCCTGTGTAATACTCTACTGAGCCAGGTGTACGAAATAGTCATTTCTTTTGACAGAGTTGGGAAGTATTTAAAATGAGCTCAAAGGCCAAACCCAATGCTTACTTCAGCCGCACATATACTAAAATTGGAACGATACTGAGAAGATTAGCATAGCCCAAACACAAAGATGACACGTGAAATCCTGAAGCACTCCATATGTTTTGCTCTAGGCTTGGGATTCAAGCAGTGGGAGTACTGCTTCTCAGCAAGGTGGGTGTAAGAGGGAAAATTCACTGGAATTCAGTATCAAGCAGTCAATGTTTCTTGGAGACTCAGAAATATAGTTTCATTGAACAAGGAACAAGAAAGTACATTGGAGCCAAATCGATAGTGGCCCTGGCCATGATGCTGGTTCACCGCAGACGGGAGGGATAATAGAGAAACACAACAGACAAATTTGACACGGAAAAAACTTTAGATCAGAAACGCAGCCTGAACTTAGCAGATCCACAAGCTGCACAACAAAGTGGTGTCTGAAAAGTGCTCTGCATTGCTGAACTGGCAAGTGGAAAGCTGAGGAGGGAGCCATCTTGAGGCGGCCACTATGCAGCTGTTGCTGCAGGAGCAACATTGCATCACAGCAAGCATTGCCATGTTGCCCTTGCAAGCACCTCACAGGAGGCCTGGGGTGTACCTGGAATATGAGTGAAACAAGCACACACCAGATTGTACCTATGGGGATTCAAGCCAGAAAGACAGGGGAGTGCAACTCACTTTCCCTTTGAGTCTGGTGGCTCCCATGACCCGCTGAAGAGTCAGGAAACTGAACAGAGGGGTGAATTTGTGAGCAAGTAGAATTCTTGGGAGGCTCCTGAGTTCCAGAATCCCCACAGACATTGGCATTAGCCTGGCCCTGGGGTATGTTGATTTAATCTCTCCAGAGCTAGGCTCCCTCACCAGCTCCAGCCAAAAATTTTTAAAAAAAGGTTAAGCCTGATAGATCTAAGTCCTAGCTGTTTAACTTCTCTCTTAGAACTCTGCACCAGCCCACCCTGGGAATGCATCTGTTTAAACTGTCGAGACAAAATTCTAACCGACAGGACTTCCCATTCTGTCCTACCTTATACTGGTGAGAAGAGAAGCTGAGAACCATTTCAACCAGCTTCAGTTTTAGGCCACTCAAACTAGCAGCTCAGAGAACAACACAAAAAGAGGAAGAGGAAGAGGTTAACAACCCTCAGCCCTTGCGCTCCCTCTCTCTGTACACAGCCCAAGAAGAAATGGAAAGGATGGACAGGCATAAGCAGGGACCATCCACCCTTATTGACTGTTTTGACTACCACAGGGCAATGGACAAAATTCTTTCATTATGAATCTTTTATCCGGGCTGGGATTGTGGCTCAGTGGTACAGTGCTTGCCTAGCATGTGTGAGGCACTCCCTGGGTTCGATCCTCAGCACCACATAAAAAATTAAAAAATAAATAAAGATACTGTGTCCACCTACAACTAAAAAAATTTTTAAAAAAAAGAAACTTTTATCCTTTTTTTTCCTCTTTTTCTTTTTGTGTTCTTGCTGTGTTGATTTGTTTGTAGGTATATACATATTTACTTCTTTTCCTTTCTCAGTTTTAGTATTTTTTGTGTTTTGTTCTTTACAATAGCTATTTTTCCTTGTCTTTTAAGGGTTAGGGCTTCTGGTTTATTTATTTTGACTCTGTTTCATTTTTGTTTAGTTTTTTTGTTTCTCTTGTTTTTTGTTTCTCCACTATTCTGCTAACAGCCGAGTTCTCTCATTTCCTATTTCTCTCTCCTTTACTTTGGTTTTTCTATTATCCCTCCTATAACCTATAACCACACCAGGTACATCTCTTCTGCATTATCTCTGTTCATATTTTGAACACTCTAAACTCTCTTCTACCTTCCTATCACATTTTCTTTTCTCTTAATAATTAACTTCATTTTATCATCTGTTAGAACTATTAGGTCTATGTTACTGTACCCCACCCATTCATGTCGTTGCAGTTATTAGTGCTGTGGATGACACAGTTGACATCTTCTGTGCATTTAACTACCAGATTTGGTTCGTGGCTATTTATTGTTTTTTGCTAACAACTGGTAACCCGTCCATTCCTATTTTCATGGTAATCACTGTTGGGAACGTCATAGTAGGCACCTGGTATTTATTTTAATACTGCATATTGTTTGCTTTGATTGCTGCTGTTGTTTCTTTCTCCTTTTTCTGTGCAGTGCTGGGAATCTGCACGGACACTACAAGTTCACAGGGTAAAGACTCTGCTGCTAAAATAAACCCAGCCAAAAGACTGTGCACCTTGTTCTACATACAAATTTGCCTCACTCAAATGTCAATTGTACTTTAATAGAAAGAACAGAAGAAACATAACCCCAAACTAACGATCAGGCCCCAAATAGGAACAGCCAGCAAGGGAAGGTGTCAGGTTCCACTCTTGGACATTCATTCCTACAACAAAAACAGAATTAAAACAAAGGTGGCGAACATCACATCTTCAGTGGGGTCTTAATCTACATAACTCTAGAACACTTTGGCAAGAGGAGGCTGGGCCCTAGAAAGATCCACACGTAAGAGTGGAAGAGTAATCCATCCCAATACGTGTATAAAACCCAACACAGGAAAACAAGAAAAAGCCACCGAAAGTTCATAATTCAACAGCAACTAACTCCAAAGACATTGAAGTGAATGAAATATCAGATAAAGAATTCAAAAGCATGCTTATAAAAATGATCAAAGAATTCATAATTTCTCATTCAGCTGGTTTGTTGATGGAGTATAGAAATGCAACTGATTTATGGGTGTTAATTTTTTACCTTGCTACTTTGCTGAATTAACTTATGAGTTTTAGAAGTTTTCTGGTGGAGTATTTTGGGTCTCTTAAATATAGAATCATGTCATTGGCAAACAGAGAAAGTTTGAGCTCTTCTTTTTCTATTCACATTCCCTTAATGTCTTTCTTTTGCCTAATGCTCTGGCAACAGTTTCAAGAACTATGTTGAATAGAAGTGGTGAAAGTGTAGATCTCAAAAAGCACAATCAATAATCAATAAATGGCATGGTATCAAACTAAAAGCTTCTTCACAGCAAAGGAAACAAGAGCATGAAGAGAGAGCCTACGGAATGGGAAAAAATCTTTGTCACCTGCACCTCAGATAGAACATTAATTCCCAGGATATATAAAGAAGTTAAAAAATAATAATAACCCAATCAATAAAAGCAAAAGAAGTGAACAGATACTTCTCAGAATAAGAAATAAAATGGTTGACAAATATATGAAGAAAATTCAAGACCTCTAGCAATTAAAGAAATGCAAATTAAAACTACACTGAGATTTCATCTCACTCCAGTCGGAATGGCAATTATCAAAAATACAAGTAACAACAAAATGTTGGTGAGGTTAGGGAGAAAAGGTACACTCATATATGGCTGGCAGGACTGGAAATTTTTGGTGCAACCACTCTGGAAAGCAATATGAAGATTCCTCAAAATGCTAGGAATGGAACCACAATTTGACCCAGCTATCTCACCCCTTAGTATATATCCAAAGGATTTAAAAATCAGCATTCTACAGTGTCACAACCACATCAATGTTTATAGCAGCTCAATTCATATATATACACAAAGGAATATTACTCAGCCATAAAGAAGGATGACTTTATGACATTTGCCAGTAAATGGCTGGATCTGGAGACTATCAAACTAAGTGAAATAAGCCAGTCCCAAAAAGCCAAAGGTCAAATGTTTCCATTGATATGTGGAAGCCAACCCACAATAAGAGGGGAAAGAGGACTAGATATTCAGTAGATTAAACAAAAGAGAAAGAAAGGAAGGGAAGGGGTATAGGAAAAGAAAAGAAAAGAATGAATTCAGAATAATTTTCCTATTTACATACATAAAATATACCATAGTAAATCCCACCATCATGTACATCCAAAAGAATGGGGTCCTAATTAGAATAAGATATATTCCATGCTTGTAAAGTTTATCAAAATGAATTCTACTGTCACATATAGATAAAAAGAACCAATAAAAAATGATTAAAGAATTCTAAGAGAAGACAGGAAAAAAAACTGAATGAATTAAGGAAGTCAGTAGAGGATATGAGTGAGAAATTAAATGATAAAGATTTTTTTTTCTTGGTATCAGGGATTGAACCTAGGGGAACTTAACCACTAAGTTACATACCCAGCCCTTTTTATCTCTTATTTTGAGACAGGGTCTCATTAAGTTGCTTAGGGTCTCGCTAAGTTCCTGAAATGGCTTTGAATTCATAATCCTCTTATGTCAGACTCCAAAGTCACTGGGATTATAGGCATACACCATCAAACCCAGCAATGGAGACAGAGATATTGAAAAGGAACTGAATAGAAATCTTGAAAAAGAAAAACAATATTTTTTTTTTTTAATGTTAAGTTAAAAGGCTCTCTAGTAGACCATACTGAAGACAGAATTTCAGAGTTGGCAGATGAAGTGGCCAGCCTTGAACATTCACATAGTATTAAAGCAAAGAAAATAAGTAAACATGGCTGGGCACAGTGCACACCTGTAATCTCAGCAGCCCAGGAGGCTGAGGCAGGAGGATCCCCAGTACCTCAAAAATAAGTAAATAAACAAACAAACATGATCAGAATATATAAGAACTCTGAAACATTAAGACACCAAATTTAAGAATCATTGGAATTAGAGAGGATTGTAAGATGCATGTTAATGTCAATGAATAATCTCTTCATGAAAATAATAACAGAAAATTTTCCAAACCTTCAGAATGAGAAAGACATCCAGATACAGGAGGCATTCAGAACCCCAAATAAATGAGATGAAAAAAGAACCTCTCTCTGACACATTATAATTAAAATTCCTAACATACAGAACTAAGATACAACTTAAAAGTCTCAAGAGATAAACATCAGGTCACATTTAGAGGCAAGGTAGTTAGAATTAAGTCTGATTTCTCAACACAAACTGTTAACATCCAGAAAGACTTGGAATGGTGTTTTCCAAGACCTGAAAAAAAAATAACTATCAACCAAGATTGCTACATCCAACAAAGCTATTCTTTGGAATTGATAAGGAAATAAAAACCTTTCTAAATAAGCAGAACTAAAAGAATTCAAGACTTTTAAGCTGGCATTACAGAAAATACTTAAAGAACTATTTCACACAGAACAAAATAAAACAAACCCCAGAACTCACAAATGGACAAATCTTACTTGAAGAATTGCTAATCAAATGAGAAATAGGACAAAATTAAGCATCAGAAATAAATTAAAATGGCAGGAATTAATAAACCTCTCTCCATAATAACACTGAATGTAAATGGTCTCAACTCTCCGATTATAAAACATACACTGGCAGAATAGATAAAAAACAAGACTCGACGATATGTTGTTAGCAAGAGATTCACCTTCCAGGCAGAGACAGCCTCCTGAAAGTGAAATGATGGAGACTGGGATCCCATGCAAATGGAGCTCCCAAACAAGCAGGAGTAATGCCTCATATCTGACAAAAGCACACTCCAAGCCAAAATTAATCAGAAGAGACAAAGAAGGTCACTTCATATGATAAAAAGAACAATCCAACAAGAAATTATAATGACAGTAAATATTTATGCCCCAAATATTGGTGCAACCAATCATTTAGGAGACACTACTCAAATTAAAGACTCAGTGTCTAGTATAATAATACTGTGAGATTTCAACACAACTTTTTCACCAATACGTACAGCTGATTCATACATAAACTCAGTAAAGGCTCTTCAGAAGTAAAAAATAAAAATAAATGGATTTATTGGACATCTATAGACTATTTCATCAAACAACAGCTGAATATACTTTCTTCTCAGCTGCTCATGGAACTTCTCCCAAAAGACCATATTTTAAATCACAAAGGAACTCTAAGCAAATATGAGAAAATTGATGCAATTCCTTTCATCTTATCTGATCAGAATGGAATGATATTAGAAATCAACACCAAAATACCCTAAAGAAACTATGTAAACACATGGAGATTGAACTGTACTCTTTTGAATGATGGATGGGTGATAGAAGAAATCAGGAGAATTCTTAAAATCAAGTGAGAATAGTGATGCAAACTACCAAAACCTTTGGAGTACTATAAAGGCAGTTTATAGCTATAAGTGCCTACATAAATAAATCAGAAAGATCCCAAATAACCAATGATTCATCTGAAGGCCCTTGAAAAACAAACTAATTCAAAACCAATAGAAGGAAGAAAATAATAAGACCAAAGCCAAATCAATAAAGAATTTTTAAAAATAGGATAAAAGATCAATGAAACAAAAAGTTGGTTCTTTGAAAAGATAAAAAAAGATTGATAAGCCCTTCGTCAAACTAACCAAAAGAAAAGAGCCAAATTAATAAGATAAGAGATAAAAAAGGAGAAATCACCACAGAAATCCATAGGATCATTAGGGACAATTTTGAAAACTTATAATCCAATAAACTGCAAAACTTAAAGGAAATGAATACATCTCTAGATACCTATGACCTGTCTAAATTGAATCAAGAGGTCTGAGGAAACCTAAACAGACCAATTACTCACAATGAGAAGGAAGCAGTGATAAAAGATGGATTTTCAGCTAATTCTCCCAGACCTTTAAAGAAGAACTAATGCCAATACTCCTCAAATTATTCTATGAACTAGCAAGGGATGGAATACCTACAAATTTATTCAGATAAGTACACATCAAAGAAAGAAAACTAGACTGCTATCCCTGAGGAAGTTAGATGCAAAAATCCCTAATAAAATATTAGCAAGTCATATTCAACAACATATTAAGAAGACGGTACCTCATGACCAAATTGGTTTTATCCCAGAGATGCAAGGATGTTTTGACATATGCAAATCAAAAAAATGTCAATTCATCACTTAAATAGAAGTAAGCACAAAAATCACAGTAATCTCAATGGATGCAAAGAAAGCCTTCAAACAAAATTTAGTACCCACTGAAAGTAATAATGTAAGTAGGGTTAGAAGAAACCTCAACTACATAAAGGCTATATAAAACAAACCCAACACCAACATTATAGTGAGTGGGGGAAAAAATGAAAGCATTTCCTTTAAAATTCAGAACACAACAAGAATGCCCAATTTTACCACTTCCATTCAATATAGTACTAGAAATTCTAGCCAGAGAAACTAAGCAAGAAAAGAAAATAAAATGAATAAAAATAGGAAAGAAGTTAATTTATCAATGTGAATGAATGCTCCTATAGTTAGAAGATCTAAGAAGCTCCACCAGAAGATTGCTATGGTTAATAAACAAATTGAGCAAAGTAACAAGTTACACAATCAACATACAAAAATCAATAGCTTTTCTATATACCAACAATGAATCTGCTTAGAAAGAAATCAGGAAAGCAAGTCCATTCACAAAGGCCTCAAAAAACAAAGCTCACAATAAATCTAATCAAGGAGTGAATGACCTCTTCAATGAAAATTACTGGGATACTGAAAAAAGAAAGAAATTGAAGAAGACACAAGAAGATGTAAAGACACCCCCCATGTTCATGGATAGGCAAATTTTAATATTATTAAAATGGTCATACTACCAAAAGCAACATAGAGATTCAAGGCAATCCCCATCAAAATACCAATGACATTCTTCACAGAACTAGAAAAAAAACAGTCCTAAAATTCATTTTAGGATATGAATAAAAGACCCAGAATAACCAAAACAATTTTAAGCCAATAAAACAATGCTGAAGGTATAACAATACCTGACTTCAAATTACACTGTACAGCTATATTAATAAAAATTGAATAGCATTGGCATAAAAACAGGTTATCAAAAATACAGAGTAGAAGACACAGAGACAAACCCACACTGAGACAATGATCCAACCCTTGTTAAAGGTGCCATAATCATACACTGGAGAAAAGACAGCTTTCTTAAGATGTGGTGCTGGGGAAATTGGTTATCCATATGTAGAAAAATAAAACTAGACCTTTATCTGATACCCTGCACAAAAGTCAACTCAAAATGGATCAAAATTCAACACTGTAAACGATTAGGAAAATGTAAATCAAAACTACACAGATTTCATCTCACTCCAGTGAGATGACAGTCATCAAGAATATAAACAATAATAAATGCTTGTAAGGATGCGAAGAAAAAAAACACTTTTACACAGTTGGCAGGATTGTAAATAAGTACAACCACTATTAAAATCAGCATGGTGGTTTCTCAAAAAAGTAAGAATGGAACCACCATATGACCCAGCTAGCTATATCACTCCTCAGTATTTATCCTAAAGAATTACAGTCATCACACTTTAGCATTATTTGCATGCCCATGTTCATAGCAGCACAATTTGCCATAGCCCAACTATGAAACCAGCCTAGATGTCTATCAATGGCTGAATGCCTAAAGAAAATGTGGTATATATAAAAATAGAGTTTTATTCAGCCATAAAGAAAAATGAAATTATTTTATTTGCAGGAAAATAGATGGAACTTAAGCAAACAAAACAAGCCACAGTATCAGAAAGGTCGTATGTTTTCTTTCATATGTGTAAGCTAGAGAGGAAACAGGAAAAGAAAGGTCAAGGAAGGGGAAATCTCATGAAAACTGAAAGGTATCAGAAAAGCAGAAGAAATGAACCAGGAGGAGGGAGTAAGAGAGGTAAAGAGGATATTGGCTAAATTACATGTTTATATTGTGTGCATGTACAAATACGTAACAATGAATTTCACCATTGTGTACCAATTAAAAAAATATGGAAAAAATAAAAATTATATTTTGACTTCAAAAAAGGAGACATGACCCAAAAAGGGAATCAACTTACTTTAATCACAAATGGAACAGCTTTGGCAGGAATGAATTCCATTCTTTAAAATCTGGGGCACTTGCCCAAGTAGTAAAGACATTCTGTTATAATTTGGATTCTAAGTGTCTCCCAAAGGGTTGGCCCAGGGTGATGCTACAGGGAGGTGGTGGATCCTTTAGCATGTGGGGCCCAGTAGGAGGTCTTTGGGTCATTTCAGGCATGCACTTGAAGAATATTGCGGAGACCCAGTCTCTTCCTCTCGTTTGCTTCCCGGCCATGAGGTAAGCAGTTTTGCTCCACCATACACTCCCTGCCATTACCATCTGATACCCCACCAAAGGCCTAAAAGCAATGAGCCTACCTAATTATGGACTAGAACTTCTAAAACCATAATCAAAAATAGCCTTTGATATAATAAGTTGATTATCTCAGGTATTTGCTATAGTATATCGGGAAGGTGACTAACACAAGATCTCATTTGGGTAACCAAGAATGCCTAAAACAAAAGTGGTAATTTGCTTATCCTAAACCCTTCTTCATTGGTGTCCTCTACTTCATTAGCACCCAACTCTAGCATCTTATGACGAATACTTTTACTACAATTCTAGTCTTATTCCTTCCCAGCATTTTTCACACAAAAATACATGATCAATATTTCAAACATTATTGAATTACATATTTGTTGCAAATTGTACTGACTTAGTCACAGAAATATATACTAACCTGTATGCCAGTATGTGTGCAGGCTAATTTTGTAAACTCAATGCATCTGCCATCATTCACATCCCAGAGGCACATCTCTCTATAAAACAAAACAAATAGCTAACTTTAAATTTGATTTGCTAAATGCACTGTTTCAATTTGTTATAGTGGTTTAAAATTAATTAGTGTTATTAGAAATAATAACACTAATTTATTTCAGATTATAGCTAATACTCATTATTGCTGTTGGCCAAAATTTCCAGTGCTCCCATTCACCATCGCAATTCCCCTTCCAACCTGTCCACCCCACCTCAGTCCACATCCTCTCTAGAGGAGGAATGCACTTCCTGGTTCCCTATTAGTTGATAGAGTCTTGGGAACATTTCTGGCCAGAACTACTGCAAGGCCCCTTAGAACTGTTTTTTCTCTGCCTCTGCTGTAGATAGCGGCTGTGACATCAACCTAAACTAAGGACAATGATGAAGCCAGGCACAGCCTTCACATGACAAGAAGTGACAAAAACAAGACATGGACTTTTAATTTAAATTACTGAGCACTGCCATTTGTTAAATGCAGCTTGAAATGCAGCACTACAAAAAACAAGCCAAAGTTGAAGTCAACTGAATTCCAATCCTTTGCAAATTAAATATAATATTCCAGTTTTGATTCTGAATTAATTGCAAATTTATTAAGTGCACACACACTACACATACACACACACAAAATTTATATCACAAAATAAAGAAGCAACGTTAAAAATTAGAAATGTCAATTATGCTTTTTATTTTGAAGAAATAAGAGTTAACAGAAGAAAATATTAATAAAATGCAATGATCCTGATATTACCAGGATATCCTTACAGTATAATTTTCTTACATCTCACCTGACATAATTTTTCAAAGAACACTCAATTTATAACAAGCATTCAATTGTAAATTTTCCTTTCATTGACCAAAGGTTCTACATTGTTGCCTGACATTTTCTCTTCTTGTTCCAAAAAATTACACAAGGTTCTCTTCTAATTCATAAACTATTGGGAAAGAAGGAGAATAATGTCTAATTTTCTTCAGATTCCCTAACCTGCTTCAATAGTACATGGGATCAATATACAATTTTCAAAGTACCAAAAATATTTTTTAAGTTCCTCAAACTCTGAGCCCTAATGCTATTACTATTTAAAGACCTACTTCTCCAAAAGCAAGCTATGTTCTAAGACTTAGGAACACACAGTTAATGTGTATATAACTTCATAAACATTATAAACTTCATAAACTTTATCATAGCTATATATAACTTCATAAACTTTATCATAGCTTCATCTCCCAAATATATTCCAGTCTAGCATCATTGAGGATTTTTTAAAAATTCTTGAAGTTGTCTATTGACTCAATAACAATGCCAAGGAGATCATACTTTAACTTTTATAGTATTCTGAGTTTCTCAAAATCAAGGCAAAGAAAGAATCATAAATTACAATGGAAGTATTCCAAAATAATTAACAGTATAAAATTCATATCCTTAAAACCATCATTCAAATATCTTCCTTTATGTTTAGACAATGGAAGAAGATAACTCCAAAAGAAACAAACAAATAAGCAAACAAAATTCCCTATTTACTAACACACAATACTAGTTATAAAGACATAAGTAAAAAAATATAAAATATCACATAGTAACCCATAAATTGTACAATTCTTTTGTGCAAATTAAAAAACAAGTTTTTAAAAATATGTAAAATTTTAGAAAAAAGAGAAAGCTGACCAAAACCAAAAACAGAATACTTACCCACTTGCAGATGCACTCACAATATACTGTTTGTCACTGGAAGCACAAGCTTTAGACAAACAAGTGATTGCTGCTGTGTGACCAAATAACAGTGCTCGAGGATTAACCTAGAAATGCAAAAATTTGCTGGTGTAAATATCACATTTAAAAAACCAACCTTTTGATTAGTAATCATGTTAAATATTTGATATACACATACAGATACAGATTTGAGAAAATTTGCTCAGAACACTAAAAACTAGGAGTAAACAGTGAACTCTAATCCATATAATGCTCACAATCATCCTTTCATGGTAGTTCTGAGGTCAAAGTTGGAATGACAAGAGGCTATACTACTATGTGATCAGATGGAGAGAGACAGCGAAGATTCAAACTAAGGCAGTATGCTGGGAAAGGAGGTTAAGAATCTAAATTAATATATAAAACAGGATAATCTGGCCTCACTTATTTTTAAATATCACTGATCTGAAAAAGCTTTAAGAGTCTCTGGATTCATAACCCCCAACACAGAAGGCAGGTACCCTTCTAAAAGCTACTAGTAGTATTAACTGTCAGGAAGAAGAACCTTGATGAAGCACTGGTGTAGAGACAGTGTCTAGTGGAAAGGCTGGCTTAATATTACTATTCTAAAACAGTCAGGCAATCAGCTTCCAAATTCATAATAAAAGTATTATAAAATCACTAATAGTATAAAATTCACATCTTAAAACCATAATTCAAATATCTTCCTATAAGTTTAGACAATGGAAGAAATATTCCAAAAGAAAAAACTCCCTGCTTACTATGTATTCTGCTATTAGTTATAAATACATTAGAAAAAAAGAAAATATAACATCACATGATAACCCATAAATATGTACAATTTTTATGTGTCATATAAAATTGACATAAATTTGTACCAAATGGCATAAGTTGTTCAGGTTACTTCAGAATGTATTTTTATTAAATATTTATTACATGCAAATAATATTTACAACATACATTGGATACAAAGAATAAACTGAATAGCAACATCCAACACACAGTTTAAGAAACAGAATATGACCAATATCTTTAAATTCCCTCCATTTAAATACCCTCCATGGTATCCATTTTGTAATTGTCTATCAATGGGGGCAATAAAAAGGATTTAAAAAGGCATACATGCTATAAAGGAAAAAGTAAAACTACCTTTATTCATAGACAACATAATCAGATATAAAGAAAATCCTTCTAAAAATATAGCATGGTCATAATACATAAGGTAAAAATACCAAAAAGCAACCCTATTGCTAAAAATTGAAAATAGATCATTGTACACTAAAACAAAAGCATATGGCTCTACTATCATCAGATAAAAACAAAAAGTTATATAAATGTAACTATAATCTGACCATACTTTCGTAAGTACAGTGTTAGCCAAAAAATAGAAAACATCGATGTAATATTTTCATAAATCAATGTGTCTTTAAAGAACAAAAATTTATTAAACAAAAGTTTTCTGGGGCATTAAAAAGAAAAGATTTTAAGAAACTATTCTGAACGACCACTAAATAGCAAAGAAAGGAAGAATAATCATGATAAGGAGATAACCACCCCAAAATACATCTGTGCCTAATATCAGTGCTAGATCGAAACTACTTTGGTCAAACATCCAGATACTTCCAGGAGCTGAGTGCAGTAGCCTGCACCTCGAATCCAGATATTGGGGAGGCTGGGACAAGAGGATCACTTGAGCCAGGAGTTCAGGACCAACCTGGGCCATATAGTGAAACCTTGTCTCCAGTAAACAAAACAATATGAAACAAAAGACAAAAATTCCAGAGGAAATAAGCATTATTAGAGAAAAAATATGTTAGATTATTACATTTGTACCTTTTATTTATATCCTAGCATATTCTACAAAAATTTGTTACATCATAGTTAGTAATGAAATATTTCACACTTAATCAGACCAAAGAAATATCATAAAATAATGTTTGACCAATCCATAAAGATTATTCATTCATCATCAATGATCACACAGTTCAGAAGCAAAAGTTATCAAGTTATCACTGGCAAGGCAAGAATAAAAAGATGGGATATGCCATGCCAGGTCTTAAACATAAATTATAACACTGATATTCCAGTCAGAGGCTTTGAGGCCACTCAACCATCATTCTGCACTTCTCTTTTTTTAAATTCCCTTTAGCTGTTTTTCGCTACTACCTGAGATGCTATGATTATCATTCATTAATCAATCCTTCGTATTGATTAATAACAACCTTACCCCAACCTTGTGTTAAATAGGCAAGACCCTGTATAAAGTATACTTTTACCACACCTGGTGTATTGCTTGATATCCTCTCTCATGAGTCAAGAGCAGAAAATCCAATGCAACCTCCCAAAACAATTAGGCCAAGCTTTCTAAGTGCAAGAAATGTGGTTTGTAATATTACCTTTGTATCCAAGTGCCTAGAATTTTAAATGCCAATTATTGTTAAACTAATAAGTTTGGATTTAACTGATCACTTTCTGAATATTACTTGTCAATATTAATCCTCACATGTTCTGTATACTCGCCAATGTGATCCAGTCATTTTCCCCCAATTCCTCCTTCCTGGCCTCTCCAAACACAAGAACAATCAACCCTCAGCAAAATTCTCTATAGTGTCAACGGCACTTCTGAATATAGCTTTCAAACTCCTTGCTCTAATCAAAACCTGGAATTCCCCCGAGGACAGCCTCCACTGAAACCCTCTCAACTGGTGGTGATTTTTTCCTCTATCACGTGTACTACAATGCCTGAAAGAAGACTGTCTTCTTTGCCCCTCATTCTAAGCTCCAGAACTTCTGGTTTTTCCTCCTCCAACTCTTAGCACTTTTGTATGAATGCAGGTAGGTTGGTTGCTCTTTATGTAGAAACACAAAAGATTTCTTATACCAATCAGCACCTACCTTATTATATTCATTACAAATAACAGTTACTCACCCTCATCTCTTGAAGCCTCTAACACTTGGCTCACCATTTCACTCTCCATTGCTTCTAGTATCTTACTTCTCGCTGTTTTACTATCTTCTCAGAAAAGGTTTGTAGTAGTACTCAGGCCTCACTTCTAACCTCCTTACCTCCAATGATCTTGGTAATACCCACTGTACTGCCTTCTACTCTAGAATTTTATTTGGCACCTCTCCTTCTAATCACTACCTCCTGCCATTTTAATTCCCTCCATTTCAAGTCCCAACAATTCTTGAGTCCCCCTAAAACCTCAATTCCATCTCATTCTACCACAACTGCACTATCCATTATCCTTCAACCCCACTACCCAACTTAAAAGTCCACGGTACATCATAATTACTACCCTGCATAAAACAATCAAGCCTTAACTGCAATCTCTCCCGTTAAGCTTGCTAGGAAAACTTTATCCTAGTTAAACCTGGCTCTCTCTTTGGCTGGGACTTATACCCAAGAAACTGAAGGTGGGTGGAAACACTACACCACCATCTGTTTTCATATGCAATTGATGACATCTAATTTTACAGGATCCTTGAGTGCTATCCAGCAGTCCTGCCTAATCTACTCATACTCCTAAACCTCCCAGGTAAGCAACTTATCTCTCCTTAAACCTCCAGCGGGAACTCCCCTGTCCACACTGTCAACTGAGGACCTTGTTTATTTTTCTGAAAAAAAAATTGTAGAAGCATGAAGAAATTTCCGCATTTCTACATAAAGAGCAACCAACCTACCTGCATTCATACACTTAAGGTTCCCTATCACTGTGAATGGTTTCTTGCTCTTATCAACCTGAGTGCTGTGCACTTCATTTCAACTGTCACCTCTCTCATAAAAATCATCAATCATCAATACCAAATTCAATCGCATTTCTATACCTTATCAATGAACAACAGAAAATAAAATGATTCTATTTGTAACAGATTAGAAACTAAATTCTGAGAAATAAATATCATTACAGAAGTACAAAATTTATACTCTGAAAACTACAAAATAATGTTGGAAAAAATTAATATCTAAATAAATGGAAAGATACCCGTTTACACATCATAAAACTTAATATGGCAATATTCCCCAAACTGATACATAAATTCAATATATTCCCTATCAAAAACCCAAATGATTTCTTTATAGATATTGACAAGTTGATCCTAAAATTTGTATGAAAATTCAAGTGACCCTTATATAGCCAAAACAATCGTAAAAAATAAGAGCAATATTGAAGGATTCATATATTTCAATTTCAAAATTTAATATAAAGCAATAATAATCAAGACAGTATTACATGGTATAGGAACAGACATAGAAAACAATGGAATAGAATTGAGACTCAGATAAAGATCCATGCATCTATACTCAACTTATTTTTCACAAGAGTACCAACACCATTCAATGAGAGAATAATCTCCTTAACAAAAACAAAATAAAAGGAAACTAGATAATTTAGACCTCATCAATATTAAAATACTTTGTGCTTTAAAAAACAACATCAAGGGGCTGGAGTCGTGGTTCAGTGGTACAGGCGCTTGCCTGACATATTTGAGGCCCTGAGTTTGATCCTTAGCACCCTATAAATAAATAAAAGATCCACTCATAACTAAAAAATATTTTTAAAAAAGAAAAGAAAGAAATAACATCAAGAAAGTGAAAAATAATGCACAAAATGGGAGAAGATATTTGCAAGCTAAATATCTGTTAATGGATCTGTACCAAGAACATATAGAGAATCCCTACAGTTTAGTGCTGGGGACATATCTCAGTGGTAGAGTGCTTGCCTACCATGCATGAAGTCCTGTGTTCAGTCCCTAGCAACATTGAAAACAGAAGAAAAAGAAATCCTATAAACCAATAATCAAAAAATAACCAATATTAAAACATAAGCAAAGAAAAAGCCTTAATTTTTTTTCTAAATGGGCAAAGGAATAACAATAAATACATAGTGATTTTAGAAATCCATATGTGATTTTTATAAAAAGTTATGCCATCTTCAAAACATTTACTTTAGAAGGTATGTTTTGAACTGTTTTTTATCTGTTTGTTGTTTTCTACAGTGCTGAGGACTGAACCCGGAACCTTACATATGCAAGGCAAGTGCTCTATCACTAAGCCACATCCCCTTATACTGTTTGTCAATACATCCAAAAATCTCTTTCTTTATGTATTATAATCTTTTAAAATATCCTAAATATAATAAATATTAAGTGACTTACAGTAGACATTATATTCAAAAATTGCTAAAACCCAGCAGACATCAATTATAATAATGTAAACAGATAATCTGCATACAAGTAATTTAACCATAACATATTTTGCAGAAAAGTATTACGAATTCAAGTATAATTCCAGTACTGTGTAATTTTCTAATAAGTAGCTTCTTGAATTTAGGATGTACAACAAATAATTCAATACTCACTTCTAATTCTACTGAAAGATCCCAGAGACATATTTGTCCATCATGGCATCCAGTTACAATTGTGGCCCCATCATCTGTTAAAAGCACAGCGGAGACACAATGCGTTGGTGCTTTGCGTCCCCAAAGCACAATGGGTAGAACAAGGCTGTTTCCTGCCATTGTGTTTTCAAACCTGAAAATGTTGTAAGAATAATATGATATTACAATATTAGCCTCTAAAACATGTTATATATCTTTATTACAAAGCCAAGTTGTACAATTTGAAAATAAGCATATATTCCTGGTAGTATATTCTGACCACTTAAAAATGTGTTATTTCCAAACAAATATGACTAATTGATCACATCCCAGATTCTTTAATTAAAAAAATTAGACACAAATCTTCACTGTAGACATTCACGATTTTTAAAATTTGCTAATGAAAAGTCAATGATTCAATACTCATATTTAGTACTATTTAGATGATGCACTTTTATGTATATATATATTTCATTTTAAATCTCAAAATGAGTCTTTCCAGGCTGGCAGGGTAGAAAATGAGGCATAAACATATTCACCCTAAAACCCAGAAGCAGCAAGTCAAGGAGCCCAAGTGCAAATCCTGCCCTCTAACCCCAAATCATCTGCCTCCTCAAATAATTCAAATCAAATACAAAAACAGTGCTCAGCAAGTCCACACAGATTAATTATATCCCCACCGCCAGACCAGAATTATCAAGAATTTTAGAAATGCCAGGAATTCTCCCAAGCATTGTATATATATAAATAAAAATTATTTCAATTATTCCTTCAAAAAATCATAAGATAAGTACTATGATCACTTCTTCTTCCACAGAGTCACTGAGGCAAAGTGTCATGAAGTGACAAGAGATGGAGTCCATGTCTCCAAACCAGTAGTAAATAGCAATGCCCAAGAACTCAGGACATTTTATAGTGTGCTAAACATTCAACAGAGTATGCTCAGTGAGAAAATCATTTGGACACATTTATTCCAAACCTGTTATGTCCAGAGGTCACAGACACCCTTCCATGTTAAGTCCTAAATCTTAGGGGAAAGAATTTCTTTTCAGACTCTTATCTCCGTAATATGAGAGGATTTAGATTTGAGATAATTAACCAGCATATACTAGAATATACCTCTTAAAGAAGAGTACAAACAGAAAGAATTATTCCTTCATTAACAAAATTAAAATTTAATTGGTAAAACAACATTTAAGTGTTATAAATTATGTGATTAAGAATAAAATAATAGACAAGTTCAGAGAAGTTAGAAAGACTAGAATAGACAAGGAGGGCTCCACAGAAAAGTGGACTCTGACAGATCTTATTAGGAGTCACCTACAGTCTAACAGATGGTCAAAGAAAAGATCATGAAAATGAAAATGAATCAAGTAAAAAAATATGAAGAACACTGGAATGCTTACCCAAAACAACCCATATTATATCCTTTTTTGCTATTGTTAGAAAGCATAGCTTTCATCAATTTGGTTCCCACCCATCCCCCCGAAAAAACAACTCATCATTTTTGCTCAAGTACAAGGTACACATTTAAAGAAAACATTCAAAATACACCTGGCACAGTGGCACATGCCTGTTATCCCAGTGCCTCAGGAGGCTAAGCAGAAGGATCCCAAGTTTGAAACCAGCAACTTAGTGATACTCTATATCAAAATTTTAAAAAATTAAAAGGGTTGGGGAGGCAGCTCACACGTAGAGCAACCCTGTGTTCAATCCCCAATACTGCCAAATAGTTATTATTATTATTATTATTATTATTATTATTATTATTATTCAAAGTAACCACTTCCTATTAAGAAAACCCTACTTACCCTATTTGTGTCATGACAGTTTCATAAACTACCATCACACTAATAAGCATTTCCATATTCCTATTTGATATTAGAAAACAGAACTAAGCTATGAACCAATTTTAATAAATTTGGAACAGCATGTTTTTTGGCTGTGAAGCATTTCCAACAATGACTTTCTGGAAAAGAGAATCTGGAAGGAGCTCATTTTTCCATGGTGACAACACTCAGCTTTCAATTACATCACCAAAGAAGGTTTCTCTCCTGTAAGTAAACAAGCCCAAGGCATTGAACACCTCCTGATGAGCTCTGCAAAGAACACCACTTCTCCAGGCTCCTGAGGACTGGAAGGGAGGGCATTCTGCCTGGATGAAAGAGAAAGCAAGGGATCCAGACCCAAGCTGCATATGGTACTAAATGTCTACAATATTTTTTTCTTAAACTTTAAAAACCTTATAACAAAATAAAATTGAAACTAGAAAATCCACAGAAGCAACAATGAAATATTGTGAAATAAAGGATAACAGAGTTTATGAGGACAGCACAAATGCTTCTAAGAAGGATTAAACAAGACTACCAGTGAAGCAGCAGCCCCTTAAATCTAGGTCTAAGCAACTAATTTAACCCCAAAATGGGCAAATTAGATAGGATCTAATTATTGATTAGAGCACAGATATTTAAATTCGAATTTCTCTCAATAACCAATAAGCCAAGACATTCTAAATTGGCACCATAAGAGAGTTTTTTCCTAAAGGGAAAAAAGGTCAGTGGAAATGTGGAGCATATAGTTTTTCAGATGTCAACATTCAACTAGTCTATTTATTTGTTAATAATTCATTCTCAATGTTTCCAACATTATCATCTATTGTTTGAAGAAAACTGGATATATCCCAAAAAAGTTTTATATTAAACAAGTCACAGAACAGGATTCACTGAAATTAAAAAAAAAAAAAAAAAAAAACTATTTTCATGGAAAAAGCCAAAAGCAAAAAATGAGCAAGCCAAAGTCTAAATAATATGTATGGTATTAACTTTAACAGAAACTCAAAAAAAAAAAAATCACACATGTAATAAATCTATATTTTATTATATTTTATAACTAAGACATTCAGGGAAATGCTGTATTTCAAATTTTAGCATTATCTAATAAATTTGATATATTCTAAGACTAAATGCTTCTAAAAAACAGATGAATACTATGAACATTCCATTTGCATTTGTGTTCATATCAAAATCTGGATCATGTTACACTTAGAGATGTCTACCAAAAATGTTTAAAAGATAAAGTTCCAAAGTCAAACATCAAGAGTTCTAGATCCTACTTTCTCCTTCTGCCACTAATTCTATAGTCTTTGATCACACCATCTTATTTCTAAGGCTTAGTTTTCTCATCAAGACTATAATTAATAAAAATTTTAAGTCAAAAAATCAAATCAAAAAAAAAGGATCTTAAGAGAGAAAATGTTGGTCATCTCTTGATGACTTTAATTTCAGGTATATTTTTTAGTTCTTTATAGAAATAATAAAATTGTACTTCAGTCAACAACAAAAATAATAACTAAAAAACATTAGACTGACAATCAGAAGACCTATATTCAATTTTTGGCTCTTCAATGTGATTTCAGCAAAATTCTCTCTGAAGTACTCATTTTCCCACAAGGAGGGATAATAACAGCTCCTCTCAGAAAGCTTTCATAAAGATGAAGATTTAGGGACCACAGATGAAATGCAACTAGCATAACACCTAGCACATGGCAGATGCTCAGTAAAGATTATTTTTTAAAAAAACAGATTTTGCTAGTTCACACCCTGCTTGCACATCTACTGGTTTCTTCCAGCACTATCACTTAACATTTAGTAAGGTTGGACTTTTCAACAGGTCAACATCTTTCATTCACTTTCTGCCACAACATAAAAGTACCAGCTGTATAATGCAATTCAAATTATGGAAATTTACAGTGAAAATATGGCAATTTGTTCTGCATGATTTGTTAGAAATATTACAAACTTTCATCTCAATACTAAAATAACTTTCAAATTAAGTTCTGATCTTAAAATAACAATAATTCATTTTTATTTTAGAGCAGCATTTCCCAAGTTTCCATTGTAAGCCTACATGGTGGTAGGTGTAGAATATTACAAGGAATAAAAAGTGACACAAAACCCAATGTGGCTTACACAACATGCAAACTAACAAAACTACCATCGTCTTAAGACATGAAAGCACAAAAGATGGATTCCCTAACCAAGATTTCAGGCGTCCAGGAAGGATTTCCCTAAGAAATAAATGGAATGAGATGACATCTCAGAGTAGTTTTGATTTGCATTTCTCTAATTGCTAGAGATGTTGAACATTTGTTCATATATTTGTTGATTGATTGTATATCATCTTCTGAGAAGTGTCTGTTCAGTTCGATGGCCCGTTTATTGATTGGGTTATTTGGGGTTTTTTTGGTGTTAAGATTTTTGACCCAGCTATCCTACTCCTCAGTGTATACTCAAAGGACTTAAAAACTGCATACTACAGGGGACACAGCCACATCAATGTTTATAGCAGCACAATTCACAATAGCTAAAATGTGGAACTAACTTAGATGCCCTTCAGTCGATGAATGGATAAAGAAAGCACACAATGGAATATTATTCAGCAATAAAGCAGAATAAAATTATGACATTTGCAGGTAAATGGGTAGAGTTAAAGAATATAATGCTAAGTGAAGTTCGTCAATTCCAAAAAACCAAATGCCGAACGTTTTCTCTTATATAAGGATGCTGATTCATAATAGGGTTGGGGCCAGGGAGCATGGGAGGATTAGACAAACTTTAGATAGGGCAAAGAAATAGGAGAGGAAGGAGGGACATGGGGGTAGAAAAGACAGTAGAATGAGATACACATCATCACCCTAAGTACATGTATGAAGACATGAATGGTGTGACTATAATTGATGTACAACCAGAAATATGAAAAATTGTGTTTTATATTTGTAATCTGAAATGTAATGCATTTTGCTGTCATATATAAAAAATTAGAATAAATAAGTAAGTAAATAAACAAAATGGGAAGTCTAAAAAAAGAAATGAATGGAATGAGGGCTGGAGTTGTGGCTCAGTGGTAGAGCACTTACCTGGAAGTGTGAGGCCCTGGGTTCGATCCTCAGCACCACATGATAAATAAATTAAAAGAAAGATCCATTAAAAAAAAAGAAAGAAAGAAATGAATAGAATGAGTAGAAATGAACCAAGGAAGAAGCTCAAGGAATCACATGTTGAAAGCCCCAGAGTTAAGATTTCTAATCCTTCTTGACAGAAAATAGCAGGGCTCACAATAGGAATGAACAGGCAGAATGAGGAGAGAAGAACCCACAGGGCAGTGTCTTATTTATGCATCAGAACATAACGTGCTGGCTAAGCCAGTTTAAAGAGGCTGGATTTTACCTGACTTCTCACTACTTAATTCCAGCCTCTCTGTTTAAGAGGTCTCTCCCATATTGCTCTTTAAGCTCCTTAAGAACAAGAACTACAATCTATATATTCACAACCATATGATTCTTAACATAGTGTCAGCCATATAGGATGTCTTTAATAAATATATTATAAAGTTTGTTGGTGAGAATGAGAACAATAATATGAACATGAAAATAATTTCAGAGATACAACAGACTTGGTGTTTAACACATCAGGTTGATAAGGATGCAATATGAGTTTTGATACAGGTTTTATACAATGGTACTCTCAGAATCAAAGAAAAGAAAAAGTATTTTTAAATACTAACAACTCTAAGTAAAAAATAGGGGGTACTATGATCATGATACTAATTCCCATAGAAGTCCTCAATAAATTCAGATTCTAATACCTGAATTTACCTTAATACTAAGATAAATTATTCTATACTTAACCAGAATTTACTAACTATAAGGTTTGTAAAAGGTGAAAATACTACAAAGATTCATATTGATTTTCAACTAAGCCAAATTGTGAGATTTAATGGTCCAATAAGTATATATGTAAACAGAGCAGTAATATGTTGTTTTTAAGACAGTATAAAGGTTAGGTTAACGCAAAATTGCTGAGACACCAGATATAATGCTACTGTAATAAGCCTGGGTACAGAATGATAAGAAGCTTAACTAAAATGATGAGAGCTAAAACAGTAAAAAAAAAAATAAGACATAAAGAAAGAACAATAAATTCCAGGGGTTGATGAAGTATGTAAGGTCACGGACAAGAATGAGCCTTCCAAGATGAGTGAGAAGAGAAAGGAGGGAAGCAGAAGCAGAAGGAGAAAGGAGAGTGAGAATGGAAGGAGGCAAGAGTCTCAAAGAAATTATACCTTAGAAAATCTGGTCCCAACATGGCACAAGAGATCTCAATAACAAGTGTCCCATGTGACTGGCAGGAATGCAATTAGCCTTTGCCAAACCAGTCATTTCAAAAGTTTATGAGATGGGTCAGTGCTGTTTTGCTTTTGTTTTTTTATGTTTAATTGTTTGAAAAAGAAAGCCTTTTGTAGTTGGAATAAAAAAATATCCAATTTCCCAATCTCGAATGGAGAAAAGTATAGCTCATTTCCATCCTGCAGACTTTTATTCAGGTGGTATCTAGGATTTAGGTCCATTAGAATCTCTTTTGAGCTCACACAGCAAACTGATGTCAGAGTTCAAAGGTGCACACAGATCTCCTGATTCCTAAAATGAAAATCTCTCACTAGTCCACATTGTCTTTGTTTACCACAAAATTCCATTTACAAGAAATTTCATTATCCTGGCAATCTGGTTAATCAAGAATTTACCAAAACACGTTGCTCACTGAAATATAAGTGGAACTGTAGTGCTTACAGTATAAAGTCACATGCTGGCTGGAATCAGTGGCACTTGAGAGAGGGAAGAGAATCTGGGGCAAGAGTTGTTGGAGGGGAGGGAAATGAAACACATCCTTCTTCAGGAATGAAGGACTTACCATCCACCTAGGAAGAGAGCTCCTGGCACATAGGTATGGGTCATCAGCACCCACAACGAATCGGATGGCCTCAGCCAACCAGAGATGACTTGCCCAAGCTCTTGCCCCTTCCTCAGGACACATCCCACATCCAAGGACTGATGCAGAAATACAAAGGCCCAGTCTCCTCACCAATTCAGGATATCTCTGAAGGCTCATTCTACATTCAGAACTGCCCCTAGGGTCAACTGAGATTTCTTTGAAACTTATAAAAACACAACTTTCACCCTGGGCCAAACCTGCTTCCCAAGAGAACTCCCTATTAAACCAAGTGCTAATCTCCATCTCAGAATCTACTCACCCATGAACCTAAACTGCTTGCCCAATCTTCCAAATTTTAGACTTTTCTGACTTTTTATGATGATCATCGTTTTTCTTATAAACTGAAAATTTTCATTAAACTTAAACTTCATTAAGCCTAAGTCAACATTCTAGCAAGAACACTCCACAGGTGATGCACGCTTCGCACTGCATCACCCCACCCCGGGAAGCATATAATGTCACACTGCCCTAATATCAGCGATGCCAACTTGACCATTGATTAAAGTAGTGGCTATCAGATATTTCCACTGTAACTCAGTGTTTTTCCCTTTGAAACTATCAATAACCTAAGGAGTAATATTCTGATAAGATTATTCTGTTACACAATATCCCACATGATATTGGTATCTCATATGATTTCTAAAAACTACAAAATACTTAAGATTATATATTTAAAAAATCAAGTATCAGATCAATGTTAATTTTTCCACATTGTTTTTCAAACTCTCAAACGCAAAGTAAGATATATTTCTATCCTAAGTTCTTAGCATTTTCATGGGAGTATTGATATTTTCCCAGTCTGTGTATTTCCTCTGCACCAGGCAGGCCCCTGTGACTTGTGAAAAAAAACAAACTCAAACCCTCTCCCGAGTAGGCCTCAATTACCCTCTTACCACTGGGGAATAAGAGAAGCAGAGACTAAACAAAATAGCTAAATGTTCTTGCCACAGCAGCAATGAAGGAAGAAAAGCTTGCAAAGCTTTATTCAAATGGTCAGAGAGCATTCCAACATCATTTGTCAAAACAACATGTCCAAGTCAAGATCACAGTATGATGTGATAAAGGAAGTGGTCATTAAGATTACTAATTTTTGTTTTGCTCATGCATTTGGCACCAATTTATTGAAGATTTGGTGAAAAAAAAAACTGAAACAGATAATGAAGACTTTGTTTATTACAGTGCAATGAGTTAGTTAGACCATAAAACATGCTGTCTCATTCAGCTTTTTGTTGCAATGACCAAAATACCTAACAAGGACAACTTAGAAGAAGAAAGTTTATTTTGGATGACAGTTTCAGAGTTTAATCCCTGGTCCACCAATTCCATTGCTCTGGGCCCAAGATGAGGCAGAAGGCATGTAGAGGAGCAATGCTCACCTCATAGCAGCTTGCAAGCAGAGAGAGAGGAAGGGGAAAGGACCTCAGGAAACATGCACCTTTCTGGGACATGTCCCTAGTGATCTACTTTCACCTGCCTACATTACTACCCAGTCAGCCCATTCAAACTAGGATGGACTTATTCAGTTACAGCTCTCGCAATCCAATCATTTCCCCTCTGAATGTTCCTGCATTAACTCAGGAGCTTCAGAGGGACACCTCACATTTAAACCATAACACACACTGAAGAAATTACAGTATTCAGCTGCTTCCTTGAAGAAAAAAGGGTTTCTGGAATTAAACAGTTGTCAGGGACACAACCTTCCGAACACTTAAGAAGCTAAAATAGACTATACTTTCTTATTTGGGTGGCAAATAATACATTCTCAATGAACCTGACACTTTAGAACTGCTTTGTTAAAGGAAGTTCCAGTATTCAATTTCAAAAGAACATGTGGAATGAGCAGATGGTAACAGAAGACTACACTTATTTCTTATCGCTAAAACAGCCCTGAGCACATAAGTTACAGGATTTGAAGAACTGCAGAGCTAGCTGGTCAAAAATAAATCACAATTTTCAAAGTGATTCATAGATTTTAAGACATAAAAACCATGTTTTAAACTTCTGCAACTGCCATTAGGATGTCTGAGCTCTTCCACTTAAGCTCTATCCATTACCAATCGACATGGATTTCAACAGTTATTAAGCTCAAAGTAAACTATGTCTTCTAAGACTTTACTGAGGACACAATCAACTGTGACTTTCTCCTGCGACCCACCTCTCATTTCACCTGCACCTCCAAACATTTCTCTTCTTTTCCCCTCACACAAAATTCTACACTGGACAGTGAAATGTCTGTGTATAAACAGAATTAAACTACCTAAAAGAAGAAGAAACAAACATGATTTCCCAAACTAGAAACTGAACTGTCAAATTAATCAGGGGAACAGTAAAATATGCTAGGTTTAGTGTGAAGGTTTGAGAGTCACACTAAGGAAAGACCCAGCTCTCCCATTTACTGGCTGTAAATTTTGAAGAAATATATAATCTCTCCCAGTTAAGAGTGTTCTTATTTATAGCATTACCTATGTCCCTATATTCTATAGAAAAGTGCTCTAGGTACCTCACAAACTGGTCTTGACAGGTCATCAATAATCTCCCCATTGCTAAACCAAGTGTCAATTCCTAATCTTCATCTTCTTGGAATCAGCAGCAGCATTTAGCAAACTTTATACTCCCTCCTTGAAACACTTCTTTACTTGGCCTCCAAGTCTTCATACTTTCCTGACTTTTCTTCTACTTCACTGGCTTTATTTTTCTTCTTCCTTTTTTTTTTTTAAAAAAAACTTTAAATATTAACATACCCAGAGCTTAGTTAGTCCTTCACTCCTTTCCCCCAGTAGCATTCCTTCCCTCACTGATCTCAAGTCTTTCAGCTTTAAAGACCATCTACACATAGAAGCCCAACTTCTATCTTAGGGCTCTCTTCTGAACTTCAAATTCACATATCCAGCTCCCAACCAACATATCCTAAAAAGATTCTCTAACTTGACGACAGGTCCAAAGTGAGACCCTGTCTTCTTGCCCAAAAGAGTGTGTTCTCCTACAGTCTTTCCCACCTCAGTTAATGGCAACTCTATTTTTGTAGCTACCTACCAAGGCCAAAATCCTACAATCATCTTTAATTCCTCTCTCACACACACATTCCACATCCCAATCCCTCAGCAAATGCTACTGGCTATACCTCAAAGTGTATTCAGAATCCAAAGCCTCCTCAACACCCTCACTACAACCACTCCATTCAGAACCACCAGCACCTCCCATCCTTGTACCCCGCAGTCTCAACACAGCATGTGAAGTGATGCTAATGTAAAAAAAAAAAAAAAAAATACATTGTGATCACATCTCAAATTCTTTCTTAGCTTCTCATCTAAAGCTGAATAAAAGCCACCTACATAACAACCTATGCTTCGGGAGTGAGCTGGCTGTCCTCCTCCTTGATTATTATTTTCCATATGCTCTGATTCCTTGGTGCTCCTCAAAGACACCAAGCAGGATCTCACTTCAGAACAATGAACCCTAGATTTCCCCATGGCACAATCATTCACCTATTTCATGTCTCTGCTATAACATCACCTTTTTGGTGAAGCTTTCCCTGACTAGCATGATCAAGTCCACTACCCAAACAAGCACTTCAACCATTTAACACACCACGTTTTATTTATTTATCACCTGTCTCTCCTGCTATAACATAAGCACATGAAGGTGAAAATTTGCATTTTCTCTACTGCATTACCAGTGCCTAAAACTTCCGCCATATCAGAAACATTCAAATACTTGTTGAAGAAATGAACTAATTCATGATATATGTTCGCCTTGTTTTAAAAAAGAGTTGTATGCAAGCGGGTAATGCTTGTAATACCAGCTACCCTGAGGCAAGTTGATTTCAAGTTCAAGGCCAACCTGCACAACTTATGGAAACCCTTTCTCAAAACAAAAAATAAAAAGGACTGGGAATGTCACTCAGTAGTAAAGCGCCCTAAGTTTGATCCCCAGTACCACAAAAACAAATAAATAAAGCATATCTTGATTTTACATGCAAAGTATATCTTGAGTTTATAGAACTGTCCCATCAAATAATTTCTCTATGATAATCTCATCGATCATTATAGGGCTCCTTAATCAAATTCCTTTTAACATACTACTTGGTTTTTCCCCCAGCTACAAGTTTTGTCTACCTTCTTTGCCTTTTCTATTCTGTATGTGACATATAACCAATAAAACAGATCTTAGGACCTATGAAGTAAATAAGCTGACATAATTAAGTGCAGTTAATGAATTTCAAAACTGTTTCTTAAAGTAAATAGAGTTATTATTCATTTACATGAAGTTTTCAGTCCCACAAGTGGTGGTTTATTTGTTTCTTTTTGAAATAGTTAGGAAAAAAAGATCCTTTAAGGAAGGTAGCCAAATAAATAAACTTAAATACAAGACAGAAGGTAACTAGCTCATTCTATCATTCTGTTATCACTGACATATACTAACTATCAACATTCAGAGAGAAATATGCATGCATAAAATATCTTCAGTGAGAGTGAAGAGCCATAAATTACAACTGCTAGGCTGAATGGAGATAATGGTTTAAAAGTCATATATTTTGGAAATTTTCTATTCCAAAAGTGCTCACAGAATAAGCCCCACGTTTCAGAAATTTTTCTGCCCTGAACTAACCACTGCCCTAAAATTTTATTGTTCCATCATTTTATGGCTCCCACTAACCAAAGCAACCATGAGCCAAAAACCCCTGCAATTTCATTAAACATCACTAATATATTGAAGTTAACATACCCAGATTCAAATAAGATTAGAAATCTAATCTTACTTAAGAGTTAATATGAATATAATATACATACATACATTCTTTAATAGAAGGAAATAAAAACTCCACTTGGACCCTTAGGATTTACTGAATGTAATAATGATGCAGGTTTTTTTTCCTTTCAAAGAAGTATTTTTGGTTCACTCATCTAGCTTTAAGTACAAGGTATAGATCAAGAAAAATGCACCATCTATATGGAATTCAAATTCTAATTTAACATTATATTATAGGATATATAAGTGGAAACATAAGTAGTATTCTTATGCAGGGCAGAATTTCACTATGTCATCCTTCCTCTTATTTGATTCAGCCCATGATATTGGTCTGCACATTTGTAAAGTGTTGATTCTTTATAAAGTACTACAATTAAATGGACAAATAGGAACAAAATCTATAAACCACACTAGCTCCATACTCTAACCACTGAGTTTATGTGTCCAACAAACAAACAATAAATATTATATTGAGATGTAATAGATAAGGTCGGGGTGCAGGGGGGTTGGGAGAACAGCCATAGCTCAGTGGTAGAGCACTTGCCTGGCATGCTCAAGGCCCTGGGTTTGATCCCCAGCACCACAAAGAGGAGAAAGGAAGGGGGAGATGTAAAATGGATAATCAGGAATAAACACACTTCATAGTTCCAGGCCTAACTTTCCAACTTTTAAAATTACTTCAAGATCCATACTATATTAGTTAGGATAACAATCCACCAGACCATTACTACATATCTAATAGAACAGCTAAAATTAAAAAAAAAAATAGTGACAATTACTAAATGCTGGTAAGGATGCCAAGAAACTGAATATTTCATGTACTGCTGTTTAAAAAGTAAAATGGTACAGCCTATCTGGGAAACACTTTAGCAGTTTCTTCAAACACTAAACATACAGTTACCATACCATCCAGCAATCATATTGCTGGGCATTTATCCCAGAAAAAAAGAAAAGTTATGTCCCTACAAAAAAAAAAACCTGTACAAAAATGTTCTTAGCAGCCTTATTTGTAATAGCCACAAATGGGAAACAGCACAGATGTTCAGGTGAATGCTTAAACTGTGGCGCATACATACTGTGGAATACTATTCAACAATTCTAAAAAGAAAGAACTATGGATACATGCAACATTTTGGATGCACCTCAAGAATTGTTTCATTCAACAATTTGTAAATTAATTAGAAAATATTACATGTGATAAGGTTCCATTTACTTATCAGACCTGTAATAACAAAATTATAAAGACAGAATACTGATTAGTAATCACTAGACTAGAAAGGGGTAACACAAAGGAGATCTTTGTGGCAATGGAATAGTTCTCTATCTTGATTGTGACAGTGGTTACAAAAACCTACACAGATAAAATGGCACAGAACTGTATATAGGCCTTGAACAACCATCAATTTCTTGGTTTTGATATTATACCTATAGTTACATAAAATGTAACCCCTGAAGAAAGTTGAATGAAATTATATAAAATGTAACCATCAGGGAAAGCCAGATCTTTTCACTATTTTTGAAACTTCCTGTGAATCTATATCACCATAAAACTAAAGTAAAATAAATGGAAAGAATTATTAATATAGAGGAAAATATACTATAAAGCAACAGCATGGTATTAGAGCAAGAGCAGTCAAACAGAAGGAGGAGGATCCAGTGTTCAGGGTACACATGAGAACTCAACACAGTGAGCACAGTACCACTACCTATGGGAAAAGGAGAAGCCCAGTAGGAAACATTCTACGGAAAAGAAACTGAATCACAAACTTGTGACCTGTGGAAAGACAGACTCCGGATGCATTAAAAATCTGTAAGTTTAAAAGAAAACTGTGAAGTTAGTGATAAATAACACAGGAGACTAACTCTATAATAGAACTGAGGGGAAACTTCTGAAACAAAACCTCTAAAATATAAATCATATGGGGAAGAAGTTTTTTGCCAAAATTGAAGATGTCTGGGGCTGGGGCTGTAGCTCAGTGGCAGAGCACTTGCCCAGCATGAGTGAGGCATTGGGTTTGATCCTCGGCACCACATAAAAATAAACAAATGAAATAAAGGTATGCTGTCCATCTACAACTGCAAAAAAAATTCTTTAAATATTGAAGATGCCTGTTCAATGAAGGATATGCTTAAAAAAGATTATCAACAAATTGCTTATTGGCAACAAATATACTTGTAATATTTAAAGGATTATCATCTAGGAAATACCAGGACTTCTGCAAATCAAGAAAGGTCTCCAGTTTGAGAGACCTTTGATTTGGACAGGGTTTGAGTGTATTCCCCAAGAGTTCCCGTGTTGAAATTTAATCCCCATGTGATGTATTTAGGGAGAGGAAATTTAATCTGATAATAATGTTTAGAGGTGGGACCTTCAGGAGGTGATGAGGAATACATAATGTCATCAGAATACAGCCCCCAGGATTGAAAATCAGTGGCCTTATGAGAACAAGGAGACAAACCAGAAGATACCTACATACACACGTGTGCACTTCCTGTCACTGGCCGCGTGATGCCTTGCACTGCCCCAGGACACAGCCAGAGAGAAGGTTATCACCATACCTGTGGTGGTAGTACACACCCATAATCCCAGCAACTCCCGAGGCTGTGGCCGAAAGATCACAATCATGAGTCCACCTATGCAATTTAGCAAGACCTTGCCTCACATGAAAAAATAAAAAGGGCTGGGATGTAGTTCAGTGATAAGAGTGCCCATGGGTTCAATCCTCAGTATTGAAAAGAAAACAAAACAAAACAAAAAAGTGATGGTTATCACTAGCTGCATCCCCTCAAACTTACACCTCCATGAGCCAAAACAAAACTCTGTGTTACAACTCATCCAATCTGTGGTACTATGCTAACTCAATAGAAAATAAACTCACTCAGACTAAAATGTTAAAATAAAAATAGGTAAAAGGAAGAAAAGGCAATTTTACAAAAGGAAAAACCCCAAAAGGTAAATTGTACATGAAGAAATGCTCAAGGGCTGGGGTTGTGGCTCAGAGGTACAGCACTCGCCTACTATGCATGAGGCACTGGGTTCAATCCTCAGCATCACATAAAAATAAAAGATAAATAAAATAAAATAAAATAAATTGGAGTGGCAACCCTCTATTGAGACTACTCTAAAAAAATGCTCAAATTTATTACGTAATTTTAAATCACATTTTGTTTTCTACCTATTAGTCTGGAAAAATTAAGGCACTGTATAACATCAAATATTGGAGGGGATATAAAGATAGAGAGATCTGCATGAACTACCTAGGAGTAGAGACAACTGAAGTTTGTTCTGGAACATAATCTGGCAGTGCTTCAATTAAATACACGAATATTTTATTATCAATAATCACATTCCTAGATATATGTCTCAAAGATATCATCACAGAAATCTAAGTGATATATTTATCACAGTATTGTATTCATCACTGTGCTAGGAAAATGAAGGCAATGTGAGCATCCACAAATAGGCAAACGAATGGAAGTAGATGTACATTCTGAATTACTGTGCAACAGAGAAGCAATGGACAACAATACAAATAGGTCTTTAAAGCACAACAGGAAAAGAAAGAAATTATTATGCTATATAGCAGGACATCATCTGTATAATTTTTTTTAATTGTAGTTGGACATAATACCTTCATTTTATTTATTTTTATGTGGTGCTGAGGATTGAACCCAGGGCCTCACACTTGCTAGGCGAGTGCTCTACTGCTGAGCCACAACCCCAGCCCCTCATCTGTATAAATTTAAAATGTGGATACCAAAGTCACACACATTTAATCACACAAACAGAAGAATGCATGTCATACACATTGGAATGGTTGCCACTGGTGGATGAGCAAGAGAACAGAGTGAGATTTGGAAATAAAAGTCATTGCATGAAAAAAAAAAAAAAAAGGAGAGGACTTAAACAGCCCAGTGATGATGACTGAATTGAATAAGACTAACTCAATTCCTTGCATCTGAGGTTCAAAACAGTCTTTAAGGACTCTCTTCTATACCTAAATATTATCCTATTCTTCTCAAGATATGCATGCAAAAAACAGACCACTATTTCAAAAGTTTTCAGTGCTAACCTTATTACATGAAGAAACCACCCCATTTCCTTGAATTTCAAAATAAAACATCCAATATAAAAGAAAATTGTTAGATACAAGAGTCACTACCCCGAAATTTAAGTTCCCACAGTGATACTCAAACAAGGTAAAAACTAATCCCCAACCTAAAGTAACTAAGATCTGCTATTTTGGATGAAATAGGACATCTTTAATTCTTCATAATAAGACATTTTCGATAATTATTTTCATTTTTGAGCTGCCATCCACCTCCACACTATCATAAGTTTTCTTATAAAGCAAGAAGATCCCAATTTTTATGTAACAAAATGTCAAAAATAGTTCATTTCTTTCATACAACAGGAGATTCTTGCCATCTTGTTCACACTATCCCAAGAAATAAACATTAGGAAAGGTTAGTTTGCCTTTTTGATTTCATGGCAAATGTCAGGGAGAAAGAATCTGTAGCTGTGACTGACTAAACCCGAAACTCAGCAGCATCAAGATGCCAATGCAGCCCACGGTGCAACTGAAGATGCCATAGTTTCACAGTATAAGAACAGGCAAATTCTGCATTGAACCTAACAGAGACACAGCAAGTGGGTCAAACATACAATAAAGTACAGAACAAAACATACAATATGATTTTTAAATCAAAAGAAAGGTAGTGGTGACTCCAAACATAGCTTCAAAACGCGAGGACCCATTAGTAAGTGAAGTTGCAGATATCCTCTCAGACCAGCTCCTAGGGCAAAGGAATAGGAACAGGCAAGTGGCATCTAAAAGGTGACACTAACAGACGCCTCAGTACCGCCGGCAAGGGCAAACTAAAGAGCAGTACCAACAGGTAAAGGCAGATCATTTGTACCCCAGAAGCAAACACATTACTTGAAAGCACTGTCAAGAACCATCCATGATCATCACTATCACCTCATCCCGTTTAGATTGTCCCTGGAGGCAAAGTAGTTGCATCTCAAAACCAAAGCCACTGTCACAAGCGCATATGTCACTCACCTGGCACGGGGCCCCAAAGACCCCTGGCGGGACCCCCCACGATCCTGATAAAGGCTCCTGGCCGCGGGCCTGAACCTACAGGCTAAGCACCCAACAGAGCTTCCAGCAGCAGCGATCTGACAGCTGGCGCCGCCCGGGGTGAGGCGGGCTGGTGACCCTTGACCCTCGACAGTGCGGGCACACCGCGTGCGGGGGTTTACCCGGGAGAGGCTCCAAGCCCTCCTACCTGTCACAGCTTCATCACATGCCGCGATGTGGTCTGTCAGATCAGTCAGCCGTGGGAGCCCCAACAAGAGAGGACAAGGCGAGGGCGTATCTAAGGAGAAGGTGGGGTGCGCAAATCCAAGTGGGAAATCCTCGGGAGCTGCAAGCGCCGGCGGATCGCCCTCTCCCCACTGAGGTTGCAAGGTGCCGCTGCCGCCGCCGCCGCAGTAAATCAGCTGACACCAGGCTCAACTGCCGTGACTTTCGCTGCAACTGTCGCAAAAATGAGGGGGAGGGAAGTGCTCACCATTTCCCAACAAGCCGTGCCTAACTAAGTCAGCGCGTAGGAACCGGGCCTGTTACCGTGGAGACCGGAAGGCGGCGCGGGGGTCAGCTGTGAGCTAGGAGCTCACGGCCGCCATGATGGTTGTGGGAAGGCTGCTCTAGGCTGTCCTCTCGCCTTCCACTGCTCGTTGGGAGGACCGAGCTGAGAGGAGGCTGATAGGCAACTCTAGGTCTTCCCTGGGGCCTGAATATTGAGAGTTTGTGCTTGCTCCCCTACGACTCAATTCAGGGGGCTGGGAAATGTTACTCTTTTCCTGTGGGCTTCAGAACTTGGCTGTTGCCCACGACGCAGACGGCCAGAGAAGGAACTCTCCTTTGCAACTAGAGAAAGCCCGACCTTGTGCAACACTCTTTTAGAGAATAGGGAATGAATATGTGTTTTCTGTGTGAACTACTTAGTGGAGCATGAGGTCTGCAATCTGGCATGTGTTTGGATCTCACTTCCTCCACTGCACATTGTTAGTGTCATCTTGAGCGTGTTGCTTCTCTGCATTCTCTTTTCATTTTTCCCACTTACAAAACTGGGATAATAACCTCGTGAATCTCTAGGGAATTAAAGGAGTTCAATGTATGTTAATGACACTGTGCTTCTATATCTTCCTCCCAAATATTGACTGGTTGATTGAATGAATGAATGGATGACAGCCAAGCTGAAAACTAGTGCCATGCTGGTGACCAATGGTCAATTCCGTTTGTTTGTTGTTGTTGTTGTTTTTAAGAGAGAAAGGAAGGAAGGGAGAGAGGGAGGGAGGAAGGAAGGAAGGAAGGAAGAGAGAAAGAAAGAAAGAAAGATAAAAGAGATTCAGTATATGGTTTTTGATGGTGTCCTTGTTTGTTTTGTTTTGTTGTCTGTATAGGCTTACTAGTGGATTTATGGGATAAGTAAGAATCCTATTGCAGTCCTCAAAAGGTCCTGTATATATGAATCACCTTAGGATCTTGTTATGGTAAGTTTCTGATTCAGTAGGTCTGAGGTGGGTTCTGGGATTCTGCACTTCCAACAAGCTCCCAGGTGATATCCCTCGCTGCCACTCCTGGGATCACACTTTAACTCGCAAAATTCTATTGGATACAGGACCTGGAGAATGGAACTAGGGGACCAGAGCAGGGAACAATCACACGTAGTTTTTTTGGTAATTTGCCACAAGGGTGCTGACTGTTGCTTTGGTCAAAAGGCTTTCAGTCAAATTCCAGACCAGCCTGGGCAACTTAGTGAGACCCTGTCTCAAAATAAAAAATAAAAAGGGCTGGGGATGTATCTTAGTGGTAGGGTGCACCTGGATTCTGTCCCCAATGCTGAGGGAAAAAAAAATTTCCTGTTAACAGTTTGTTATTTCAACTAATGGCAAAAAATTAGGATAGGATAACTGGCAAATCGTCCCTCCCCTTTCCCCCAGGCAGACAGCTTCTCCCCAAAAGCACATTAGAGCCCCATCAGTGTCCTGGGTGTCATAACACTTGTTCCTTCAGCAGACCATTTAGCATCCAACTTCTGCACTGTACTTTAGGTCTTAGGTATCTTTTTTCTTATATGCTGCTTCTGTTTATTTCTAGAGACCAAATCTGCTGCCATACTGTTGACCAGGGAAGTGACTAAAGTACTTGAAAATCAATAATTCTGAAATTGTCTTGTGCTGAAAATTGGAATTCTGTGATTTTCTTCTGCTTTTGACTAAATACTTTACAACCATTTAGTTGTAGGAGAAAAAATGATGTTAAATAGAATAAGTTAATTCCTAAGCCAGCTGGCTTCAGTACACACATTTCCTCTATTGTTTTGATGAGTACATTTATAACATTAAGTTCATAATCCTCCACAATTTAAAGATTAATGAAAAGTTTTGTATTATTATCACTCTCATCCTTCTCTACCAAGTTTATAAAACTTATCACCACCACCTATATTTATATAAAATCTAATGAGCTACAGGGCTAACATAAATATTCATATATTAATGACTAAAACATTTCTGGTTCAGAAAAATTACACATACACACAAATACATACATGAGTTTTAAATATAACCTTCCTGAAAAAATAAGATTTGTATATTCAGTAAGCTGATCCTGAATATATTTATTTGAATAAAACATTTATTCTTCTCAATCCGGAGGGATTATATAAAAATCTTACTGAGAAAACAAAAATCTGGCATATTCGGAATCAGGCCCTGCTTCTCTCTGAGACTGAGGAGGTAGGGAATTTCCTAAACATTGGGAAGCATATTGGATGCTGGGCAGCTAAAAAGAATGACAAACGTCCACCAAGATGTATAAGCTATACTACGCTACAGTACGAAAAATACACAAGTAAGGAATAGGGAAGAAAGGCGATGAAATACTCCTAGGTGGGTGTAAGGAAGTGTAATCATATTAAATTTTATAAAGGTCTAGAAAAATGGAAATGATTTAGGATAGGATAAACTGGTAAAAGAAGAAATCTTTGACACCAATATTGAAATGTAACACATGGCTATAAATGCTCAACAATTAAATTTGAGGGTAGTACAGGGAATGAAGTAGACATATGGGAAAATGTAGATTTAGGGTCTAGCTATTTCCACCCTGTGGGGGACTCCTCTAACAGGCAACCTTTGCCTTGATGCTCTTTTGGGTTAGTAGGGACTGTATCAGGTTGGGCCCAGACCCAATAATAATTTTAAAAGTGATTTAAGCTTTTTGTACTTTATTCCAAAGATACTAACAAAATAATTGGATAATTTCAATCAATATATAGAGCAATAGTTTTCCTAATAATGTTATATTCATTTTTGATTGCTTTATAACAAATTGCCACAATCTCAGTGACTTACAGCCACACAAATTTATTGCCTCCACTTCCAAGAAAAAGAGTTCAGGCACAACTGCTGTCCTCATGCTTTCACAAGAGTACCACCACAGTCTCATCTGGAGACTTAACTGGAGAAGAACCTAATTCCAAACTCATACTGTCTCCTTCTCTTCCTTGTTGCTAAGTGACTAAGGGCTCTGGCTTCTTACTGACAAATCAGCTGGAAGTGGCCATCAGGTCCTGGAGGCCACAGTTCCTTAACACAGGACCTTATCAAAGGCCTTCTTGCAACATGGCAGCTTACTTCTTCAAAGCCAGCAAGGAGAATGAAGTGAACCCAAGAAAGAAGGAGTCATACTGACATAGGTACAGATAGTGATACGGATATATAAAGGTACATATAAGGGAGGGGCAGCCTGGTAGCTCTGTCATATTCTACTGGTAAGCAAGCAATAGGTTTCACCTGATCTCCAGAAGAGAGATTCATACAAAGATGTGACTTATTGGGGTCAGGGGTATGTCATCTTACGGTATGCCTGCCACAAATATTAATTTGGCAGCAATGTACCATGTAAGTTAAATGGGAAACACAGTGGGGTAAGGAGGAAAGGGAGATATTGTTTTGTCATTTTTAAAAAAATTTTTTTTAATATTTATTTTTCAGTTTTTCGGTGGACACAACATCTTTATTTTATTTGTATGTGGTGCTGAGGATCGAACCCAGCGTCCCGCGCATGGCAAGCGAACGCGTTACCGCTTGGGCCACATCCCCAGCCCCTATTGTCATTGTGATTTTAACCAAAAATGTATAGTTGTCACTGCAAGAGAACAATAAATAGAACCCATAAGGTAAGGGATAGGGCTTTGATCACACTAGAGGCATTAAATAAAATACAGGAATCACTCTGTCTTTAGAATTTAGTAGCAAATCATCCTACAATACACCAAGCCTTTCTGGACTTCTTGGGTTCCAAGTTAGCTCTCCCAAAGGCAGAGACTTGTTCCTCCACTTATAAATTTCAAAAAAGAGAGATGATCACATGGCCTAGCAATGTGACAATGATCTCATTGTTACTGTCATTTTCTGATTATTTCACAATGCTGTTCTTTTCCTTCCTCATCTAGACTGTAATTAATTTGGTGTGCCCCAAAGTGCCTCACACTTTGCTAATAATATCTTTTTCTTAGGTTATCCATTCTCCTAAAAGTCACATCAGTTAGGGGCTCACGCTCACTCTGAGAGTCCTCACATTTTATCATGTTGCAGTAGAGGAGCTTAACAAATGTTCTTTGTGTGATTTTTGTGTAATTTAAACTCCCTTGTGTAATTAAGAGCTTCCCTTTGAACTTTCTCACATGACGTGAAAATCCACTGGTAAGACTTCTCTTTTTCTCCCTATCTCATGACTTCTACTGAATCAAACCATTTCTTTTCAAGTAACATGTTGCCTTTTTCTAGAAATATCTCTAGTTGCTCCATATTCGGGCCTTCTTTGTAGAAGGAGGGAAGATTGGGGGTGCTAAAAGTCCTAGCCAAAGAAAATTTGGAATTACCTCAACAAACTTCCAGGATGTGCAAGGGGAAATTAGGATAGTAAAGGAGGTGATGAGTGTCCATCACAATGCAGCAACAGGGGCTTGGGACCGTCCTATTCACCCTGCTCTTCAAGGTTTCCCTTCAGGAAGAGAGAACCTGTAGAACCCTGGAAGAGCTACATCCCAAATCTATATGGAGAAGGGGATCCACACAGTACAGACAGAGGATCATGGGAAACACAGAGATGCACTATCCAGATTCCCTGTCAAGGAAGAGCCACTTCCCACCTACTTTGGTCACTGTTCTTTCTTTGGTATTGCCTCAGCTGGTCACCTTACTTTGAGAAGCAGGTTAATGAATAAATGAACAAAGAGAAGGTGGCCAGAGGCATGCTTCTCCTGGGGAACCCTGGTCAATGTGCAAGGGAAGAGTATTAAGGCTTATTGGCTCTTTCTGTCCCAAGAAGGAGTCTTTTTATAGACAATCTGCCCTGGAGCACTCTCTTGGGTTAGTGGAGTCTGCCACAGCCTCTCTCTGATCAATCCTGCTTCTCCCTCTTTCCTCTCGGGTTGTTATTCCCCAATAAATCTTTTGGACTCATCATTGCATCTCAGAGTCTGCTTCCCAAGTTGCTCCATGGAGCAATCTTAACAACTGATAAATCTGCAGTCTTCGTTGTAGTTCCTTTTGCAACCTTTCTTTCAGTTTCAATTTTTTCATCTAAAAAACTGGACAAAAGTAAAGACTAAACAAAATTTTAATGAAAGAGAGATTTAAGAGGCATAAGAAAGGAAAGAGACATGAGATACCTCATTTAGATATTGATTCAAATAAGTTACAAAGTAAATCAGGAGAAAGACAGGAAATTTTTTTTTAATATTTATTTTTTTTAGTTTTCAGCATACACAACATCTTTGTATGTGGTGCTGAGGATCGAACCCGGGCCGCACGCATGCCAGGTGAACACGCTACCGCTTGAGCCACATCCCCAGCCCCAAAGACAGGAAATTTTAACACTAATATAAATATAAAATATAATAATATAAAAGAAGTTTTTAAAATATATTAGATGTAGTAATGGCATTTTGATTATGATTTTTAAAAAGGATCCCTTCTACACATGCTGGTTGAAATACTTACGGATGAAATTATACGATGCTTGGCATTTATGCCACAGTAATCTGAGGTAAAGTGGATAGTGACAATAGCATGTTAACTTTACTTCCATTTTCATAAAATTTGTATTTTACTTTGCTTATCCTAAATGTAATTCATGAAGGTGAAATGGGTTACTTATTCAACACCAATAGACAATCTGCTTAGGCACTGCTTAGGCACTATGCAGGAAATACAAAAACCTGGTTCTTGTGGCCAGTTTGCTCACATTTTGGTGGGGACATAGATACAACCACCATTGTGAGAACTGATTATCTTGGAACTTTCTGCCAGTTGTGGGTGTGATCCTCCTACTTCCCTTCCAATATTAATATTCTGAATTTGGGTAGGAAATATTGTTTTTAGCATTGTGTAAATAATCACTTCTTATTGTAGAAAAGCCATTAAGATAAAATTTTATTTTTATTGAATTTCTTCAGTATCTAGCCCTTGGACGTATAGATAAGTAACTTAAGAATGGACTGAATAATGAGGGTGTGTGTGCACATATGCACACAAAAGGATTTGCTCCAAGACAAGCCTGAGAGAGGGCTTTGAACACAATAAAAATCTTTATTAAGATTTTAATCATTTCTTTTGCTGTCAGTCTTTTCTAGCTAGACAATAACTGTGCTGCTACCACAAGCAAAAAGTGCTCTCCAAGTGAAACATGGATTGTTAGTTATGTAGAGATTTTACTTCTAAAGAGTTAATTTCAACAATAGACTAAATTTTGTGCCCCCATTCATATGTTAAAAATCTACCCCACAATGTGATACCATTTGGGGTGTGAGGTGTTTGGGAGGTACCCAAATAGCATCATGAGGAACCCTCATCATGGAATTAGAAAAGACCAGAGAAAGGCAGAAGAAAGCTTGCTTTTTCTCTCTTTCTTCCCATCATGGGAGGATAAAAGAAGATAGTCATCTGTGAAATACCAACACAGCCACATGCTGGATCTGCTAGCCCCCAGGACAGCAAGAAATACATGTTTGGTTTTTAAGCACCAGGTCTAAGATATTCTGTTACAACAGTGGGAACTGGCTAAGGCAAATCCAGAACATACTCTTAAAAAATTCACAGAAGCCAGGTGCAGTGATACATGCCTTTAACTTGGGAGCTGAGGCAAGAGGATTGCAAGTTGGAGGCTCAGCAACTAAGCAAGACCTTGTCTCAAAATAAAAAAGGGTTGGTGATGTAGCTCAGTTAAAGCTCCCCTGGATTTTAATCTTCACTGCAAAAAATTAAAATAAATAAAATTATACATTTTACTGCAGAGGTTGAAGTGTTCTGAAATATATTTCTAAATATTTGGGCTTCCTAATATAAACTCCAGTTTAATGACTTTTTCACCTCAGATACAAATTTCAGAAGAAAAACTCTTTTATATATCTGGGAAATACCTTACTTGACTCTTGAAGTTGTGAGCGTCTGTAGTATGTTCCAAGAGGAGACAGATGGTAATCCTAAAAACTGCACTCTAATGTCCTGCTCTTAACCCCAACCACAGAAAATTGGCACAATATCTGAAACAGGGAGAGGAAGAGGCCAGTTGAGGTTTTGTTCTAATTAGATGTAGCAGGACAATGGAGATTCAGGATCAAAATAAAATTGAATGACAGAAAACAAAGTACTATTTCTTGTACTCATGATTTTGAGAACTGATACTTGTATTATGCTTACCGGTCATTCATTTATTCAACCAGTATTTTGGACCTACTATGTACATAAGACTATAGGAGAGAGATACATGTACAACATATCTCACTTAGCACAGTGAACCCATGGCAATAATGAACTATTATGATAGAAGGCCTTGCTCTAGTGACTGGCTGAACCTGATAAGAATGGGTGACTCTGAAACAAATTATATTCTTGATAAGTTGAGAAGACAGTCAGGAGTCACTTCTTTGAAGTGAAGATATTAATGCTTTTCTTTCCTATGTTTCTCTAAAACATGTTCCTTCATAGGCTTTCTCCGCTCATTCCAGCAGGAAATCTTCTCTCCTTTTTTGGAGCTGCTATGGTACATTATCTATACTTTTGCTATGGCACTTATTTTAACTAGCTTTTGTTAAAGTGTCTGGTCTTTCTTTCAATACTTCTATGGAGAGGGTTGTTTCAAAGTATTTTCACGATACCATGTATATAGTAAGTGCATTGAAAATGTTATGTATATGGTAGACAAGTTACTACCAAATGTTCCCCAAAATATAGTCTTCTTGCATCAGTACCCTGGGCAATTATTAAAATGCACAGACCCGGATCAACTCCAGTTCTAATGAATTGGAATCTCTAGGTATGCAACTTGGAAACTACATTTTAGTGAACTCACAAGAATATGAATTTCAGGATATTACATTTATAGTAAAGTGTGGGAATGCAAATAGGTTTCAGCTACAATGCTGACTCTGGTAGTGGATCCACTGAATGTATTCTGAGTCTGAAGCAAGATTCCATGGGAAATTTGGCTTCAAGGTCCACCAGGGACAAGCCAAGGGAACGTGGAGGGGCCAGTTTATGTGCAGCACATTTGGCACCTCTGAATGTTACTCTCGGGAATGGGGAAAGTGTTCCACATCTGTCTAAGAATAATCACAAGTCATCTTTGCAGAGGTTTTTGAGTCTTCAAGATTTTTCTATAATTTTCATGGAAATTTCAGGAAATGAAATTTCCAAAGTGGCATACAAAAATTTCAAAGAAAAATATTAACTGGGGGAAAATTCCACTCACTAAATGTTTATTTTTATTTAATGATATTAAACAGTAATTAAGTGAAATGGGGAGCCTAATTAACTGTGAATATCATTTTTGCTTTAGCTACTCAGATTATCTTTGTAGAATTCTTTTGTAGGTCTTTTTTCCTTTTGTTGTTGCAGCTGTCCCTTCTTTTTATTATTATACATGTGCTTTATAATTATTGAAGAAACTTAGAAAATATAGACAAGAAAAAAAACATTTAGAACAGCATTACCTCAGAATAACATCTGCTAAATGTTTCCATGTACATACATAGTCAGTTTCTATATAACGCTGATTGACACCCAGAGAAAGCTACACAACTACTTAATTATATAACTCTGAATCAATTGCACACATATTGGAATGTCAACCTTTTCATTAATGAAGTAAGGATAACAACCACCATTCTGCTTGTATATTTGGATTGCTATGAAAAGCTTTCACCAGAATGTGCACTCAATATTCATCTTTAATTTCTGAGGATTCAGGCCCTGATGAATGTGTTGTGGTTGTCATTAAACTGATTCTAATTTGCTGACCCACAGTGGTTGGTGTAGGTGATAACCAATTATTCCCTTGATATATTCAAAGGTTTTTCCCAGCCTTCACCTTCTTGGTCTTTGACCCTTGGCTTTTGTGATTTTTCCTTCTCTCAGTTTCTTTGCTAACTTATCATTTTAATCTGGATAGTTTTCCTCAAATTTACACTGTAACCCTTTGCTTTTCTGTATATTTCCTGATGAACTTATCTATGTTAGTTATATCAAACATGATTTCTATGCTGGCAACTCTCATACATTTATCTTCAGCTTGCTATTTAATCTTCTAGCTTCCAAATGGCATTTAACCATTTAAATTTTTTATACAAGGTAGAGTCACAAAAAGAAAAAAACACATCAAAATGAGTAATTGAGGATAATTTAGTAAGAGATTTATTAACAAACCTGTAGAAAGAGTTTTGGAGAATGAAAAGGCTATGATGTTTTTAAAAAGAAAATATAAAGACATCAAGGATGGAGTCGGGGTGGAAGTTTGTCAAGATAGGGACAGGATCCACCATACAAGTAGGCTCAGTGAAGGTGAGAATAAGGGAGGAAAAAATGATAGTTATTTTAAACCCAATGTCTTCTTTTGGTATTAGGAGAGTAAATTCTCTGAGTGTTGCTGATTAGTGGTAGTATCTGGGCTGACCAGTTATTTAGGTTAGTGCTAGGTGACTAGAGGTGGGTCATGCTATAAGCCCATCCCAGAATCACAGCTTCCAGGTACCTCTGCTTCGTATGGATAAATACCTTGGGATTATAGCGGCCATAGTCTCTGATATTTGTGTGAGGTGTTCAATTCAGGATTCTCTGGTTTAATCAGTTCTATACTAGCATCAGCAGTCCTGGTGGCTAGGCCAAGATTTCTCAATTATCTTGGTGCTACCAACAGCCAGGAGTGATTCCTTCCCAGGCCTGAAGAGACAGAAGATCATGGCTATAGGAATCTAAACATGGTATGGAGCTATATCGTTTTGGTGGAAAAACAGCAAAACAGTGGCAACACAACAGGAACAGGGTAGAGAAAATAAATAACTGGATCTCACTCTCTTCCACCATCCAACCTCTAACAAGAAGCTTTAAAAAGAAATCCTGGGGCTGGGGATGTGGCTCAAGCGGTAGCGCGCTCGCTTGACATGCGTGCGGCCCGGGTTGGATCCTCAGCACCACGTACAAACAAAGATGTTGTGTCCACCGAGAACTAAAAAAAAATAAATAAATAAATATTAAAAAATTCTCTCTCTCTCTCTCTCTCTCTCTCTCTCTCTCTCTCTCTCATTCTCTTTCTCTCACTCTTTCTAAAAAGAAAAAAAAAATAAATTAAAAAAAAAAAAAAAAAGAAATCCTGTTCACTCCATATAGTGGAGAGCAGAGTGGAGAAAAGTTGAGAGTACATCTGGTGGGACACAGGGAAAATAAACATTGTAATGCCTCAGTCAAACCCTTTTTTTAAAAATGTAGCTTAATTTTATTTATTTTTATGTGGTGCTGAGGATCGAACCCAGGGCCTCTCACGTGCTAGGCAGGTGCTCTACTGCTGAGCCACAACCCAGCCCCAGTCATACCTTTTTTTTTTTTTTTTTTTTGAGAGAGAGAGAATTTTTTTAATATTTATTTTTTAGTTTTCAGTGTACACAATATCTTTGTTTGTATGTGGTGCTGAGGATCGAACCCGGGCCGCATGCATGCCAAGCGAGCGCGCTACCACTTGAGCCACATCCCCAGCCCAGTCATACCTTTTTTAATGCTTCTTATCACATTTGTTCTCAATAATCCATAGATTGTTAAGGCTTTGATTACATAAGTTATGTTTTCCCCTTCATAAATCTACTATAACTGTTATTTTAGACACTTTTTGTTTTTTAGACACAACTGGAAGGACAGTTGAGAACAATAATAATCCACCTGTTATAAACTGGGTAACCTCCCAAATCATAGGTTGAAGTCCTAACTCTAATGTACTGTACTGTATTTGGAAATGCATCTTTAAGGAGGTCATTGTGGTTAAAATGAGGTCATGAGGGTAGGGCTCTAATCTAATAGAACTGGTGCCCTTATAAGAGAAAGAGACCAATACTATGTATATAAGCACACACAGAAAAAGAATCATGTGAAGACCCAATGAGAAGGTAGCCATATAACATTTAATAAGGCTGAGCATGGTGTCTGTAATCCCAGGGACTCAAGAAAGCTGAGGTAAGGAGGATCACAAGTCTGAGACCAACCTCAGCAATTTAGTAATAACTTGTTTCAAAATAAAATAAAAAGGATTGGGAATACAGTTCAGTGGCAAAGCACTCCTGGGTTCAATCCCCAGTCCTCCCCCCCCCCCAATGAATGTCAATGAGAAGGGATGGGGCTGTAGCTCTGAGGTAGAGCACTTGCATAGTATGCATAGGGCCCTGGGTTTGATCCCTGCAATGTCATGAACTAGTGTGCGCACACCCCAAAAATAAACCAGAGAAAACTCGGAAGAAACCAACCCTAGCAGCACCTTGATTTTGTACTTCTAGTCTCCAGAACTGTGAGAATTTCTGAAGTTTAAGTCACTCAGCCACTCATTCTATGCTATGACAGCTCTAGCTGACAAAACACCATTGTTTATGAACATTTTTTTTTACTATCTCATATTTCGCTTTTTGTGTGCATAATTATAATCATCAATCCTCACAATCCTAGAAAGCAGGTGTTAATACAATTCTCACAGACAAGAAAGTTGAGGTTCGGAGAAGTTAATGGATTGTTCATACCCATAAAATAGTGCTGTTGCATATATTAAGAAAACTTCTGCCAATTTGTCTATTAACGTCATTATACTGTGCTGATATCCTATGAAAATTAAATGAGCTAGTAAGTACAGAGAACTTGTATCTTGCCTGTCCATGTGTTAAATATTATCTATTGTAATCAAGCCACACATTTGCATTGGTTGGTCCCTTTTGCTTGCATATTCCTATAGTCTCTTGATATCTTAATTAAACCCTTTTTTCAAGACTCAACTTGGGGTTGAGGCTGTAGATCAGTGGTAACCAAAGTGTTTGCCTCGCATGTGTGAGGCACTGGGTTCAACCCTCAGCACCACGTAAAAATAAATAAATTTAGTTGTTCATCTACAACTAAATAAATATTAAAAAAAAAAAAAAAAGACTCAACTCATGTCTCCTAGTGACTACCTAGTCCCTCCCCCCATCTCATTTATCTCCACCGGTTCTCTTCAATGTCCTCGATATTGTTAGTTAACTATTGTTTGTACCACTAGATTTGACAGGTCTTCGTCCTTTTGGCGCACTTTCTGAATGACTTCACGGAGAGCGCCATTAAGTAATGAGATCCGTAAATTGACCTCTCTTGTGTGTAGTGACCTGCCCGGAGACAGGAAAGAACCATCCTCAAAGTTCTTCCCGATGTGGCCTTATGATCTTTCCCCCCTTCTTTTTGGTACTGAAGATCAAACAGCGCCTTGATCATGCTATGTAAATGCTCTGCCACCCAGCTACACCCTCAGTCCGCCTAATGATCTTAGGCAGCTGCCAGGAAAATTCCAAAGAAAATGGGGCAATACTTTTCCTGTCCCACTCCACGCAAAACCCAAATAAAATCTCCTGGTCTGGAAAAGTAGGAACACACAAACTTCTCTAACTCGCTGTCTGCGGTAGGTGCGTGACTGCTACGCGCCTGCGCCTGCCCCTTTCGGAGAGCGTGCGGCTCCTCAGTCGAGGGGTGGGGCCATACTTTGCGTTTTAGGATTGGGCGATGGACGCCTAAACGGAAATGACGTCAAGGGCGCAAGCGCCCGCGGCCGGGCCGCGCGGTGGCTTCTGGGTGCCGCAGCCTCTCCTTTCCGCGCCTCTCCCCTCCCCCTTCCCGTCCCCGCCCCCTCGGCCGCTCCGCTCCTTGGCGTGACTCGGCACTGAGATCCCCGGGAGGATACTCGCCTGTCGTCAGCTCCACTGTCCAGGCCTCAGCCTTCCTGAGCCTCTCTCCTTCCTCTCCTGGGTTGTCTTCTCATTCAGTTTTGAAGCCGGAGGCCTCTCGGCTGCCCTGCCAAGCTCTCTGTGAGGATGGTGGGAGTGAAGCCGGTCGGGAGCGACCCTGATTTCCAGCCGGAGCTGAGCGGCGCGGGCTCCAGACTCGCCGTGGTCAAGTTCACCATGAGAGGGTGAGGCCGGGTGGGAGCACCGTGGGCCCGCGCCTATCGGCCTGTGCTTTCCTTTCACTCTTTCCGGGCCCAAGTTTCCTTGTCCTTTGCTCTGGAGGGTCCGATGATGGCCGCAGCCCCAGGCCGCTGTCAGGATTAGGCCTCAGCCCTCGGATAGGAGCCTCTGTTTATGCACCGGGGCCTCCCAGGCCTGTCCGGAGCCCTGGCTGGCCATCTCCCTCAGCTCCAGAGATCCCTGCCCTGAGCAGAGACCTCAGTAGAGTTCGGCCCGCGACGCCTTCCAGCCTTCGGTATTTGCTCCTGTCCAGGAGAGCAAGCTGTCATTTGCATCTTAGCAACTCTGTAGAAGTTTAATTTTCCAAACACTTTCATTTCCTCCATCACCTGCATCTTTGTGAAGCCTTTGGCAGATTCAGATGGGGCTCTCCAACTGATCTTACTAATGCGTGGTTTTAAGGCTCCGGTAGTGCATTTTACATTAAGTCAATGTTGGATTTAGATGCTTTTTAATGTCCTTATCGTTTTGTTCCTTGTTTGGTTGTGCCTTAGGCTCCTCTGACTACGTTGGATTTATAATTGCACACATAAATTATAGTTCGAAACATATATATTACAGATAGACGAGTGACCAGACATCTAGTTTGATCAAATTCCGTTTTGGGAATTTATAATTTAGGATGACAAGGATCTTGAAAGATGTTAACTGTCTTTGGTAGATCTCAACAAAATGTATAGGTAACAGAGCTGATGAATCTGTTATTTGGGGTGTATGATAATGTTGTACTGTGAAAATGACAGGGTGTAACTAGGCATTGAGAACCAAGTTTCAGCTAGTGTTCATATTTACTGATTACCGCCCCCACACACACTGTGAATGTCAGTACTTAGAGGGTTTAGAGGTTTCCCCTTGACCTCTGGCATTATTTATACATATGTTAGCCTGGAGAAGTCTACTCCTGATATCAGTTTATGTAACATGTTTTCTCAACCAAGTAATTTTATAAATATAAAGCAGTATTTTTGAATGTCAAAAATGTTCAACTGTTGAATATATAAATGGTGGCATTAGGATTAGACAGTTTTAGGGGAATGAGCGTTGCATATAGATTTCAAAAAAAAGTTAGCTCTTCCTATTAGCAGCCTGAGATGATCTGTGAAAATGGTTTGTTATTCTCTTGACCCAGAAAACTCCACAAAATCATGCGAATCAAGAGGTTCAAGTCTTCACATTCATTTTAAGGACACCTGGGAAACTGTGAAGGCCATCACAGTCTATGCATAGCCAAAAAGCCAGCAAACATCTGAAAGATATCACTTTAAAGAACCAATGTGTGCTATTCCAAAGTTACAGTGATGGAGTTGGGATGTGTGCCTAGGCCAAATATAAGGGCTGAACATAGGGTCCAGTGGCCCAAAAAGAGTGCTGAATTTTTGCTGCACATGTTTAAAAATGCAGAGTAATGGCTGAACTTAAGGGTTTAGATGTAGATTCTCTGGTCATTGAAAATATCCAGGTGAGCAAAGCACCCAGGATGTATTGCTGTACTTAGAGAGTTCATGGTCCAATTAACCCATACGTGAGTTCCCTCTGTCGCATTGAGATGATCCTCACTGAAAAGGAACAAATTGTTCTTAAACAAGAAGAGGAGGTTGCACAGAAGAAAAAGATACCCCAAAAGAAAATGAAGAAACAAAAACAATTGGCTTAGCAGCATAAAATAAATGCAAATAAAAGTGAAACAACAGCAACAAACGAGTTGGGACATATTTTTGGACCAGCCTCACACAGAGTTGAAAAAGGGTAGCAGGTTGGATTTATTAGGGTGGTATATATTACTCATATGATATGTGAACTTTCATTTTATTAAATTGAAGAAGTTAGATGATTCATGATGGTTAGATGATTTCTAAGACATGTCTAAAAGAAATGTCTAAATTCTATAAATGTGTCTTCTCAGCTTTAACAATTTTGTAATTCCTTTGTCTTATAATGAGGGAATACCTGTACATTTTTAAAGTGTAGAGGCCATGGTAGAAAAAAGAAGAGAAGATTCCATCAAGGAGTCTTACTTTTTTAATTCTGGTTAGTTGGAATTTTTATACTTTTGTCCTAAGTGATATTTTCCCCCTTACCATAGCAGAGGAAGAGGTGAGAAAGTAATAAATACTTATTAATTGGAGTGAGAAAAGTGGAGAAACATATTAAGGAAACTTCCATTACCAGAATGGCATTATGTAAGCATAATTATAAAACATTGGTTGTTCAAAAGCTGTTATATTTAAAAACAGTATTTTAGTGGAATGAAAATTATTATAAGCAGTGCTATTTTTGTTATAGTTTGTGGATATGTATGTATGATATTTATCCTGTATGATGTTTATCTTGAAATGGTGGATGTATCACTTTTGTAGACAATGTTTCAATTTTCTTAAAGCAGGCTTTACTTTGTAGTTAAGTATCATTGTCACTGTGGAAGAAAGATGTAGTGGTCATGTAACTTGTCCAAATGAGAGAGAGAGAGAGAGAGATAGATAGATAGATACATATGTATAAGTTACATTTAATATAAAATACTGCATATTTTCAAATTGCTGAGAACTGAAGGTAGTTAACTAAAAGAAAATGTTAGCAGGCTTGACAGTTTGTAGGAACCAGGCCCATAATGTTAGTGAGTGAAGTAGGTAAGTTCTAAGACTAATCTTTAAGGACATATTGAGGCCTTTAAGTAAACTTTTTAATTGAAGTTTTTTTTTTTCTGAAAAATTTAATTAAAAGTATATATAAAAATGTGTACCACTTATTACAGTATACAGTTTGATGACATTTCAAGTGATCACACCTATCTAACCAACAGTTAGATGAAATATAGATAATTATCAGCAAGTCAAAATCCTTACACCCCTGAATTTTAACACTTTATATTAGTTTTGCTGCATTTAAACTTTATAAGAAATGAAAAATACAGTATTGCAGTTTGGCTTCCTTTTTAGTAGCATATAAATAGTTTGATCTTAGCAATTGATTTATAAGTAACAGTGAAAGCCGTCCTGTACTTTGCTGTTTTGGAGTTTTGGGAATAATGGTTAACAGTTGGGATCTGGGATCAAATTCTGGCTCAGTATTTCAATGGTCTTGAGAGTTGAAAAGCTTAAATTAAGTGATAGCAGTTTAGGAATCTTGTGAGTTTTGTAATATAGTTAAGTGCCCAATGAATGTTACCTATTTTATGTAATTAATAGCAACCCTTAGTTTGGGTACATTTATAAGTTGCTTATTTTGAAGTTATATGCTCCAGAGAAATAATACTTTTTTTTTTTTTGGTACTGGAGATTGAACCCAGGAGTGCTTAACTACTGAGCCATATCCCCAGCCCTTTTTAATATTTTATTTAGAGATAGTGAGTTACATAAGCCCTCGCTAAATTGTTGAGGCTGCCTTTGAACTTGCAATCCTCCTGCCTCAGCCTCCTGAGTCTCTGGTTGCTGCTGGGATTATAGGCCTGTGCCACCACACCCAGGACGAAAAATAATACTTTTAAATATGACTTTAGAAAGCACATAAGTTTCCTTTATCCATTTCCATCTGTATGTTTATACAAGCTGTGTTGCTAAAGATAGAGCATGGGCTATTGTAACAAATAGGGAAGAATAGTTAACAAGTTCATAAAATAGAATTATAGTTGTAAAGAAAAGCTTTATTAATAAGCATCTAATATAGTGCTTTCAAAGAAAGCTGATGTTGGATTGGATTTAGGAATTGACTGCTCTGATTGTGTCCCTGCCACTAACTAGGGTGTTGGATCCTTGGTAAGATATTTAACTTTTTCTGGTCTTCAGTTCTTAAAAGATTGTAAGTTCTTATAAGTTACACTAGTTTTAAAAATTTTAGTTTTTTGAGTTTGTTCTTTGTATATTGTAGAAGGCTAGAAGTTCATTTTCTGTATTCTGTATTCTCGAATCTAAAAGTATAATTTAAAATTAAAATCCTTCTTACATATCCATTTTATGTATCAGACTAAACATAAGCTTTTTTTTCCTTTTGTAAATCTCTGGCCTAGGTGATTGATCTCTGGACCCTTTTGCAACAAGATCAAAACTCCTAACCCATGAACGGGGCTGCTAATCAAGGTTGTTAAGAGAGCAATTTAATTTTGAAATTCAAACCTACTGGTATACAATAGTTTAGAACTAGGAAATGTTTTTGGAAAATCAAATCTTTATTTTATACTTGTTCCTCTACTCAGCTATAATGGAAGTTTTTTTTTTTTTTTTTTTTTTTAAGACTGAGTGAGAGGGAGAGAGAGAGAGAGAGAGAGAGAGAGAGAGAGAGAGAGAGAGATAATTTTAATATTTATTTTTTAGTTCTCGGCGGACACAACATCTTTGTATGTGGTACTGAGGATCGAACCCTGGGCCGCACACATGCCAGGCGACTGCGCTACCGCTTGAGCTACATCGTCAGCCCATAATGGAAATTTATTTCTTTTTTTCCTTTTTTTTTGGCGGCGGGGAAGGTTGGTGCTAGGAATTGAATCTGAGCCTTGCTCATGCTGAACACATGCTCTACTACAGAAATTTGCTCCTCAGCCCTGAAATTTGTTTACTCTTGAATGCTCATGTTAGAGAAGGCAAACATCTGATTTAGAATCAATTTATTTGAATGACTGTCATGAAAACATGCTGCCATATACATGTGTACTTTTGTATATATTTGTGCTTCTCTGTTTTGTTACTTATTTTGAATTTTGACTGAAGTTGTAACCCAAGATGGTTAAGTAAAATTAAACAAAGTATTTAAATCAGGTTAATTCTTGAAATAATTATTTGAATGGTAATGTTTTAGTACAGTCAGTTCAGCTACAGGATGTTTCTTCAACAATGGTTAGCTCATTGATGATTGATCAGTAGTTGAGAGGTGATATGTATATAATGTGGAAATTGTGTTGGTTTTCTGTATGATTTTTTCCCTAAATAGTGAAGAGCAGAAATAAAAATAAAACCTTTGGTTAAAAGAAGAAAAACCCTCAGCCATACAGGCAGTTTCTCATTCAACTTTAACTTGAGAAAGTTAATAAAATTAAATATGAGCACCTATACTGAGCACTTGTTCTCCAGAAGGGTTACATTTCCTCCTGTTCCTCTCAGTGGCAGCCCCACTGGTTTAGAGCCCTATTTCCACCTGTACTATCACAACACCTGTACTGTTTTGTTCATTTAAAATATCCTCTAAGGTAGCCTACCTGCTGGGATGTCCACCTATTTCCTGAGTCCAAGTTATTACTGTTTTTCTTGGTGATCTAGTTACATAGTTTCAAGTGCTTTGCCTCAAGATTCTTTTTTTCATAAATCCTCATATTTTGAATGCATGGTTTTGCAGTATGGAAGTTTTCAGAAACGGATATATTGTGTCATAGCATGAATATGTGTTTATATTCAGTTAATGTTAAATTCTCTCTTTTCAACTCATTTAATTTTTAAAAAAATAAAAATTCCATTTTATCATTAAAAAGAAGGAAACAGAATTATGGATATTTGAAAAAAAATTCATATCTAAATTCTCTTTTCCAGTTCCACATTGCAGAAGTAATTAGTGTTAACTATTTGTTATATCTTGCCTAATTTTTTCTGCGTATTTACCTATATAGTTTGCATTTTCATACAGATATAGTATCAAAATATGATCATAGAGATAGTTTTGGTTGACTGTACATGTTTCTCTATAAACATGTGTTTCTGAGCCTGAGGATTCTTAGATCCAAAAATTCTTTTTTTCAGAAACAATAAATTTAGTGCTTAAGAACTGCATAGTTATTTTCTTAGCTTTTTGATGTGAAGCTTTATGATGACACAGGACAAAAATGCTGAATATGTTAAGAATGGGGTTGATCGTGACTTGAGTTAGTATTTGTTTTCATTTTGTGCTGTAGAATTTGCTTTTTCTAACATCCCTGTCTGCTAAAACCAAGGTTTTTCTCATGTTTATTGAATTACAATGTACACAGTGCCCAATTATAAAGGTATAATTCAGTGAATTTTTACAAACTGAACACACGTGTGTAATCACCTCCCAGACAAAACATTACTAGCTTCCAGAAATCTCCCTCCTGTCACTAAATCTCACAATGGTAACCATTGTCCTGATTTATAAATCATTAAATTATTTTGCCGATTTTGAAGTGTGTGTAAATGGGATCCATAAGAGTATATGCTGTGTAGTTTTTATTTTTGTGAAATTTGTTCTTTCCCTTGAGATTTTACATCAGTTATTTTCATTGTTGCATCGTATTATATTGTATAAATGACTATAATTAATTTATGCATTCTAATATTGATAAGAATGTGAGTAGATTTCTTGTTATTTACTGCTAAGAATATTACTATCATTAATTTTTTTCTCATGTGCCTTAAGATTAACATTTTTGTTGGTGATATACTCTGGGAATGGTCATTGGTAGGTAGGTATATGTGTAGCTTAGGAAATAATGCCAATTCCTTTTTTTTTAAACCCCAAAAGATGCTTATTCTAATTTGCACTGTCACAAACAGTATATGAAAGTTCAATTGCTCCACATTCTTAAAAACAGTTCATTCTTTCTTGTTTTACTTATTTTGGTGGAGGCAGTTTTAACTTGCATTTCCCTACTAACTCCTGAAGTCGAGTACCTTTTTTATTTTTATTGACTGTTTGGATAATTTAATTTGGCAAGTTACTGCTCAAGAAGTTACAGTTTTTTTTTCTGGATGCCATTATTGTTCTTTTTGATGTATTAGAGTTCTTTACATATTAGATATGTTTTACGAGTATTTTTTCTCAATCTGAATTGCCTTCTCACTTTTATTTATTTATTTGTTTATTTATTTTAATATTTAATTGATTTTATTTTTTAAATACATAACAGTGGAATGCATTACAATTCTTATTACACGTATAGAGTACATTTTTTCATATCACTGTTTGCATATGAAATATGTTCACACCAATTCATGTCTTCATACATGTACTTTGAATAATGATGTCTATCACATTCCACCATCATTGCTAACCCCCTGCCCCCTCCCTTCTTGTCTTGCCCTTCTGGCCTTCTCACTTTTTTAACGATGTCTTTTAATGAAGGAAAGTTCTTAACCTTAGTATTTTCACATACAGGAGCATGGTGGTGCACACCTGTAATCCCCATGGCAGCTCAGGAGGCTGAGGCAGGAAAATTTCAAGTTTGAGGCCAACTTCAGCCTCAGCAACATACAAGATCCTAAGCAATTTAGTGAACCCTATTAAAATAAAAAATAAAAAGAATTTGGAGTGTTATTGAGTGCCCCTGGGTTCAATCCCTGATATCAAAAAATATATATGTTTATATTTTTAAAATATATTCAATCAAATTTATCAAATATATTCTAATACTTCCCATCTGGAATTGGTTTTTGCATATGATGTGAGGTAAGGAGTTCAGATTCATTCCCCACTTCCTCATCTGAATAGCCAGTTGATCAGCACTACTTACTGAAAACACCATCCTTTCCCCACTGTACGACTGAGTCAACTTTTCATCAAACAGATGTAGGAGGGATCTGTTTCTGGACCTCATTCTTACTTTGATGAGTTTGTTTATCATTGTACGGGTTGACTACCCTCTGTTTAAAATACATGGGTTTCAAATTTTAGGACTTTGGAATATTTGCATAGATTTTATCTATGCAAATTATTATTAGTTATTAAATATTATTAAATATTAGTTATCACTAATCTGAAAATCTAAAATCTACAATGCTTCAAACTATAAAACTTTATTATTATTATTACTTTTTGCAATGTTGAGAATCGAACCCAGGGTCCTTTGTATGCCATGCAAACACTTCAACATTGAGACATATCCCCAGCCCAAAATATGAAAATTAAAGATTCTCAGCCTGTATGCTAAGCTATAGGCTCAGTACTGTGTACTCTTAATTAATAAAGTTTTATAGTAATTCTTAATATGTGGTAATGTAACTTCTTCAATTTTGAATCTCCAGATGGCTCAGTTTGTCTTTGGTATTTTCAAATAAATTTTAGAATTTAAATTTGGTAATTTCTACAATAAAACTTCTGGAATTTTACATTAATTCTAAAGATCAAGAAAAGGAAAACTAACATCTTGAAAACACCGAGTTTTCCAGTTCATGAACTTAGTTTATCCCTCCATTTATTTAGGGTTTTGTTTAATTTCTTTCCATGCAGTTGGAAGACCTAGCAATATTAAACCTGAGAACTAATAAAATATTTGTATTAAGACAGTGTGGTATTGGTACAGGTATATGTCAATAGCCCAGTGGAAAAGACTAACGTGTCCAAAGCCAGGAATATTAGTTTGTTTTTATTTTATGTTTCAATTGCCAAGTGCTTTTAAGATATAAATTAGTACAATCTTTGGTGTTATTTTACTAAATGTCCGTTTTTTCTTTTCCACAGGTGTGGACCGTGTTTGAGGATTGCCCCAGCTTTCAGTTCTATGAGTAATAAATATCCACAAGCTGTTTTCTTGGAAGTAGATGTACATCAGTGTCAGGTAAGGGAGAGGAGTCCTTGTTTTTTTTTTACTTTTTAATAAGTTTGAAATCCAATGTGAATATCTTTTGTTTATCTCTTTATGCTCGTAGTACTTTGTCCTTTAGCAGGTAGGAAAATGTTATCATTTTTATGAATGTCATTCTGGCTACATTAGTTATGAAAGATAGCACATTATTTGTTTGGGATTTGTATTTTTTTCCAGATGTAAAATTAATATGATATGGTTACAGTAACAGATTAGGCCAATATTCCTGATGAACTTAGATGCAAAAATATTTTTAAAAAATTAGCAAATTGTGTTCAACAACATATTTAGAAGATTGCATATTGGTTTTATTCCAGAGATGCAAGATTTTTTAATATATGCACATCAGTAAATGTGATTCATCACATTAACAGAATTAATTAAGAATCATTAAGTAATCTCAATTGATACAGAGAAGGCCTTCAACAAAATTCAGCACCCATTCATGATAAAAACTCTAGAGAAACTAAGGATAGAAAGAAACTACCACAACATCATAAGACTATATATGGAAAACCCAAAGCCAACCTTATAGTAAATGGGGAAAAACTAAAAGCATTTTCTTTAAAATCTGGGAGAAGACAAGATTGTCTACTCAGACTACTCCTATTTAATATGGTGCTAGAAATTCTAGCCAGAGCTATTAGGAAAAATAAGGAAATAAAAGGATAAAAATAGGAACGGAAGAAGTCAAATTATCACTCTTTGTAGATGATATGATCCTATTCCCAGAAGATCCCCAAAAAACTACCAAAAAGACTGCTAGAGCTAATAAACAAATGTGATAAAGTAGCTGGTTACAAAAACAACATTAAAAAACCAATAGCTTGGGGTTGTGCTCAGAGGTAGAGCACTGTCCTAGCATGAGTGGGGCACTGGGTTCGACCCTCAGCACCACATAAAAATAAAATAAAGATATTTAAAAAAAAGAAAAAAACCCCAATAGTTTGGGTTGGGATTATGGCTCAGTGGCAGAGCATTTGCCTCGCAAGTATGAGGCCCTGGGTTTGATCCTCAGTGCCAAATAAAAATAAATAAATAACATAAAGGTATTGTGTCCATCTACAACTTAACACACACACACACACACACACACACACATATACACACACATACACACAAATATCAACAGTGAATCTGCTGAGAAAGAAATTAGGAAAGCAATTTCATTTACAGTAGCCTCAAAAATAAAATAAAATAAAATACTAGGAATCAGTCTAACCAAGGAGATGAAAGACCCTCTACAATAAAAACTGTAGAACATTGGAGAAAGAAATTGAAGAAGACCTCAGAAGATCCCATGTTCATGGATCGGCAGAGTTTATATTGTTCAAATGACTGTACTACCAAAAGCAATATATAGATTCAGTGCAGTCCTGATCAAAATACCAATGACATTCTTCACAGAACTAGAAAAAACAGTCTTAAAATTCATTTAGAAGAATAATAGCCATATGAATTAAGAATAGCCAAAGCAATTTTAAGCCAAAAAAGCAATACTGGATGCCTCATAATACCATCTTCAAATTATACTACAGAGCTACAGTTACAAAAACTATAAGATACTGGCATTAAAACAGATACACGGACCAGTGGTACAGAATAGATGACAGAGAAACAAACTCACACAGGTGTAGTCAACTGATCCTTGATGAAGGTGGCAAAAACATACATTGGAGAAAGACAGCCTTTTTAACAAATGGTGTTGGGACAACTGGTATTCCATTTGTAGGAAGAATGAAACTAGACCCTTATTTCTGACCCTGTACAAAAATCAACTCAAAATGGATTAAGAACTCAATTAGATCAGAAACTATGCAACTTCGAGAAGAAAATGTAGGGTCAAAACTCTAGCTTTTAGGCACAGCTAACAACTTTTTCAGTAGGATTCCTGAAGCTCAGGAAATAATGCTGATAGTTAATAAATGAGACAGCATCAAATTAAAAAGTGTCTGCACAGCAAAGGAAACAATTAACATTGTAAAGAAAGAACCCATGGAACAGGAGAAAATCTTTGTTAGCTACTTTTCTGATAGAGAATTAATATCTAGAATACATAATGAGCTCAAAAAACTTTACACTAAAAAAAAATCAAAGAACCCAATTAATACATGGTCAAAGGAACTAAACAGATACTTCTCAAAGGAAAAAAATGCAAGTGGCCAAAAAAATGTATGAAAAATTGTCCAACATCATTAGTAATTAGGAAAATGCAAATCAAAGTACACTGAGAATTTATCTCACTCCAGTCAGAATGGAAGTCATTAAGAATACAAATAATTATAATAAATGCTGGAGAGGATGTTGGAGAAAAAGGAACACTTCTACACTGTTGGTGGGACTAAATTAGTACAACCACAATAGAAATCTGTATGGAGGCTTCTCAAAAGAATAGGCATGGAATTACCTTATAACCCAGATGTACCACTTCTGAGTATTTATCCTGAAGAATTAAAGTCATCTTACTGCACTAATCCCTGCATCCCATGTTTATAGCAGTATATTTCACAATTGCCAAACTATAGAATCAGCTTAGGTATCCATCACTGGATGAATGGATAAAGAAAACATGGTATATATGCACAATGGAATTTTAGTCTTCCATAAAGAAAAATAAAATTATGGTATTTGCAGGAAAATGGATGTAATTAGTGACCATCATGTGAAGTGAAATCAGTTAAACTCAGTTTAAGGGTCATGTTTTCTCTCATATGCCAAAGCTAGACAGTAGAAAGGAAAACAAAGATGGTAGTGGATTTCCTAAAAATCAAAGGGATATCAATAAAGGAACCAATATGTGAGAGACGTGGGGAGGGAGGGGGAAAGTGCTAGGGAGTGATATTGGCGAAATTATATTGTTATGTTGTGTGCATGTACACATATATAACAACAGATCTCACCAATAAGTACAACTATAATGTACCAATTAAAAAAAGGGAAAAAAAGGGTAACAGATCACCTGGCAGTTAGTTCCATGTTTTACATTTTTTAAAAAATATTTTCAATATCTAGATTTATTTATTCTACTAAGGCATTGATTGACTATAAAGTCATAACAGAGAATTCTTATATTTGATTTGAATTGATCAGTTAGTAATCTTATCTCTGAAACTATATATTCAGCAGAAATTTTAAAATACTGATTACTCTTGATTGATACACAGTGTTGTAGGTAAGTAAATTGCCCTGATGACTTAGTTGAAATGGCTGTATGACAGTTCTGTATTTGCATATTTAGAAATATGTAGAACTCTTAAGGAAAAAAAGAATTTTGGAAGGTTCTTCCATATACTAATTATAGAATTTTTAATTCTAAGGAACGACTTTGCAGCACTTCTTTTTTTTTTTTGAGACTTTGTATTTGCTACATTTCTGAGTATGGAAAAATTTTAGAATATCATATAGTTAGAAGTTGGGGGATTTGGCGTAAGTCCTGCATTACACATCTGTGTTTTTGTACTTAAGTCATATGTTATTGGACTGTATCACTTTACTAGCCCTTATTTTAAGTACAGTATTCACTATCTCTAATTTGAAAGTTCTTTCCTTTGGAACTCTGCTGTCTGGTGTGGTAATCACTAATGTGGTTTTTGAGTGCTTGAAATGTGGCAAATTTGATTTTACCTGTTTCTTACTTTTTAATTGTGGATGCTAGAATATTCAAAATTACATGCATAACTCATAGGTCATGATTTATATTTATTTTGGATAGCACTGTTCTAATGTTAGTAATTGTTTTTTTGTCACTTACATGGCTAAGAAGATATCCCTAGGCTCTCTTTGTAGGTTTTTTTCTTTAAACAATATAGTGGTACCTTTTCATAGTATTTGAACATATAAAGTAATACATTTGCTTTATTACTTTTTTTTTTTTTTTTTTGTGGTGCTGGGGATTAAACCCCCGGCATCTCACATGCTAGACAAGTGCTCTAGCACCCCCAGTCCCCAACTACTTTCTAATACTTATCCACAAAAAGTTTGAATCATTTCTTACTGGTTATTAATGGCTATTTTATTTGTGGTATAAAATTGAGTTAGGGCAGAATTTTAAAAGATAACTTACACATTTGTGGATGACTGGAATTCTCTGTTTCTATAAAAGTAGAAATTGGGTGAGGATTGCAATACAAGACATTGCCTCCTTTTTATGGGTAAATAGGCAACATTTTTCAGATATGTACTTTTTCTTAGTAGCATTGGTTTGTGTTAACTTAGCAATACCCTTTGTGGCTGCTCATTCTGAGACATACATACTGTGTAATTATGAGTTAACTGTCGGGTATAAAGCACAATTTCTGTATTGCAAGCTAATTATTCTATTGGATGAAGTATTTTTATAGTAAAACTTAAAAAATGGGGCTGGGGATGTGGCTCAAGCGATAGCGCGCTCGCTTGGCATGCTTGCGGCCCCGGTTTGCTCCTTAGCACCACATACAAACAAAGATGTTGTGTCCGCCGAAAACTGAAAAATAAATATTGAAATTCTCTCTCTCTCTCTCTTTAAAAAAAAAAAAACTTAAAAAATAGAGTTTTTCTTTTTTGTGGGTAAAGGTAACATTGCTATGCCTCAGTAGGAACTCTCTTAGAAATAGGTCTGCTTCTTTTTAACAATTAGGAATATGTTGTCTTACATATTTTTTTAGTTAAAGCTTGTGATATTTAACTTTCATAAAGGTATAGAATGAATATTCAAAATGGTTAAGATTAATTTTTATTTATAACAGTGTTTAATTTGCCAATTCTAGGGAACTGCTGCCACAAACAATATATCAGCAACACCTACGTTTTTGTTTTTTCGAAACAAAGTGAGAATTGATCAATATCAAGGAGCAGATGCTGTTGGATTAGAAGAAAAAATCAAGCAACACTTAGAAAATGACCCTGGAAGCAATGAGGACACAGATATTCCAAAAGGCTATGTATGTAGATAGAAAAATGAGATAATAATATCATTATTTGGTTGAAATGAAATGAAATTGACTATGTGTTCATATTTTTTCTCTTACTAATTGGGAATATTTTCATGTAAGAACTTTGAAACTGAAGTTGACTATTGAGTGTTGGCTGTATGTCTGTGTTATAACCTTAAGACTATATCATAAACTACTTTTTCCTAAATTTCTCCAGGTAAATTTCTTTCCTACTTGTTTTATCTGTTCCCTGAACTATTTAAATAGCCACATTCTAATATTTGTTTTATACTTTATCCCCACAAAAGTGAAGAAATATGTATTGGAAAGTATTCCACTTTTTTATAATTATGTAAAATAAATTGTGAATTTTAACATGTGACTATTACCTTCTGAACTCCCTTTGCCACCACTTCTTATAGTTTTCTCTATCTTTTTAAATGTATTATTACCTCTTTTCTGGCATTCATTTTTTTTTTCTTTAGTTTAGTTTTTGGTTTAATTTTGTCTTAGAATCAAATGTGACTGTAGTATCATGTTTTCCTAAGTTTTAAGAGCAAGTTAAGAGCTGGGGTTATAGCTCAGTAGTAGAGCACTTTCCTAGCACGTGTGAGGCACCTGGATTTGATCCTCAGCACCACATAAAAATAAATAAAATCAAAGTATTAAGTCCATCTAAAACTAAAAAAATATTTTTTAAATAATAGAGTAAGTTAAAACTTTTTTTTACATAATAACGAATAGTGTTTGAAAACTAAATAACTGTAATGCAGTATTTTTATAGTTTGAGAGCTATTCATAAAGGAAGTAAAATTCAGAAGTATTTCAAGGTAGCAGATTTGTTTATACAAATTTGTAAATTCTGCATACTAATATGTTTTATTAACTTCATAATTTTTTGTATATGTTTTTCACAGTATTACAGTATTGGTAGATCAAACAATGAATTTTTTAAAATGTTACCTTAAGTTAAAACTAATATATTTTAAAATGTGTATCAGATAAATTAAAGTAGATCTACATGATAGAGTTATCTGTAAGTCCTTTCAAAAATCTTTTAGTTCATGCTGAGTAAGGAGAAAGTGTAGTCAGGTAAATAGGAGAGATTCTTTGTGTGTGTTTAAGGAGTGTCAAACAGTGTCTGTAACGTGTGATACTGGCATTAATGATTTTAAGTTCGGGAAGTACAGTTAGTGTTTATTTAAAATAGAACTGTAATTTGAAGTTGTAACATCCAATTAGAAAGTATGAACATGTTGTTGAAGTCAGGGCTGATAATTACTGAGCTGGGCCCATTTTGCCTGTCATGTAGCATGCCAATCACTGAAATGACAAGTTTTGTAAAAGAGAAAGTTTATTCACAAGGCAGCCAAGTGTGGAGATGGAGTGTAAGTCTCAAATCTGCCAGAGATAGGATTTAGGGATATTTATGGGGATGTGACTTGGTGGTAAAGTACCCCTGGGTTTAGTTCCCAGTACTACCCCCCACCAAGGGGGGGGGAGAGAGAGAGAGAGAGAGAGAGAGAGAGAGAGAGAGAGAGGGAGGGAGGGAGAGAGAAAGAGAGAGAAAAGCAAACAAGCAAGCAGGGTGGTCTAAGACCTGAGAAAAAGTGTAGGTAACTTTGTGGCTTTCCAAAGTGTGTATGTTTGGAAAGTAGAGAAGTTAATGTGATCTCAGGACAGAGAAAGAAATCACCTGTTGGACAGTTGCACCGGACCAAGTAAAGGCTCAGTGGTTTAAATTGGTCTAAGCTAGATAAAAGCTGCCTCCAAGTTCCTGAAAAACAACTTCGGCAACTGTTACTATCCTGATCCACGTAACAGAGGTTTTATCTCTAGCAAAGTTAAATAGTCTAACAATATATTTTGATTTCATCATCAGCACCTCTCAGTTTTTATTTTAGTCCTTGTAGCTCATGTCCTTTATCTAAGATTATCTTGGCCTGAGACTTTTAGTTTTATACAGCTTGCGATCATCCCTAGGGCAGAATTTGTGGTATCTCAGAGCCCATGTTCTATAAAACATCTTACATAACAGTTAGAAAGGAGCAAATTAGAATCAGAAGTGTAAATGGTTAGTGTAAATGAGATTAGGCCAGCTGTCTTTGTTAGCTGGCAGTTTTAAGTTAGAAGAGAGGTCTTAATTCTTTTGATGCTTTCATTTTGGGGATTGTGTTTCAGGTAATTCTGCAAGAGGTACATGTTTACATTTGTAAGCCCTTTTTAGTAAATGCTTAACAGAAGGTTGTAGCCTGTTGAAAATTTTGGAAATCACTTAACTTGTAAACTCTTGTGTTTGTATTTTTGTATGATTATTTTTTCCTTTATTGCTCAGTGTGTTTGCATGAAAAAAGTCTTAAGAATATGACAGTCCTGCTATTTAGCTACAGTGATACTTGTTTACATCAACCAAGTGTGATATCAGTGTTTTGGTCTCAGGTAGGATCTAAGGTAGGGGGTGGTGGAATGAGTTTTAAGGAATAAAAATTTAGTTTTCATGCAAATATTGTATACAAAATGTGCAAAGCTATTAAAATGTATGCATGTTTTTTCTATCAGGTATCACTCAGGACATTAAAGTTTTGAACTATTTAGGTCCTATAAGTTTATTAAATATTTAAAGCTAGTAATATGTACCTAGGAATATTCTTACCTACAAATAGACAATTAATAGGGAAAAGAGTCACTGAATGAAAACCTGTATCTTAAGTAGTTTTTTGATAAAAAATGTGGGTTTCTTGGAATAAAGAGTTTTAATCATTATGCTCTAAGACTCAGAAGCTTTGCAGTTATTGGTTTTATAATTCTATTGTGAAACTTTTCAAAAAACATTTATTTAAGTATTTATTACATGTGGTGTTTAATTATTTATTATATGTTGTATTGGGGATTGAACCCAGAACTTAGTACATGCTAGGTCAGTGCATTAACAACTGAGCTACCTTCCCAGCTATTTTGAAACTCTTAATTTTACAGGTGCCAGAGTTAAAAGGATATGAAGAATTTCTTTAAAAACTGAACAAATATTATTCACTATAATTTTTAAGAGAAATTACATGTGTCTCTTTTGGGGTATGGAGATATTGCAAAGATATAAGTATGATACCCCAAAGCTAAAAATCTTAATAGATTCTTAATCAGATATAAGAAAATGTTTTTCTGGAAAAGACTTTTAGTTCTTAAAATTGGTTTTTAAAGTTGGGAAAAATTTAAAGCATTGTATCTTGTTTCTCTTGCACTTGCTAAAAGAGTAGGTAGTAGACAGTATAGCTTCAGATAATCCCCTTCATGCTCTCTGCTAGGTCTTCCTCTCTTCAGAAGTTCGAATGCTAGGCACTTTTGAATGGAGCTTGTGCTGCCTTGTGTTCTGAATCTTTAGGTATATTAGTGTATTTCAGTACTGTGGAACTTTTGATTACTTAACTTGTTCAGGGATTTTGACATACAAATTTGTCATAGTCGTCAAAATGAAATCAAATTTATGTAACCCTAATTTATGTAGTAAGTAGACAAACCTTTGTTGAGGCAAAAATATAGAAAGGTTTGTATGACTTTCCTGTGTGTTACCTCACTGCCCACTTTCAGTTTTTGCAGAATTCTGTATAAGTTAAGTTATAGACAGCTTGATGGTTCATCTCTTAATATTTTAACATGTAGCTACTAAGGACAAGCACATTTTCCTGTATAACCATGGTACCATAATTACTTCTAATACATTTAATATTGACCCAACATCTCTAATTTCTTACATTCAGATTTCCTTAATAATCCCCAAAATGTCCTTTTTCCCAATCTAGGATCAAATTAAAGATCATGAATTGCATTTGTTATTTCTCTGGTGTTCTTCAGTCTAGAAACCTTTCCCTATCGTTTTTTCCTTTCATGACTATATTTTAAAATTCTAAATCAACATCATTCTAATAATATGGAAACTACTAGGCATGAGTAGATCTAACATTCATTTATGTGACTGAGTAAATGAATTTTTGATTTTATCTAATTTTAAATTGTCACATGTGGCTAGTGTCCATCATATTTGGCAGTTCCAGGCTAGACTATTCCACAATCTGAATTTATATGATTTTCTTATATGTCCTCATTATTGGCAAGTTGATCATATAGTTAGATATTTCTTTTTTATTGCATATTTTTAGAGTATCATTTTGTAGTTATGTCATAAGTGCTAGTATAATATCTTGTCACAGGTAGTATTATATAAGAAAACACTTCAGTGCAGGCGTTTACTTTTTTTTGTTGTTGTTCTGTGGATCAAACTCAGTGCCCCATGTATGCTAAGCATAGCACTGTACCATTGAGCCACATCCTCAGCCCTAAAGCAAGTATTTACATGTGGTATTTTTTGTGTGTGTGCCCCACAGTAAATCAAAATAAAAGTTATTTTAAATGATTTACTCATTTAGTTAATGTTCACCATTAAGATATTAAAAGTATGATTGCAACGTTGTCTTCATATGTAGGGTTTTAATCCTAGTGGTATGTAGGTAGATACGGACAGCATTTAAAAGATTTTGCCAGGACTACCCTTTCAAGACAAATGTTCGTGAAGTTCAGAATAATTTTACTACAGTAAAACTTTGATCTGTAGCCTTCCTTTTCTTCTTACCATCTTTTTGAATTGGCTATGTTACCCTGAGTAAAACATTTAATATAACATTTGACCTTGAAAGCATTTAGGCTATTTGATCAATAAATAGGGATTTATACAAGTGAATTACTATCATTTTGATTTTTATTTAATCTATGAAAAATATTTTTTCAGTTTTTCAAAACAATATAGTATATATATATGTATAAATACACATTTATATGTCATCTTTCAAATATATATTCATATACACTCAAACTCACAATATGAAGAAAGTCCTTTGTGATGGAAAGCTGAACAAGTGATTGATAATCTATACTACTTGGTAAACTTTAAAAATAGTTCTTGTGATAAGTGAAATGGATACATATCTTAAAAGGCATAGTTTTCCAAAACCAGCTCCACTATTTAAAAGAACACCTAAATAGACCAATTAGCATAGAGAAATAAAGGAAACAGTAAAATAGCTCTTCTATAAAGCCCATATAACGTCACAAATGAATGTTTCCAAATCTTTAAAAATCAGGTAATCTGATGTTACAACTGTTTTTTAAGACGGTAAAGAGAAAACTTTCAAATTTCTTCTTGAAGTAAATATAATATCCCAGAATCTAGTAAAGTATTTGCCAAAAAGAAAAGCCACAGATCAGCTTCAGTGATGAGTATTGTAAAAATTTTAAATGTTGGTAAACAAAAATCAAACTTTTAATCTATTAGTAGAATTTTAAAATACTATCGTGAACAAAATTGGGTTTATTTCAAGCATTCACCTCTTTGGTGTTGTGGTGGAAAATGAAAGTGTTGGTCAACATAATATCCATGAGACAGGAATATGGTGACTGACACCACAGGAACCAGGCAGCAAAATACATTGTAGTAAGAGATCTACAGGCTTAATGACTATAGATTAAAAGAGATTTCAGAGACATTAACCAAAGACCATGTTTATACTTTTTGGAATCTATATTCTGAGTTTAATACTTCAATTCTAGAATATTTTATAAACAGCCCAGGAAATTATAAAACTGATACTTTTAAAGTATTATTATGGGGTTAGTGGCGGTAATGATATTAATGTGTGTATGTTTTTAAATAGTACTTATCTCTTAGAAATACTTATCTCTTCAGAAATACTGAAATGTTCATGAATGAAATGAAAAGATTTCTAGGATTTGCTTCAAAATAATTGGGAGGCCATGTAAGTTGTCGGGGTGGGGTAGAGGTGAAATGAGTTGCCATGAGTTGGTGATTTTTATAGCTAGAAATGATAGATACATGAAGTTCATTATATTCTATTTCTGAACATTGAAAATTTTCTATAATAAAAATATTATTAAGTCCCTATTTGTTACTTATTCTAAAGTTAACTTTTTATAGGTGTAGGTTTAAAGAGTCCAGGGTTTAATAGGAAGGTAGACTTTCTTTGGATCTCACAGGTATTTTAATTTGTATAATCTCTACTGTAAAGCAGTTATTTAAAAAGTGTACGTCAATTATTTTATAATTCTAGTGTTAAAGACTTAGTTTCTGAGATCTTACTTAGTTGAAAACCCAGATTTGGCTTTAATAATTAATGGTAGCTCTCAATCAGAAATTCAAATAAAAAGACCATTATAAAAGCTTTAGTAACTATTTACAACAAATGTTTTCTTTAAGATTGCTTAGTCTAGAAAGAATCCGAGATTTAAAATTTTAACATATCTCCACCAAATGCAAATGCTTTTTAAGTTTTGATTTTAATATTTTTCAGATGGATTTAATGCCTTTTATTAACAAGGCTGGTTGTGAATGTCTCAATGAAAGCGATGAACATGGTTTTGACAACTGTTTACGAAAAGACATGACCTTCTTGGAATCTGACTGTGATGAACAGGTAATTGCTTGACTGAAGGTATAGGGATTGTCACTATTTATCCCTACTATTTATCCCTACTATTTATTTCTTTATCATGTTCCCATCTCATGGTTCATATCTCTCTTTCTCTCTCTCTCCTCCAGATGATCAGTTCTTTCTTTCCTTTTTATAGCTTTTAGTTTCTTTGACTCTGATCCTTTGACCATCCAGATGCACTTTTTTCTTCTGTATAAGCTGCCAGACTTATTAAGAAAAATTGGAGAACTCTTGGATTGCTCCCACTGTTCAGTTGGGACATCACCGCTCTTTCGTCCTGTTTTTAATCCTTCATTTCCCTTCTATACATTTTTCCCACCCAGATGAGTTTGTGTCTGAGGCATAGAGACTAATTAGATGAACACTCCCTATGTGGCTAGCTCCTCATTTCCGCATATAAACCTGTACTGGTTTTTTTCTTTGCTTCCCTGCAACACCCTCATCCAGAAGAAGTAGGACACAACAACCTTCATCGGGCCATTTTTTAACTTACCTGGGTATTATTTTCTTTACTTTCTATGCCATTGTCTCTGATTTGTCCTCATTCTAGTTCATCTTGTATATGCTCACAAAAGTTATTTTTTTGAAGTACAGATCTGCATATTTCTCTGTGTTTAAAGTATTACATGATTGTTCACTGGCTTCAAGAAGATATCTTGTTGGCTTAATGTGTTTCTGGCTTTTTGGTCTCTTATCCTTCTTTCATTTGTAGCTCAGTTCTCTAAACATGTAATGCTTTCTATTTTTTGATACATTATTATGGATAAAATTTAAAAAGTGTTAGTATAACCAAAGGAATTGGCCTTGTCATTTTCTTAGACCACAAAATGATTCTGAAATTATAAATCCAAATCTTAAATATAAACCTTTCGTTAACGAGGGACACCTTATTATAGCTTTGAGAGTGTCATTCATATTTAGTTCCTTGTGAATGGTACAGTAACATGATATATATTAGCAGGAGTGCCTACAGCCTCCCTCAAATCTTTCTTACAGGTTAGAAACATAGGTACTTATGTCAAAAACAATTATGGCTGGAAAGAGTGTTGAATGAATGACTCACACATTCTGAGACATAGGCATCCTGGCAGTGTTTTGTACCCTAGTTCTCTTATGTGGCCTTCCAGATTTAGTTAAATAACTTTAAGATGGAGGTTTGAAGGTATACTGTTGAGCTGTAGAAGTTCTGTTCTGGGGATTGGACTCAGGGTCTCATGCATGCCAAGTACATGCCCTAGTCCTTGAGCCCTATTCTTTCTTTTGAGTTTGGGGTAGGAGTCCATATAAGGGCTAGTTTCTCTGTGTAATCTATTCATTGCCTCTAAATTATCATCCCATAAAAGCTGTATACTATATATTAACATGTGTAGTTTAAATTTTATTTTAATTTGGGGGTGGATTTTGTTTGATTTGTTGGGAAGTAAATTGCCTGCCAGTTTTTAGTTTACAAGACCATGGGTTCTAATGCATAATTTTAGTAAATTTACGTCATTAATTTTTTTTCACCATTCACTTACATAAATAATTTATGGTGGTATTTCTCAAATGTCAATCTAATCAAGTTTCTTTCAACTTACTGATTTTCCATATTGCCTAGGTTTTGTGAGATGAACTTGGTGTTTTCTGTGTCTGTTATTTGTATTCTGCTTAGGTATTTTGTGTATTCAAGGTGTTCAAGAGCCCTTTTATAATGAAACTATTTTCCCCACAGCTACTTATTACTGTGGCATTCAATCAACCTGTTAAACTTTATTCCATGAAATTTCAAGGGCCAGATAATGGTGAGTAAAGGACAGCTTTTCTTCAAATTAACCTGCTTTCCTAGACTTTCTAGCACATATTTAAAACTTTTTATTACATTGAGATAGATATTCCTTGTCTTGGGAAAGAGTGGAATTGTTTTTGGAAGAATATAAATGAATAGACAAAAAATGTGGAATTATTAGGGATTGGAATTATAAATAAATAGAACTTTTATTTCTAAACTTTTATTTTAAAATTTGTTTCCCGTTAGTGTACAAACTACTGAACCCTTCTTTCCAACTTTATATTCTTAGCAGCTGTTTTTTAGAGTCAAAACTAGATGAGATTGATTTTAAACCCTTCCTAAAATTTGACTTCAGATCTTCCTATTTGTGCCATGTCAGTAGTGTCTGTGTACGTTGACGTAGTCATATAGACTTGCTGTTTCACTTTTGTAAAATAAAGCATTTTCCTTGCCCACCCTTTCCTTTTTTTTTCTATTACTGACTTTTTTTTTTTTTTTTTTTGAGTCGGGGAGCGGAGAACCTAGGGAAATGGGGATCTAAGGTTGGTTGGTTGATTTGTTTACTTGATTGGGAGAAATAGCCAAGGCCCCCATTTATTAGATAGCATTTCCTTATTATGTATTATTCTAAATTTTCGAATGTTAATAATTTGTCATTTGTAAAATTATACTTTTATTATGAATATTTATATAAGTATATATTGTAGAAATGTATCTTAATATTCCTTAGTTGGCCACAAAATATGGACCTTAAGTTGTACCCTGAAGTTAAAAAATATTAAGACCCACTTGTGATCTTACTATGAGCACATTCCAAATCTAGTCCTTAAGGTGGAATTTGACAGTTTTTATGATTCATTCCCTTTTGGCTAAATGGTGTCACTTGATAATACTTTACTCCTAAATAACAAAATGTATCACTTGTTGGTAACTCAAGACCTACCTCAAATGCTGTTTCTTTTATGAAGATTTGTTAACCTGCATATACTGTCAGAATCCATTGCCACCTTCCTTATACCTCCTCATTAGTGCTATTATTTTTATCATAGCATGTCTTTTGTATTAAGGACACTGACTTGTATGTGTACACATATATGCACATTCATGTGTGTATTTTAATCTTATATCCCTAATATTTACTGTAGTAGTGCTAGCTGTGCCAAGAAGGTACCAGTAAATATGTATTGGGGAGGGAGGGATTGTCAAAATACTCAGACTTATATAACTCGTGATGGTGGAGTTCTAATAAATGTACATGTAGGTATATGCATAGATGCGTGTGCCCATTTGTGTGTGTGTGTGTCTATGTATATTGTGAGTATACTGATAAAAGAAAGTATAGTATGTTCATAGTTTTTAGCATTTCACTTTATTCTACCATTTTATAGGTCAGGGTCCTAAGTATGTAAAAATTTTTATCAACCTACCCCGATCTATGGATTTTGAAGAGGCAGAAAGAAGTGAACCAACTCAAGCTCTGGAACTGACAGAGGATGATATCAAAGAAGATGGCATTGTTCCACTTCGTTATGTTAAGTTTCAGAATGTTAACAGTGTAACTGTAAGTAGTATTTCATTGAGATATATTTAATGGGGTTGTGGTAACAATGCTAGATGATTTAAGTGGTCCTTTAAAGTAGTTTTTGTCCAGCAATTTTAAATGAGTAAAAATGGGTTAATAAAATTTCTTCTTTTTAATGTAACTATGTACCCTAAAGAGGAAGGACAGGTTGAGTTTTAAATATTTGTGGGTTTGTCAGTTTAATTATGTGTGCATATATACATCAACTTCTGTTAAAAAGTTTATTCTACAACATTTATACTTAAATTTGTGCTTTATCTTTCTTACCTGGTAATGAGTTATAATATAATTCTAGAATCCTATTTACTTTTCTAGAATACAGAATTTTAATAGTGTGGTGGTCATGGTATCAGTAAAAATAACTTTTTTGTCTCTTTTTGAGTGGGGATACTGGGAATTGAACACAGGGTACTTTACCACTGAGCCATATTCTTTATATTTTTAATTTTGAGACACAATCTTGCTAAGCTGCCCAGGCTGACCTCAAACTTGCAATCAATCCTCCTGCCTCAACCTCTCAAGTTGCTGGAATTACAGGTGTGCACCACTCTCTGTCTAAAAATATCGTTTTGAAAACATTATCTTACATTTTATAAAATGACCTAAGGTATAGCTGAATATTATATAGTACCCAAGATAATTTTAAGTGATATATTCTAAATGTTTATTTTAAAGAACATGCATACCTGTTACAAAAGTTCAGATGCTTTTTAGCAGTTGTTAATTGCTTTTGAGAATTTAGTATTAAAACCCACCACATTCACTTCCACCAGTCCTCCCCATCCTTCAGAGGAGAGGAGGTTAGAAAAGAAAGCAGAAGGATATTTAGAAAAAGAAAGAAACCAGCACAAGGTCATTGAGAACTAGGCATAACATTTATGATAAATTTATGACAAATTTATCAGTCTGGTATGCCTAGATTTAATGGGTTAATTCTGTTCTAGTTCATTGGAAGAATGCTTATAGTTTTTTGCTTTTCTGTATCTTCTACTTTGTGGGAACACTTGTTCCTTCCCTCTGTGAGATGCAATGACAAGGTGTCAACTTGGAGGTATAGACTAGATCCTCACTAGACACCAAAGCTGTTAGTATCTTGATTTTGGATTTTCCTGCCTCTGTAACTGTGAGCATTAAGCATATGTTCTTTATAAATTACCCAGTCTTTTGTTATAGCAGCAAGAAATGACTAGAGAGTCCCCCTCTTCATCCTTTTCTCAAATTTCATTGGCTCACTTGCCGACACTTAAACCAAACTCTGCAAAAATTAGACTGTAGTGACATAGTAGCACAGGCCTGTAATCCTGGCAACTCTGGAGGCTGAGGCAGAAGGATGGCAAGAATAAGGTCTTTAACAACTTAGCAAGACACTGTCTCAAAATTAAAAGGACTAGCACCTTGGGTTCACTTTTTTTTTTTTTTTAAGAAGAATGCTCTAGTATGATTTTTTTTTTTAAAGAGAGAAAGAAAGAGAGAATTTTTAATATTTATTTTTAGTTTTCGGTGGACACACATCTTTATTTTATTTTTATGGGGTGCTGAAGATCGAACTCAGCGCCCCGCGCATGCCAGGTAAGCGCACTACCGCTTGAGCCACATCCCCAGCCCCAAGTATGAATTTTTTTTAAGCATAGTTTCAAAAAGTTTTACAGTTAGTCATAATGTGAAGACATGATCAAGCAGAGCAATAGCAGTGGGGAGGAGGTATTTGTTTATTGGAAAAAGTCCTTTGACTCAGAGATTCTGGAGTAATCTGTCATTGGGAGTCACTGAAGATAGTTATCTTGTAGTAGGTTCAAGACTTTTTATGTACTCTCTTAATCAAAAATTTAATGACTTAAATGAAGACACAAAAGACATGCCTACCACTTTTTTTTGATGAAACTGAAATCAAAATAATAGTTTTCTATTCAAAGAAAGCAGATGAATTTTAAAAGCAAGAAATAATTGTGCTATATTCAAAGACCAATACATTATGTATAAATAAGCTGTGTACTGGTAATAGTCTTTAAATTGATGGTAAACTCAGTTTGAAATCAATCTATGTTTGCCTATAGAAACAACAATAAAATCCAGCAAATGAGTACTATCATGGAATGAAAGAAATATGTCATCCAGATCAAGAAAGGCAGTATTTTCAAGTAGACAGTATCCAGAGTATTGTGTTTTAAAGATGGGGCAAGTAGGGCTGGGAATGTAGTACAGTGACAGAGTGTTTACCTGGAATGTGTGAGGACCCCGAGTTTAATCTTCAGCACTACAGAAACAAAAACATATGCTGAGCAGAGTTTTAAAATGCAAAATGTGAAGTTTAAAAGTATGGAGGGCATAGTATAGTTTTAGGAGCTGATTTCCAATACTATTTTTTCTTTTAATATTCTAGGAATAGAATGGATGCATGAATATCACAAAGAATATAACTGCAGAATTTTCCTCAGTGACAAACCATGATTTTAATAAAATAATCAACAGCAGTCTATCCTATTATAATCATGAATCTCATACTCTTTCAACATTCTCTGTAAAGAATTTAATTATGACTCCTCCATACCATCACACTAAATTACCATGAAATTGTGTATGTGGGTGTCTTGCCATGATACCCCTGGAGAAGGTGAGAATAGCAGAGCAAACAATGGAATTAACAGACCTTTAGGAGTGTTAGTTTAAATGTTATGTAATTTAGATTAATCCTTAAAAAGAATGGAGGGTACTTTTATTAATAATCTAAGGAAACCTGTTAAACCTAAAGCATCTTTATCAAAAAAAAGATCATAAGTGTGATAATTTTTTTGTTAATTTTTGGCAGATATTTGTTCAGTCTAATCAGGGTGAAGAAGAAACAACAAGAATTTCGTATTTTACTTTTATTGGTACTCCAGTCCAGGCAACAAATATGAATGACTTCAAACGAGTAAGTTTGTTTAAATGTAATTAGAAGAATATAGTTTTATAGGAATAATTTCATATTTATCAGTAGTCATACTTTTTTGACCATAAAGACCCAAAATCGTATTTCCTGGAATTTTATAAGGTTAAAGTAGAACGGTTTAATCACATTTTGAAATATCCATCTAAAAGGAGTGTAGCAGCATGGGAGATGTAAGTGTCACAGTGTTTCTTGCGGCTGTTATCTGGCAGCCACACTAGGACATGAGAAAAAGAGTTGTCCTAGGGCTGTTCATTCCTGAAGAATGAGGTGTGTTGGGGAATTGGAGCTGTAATATTTTGTGGGGGGTATCTGCTTATCTGATTTTAATTCAGGTACAGAAGAAGTAATTGAATTATGTAATACTGCATGGTCTTATAATAAAATTATTGTTTTTACAAAACTGAAAACCTCTGCAGTAGATATCTTAACTGGTCTTTTTTTTAACTACTCTCTTTTTCTTATAACTTATTAACTTTTGGAAGCTGTCGGGACAATTATACAATTATGTACATAGATCTGTCACGTGTGGATTTATAATATATGTATAATACCAGATCAGAAGCAGCAGAGATTAAACATCTACATTTTTACTATAAGAGAAATGTTTTCCTAATTGTGTGAGCAACAAAGACGTTTGGGCTTCCTGTTTTGCTGCTTTGCCTATTGAGTTAAATGCTATTGGACTTGCTTTAACTGTGACTTGCATAGTTTTTCATTAGCTTTATTCTTTTCTGCGGCCTATTACAGTAAGCATTATTTTTCCTACCATTAATTTGGATCTAGTTTCCTCTTTTTCACCTCAGCTCATGTATTTGGCTTCCATTTTTTTCTCCTATAAATAGTTACCGTTCTGTCTTCTTGCCAGCTTGCCATTAATTAAAGTTTTTCTGATTTGCATTAATCATTGTTTATCTAAGAATCTAACTCTGCCTTTTTGTTTTTATATACTTCCTCATATCACTTCTAGCCTAGTCTTTTCTCCTTTTTGACTGCCAAAATTTCCTTTTGAGGGCTGTCATTAGTTAGCACAGGGATTGGATTTCTTTTGCATGAGAGTATTTGTGTTTGTAACAGTCATTGGTCAATTTAATCTTTTTGATATTGTTTAAATTACTGTAGAGTAAAACTAAAGTTGTTATAAAGTTGTAGAGTAGCAATTCTCAAACTTTTTGGTTTCAGATTCCCTTTAAGCTATGAAATATGATCAAAGACCAAGAACTTTTGTTTATATAGGCAGTATTTTTATCTGTTAGAAGTTAAAACTGGGAACTAAAAAAAATATTTATTTCTAACCAATAAACTCATCATATTAATTAAATAATATATTTTAATTCAAATGAATATATTTTTCCAAAAGAAAACCAAATTTAATAATAAGAAAGAGCATTTTATAATTTATTTTGAATTTCTTCACTGTCTACCCTCCTAATAGAGTTTTCTTATTCTCATGTTTGCTTCTGCATTCAGTCTTTTGTAACCCTTGGAATCCTCTTCTGTACCCTTGTGAGAATGAGAATTAAATAGGCAAATAACTGTTTAGCCTTATTCTGAAAGTAGTTTTGATCTCACAGACTTTCTGAAAGAGTATCAGGGATCCCAGGCTGGGCCACATTTTGATAAGTGGTATGAGAGTAATTTGAATACTCTTAGGTTTCTCCTTCATAGATATTCTGCGCTTCTTAGCTCTTTCCTTTTAAAGTCTGATGAATGTAGAGTGGTTTTTCTTAATTCTTAATATTGTATTACATTTCCTTGTAATAGTTTCTGGATGAGATTTGTTCTGCATATAGTCATTTATTGTCTTGTAGGGTTATTCCTCAAAAGTAAGCTAGTATTTCATTGTTTTTATATTATGTGAAGCCACAACTTCAATGAAGTAAAAAATTAGAGAGTTTAAAGTTTAATTGAAATCGGTCTATTTGGTCCTTGTATGGAGATGCTTATTAAAAATTATAAATGAGTTTGGGTTTCAGTGAAGGAAATAATATGCAGTTTAGTACTTTTTGACCCTGTAGTACTATGCTAGTTCAATCATGATTCCTGTCTACAGAGATTATCTTCTTGTAGGATAATTCAGACATATGGAAAATTAATCAAAATTTTATTCAAGGGTCTCTTCCTCCATAAAATATTCTCATATGTTTTCAGTCTCCTGATGTATTTTTCTTCCAAACAATCACTGAGAAAGTGTGAAAATACTTTATGAAGAAAGAGGGATTTGAAATAAAGTTCAGAAATAGAATTTGGGTGGAGAAGATAGCAATGGGCACTTAAGAGTGAAAAAGTAGAGAATTGGACATGAAAATAGGAAGGTGCAGGAGTCATTCAAGGACAAGTCAAGTATGACTTTTCTTTTTCTTTACTTTTCAGTCAGTCTGAAATTAAAAGAGATTATTCATTGTAATTAAAATTTAAAATAGATTTGGCATGTATTTTATAGGCACAGGGAAGAAAGTTTTGATATCCTCTTTGTAGTAAAAAAACTATACAAAATGGTTTAATGAATGATAAAGAAGTGTTTAGCATTTTCAGTTTACATTTTTATGTGTGTGAGTTATTTGTAGATAATTTTAGTTTTCAGAGAAATGTCACTGATGTTCCCCTTATGTCACTAAGATGACAGAAGCTAAGGTAATGCTGATGAATCTTGGATGTGGATAGAAATCTTAGACTACCTTGCATGCTATCACAACTTTATGAGGTTATACATTTAAGATATATAGATTAGAATACATCTTCCACTTGTCTGCTTTAGGCTTTTAAAGGCATCATACACAAAATATGATATATACTTTGGCTATTTGTTGTAAATGTGTCTTTTGTGTTGCAGCATGAAAAGCTTTCCATTTTAATTGGAAGTAGATGTTTTCTTTGCTAAAATATGCTCTTTACACAGATTGCTTTATTTTAATATTAAAATATAAGTGTATAAAAATGAGAAAATTGTAGAGGCTTCTGCTTCTTCAGAATTGAGGCGCATGTGAAAAGCTGAGCAGATTTTTATCACTGTAATAAAAATAGAATTTTCTAAACTGGCCATTCACCATATCAGCTATTTTTGTAACATTTCTATCTGTTTATTTTTCAGCTTTTTTAATCCAACTCAAATGAACTAAAACCAGAAGATTTTTTAAAAATGAAGTAATATACAGATTGACCTTGTCTCACTCTACTCCCCTCCTTGCTTCTCTGCTCATCTAGCACCTACCCGCTCTCACCCTTCCCATATTCTCTCCATTGTTGCTGCAAGATTTCTACAGCTTCTGTCATCTGGATCAGCCTTCTTGTTACCTAGATTTCCTCAACCATCTCTTCCTTCAAATCTCATCCTAGCCATGTTTCTCAATTGGCCTTTTTGTTTTGGGCTTGCAACTAGGTGCTTTAATTACCATACTGTGTTGCTCACTGAACTTTTTGTTTTTGCTTTCTACTGTTTCATTTTTAATTTTGTTCTTCATTTTGAGAAGTAATATTGAAATAAAACTAAAGTTGTTATAAATGTTTTTAGATTAAATTAGTTGGATAATGTTTTAATCTATTCTAAAATTTTTAAGCTTTATTTTTAAAGAGCCACTTAAATATAAATTCTGTTATACTTGAGCTAGTATATCAACGCTTTAGTTGAGAATAATAGCTTTTCTTTTCTCATTGGAACATTGGCCCCAAAGTCTTTTTGTTGATTGATTGTGATAATGATCCTCTGTTTATGCCCACCTAAGTGAGCTCAAGGCCAGTAGAAGGACTTATGGACTGAATGATAGGTGGGGCTAAAATATTAACATAGAAATCAGTGGATTCTTTACTGAATAAATGTTTTTGACACCTAATTTTGATGTACCTAGACTTTTGTTTGAGGTTTAATATAGACTTAAGAATAATAAAAGAGCTTTATATTTGGGGTAAAAATCCATATTGGAATGCTGAATTTTTTCTTTTTTACAGAGAATACATATTGGCAAGTTGAGAGTTATCAACCTGTGAAACAGTATGCAGATTTGCGTCTTCAACTGTATCACATCAGCTGAATTTTTAATTTTTAATATTAGTTGTTTTTGTTTTCTTTTGCTTAATCTAATAGCTCAGTGTTTTGCATTTCCTAAATAATATAATGATCAATAATGCTTTCAGTGTTTATCAGCTTAAATTCATTTATGATACAGATAGTATCATCTCCCCTTCCTTCTAGTGTTAGTGTCTCTTTAATCCTAGTTTTCTTACTCTTATCTACATTTGTTTATGACACTATCTTTTTAATCATATTTCTGGCTTGTTGAGCTTTTCTAACCTTTTTTTTTTAATCAGAGAAAATTCTTTCAAAATAATAAGACTGCTTTTTTTTAGACTGACTACATTAACAGCATTATGTGATTGGGAATTCAGTGGAAAGAATTTTAAAATCTTCTCTTGAAAGACATTGACCCAGCTATTTTGTTTTAGATCAAACATGTATTGATGACCTTTATGAGTTTTGCTTTGTATATATACTATGACTTGGAACAGACTCAATTTAAAATATGAAAATTACATTTATAAATATATATAAGGTCTTTTTCTATACAAACATAACATGTAATATCTGGCAAGTGGGTTTCTTTAAAGGCATTTCGTCTGAGAATATATTAATTAATGATAAACTCTACATTTGAGGTAAATTACTATTAGAACCTAGAACTCTACCACAGAGAATTTGTTTTCTAGAATGGTTGGTAGGCAAGTTTTTTCTACATTTTTATGATGCTAAATTTATACCAATCAGGACATGTTTTAAAACCCACAATAGAAGAGTTTTCTAATCATTGACAGACACAAAGTTTATTCTTTGTTTTGTTATAGTAATTTGTAGCAACCAAGATGTGTGTGTGTGTTTGATTTTTGAAACTGGGAAAAAGTAGTCATTTTTAATCTGTTTTCATTGCATGTCTCATATTGAAGGAAAAGTCTAGAAACCTGTCATCTTGGGCATGAAGACATGAATTTAGCTACTCTTTTAATTTTAGATTATTTTGTGATCGACATTTGATTTCTAATTGCCTAAAAATAGTATGCCAAATGTGTTTTACTCATATAGCATCATCTTTTTTTATTAACTTCTCTAAACTGTCAACCTTGTTTGAGTAAATTATATTACTTTTTCTTAAAACAGGGTGGGAAACCAAAAATAGCCTGCATGTGTTTCATTTTTAATTCCTTGTGGCCTGGGGAAGGGGTGTCACAGTTTGCTTCCACAGTGAAAGTACACTGCATGCGCAGAAATTCAAGGATAAAAATTAATACCAGGTGCAAAAATACCTACCACATTAGTATTTTTGAAAAGTACCCACATATTTCTAAATCAATAAGTTACAAATATGAACTTTTTATTTTTGTTTTTCTAGGTAGTGGGCAAAAAAGGAGAAAGCCACTAAGGTACAAAAGATACTGGAAGACCTATTGCAATCAGATTTGCAGCTCCTGGATAATTGCTTGATTCTCTCCAGAGACTGTCAATGTTTCATTCATTGCCATTACCAATAAATCATTGCTTTTGTTCAGATGGTATCACTAGTCTTTCTGTTGTAATCTTGATACATGCAATTGTAAATAAAAGTCACTACTTTTGCCAAGCTTAAATTTTGTCAGTCTACATAAGTATTTCTTCTTTCCTTTTATTTTAAAATTAGCCAGCTTCTGATTTTAGAAGAGACTTAAATGTCTAGTAGCATATTGACTGAAGCCTAATTTCTCTTTTTAGAGGATCAAAACTGTTGTAGGGAATCAAGGAGTACAGGTATACACATGCACATAGAGCACTCAGTTTTGAGAATGGAGTTGGAATAGCTAACCATGTTCAAATAAGTATTGACTCCTGTTTTTTTTAAAAGATATTTGGGTATTTGGTATCTGGGTAGAAATTATTCAAATTATAAACTGCCAGAAATAAACAGGCTTAAGGAGATTTAATTACTCTTACCTAAAACAGTTGATGGGTCTCCAAATCCTTTTCCATGCCAAATTTTAATCCATTCTGCATAAACTTTAAATTTTGATACTCAGTAGTAATAAAGGAATATCAAATTCAGACAGCTGGGAAAAATATAGTACAATAAATTTTGAAACAATAGGAATTCTTTGTAAATCTGTAATTATCCGAACTACTAAAACATGCAACATAGGTATATAGACAACATGATTTAAGGCTGAAAATGAGTTGGCCAAATGTTTGTGTTTAAAAGATCTTTAACAAAAGGTTGGTTAAATATAGCATCTGTTCTTTGTTATTATTATTTTTTTTAATCTTAAAATTGTAATCTGGAAAATAGCGATAAATTTAATTTTTAAGTAAGTATTTTTAAAATTTAATGTTTTAAGAATACCAAGACACAAGTGTGATTCAGCTAATGCATTTGAAGGAAGTCTTGTCTAAAAGTATGGTAGAGATGTTGTTTGCCCTTGGGAGGCTAACGTTTATATATGATTATGAAAAATTATGTGAAAGTTTTAATGTTGAAGTGGTCACTTTCTGAAACCCAAGTGTTACTAGTTAATGTTCAGTTCATTTGTATGTGAGTACAGTACCTGGTGGTGTGGTGATGTCTGTAGTTTATGTATTTTACAGTTTTGTTGCCTTGGGTCAAGTGGAGGCAGAAAGGCAAAAAATAAAAGTTTATATCACTCCTAATATAGACCATCTCAGATTAATCACGCCTGAAATTAGAGATAAGATTAATACCAAGGATTTTGTTTTACATTTTTGTATACTTAACCTTTTTGGGTAATTGTTAAAGTGCCTCATCTTAAGTATCACTGACCTCATCCTATTTATACTTGACAGTTTAAAAACCCATAAAAATGATTTCATATTTGTAAAGGATTGGGCATCAGGTTTATATTGTTTATGTGACTTTTCTATAACTCAGTTGGTTGCAATATACAGACATTCCATAATAATTCAAATTGTAAATAGTGAAAATGTTTATAGGTAACTGTAATGTGTTTCACTTATGGGAAGTTTTACTATTACAAATAAACATGCTTAACTGACCTTATTTAAAATATCAAGATGAAATGCTGTTTTCTCCTAAAATAGTATATTTATATATGTGTATAACATTTATAAATAACTGAATTTTCTAGATGAATAAACGTGTGAGACAAAGGTACCCCTTATTTCAACCAAAGCTATCAATTAGATAGTACTTTCTAGAAAACCAATATTGTTTATTGCTTGTTTTGTCACATATAGCAAAATGAGTATTTTGTTTGCATACCTTGTTATATTTTACATTGGGGTACACATCTGATTGAGAAGCAACAGTGAAATACCCTGTCCAACAGAAGCAAAAGTGAAGAATTGCAGTACAAAGTTCATCAGCAGATGGCTAAGGATAGCACAGGATACCATACTTTATGTCAGTGATAAGTCTTTATAATCCATTTTGGCCCTCTTTGTCATTAAACCTCAAGTTGTTGCCAGTCTCAAAGTAGTATAAGAGACAAGCACTTAGCAATTCATTAGCAGTTAATAAGTGAGTTGAAAACTCTGCCATCCTTGTCCTAATATTTGAGGACAAAGTTTTTACAGTGTTTGCAGGAATGGTTGTTAATGTACATTTGGCTACAGTCTTTTATTTATGGCTGTCATAAATAAAGACAGGGTCTTCCCATGTTTCTTTTAATGTCTAAAATATTTAATACTGTAATAACAGTAAAGTGCCAGGGCTGATTAAGTTAGTTATATCCTCTCTTGTAAAATTTCAAAAAATGACATTTTGGGCTTACATGTATGGCTTATATTGATATTTATATAGATGAGTTAAGTAGGTTAATTCTTATGAAGGTAATTATTTTTTGTAATTGGTCATTTCTTATTTTAAATAATTTTTTAAGACAAGTAATTTGTACTAGAAAATTAAGTGAACCACTGAAGAAATTTAACAGGCATATTAAATTCATTTAGCCTTTAATTCTTCATTATTAGAGGTGTAGTAATGCATTCTGCAAAATTTTCTAAACACAAGTTATCTGTACTTTATGATGTAAATGTAGCATGTTTGGTAGGTAGATAAGTTTAAAAATACTGGCCATTCCCTGGTTATGCCCATATTGCCTAAAGAGCAATCTTGATATCATTTTAAGCATGCTTTTAAATTTAAATTTGTTTATTTTTAGATCAATAAGTTTTTTTATATGCCCAGCACCGTAGGGATATGTGGACATACTGGATATTTTAAAGGCTATTAAGATCACTTTTAAACTTTATGGACTATGTAAAATCATTAATTGAAAAATGTGACTAAATCAGATAATTTTGTAAGATAAAAGAGATAACCAGAATTTGGATATGTTACTGAAATTGTACACAACTTGGGTAATATTAAAGTCTTACAATATACAAACTTAAAACTGCTAGATTATTTCTCCTTCCTCTATACTTGCTATGCTTCTCTATGGGAGGAGGAAATTCAGTTACTTAGGAGTATACTGCTCCAGGATTATTTTTCTTGGTTTATACTTGGACATGTGTTTGGAGAAACTGGCTCATTATGCTACTCAGGAGCAAATCTCTGAAGTTTGAATCTCTTCCTGCACTAGTTAACTGCCTCATGAGCAAGTAATCTCCTTCAGAGCTTGAATTGCCTTTTGTGTGAAAGTAGAAACATTTACCTCTCAGGCTTGTTTTGAAGATTAAATGCACCTTACTTTGTATCTTGGAAAATAGTAATCTTCTATACCCTGATTTCTTGTCTCAATGCCATTGTTTTTTAGACTATCATTTTTTGCTTAGCATACAGCAGTAGGCTCCTAATTGTCTCCTGACTTCTGACTTGGTCTTTCTCATGTATCTTCCATATGATTGCTGGTTATCTTTCCTTTATATGGTTTTCAAAATGATCCCTCTGCCAGCCTCTGGCTAACACCCATTTCCTCTGTATGCTGCATCCCCCTTGCAATTACTGGAATGTACCCTGGTATCTTATGCCTTCCTCTGTCCTAACTTGTCCATCTGACAAATTACTACTTATCTACAAGACTCAGTCCAAGCAAAATAGACACAGCAAACACTCATAACAACCGTGTGCACATCTTCTGCTGTCAAAGCACCATCCAGTGATACCAGTTGGTTTTTATCCAACAACTTACAATCATTTGTTAGTCTTATTTGTCCTATTAGACTATGAACAGTAATACAAGGATTTTTGTGCCTAATACCAAACTGGTTTCTTTGATCTCTGTTATTGTTAGTGTTGAACACATTTTCAGGAGGAAATTGCTTGAGATGCTTGCAGTTAAGCAAGGTAAGGAAGAGAATTTAGCCAAAGAAAGGAAAAGTGTGTGGAGTGTTCATAAATTGAAAATTAGGTGTAAAATATTTAAGGAGTTGAGGCAAAAGATGAAGCTGGCAGACAAGTAGAAACCATGATATGAGGCTCTTCTTGCCATGTGAAAGAGATTGGACTATCCTTAATTTATTGGGGGTGAGGTGGGGTTGACAAGGATAGTTTCAAAGTTTCTCACTTGTACAATTGAGTGGAGAAATAATTCTTAGGGGAAGCAACAAAGTTTGGAGGGGAAGATGAACATGGTTTTGGATATAAGGTCTTGGGCAGTGTGTAAAACACATTTTTGGCCTTCAGGTGGAGATGTCTAGTAGGCACACAGGCAGAAATGATTTGGGGCTAGATGTAGGGAACTGAGTTATTTGGAGATAAAATGGGAATATGAATGGAGGCTTCCAGAGAGGGTTTTTTAGGGGGCAGAATGAACTGAAGGAGCCCACATTAGGGAATACTGTGGAACAGTAAGGTAGAGGAAGAATGAGATGGTAGTGATGAGGAAATAATAGCCCTCATATCAGAAATGAAGAACATTGAAATGATCAGGGATGTGCACTTGTCAGCCCATTAAATTGTGAAAACAATCTTGTGTTTAATTATGAGAACCATTGATTGTATTAATAATCTTTGGGTTGAAGGAATTGTCAGCAGATAGAATGATTCTGAAACCCTTCCAGCAAAGAATTTTGGAAGTTTTAATAGTCTACAAATTGAACAGTTTTACAGGACAATTAGCAAGGCTTGGAGATTGATGGCAACATTCCATAAGAAAATGTAAAACACTGCTTTGAAGATTTAACTTTAAGCCTTTAGTTTTATTATCAGATTTTGTTTTCCTCCTATTTTATTTATGATCATAACTTTTATTCTGTCATTCTAGAACATTTTTTCAAGACTGCTTTGGCTCTCTTAAATGATACTTTCACAAAGAGTTTCTTCTGTCAGAGTCCTAGATGTGCCATTTAGTTTCTTTAGTAATAAACTTTATAGGACAGCATCAAATGCCTAAGTTAAAAAAAAAAAAGAAAGCCCTACTCTTTAGAGGTTTTGAGTAACAATAAACTTCATCTCCCAGTGACCAAGCATAATAGACACATTACCACCGTTTCATTTCTCTGACCACTGGATCCTATCAAAGGGGTCGACACATTGATAGCATAAGGATGGTGCACCATGGATTTGACCAGGTGATTGAAAATGAATATATAACTCAAAATGCACAGTGTCAGGGCACCTGGGCACAAAATCAGGCCGAATGTAACCACTGGGATAGACTTGTGCAGGACTGATTAGGTGTCCATTGAAATGTCTCCTCTTTTTTTTTATTATTATAATTTGTTATATATGACAGCAGAATGCATTACAGATCATATTACACATGTAGAGCAAATTTTTCACATCTCTGGTTGAACACAAAGTATATTCACACCATTTGTGTCTTCATACATGTACTTAGGCTAATGATGTCCGTTTCATTCCACCGTCTTTCCTACTCCCATTCCTCCTCCCTTCCCCTCCCACCTTTTGCCCTCTCTAGAATTCCTCTAATCCTCCCTTGCTCCCCCTCCCCACCCCACTGTGAATCAGCCTTCTTTTATCAGAAAAAAGAAATGTCTCCTCTTTTGTTGTCTCTTCAAATCTAGCAATGCCAAGGGGTAGACATTAGGGTGTTCACATTTTTATTTTTTTAACTTGAAGATTTTTTTTTCCTGGAATTTAAAATTTATTTTTCTCTCAGTGCTGAATTTTAAACCCAGGACCTCACATGAGCTAGACAAGCATTCTACCAACAAGCAACATCCCACAAAACAACAACAACAAAAAAAACAAAAACAAAAACAAAAAAAAACCTTTTTTTTTTTTTTTTTCATTTTTTGAGACAGGGTCTTGCTATGTTACCCAGGCTGGCTTTGAACTTGTGATCCTCCTGCCTCAGCCTCCCAGGCAGCTAGAATTATAAGTACCCAGCAACATTTTTTTAACCTACATTGTATGTATTTTTTTTTTTTTGCTCTCTCTTACCAATCAAAATATGAAATCCATTGAATTTGGAAAATGCTAAAAATCCTTTTTCCAATGTATTCATTTTACAGAGTGCCCTAAAGCAATTGTTATCAGGGTTCTTTTTAATATATGCCTGTCATATCAGGCATTAGTTATTTTTATGAACATACAATTTTATCATAAAGAAAACAGGTGATTAATTTGATAGACTAGAATAGACCCCTTTAGATGGTTTACAAAACATTCTCTATAGCAGTTCTCACCTTAAAAAAAATATCTCAGATATATTTAGATAAAAACATCATGAATTGTCTTAGAATGGTATAAGCCCAAAGTGTGTGGTCTTGATAAACAGTATATATATGTGCACATGTATAAGGTTTAAATACAATACAATAAAAAAACAATTGAGGAACAGTAAAGTTTCTCAGCGATAGAGGGATTTTACAAAACTCACAGCTAATACCATACTTAATTTGGAAGATTGGGTACTTGCCCCCCTCAAAGAACTCCACTCTCACCACTTCAGCATTATACAGGAAGTTTCAGTCAGGTTAATAAGCCAAGAAAAGAAAATAAAGTAAATTGGAAGTGAAAGTACATTCACAGAAGTTGTGATCTCAAATGCAGACTATCCTAAAGGAATCTAACTAACAAACTATTAGAACTAGTAAAAAAAGTTCAGCAAGTTTGCAGGATAAAAAGATCAACATCCAAAAACCAATTGATTTCTATACATTTAAATAAATACCCTGGGAAGGAGATTAAGTTCCACTCATGATAACATCAAAAGAATAAAACAGGAATATTTTTAACAAAAGAAGCAAAACTTTCTGAAAATCATAAAACAGTTAAAAGAAATTAAGGAACATGAAAATAAATGAAAAAATCCCGTATTCATGAATTAGAAAACTTAAACATTGTCAACATGGCATCATATTCCAACTAATCTACAAATTTGATGCAATCCATATCAGAAGCTTATCTGAATTCTAAGTAGAAATTGACAAGCTGATTTAAAAATGCATATGAAATTGCAAAGAATCCAAAATATCCAAAGCAATCCTAGAAAAGAACAACAAAGGAGGGCAATTCACACTTCCTGATTTCAAAACCTGCTATTCAGTAACAGCAATCAAGACAGTGTGATATTGAAACTATAAAACTCTCATAGGAAAACAGGGATTAGCCACACCCTTGGATTTGGCGAAGGATTATAAAGGTACAGCACCCAAAGTATGAGCAAACAAACAAAAAAACAAACAAAAAAACCCCCCAGGTAAATTGGAATTTCATAAAATTTAAACACTTTTGTGCTCTGAAGGACACCATCAAGAAAGTAAAAGAGATGGGGAAAAATATTTGTAAATCATAGTAGTCCCTCAGTATCTGCAGGGGATTTGTTCTGGTACTCCCGTTGATACTAAAATCCATACTCTAGTACCCTAACATAGTATAATTTTTATTCTTTTTAGTTTGTTAGAGTGTGTTTTATGATTGACAGGGGGAAACTATGTCCTTGGGTTTGGCGAAGGATTCTTAGATACAATACCAATGTTGATATAACAGAAATTATGCAACTTGGTAAATGTTCCACGTGAGCTTGAGTAGACTGTGTGCTCTGCTGCTATTGGATGAAGTAGTTTATAGATGCCAGTCATATCCAGTTGATTGATGGCATTGTAGAATTCAACAATGTCCTCACTTTTGTGGCTGCTGGATATGTTTATTTCTGATGCCAGGGTGTTAGTCTCTGTAATACTGGGTTCATCTATTTCTTCTTGTTGTTATGTCAGTTTTTGCCTCATGTATTTTGCTAATCTGTTATTAGATGCATGTACATTAAGGTTAGTTTTCTTGGAGAACTGACCCCATTTTCATATTGTAATGGCCCTCTATCTCTGATAGCTTTTCTTGCTCTGAAGTCAGCTCTGTCTGAAATTAATATTGTTACTCTGCTTTCTTTGGATTAGTGTTAGCATGCTCAATCGTTGCCTATTCCTTTACTTTTAATCTACATGTGTCTTTAATTCTCATGTATCTGATAGACAACACATAGTTGTTCTTGATTTTTAATCCACTCTGATAATCTCTGCTTTTAATTGTTGTGTTTAGACCACTGATATTTAAAATGAGTATTGAAATTGAATTAATATTTACCATAGTTGTTACTATATTTCATTTGTTATCCTTAATCTTTGTTTTTTTTGGTCTTCCACACTTTTTTTTTCTTTTCTGGTTTTAATTGAGCCTTTTATATTATTCCATTTTCTCCCAGCATATAAAGTGTATTTTCTTTCTACTCTTTTATTGGGGGAGAAGAGGGGAGTGGAATTGAATCTAGGAGTGCTTAACAACTGAGCCACATCCCTAGTCCTTTTTATTTTTTATTTTGAGACAGGATTTCACTAAATTGCTTAGGGCCTTGCTAAATTGCTGAGGCTGGTTTTGAACTTGTGATACTCCTGCCTCAGCCTCCCAAGTGACTGGGATTACAGGTGTGCACCACCACGCCCTGCTCTTTCTACTCTTTTAGTGGTTGTGGTAGATTTTGCAAGTCTACTTTCAAATAACGCTATATTCCTTCACAGACAGTACAAGTACTTTGTAAACTAAAATAATCCTAATTCCTTCTTCCTGTCCTTATATCATTGTCCATTCATTAACTTACACATAAGCATACACAAATAAACATGTATATATAAAATCCTTTATAGCTGATATTATTTTGAACAAAATATTACAGATCAATTAGTAATAAGAAAAATGAAAGTTTTTATTTTGCCTTCACATATTCCTTCCTTTGTGATCTTTCTGTTTTCATGACTGAAATTTATTTGTTAGTTTTGTGGTCCTGGGAGTGAAACCCAGGGCTTAGTATACGGTGGCAAACGTTCTACCTCTAAGATATATTCCCAGCCCTTTTAATTTCATTTTGAGACAGAATCTCACTTAAGTTTCCCCAGGCAGGCCTTGAACTTGGAATCCTCCTGCTGCAGCCTCCCAAGTATTTGGGATTACAGGTGTGCACCGCTGTGCCTAGCTCAATTTTTTTTTCTTTAAATAAATTTTTAAAAGTCTTGGTAGGCAAGATCTACAGGCAACAAATTCCTCTGTTTTTGTTTGTCTAAGAAAGCCTTTCTTTATCCTTAACTTTTAAAGATTAAGTTCACAAGGTACAGAAATCTAGGTTAGTGTCACTCCACAGCCTTGCTTGCATGATTTCTGAGAAGCCAGGTATATTTCTGTAGGTCAGATGTTTTTTCCCTCTGACTTCTTTCAAGATTTATCTCTGACATTCTGAAGTTTGATTAGGCTGGACATAGTTTATATAAATACCAAAATTTTTGGTATTTATCTTGCCAAAGCCACCAAACTCTCTGAGCTTCCTGCATCTGTTCATGGTGTCTTACACTAATTTGAGGGAAATCCTCAGTCATTATTATTTCAAATATTGCTTCTGTTCCTTTCTCCCTTTATTCTTCTGACATTCCCATCCACATACGTTACACATTTTGTAGTGGCTCCATTGTTCTCAAATATTCTGTTTTTTTTTTTTTTTTTTGGTCTTTTTCTCTTTGCTTTTCAGTTTATTTAGATTCTAACCTGTATCCTCAAACTCAGAGATTCTTTTCTTACCCATTTCTAGTCTACTAATGAGCCCATCAAAGGCACTCTTCATTTCTATTAATGGATTTTGTTTGGTTTGATTTGGTTTGGTTTGGTTCTGTAGGGATTGAACCCAGGACCACTTAACCACTGAGCCACATCCCCAACCCTTTTAATATTTATTTAGAGACAGAGTCTCACTAAGTTGCTTAAGGTCACTAAGTTGCTGAGGCTGGCTTTGAACTTGCTATCCTCCTGCCTCAGCTTCCCCAGCCTCTAGGACTATAGGTATGAGTCACCTTGCTGAGCTCTGTTAGTGTTTTTGATCTCTAGCATTTCTTTTAGATTCTTTGAATTTCCATATTTTTGCTTACATTCTTTGTCTATTTTTGCATGACTTCTTTTTCTATTAAAGCTTTTGGCATATAAATCATAGTGTTTTTTTTAAAAAAGGTCCTGCTCTGATAATTTTAGCATTTCTGCCATATCTGACTATGGTTCTGATGCTCATTCAGTCTCTTAAAAAAATTTTTTTTTTTTTTCCTTTTACTACAACTTGTAGCATTTTATTGAAGGTGGGCATGATATACTGGGTACAAGGACACAAGGACACGTGGACATATGCTTTTGGTAATGTCATGGTAAGATGTAGGGGGAGGAGACCTGTCCTATAGTTGCATGGTTAGGTCTCAGTCTCAATGAGTCTGTGACTTCGAACTTCACAGATACTTCTCAGTGCTCACCTGATTAGGTGGGGCAGGTTGGATAGAGTGGGCCCCAGTTTGGGTATTTCCCTCTCCAGGTCAGGTAAAACTTCTGCTGGTTAAGCTCTGGTTAAAATAGATTCTTCTTAAAGCAGACCTTAAGAACAAAATGCTGTGGCAAGTTTCAGTATGGTTAGTTTCCCCTACTGCAGGAATCACAAAGGGATTCTTCTCTGAGAACCCAGCAGAGCTCTGGGAAGTAAACTCACAAAAGTGTGTGGACCAGGGCTGGGGCTGGGGCTCAGTGGCAGAGTGCTTGCCTAGCATGTGTGAGGCACAGGGTTCGGTCATTAGCACCACATACAAAAATAAAATAAAGGCAAGCTGTCAATCTACGACTACAAAAAAAAAAAAAAAAAAAAAAAGTATGAGGACCTCCTATGACTGGGCCCCACCAAGTTTTTATCTCTTGCCCACAGTGAGCCTCCGTCAACTGTCAATTACAGTTTAGAAGCTCTCATCTTGGCATTGGGTCCTGAAGAGGTTTCTTCCCCATAAGTTGTAATTCTCTGTATTACCTTCCTTTCTAATTGTGGGAGCCATGTTTTGCCAGGTTACTTCGCTTCTCTGATGGAGCCAAGAATTGTTGATTTTTCAGTTTACTGAGTGTTTTCACTTGTAGCTCACACAGAGTGGTGACTCCCAGGTACCTTACATTGTAGACGGGAAACCTGAAGTCACCACATTCATTTTCTGATCATAAATCCAAAGTTTACATCACCTTACAGCACGGTGAAGACTCACAGTTTTCAAACTCTTTTGGAAAACAATTATTTATAGTATCGTAAAGTTAAAATGCATTTCTTACTAGATAGGTAAAGGTAGTTTTCAAAGAATATGAATAATTTCCTCATCTCCATTTGTCTACCTCTCTCTCCCAGTCTCCAGGCTTCTCCCACAGGGAACCACCACTTTTCTTTCATGAGCCCTTCTGGAGAAATTGTTTACCTACATGTTAATAATGTCTTTTAGTATGTGTTCTGTTTCATCTCTATAGCAGTAGATCAATATATATATATTGTGTACACATACATATATATATAGTTATTTTTTGTTGAATTCAAATATATTTGTATGTATTTATATATTTGTTATGTAAGGTTGAACATAATAATATATCCAAATTTATTTGTGCATGTATGTTAATTTGTATTTTTAAATTCAACAAAAAGCAAAGCAAATTGATAAAACCTCCTGGATTTTTAGAGAGTGATTAGATACATGGTTTTAAGACTACTTTCCTGTTTATCAGGACCAAGATATGAGCAAACTCAGTTGGAATTCTGCCTCTGTTAGAGGGTGAGGATGTATTTCCGTCACACAGGGGCACTGTAGGTAGAGCTACAGTGCAGAGACGGATGGTGGCTGGCGTCAGAGCCTCAGTCTGCCAGTGTGTCTGCGCTGGCACGACCGTCCCACATACCAGGGAAGCTCGTGCTGAGCAGGGATTAGGATGCCAGCATCTGATGCTCAGGGTTCTTCCTGCTCCCCCTTGGAGTCCTGACAAGAAATGACCTTGTTCAACCCTGCTGAGCTTCCTAGATTTACTGGGCTTATAGCAACACATGGGAAGGAGATTATGTTTATTTTTAAAACATAAAAAAATGCAACCTTCCCAGGGCCTTTGTGGTGTCTGCGTGCAACAACACAAATACACACGCACACAGGCAATGTATGTATAATCACTTCTAATTAACTTCAGCTCTTCCTGCAAAACTAAGTGTGAAGTCTTAAAGACTTGTCAGCTTCTCTGCCTGTGAAATTTATCTACTTCTAATTGTGAATAACAATACATTCAAGGTTAGCTATAAATGACTCAGCTTTCACAGCACTCGAAAAACTTAAAACCACATTTGAAGATGAATACATTTGTGCAAAAGAAATTGTGGTCTGCTTCTAGATCAAAACACAGTTACTTATGCTCATCTAAAATGCTTTTTTTTTTCCCCCTAAAAGAGGGGGATATTTCTCTATGACATCTGTGAAAAAAATAGATGTGCTTGATTTGAAAGTAAATCCAAATATAAAAGATATAAAATAACAAGGGTGCCTAAAATAAAGACGAGTATATAATTATAATGGATTGAAAAATGATTTCAATTTGCAATTTGACAAAATAGAATATTCAAAGAACAAATATCAAAGAGGATTAAGATTTCCGCCCCCATCTTCCCACTGGCTTTGAGAATATAAGACGCTCTCCCAGGTTTCACCACTAGATGTCATGAAGAGCCCAGTTAAATACCAGCGGCAAGCTTGTTCATAGTCCATTACAGAAACTTTTAAAGTTTTTCCTGATTTTGTAGTTAATTTAGATAGGAAGCTATTTCCGTTGGGATTTTGTGTCAAAATATTCACTGTGGATTAATTTTAAGCAAGATATTAGAAGCTATTAGAAAATGTGATTACTTGTCAAATGCTGGGAAAGGAACCTCGTAGGCATTGGAATTTTCTCTAAGGAGAAGGTCCAGGGCTGAGTTGAGTGTCAGAGCTGTACTAAGGTCTGCTCTGAAGTCCTTAGCTTGGGACACTGCCCATTTCTTTCCTTTTGAAATAGGCATGGACTTGTCAGATGTGGGGTCACCAAGACTTCATAGAAATTTTCATAAAAGTAGACCAGTGAAATAACGAACAAAAGGGAGAGAGGATTTAAATGGCCAGGTGAGAATGTTTGTATTTAGATTTATTTTGGTACTGGGAATTGAACCTGGGGCGTTTAAACACTGAGCCAGGTCCCCAGCCCCTTTTTAATATTTTATTTAGAGACAGGGACTCCCTGAGTTGCTAAGTGCCTCACTAAGTTGATGAGGCTGTATTTGAACTCATGATCCTCCTGTCTCAGCCTCCCAAGCTGCTGGGATTATAGGTGTATGCAACCATGCCTGGTTGTATTTAGACTTTGAAATTCACTAGTCAAAGTGATTCTGGGAGACTAGACATGATGGATTGAAGCCTGAAGAACTAGAATTTGGTACAATAAAAGGAAGAACTTCCTAAAAGAAAATAGTTCACCATTTAACACAAGGCCTTACTGAGAGGCTTATGTAGAGTGGCCCTTGGTGGGGAGATATCCTAGAAAGAATCTATACTAAGAGTAGAAATGTGGACTAAGTGACCTCTAATATCCTCAGATTCACAATTTTATACTCCATGATGACGATCATTCAACCAACCAAGAAGGCAGCAAGAAAAGAGTTGGGGATTGGTGCTAGGTAAATACAAATGAAACATTTGGGGTTAGGAAGACCAAGGAATGTAGATAAGGCTCTGAAAGAAGCCTCTTGGGGAGATTGTGCTATATGTGGGGCTCTGCCTGGGAACAACTGGTGAGAAGAGACCAGTTGGCTTCAGGATTTCTTTTCCTCTTCCCAAATGCTCCCCACCGAGGAGCACATCTCTTCACTTCCAAGGGACATGTTTACCGGCCCCTCCTCTGCGAATCAAAAGTTGACCTCAACTAAATCCTTAAAAAGTAAACCTAAGGATAACTTTTTAAGTGAAGACCTTTGCAGTATGTTGCAGTTTACTGGAGGATGAAACCTTAAAGCTAAACTAAAGGAACTGACTCAGTTTGGAAATGGAAGGTCCCAGCTGGCCTGGAGGGGAGGAAATGGGCCCTTGTTTGACCTTCTAGCTGTGGCCTTTGCTGCCAAGACGATAAGCCCCAGAGTATGGCTGGCTCTTGAAGCACATCACGTGAATCCAGAGACTGATAAAAACAAAACAAAACATTTCCACATACTTTGTGATCTTAAAAAGAGGACTACAGCCAAGATATGGCATAAGCCCACCCCAAGACCTTGAGAAAGAGTCTATGAGCTTAATGTGTCAGTGGGTAAATTCTATCCAAATACCTTCTGTAAAAAACAGGTTTTATTATATTTTTCTAAACTAGAGTTTGATAAATTATCACATGGGTAGCTTTTAAGATGGGTTTAATATATTGGTCTGATGCCAAGAGTGAAAGGATTTACACATGATCACATAGTCTAGCTATGCAAAAAAAGAGTTAGAAACTGGACTGATTACCTGGATTCTTGACCAGATATTAAAGGAAATCATTCTCCTCCATTCTTCACCACCCACTGTATCATTGATGTTCACAGCTGTAGTGATCCATAGTGGATCACATGAATCATCCAAAAAAATCTCTTAATCCCACAGATGAAGAAACTGAGGCCCAAAGTGACTTTTCATGACTGGCAGCTTATTGTCCCTGCACCACACTGTCTCCTTCTTAAAGGCAGTGTGCTTGAGACATAGAGAAGCTTATTTTACACTGTCCCTGGTACACATCCCATCTGCCTCTGAAGGAAATCAAGAATAAGAAGTCTAGTAAGAGTAGAAATAAGATCTATTGCTATCCTCTCTCTCAATGGTCGGTTCTTATTATTTTACCAGTAAGGACTGACATGTTTTAAAGATCAGATCTACAAAAACAAACTCCCTTTGTTATGCATTCATTTCCCTAATGAGAAAAAGTTCTAAATGTGTATTCCTATCAATCCCAACCTTTGGGCACAGAAAGCCAAGTTCTTTTTGAACTGATATTGGTGTAGCCTATAACAAAGAAACTTGATGTTTTAACCCAAGCCATATTCCACAAGGTTTACTTCAGGAATATCGAACTATAGGAACCAGCTGCTGATTTCAACGGTCTGGAAGCTCATGTTGGCTTCCAGGCCATTTGACCAAGGTGTACTCACAAGATTCCTCAGCCTTGATGTTTGAGTTCTCTTGGCTCACTGTGGAAAGTGTGTGAGGCAATGGTGCTTTCCGCTGGGATCATGGCGGCTTCCTCACTGTCTATCTTATTGCTTCCACCCTGCCCCATCTTTCTTGAGTATGCAAAGAGTTGCTCTTAGGGTTATTGAACACTCTCCATGCTCCAACTCCTGCAGTGACTCCACATTTCACTCAAAACAAAAACAAAGTTCTTACAGTGATTCCCAGAGGCCTAACCCCCCCCCCCCAACTCTTCTGATTATCTCTTATTTCTCTGTTCTGCTCCCGGGGCTGAACTACACCATAGCCTGTTGCTTCTCAGTCAGTTCAAGATCAGCCCAGCTCTCATCCCACACTGGCTGCGGCTGCTCCCTACAACTTTCTTCCCTCAGTTGTCCCAATGTCTAGCTCCCTCATCTCCTTCAGTCTTCACCCAATGTCATCTTCTCACTGCCTCCTCTTCCCAGCCAAACCCATCTAAAGTTGCAACACTCCTATCACCATCCCAAAGTCATCAACACTCCCTGCCCCCCCCCCCACCGCCCCCTGGACTTTCCATACCTCTTCTCTGCTTGATTTTTTCTCAATTGTTTTTTTTAATCAATACCTAAGAATGCAAATATCTTACTTATTTGTTTATTTTCTGTCTTCCTCCAGTAGAATGTGAAGTTCATGAGGATAGAAATTACTCTGTCTTTTTTTTTTCACTTTTGCATTTTGAGCCTAAGAGTGTTTCCCACATAGTTAGCACTCCATGGTCACTCAGGGAATAGATGAGTGGATGTCAGCTAGCTCATGGCTTCTCACAGCACCAGGCAAAGGTCTCAGGGCTTCCTCAGCAAAGTCATGAAATATGTGATAAGCTCCAGGTGCAGTGTTTCAGTGGCAATAACCCAGAACCACAGGGGGTTGGGGAAGCGCTGGGTGGTCATCTGGGCTCTGCTTAAGTCTCATACACCGTCACCTTTGACCAGATGTGTTTTCTTGTCCTACTATACAGAAGCAAAATGGCTATTGGTCTTTGGGCTCTCAGAAAGTTTAAAAGACTAAAACAATGAGGTGAGGCATAAGAGCACTCTGAAGAGCTAGACATTCAAATGTATGGGTTATTCTTCATTCCAAGGTGAGATGCTTATTCAGAGTAGAAAGCAGTGAGGGAAAAATCGAGAAAGGAGTAAGGGAACAGAAGCATGAAACTCTGCTGGTACAACCAGAAACAGAGATAATTAAGAAGAGGAAGTGGAGAGCTGAGATTTCTGACCCACATGGCTGTGAAACCCACAGCAGTGCCTGGGGAGGTAAAATACTTTTTTACCAAAAAAAGTTAGGCCAAATGGTGAGAAGGAACAGATCATGTTATGACAGTGGCAAGAGCTACCATTTAAGTTACTTCCTATTTTAAAATCTATACTATGAGTTTAGCTGGGTTGTTTAATCTTCACCTCACCATGAGATTTTGTGATCTCTGTTTTGTAGATCAAAATACTGATGTTCACCTGTAAAGTAGGGTCAAGAAGTTAAGGAATTCAGTCAAGTTCAGACAGCTTGGTGATGGGGATGCAACTGTCCCTTTTCCTGAGAAGTTCCTTTTCATTCATTCTCAGCCAAATAAGAGAGAAAAATTCTGAATTCTTAAAACAGAATCTGGAATTTTTACAAGATGAAGCTGTCATTTTCTTCCAATCAGCATCTCACTACATAGTACCTAATCAAATGCCATTTTTCATCATTCTCTGGTCTTTGTGTTTGTATCAATCTTGCTTATCTAAACAACCTTGACTTGTTTTGTGGATGGGTCCTCAATTAATTGTTTGGTTAAATGAGTTCAGTTTCCTAAATGCTGTTAAGCTGCTACATGACCATTCTGGAAAGTCTAGAGCTGCAAGTCATGTCAAATCCTGTTCCTACTCTTCCAAAAGGAAATGAATATTAGATTAGGGAAGCCGATGGGGAAGAGATTCCATTTAAGGACTTCTATAAGAACGAATTGCTGGTGGTGATTTTGACTCTTATTTATACATCTACAAGTTTCAGGAAACTTTAACACTTTAACCCAAAACACACTAACATATCCACTCAATTTTGCACCTTTTCCAGCTTAGAAAAAGGAAGTTAATCATTTCCAGAACTTCAAACAATATGTAAAAAAGGAATTCATCTAATTTTATACCCAATTGTATCATTCTGGGACATTCATGGCTTACAGTGCCTAAAATGTGCTTGAACAGAGAAGCCAATTTTTAGAGAAGTGTCTTTTTTCCTGCAGAACTATATCAGAAACCACCTCACAGACTACAACTATTATGGTTTAAATTACTGCTTAACCTAAAGGCCTTTTAACTCACTTAGAAAATGATTGCCCACAATTTGGCATCAAGAAGGCTAAAACCACAGCTGAAGTAACTAGAATAAAAGAGGAAAACAAAATGTAATGAAGATGTTTACCTTCATTTGAAAGTCTACATGTGTATTTAAATAGCAGTTATAACCCAGCCTGGCTTTCAAGTTTCTTAGGAAGTTTTCTCTTGAAGGGAGAGGGGTGAGGAGAAGGTATTCTTCCAAATCAGAAAGTCCAAGTCAAGGGGAGACAAAAAGTTAATTCAGCTGTCCTGTATTTTATATCAAAGGACATCCTATAGACATTGAAAGTTAATCTCGTGGTTCTTCATTTTTTTTTCACACAATGGAAGAAATGTGCTCTTTATTTTTTTACAGGTGAGAGTACGGAAGCACTCTGTATATGTAGTCTCATTCTTTAGCCCTCCTCCACACACATACTTTTACATACTGATGTTGAATGACATCAAAACTCCCATGTTGAAGCCCAGGTTGAAGTTGGATTTTAGAAACTGTTTCTTCTGTTTAAGTTTTATGGATACATAAGTTAACTCATATATTTTCCATGTGGTTCTAAGTTCTGGTTTATATATAGTTGTAAAAGTTTGGGTTTTTAGATTGTCAAGCATTGTACCATCCCCCAAGCAAACAGCTGAGATGTCTGAAAGAAAAAGAAAATCACTAGCATGCTAGGTAAAAAGGAAGGAAAAAAAAAAAAAAAAAGCAAGAGACAGCTTCTATTGACTCTAATTAAAGAATTTTTGCAAATCATTGCCTACACTTTGGCTTGTACACTGTGCAGTCTGCACTGGCTTTTAATTTGCTTTCAAGTGCAGTTCAAGGTGTGGATATTGATCTATAAACCCCCGATGGTTGGTCCCTGGGTACCGAGTGACATCTCTTTGTGTACCATTGTGACAGCTGAGGTCAATTAGAGTGCTGGCTAACAATCCTCAAATCTAAACACTTTGAAAAGGTGTCCTTGATAAACTGCCCCCAGCTCAAGAGTTTCCTTTCCTATTTGGCCTGGGTCAGAAAGGATCACAAAGCAAGCCCACTTAACGAAAATCTCCATCTGACCCACCTGTTTCCTATAGGTCAATGCACCATTTCAGGTGGGGGACTAACTCTTTCTTTAAAATTTAATTTACTCACTTCTGGGCATCATGACTAGTTCTTGCTGGGACTGTTTGTGTCCATAGACAGTGCTGAAGGCAAGGTTACTCAAAGTATGGTCCTCCAACCAGCTGCATCCCTCTGGAGATTGTTAATTAGGCCAATACTTGGGCCCCACCCTGCATGAGATGCCAGAAAGTCTAGAGGTAGGGCCAGCCATCTGTGTTTTAACAAGCCCCCCATGTGACACCAGTAGCTGCTAGGAACCATGACAGGAATGATTTCAGGGACCAGGGGAGCTCCTCCTACTGGACCCTCACACCATTACACCATATCCTTCCACCTGTTACACACCCGAGCTTTTCACAGAGAAACATCTTCTTTATTGTTTAAAACTTTGGATCTTAAAAGACAAATACCTAGAAGCACTTTAAGCTCTTATCAATTATATCTTGGTGTGAACAGTTTAGTGTTTTTTTCTGGTTTTATTGGAAAAACTAATTTAATATACTGACCTTCAGGTGGGAAGAGATCACACCCAGAAGATAGTGTGATACTAATAAACACTCTTTTGGGGTTACAATGTTGTGGAGCAAGCTTTGTATCTTGGTCATCTGAGACAATTTGCAGAGGAATATGAAGAAGCTCAAAACTCTGGGGCAAACAGCAAAAAAAAAAAAAAAAAAAAAAAAAAAAAGTAAGGATCCAACATATTAAACAAGGGGGAGTCTCTGCATAGAGAGGAAAAATGGCAGATGAGTTAGTGCTTCCCTCAAATGTTATTAACCTCAGGAAAATGTCCTAACATGGAAAATAGAGTGAGATACAAATAAGGGTGAAATAGTTGTCCAGGGTTTACTATGAATTCTTCAAAGGCTTTCTTTACCATGGAAAGAAAATCAAGGTTACAACTGAGTTTCAACCAATAGCAATATAGCTTGCATGAGCTTTGGAGACAAGGGGGAGTTTTTATCTTCCTCATCAAAAATTGCCACTGTGGAGCCTGGCAATTGTCTTAGAAGGAGAGGACTTGCAGGTGGGCTGAGCAGGAACCTCAGCGACTTGGGAGCTGGCTTGCTTAATCCTAACTCCAGCATAGGTTCAGACAAGCCCTGGGCAAGTCTCTTAACTTCTCTGTGGCTGTTCCTTCCCTGTAAACCAGAAATAAAAACATTCACCTGGCCCTCAGGGGGAGGCTGGGGGCCTGACTGGCAGATGACAGTACTGCCCTTTATGTTTTCAATGTGCCACATAAAAGCTGTTTTGCTTGTTGGGCACTCTTTGTTTGGTTCCTCGCTGAGCAACCTTTAATGGTGCTTTAGAAAATCAATTCCGTTTGTAAACTCTATCAAGTAATCACATGGAACTTGAAGATTTAACTTCTGGAACTGAAGTTGCACAATAGGAAATTGCCAAATGTGGATATTAAAGGAATTTTAACATGCTGAACGTGGCCTTGCATTGGATAATAATGGTATTGAGGAATGTGCAGCTGTTTGTATTGGAGTGAGTAGTCCCAGTCCTTGGAGAGCGGGGAATGGCAGGAACTGCCTCTAACTATTGTAATCTACAAGATTATCCCATTAATCATATTTGTCTCTGGGAGTACCTTGGTTCTAACTCTAAGTGTTGTTTTTCCCTCGATGCATCACATGCATGAAAGCTAATTGAAAACATTACAGGGACAAATTTCAAAATGTTCCTAAATGCAAGATGAGTTTTAGCTGCCAATAAAAGAAGAGTAAACTGCACACATCAAAACCTGGTCTGATGAGATTCTTTGGTTTTCCTGTTTCTTTGTCTTTTTTATAACTTACCAAGTGTTCTCATGTGCTATGATCTGCCACACTGCAGTCTTTCCCTCAATTGGCCCCAGTGCCTGTATTTTCAACCAGACAAAATGGCCAAGAGTTTCAGAGCCGTGGGTAGCAGGGGAGTGACCCATTCCTTCTCTCCTTTTTACCCAGAATTAAGCAAGATCTGCAAGATATAGATTAGTCTGAGGACAAAAATAAAAACATGCTTTAAAAACGAGACTCCGATACATAAGGTTGGGATGATGGATTTTTATTAAGAACCTCACATCAGTAGACATTAACCAAGTTGCAGCGAGTTTCCAGGCCCAGGCAGCTTCCCTTCAGCAGCTGGAGTGACTTTTCATGCTGCTTCAGGAGCTTTCCCCCACTGAGAAGCTGCACAAATTTTTAGTGTATGTGTGTTTCATGTCAGTAGCTGAATAAGAATATGGCATGATACTGATCTCAGAATCTAAAAATTTGCTCTGTGTTTTTGTATGCACCTCTGTAATGAATATCTGAGCTGTATATATTCACATACACACACACACACACTCACACACACACACACACACACACCATTCACACAATAGCTTATAGTATACACCAGAGTTAAAGACCAAATGCTGATAGTAGCAGAGAACAAACAATGAATTGGTTTGTTAGCCTACACTTAGACCTCAAGAAAAGAGAAAATTTTTTTTTGTTCAACAAAAAAGAACTGTCTTGATTATTGACTGAAAGTGATCATAAATGTATCAAAATATATTTGTAATTAGTGAGAATAAATATATTTGTAATTAGTAAGAATATTTGATTCTTGGGTCATGTGTTTCAACTAGGTGGCCTAACATAGCTGATACTTTCAAATTTGAATACAATTCAAATGAAAAGAGTAGATGAGGGAGTAGAGTGAAATATAAATACCCTGTCTTTTGGAGCTGAACTATAAAACCAGAAGTAGAAAATTGCTGTGTGAGTTTATTGACTATTTGTCCTGTGGTCATCATTACCTTATAGCCTTGGGTCAAAATGTCTATATGCACAGACATTATTACCCAATGTACATGTGTGACTGCACCAATGGCGACTCTGCATCATGTACGACCAGAGAAATGAAAAGTTGTGCTCCATATTTGTGTGAGTGTGTGTGTGTGTGTATATATACCCAAATGGAGCACAATATATATACAAAAGTCTGTATGATAGTTCTACAACTGCATGCAGCATGTGTTGAATGCATTTATTCATTCAACAAAATTTACTGAGTGTCAATGATGTACCAAGAATGGGGTGGGGTGGATACAGGTGGATTTTCACTTTCTCAACCATTCTTTGTTATTTCTCTGTCTTTACCCCACAAATTCCTAAGGATCTGAAAAAAATGTAATTGTAATATATACATAACATGAACCTTTTGTTTTTGAAACCACACCTTTTGAAAGTTTCGTCCTTTAAAATCAATTGCTAAAGCATTTGCCCTCAAGCTCAGCTGGCAGGGGAGTGTTCTGCAGTGGACCCAAGAGAGAGAGAGCATGGGTTTGAGTCCTGATATGCACCCACCAACCAGCTCTATGATCTTTGGCAGGTCACTTTGGTCTCAAAGTGCCAGCTTTGCAGTCAGCAAGAGAGTCACAGTTTATAAGTGCCTTATAAACTGTAAAGTGCTCTATAGTGTTTCAAGGACGCTGGCTCAAATCCTGAAACAAGGGGCAGAAGCAACCAAGGTCCTTGTCCCCTGAGGGGTGAAACCCATTGGTCCCCCTTCATTTTCTCATGCCATAGTCAAAAATAGAACAGGAACATCTGGGGCCCCACATGGGGGATGTGGGACTCTGGTAGGAGCCACAGGGGGCCAGTGGGCTGAAGAAGCCCAGGGAGCCACGTGAGGCCACAAGGGGAACTGAGCCCAATCTGTCGGTGCTCACATGCACCCAACTCCCCATCAGTCATGTTACCCTGCTGCTCCCATCCATGGGCAGCTGTGGTCCTTGGTGCAAAATCAGCACTGGGCCTGCTCTGGTTACAGTCTGATTCAGGTACTTTGCTTAGAGTAGAGCAGGAAAAGAACCATTAAACAGGACAGGTCAGGGAGGTCCAGGAACACCTTTTCACTCATGAAATTCCCTCTGAGTTGTCCTGAATCCAGCCAGATCTTTTCTGGCCAAATAACATGCAAAGAGCCAGGGGTATGCATTCAGCCAGAAAGAGAAGGACAGAAGTTGGTGGGCAAGCTGAGGGAGATCCATTATTTTCAATCTCAGCTTAGAAATCACCTCCTCTGGAAACCTTCCCCCAGTCCCTAAGTCTCCCCCAGTCAATGCAGTATTTAGGACTTTCAGGGTGTGTTTACTCTTCTCTACCTCCAAACAAGTCCATAAACTCAGGAGGGCAGGAACCCATCCTGTTGGTCCCAGGACCCTAAGGTGCATGAATGATCCCAGACATTTGGGATCTGAGGTAGCTAGAAAGTGGTATCAACGTGTGGGGGAGGACTTTCCAGATTTATGCCCCTGGTCCCTCAAGGGGAGGCAGTTTCACTGGACATTCTTGCCTAACTTGGCTCACCCCAGGCTCCTCTTCTTAGCCCCTCTTCCTCTGGGATGATCACAAAGCCATTCCTTTCTGGGGTTCTGATCATGGCATTGTATGGAGGGCGTCCAACTCTCCACAATATCACAAAACCTCGCAGTCTAGTGGGGAAACTCGGAAACTCCTCCACTACCTTCCTTCTCTCCAAGATTCTGTTCCTTGGGATGGAGAATGAAAGGCTCAGGAACAATTCTTTTTTTTCTGATTTGGTTGTGGAAATTATCGGCAGTGGCAGCAGGAGGGAGGGCGGGTAACAGCAGAAAGCGAAGGCACAGGCATTCACGAGGAAGGCAATCAGTCCTGGAGGTGGGGATGGAGAGTTTTGTGGAGGCTCCTCTGGAGCACCGAGCCTCAACAGTAAGATGCGCTCAGCAGCCCACTGAGCGGCTGCAAAAAAGAGGCCCGCGCATGCGTGAGGGAAGCAATGATGCAGTATGTGGCATGAGCCTCTTGCTTTTGCCAAGAGGAATTGGGACTCGAGATTCAACCCATAAGAATATGGGTTTCTGTAGAGAATCCTTTTAATTCACTGTCTATGTTCAATTTCACTGAGTGCAATCTAACTATGGTTGTATCCTTATTCTATAATGTAATTAATTCTGGTTTAAGAACTGTAACTTGTTATTGTTTGTAGCAGAAATGCTCAGAACAGGGCAAAAGGCAATAATTGTAACTACCATTAATTGAATGTTTTCTATATGCCAAGTTCCCTGTTCAAGTGTTTTATCCACATTAAGGGACGAAACCCTCAACACAACTTTTCTTGCTTGCAATATCATTATCTTCATTCCACAGTTGAGGAAAAGCAGCTGATTTGCCTGAAGTCCCACAGCAGAAGCAGCAGAGCTGGGATCTGGATGCAGGAGCCTGTGCTGAAAACTCCCTCAAACAAGAGGACCCTGTGCACCTGGCAGGGACTCCTGGGTGCAGGGGAAGACTGCAGGGGTCTGCTCTCCTGCCTCTGGCCAGGCCAGCAGGCAGCAGGGTCATGATCAAGGCTGTACTTTCCCCCTCATTTTTACTGATGGCTCTGGATTTACTTTCCATTTTATCTCTGAGCATCTGACCGCTTTCTCCAGTTTCCATTTTTGTTACCACACTTTCTCCAAGGTGCATCACAAAACGATTGCTGTTAGATTAGAAAATCCAAATTCCAGATTTTAGCATCTCAATTTTTTTTCTAAGAAAAATTACAGCAGTGGCATTTACAATACCAGTTTTTCTTCTTAACTGCCAGAAAGCTTCCTGCTTTCATCTAAGTGACTTTTTAAGAGATTTCAATAATTTAAAACTTTTCTTTATTCATCTGTACAATTTGTGTGGCTGTAGTCATCATTTTACAGTTTGCTCTCTTTCTCTCTATTCTAAAACTTGAAGATAAGTGCCTTCTTGGGTTAGGCAATAATCCTGGCTTAGCAATGTAGTATATAGTAAAATGATAATCAGCTCCCTAAGAGTATTAAGTTTTTATTGCAGGGTGAGCAGAGGATGCCTGAGAAGCAGGACACATGATTGAATTCTAGGCCTGTTTCTGCCACCAGTCCTTGGGGCCAGTCACTTTAGTTTTCTGACCTCCAGTTTCCTTATCTATTAAGTAAGGGAATTGGACTATTTGATAATTGAAGTTGCATAGCTCTAGAAAAGTTTCCATGTGGTTGCAAGGTGGTGCTGGACTGTTGCAAGGGTTTCTGTCCAAAGACATTGAGGTTCTATTTTCCTTTCCCTTACCAGTACTTTGTCCTCTTCTCTTGTCCCCTGCTTTGTGAATCCCAACTGAGATAACTTAGTCAGCATCTCCTGTAGTCATCACCAGTAAAATTCCTCATATTTTTCACTGATTCTGTGCTTTGACGATGTTTCCCCTGCCACAAAGTCTCTTCTTTATATCTTCAGATTGCACAGAATGTCTGGAAACCAACTGTCAAAATATTTACCCGTAATGGTAGTACCTTTGTACACTTCTCTGAGTGCATTCACATACATTTTCTAGAATCTCTGCCATCAACCAACAGAACTCTTTGTTCTTAGTACTTACAAGGTATTCAATACAAATAAAATGTATAAAAAGAATCCTCTAATTCTATAGATAAAAAAGCTAACCTAGAAAAATGACTCAGTGTTTTCAAGGCTCCAGCAAACTGTTCCCAGGGATCAGGATGGTCCCCAGGTTGGCCTAATTCTCCCCGAAGACCCTTTGAACTCCAGCTGCTGGGGTCCATTTTGTTTTCTCGTCTAGTTCTGGGATAAGGAGTCACTGGGAAGATGCCTGCTTTCTATGCTTCTCTTTAGCTGGTGTGTCTCTGGTGGAAGCCACTATGAGGTGGTGCCAGCACACTGCCTGGCATAATGTGCTTGCTGGTTAAAAAAAAAAAAAAATCCAAGGCCTGAATGAATGGCTGATCTCAAATCCACAAACCTGGAGCTGAGTCTTGTCAGCTCTCCAGAAAACATCTGTAGAATTCTTAGTTTAAGTTGGCCCATTCACAGATGTTCTTAACTGTCAGGTGTTCAGATACCTCCAATTCATTTGCTAGTCTACCTGAAACAGGTGACACTAAACCATCACACGTTTAGCAAATGTCATGGGGTCCATGAAACCTTGATGTCTCATTTACCATTTTGCAGTCTGGACCAACAGTGTAATAGCAGCATAGGTAACTAAAATCTTAAACTGCCTTCTAATCATATACAAATATGGTTATATGTATATGTATGTACATCCATGTAATTTTTTTTAGAACTGTCAACTTCTTTTTCCTGCTCTTAAATATAAATCAGTAATGTTCACAACTGCCAACAAGAAGCAACACTGATGGATGTGGTTTTCAGTTCCTTTCTTTTCCCTCTTCCTGTCATGCTGAGAAGTCCAATAGTCAAGGACAGAGACTGCAGCTGGCAAAAGAGACTGATGCAGATAGACACTCGGAGACTGGACTTGCAGTCTCAGGTTGACCCTGACATGGAGGAGTACTTCCCTGTCTTTGCTGCTCCTTAATTGACTCCCTAAAAAGACTTCTGTCTTCTAGTCACTGCCCTGGGCAACTATAAACCTCCAGTGCCTTTCCAGTGGATCCAGAAGCTACTTTTGAGTAATTTTTGTTTTTCGAATTCCCTTAAATACAAAGTATAAAATACAAGAAGCTGCAAATTTTGTACTTCAGAGCATCGAGGGGTGTTACTTATAACATAAATATTTAACAAATGGGGCAGCACACACAGTATATGGATACTTGTTTTAAAGGGGCTTCACTTTTGCTTGCTGGTGCAATGCACCCGCTTTGCATGGGAGTCAGCAACCACGGTGGCCTGGCTAGCCAACGTCCGACTCCCGGGAAACTCAATTACGCCTGCAAAGATTTCACGCAGTGAGCCGAACCCAAGGAGCCCAGCTGCGGTTCACTGTGCTCTGCACTGGACGGTGGTTCCTGTGATAGGACCATTCGAGACGCACATGAGAAAGGAAGCGTGTAGCTGTTGACAAACCATCCTGTACCTTTTAATTTATCCCAACGTCACAGATGGGTAACCCTGGCTTCAGGGATGTGCCCAAGGTCTTGGAGTTAGCTTTTTAGAAACAGAAAGGGCCCCTAGGGGTCTGACTTCCAGTTCCTGGCTGGGCCCTTCCCTGTAGGAAAATAAAACTCATTAATAGCATATCCTCATGCTTTCCTCTCTGTCTTTTATTTGGTACTAGGAATTGAACCCGGGTGCTTAACTACTGAGTCATATCCCCAGCCCTTTTAAAATATTTTATTAGAGACAAGGTCTCTGTGAGTTGCTAAGGGTCTCGCTAAATTGCTGAGACTGGCTTTGAACTGGCAATCCCCCGGCCTCAGCTTCCCAAGCCACTGGGATTATAGGCGTGTGCCACCACACCCAGCTCCTCTCTGTCTTGACGGACACTACTGCCCACGTTCCTGTTGTGGTGAGACATACAGCATAGCTATACCACTCAGCCATGCCCAACATACCTTAGCATTTTACACATATTTAGAATTGTGTGTGTGTGTTTTTTATACACTAGCTGTTTATACACACAAATCTTAACTCCTTCCAAGGATTGTGAGCAGTGTTTTTCCTTTTTCTAAGTTGATTGTCTTCTCAGAGTTATATTTTCACCATTACTCTTATTTGTGATTGGACTTCCATATGTCTTCTACCTCTAGTCCAAGTGATCACCTTTGTTATTAATGTGTCTAGCTGTGTCCCCACTCCCAATTTCTCTGTTAAGTAATTATAAATCAGTAATGTTCATTAAATCTAATTCTTTATGATGGAGAGTCAGAATCACATGATGGTCATGAGAGTAGGATCTGCAGGTTTGATAAGACCTGGGCAGGAATCCTGGCTTTGCTCAGATTATGTGGGTCACCTTAGGCTATTTAATTACTCTCTCTGTAAAATTAGGGTAATGATCCTCTTAGGGTGTTGAAGCAGAACATGAGACAAAGTGCATGACCACATCTAGTACTGTGCCTGACTCATTAAACCCTCAGTAAGCTTTAGGTGTCATTATTGAGCTGCCATGGGCCTGTGCTAAGCTCCTGAGGACAAAAAGAGAAGCAGGTTCCTTCCACTGAGTCTCATGCGGGTGATAGGCAAGTAGACAATTATAAAGTATTGTGACATGCCTCAACAGAATTGGGCTCCAGGTGTTGACAAGGGTGCAGGGATTTGGATGTGGCATTCAGCAGGGGCTCAGTCTGTGCACAGTGTGCACTCTCTTTTTCAACATGCCAGACAACTGTATTTTCATATGTATGTTATATGTATTAAAAATTTTACTCACAAAGCCATATTACTAGATTTTAGGGGAGATTTTAGGGATTTTTGAAGGGTGACTTTAACGATTAATGATTCTAGCTTTAATGAATCTAAATCTCCTCCCTCCTGTATCTAGGTTTTCTTGGGACTGATCAAGCTCTGCTGGATTGATTCATTCATCTAGTTCATTCATTTAGCTGGGAAGCATTGAGTGGCCACATGTCAGTAGGGTAGGAGGATACAGAGTGACTCAATCTAAGCACCCAGGCCTTGTCCTCAAGGGGCTTATTTTTGAATGAGGGACACAAACAGTCAAGTTGTGCTAAATATGTCACTAGAATTTTGAAGTGAGCGCTGAGTAGAGCCGTGACTTCTGCCGGGGCCAGGAGCAGTGGCAGAGGGCAGGGAAGTTGCCGCATGCAGGGTGAATGAGCACCATTGCCAATTAGAGCTAGAAAATATTTTTCTTCTTCAGAGAAAAGCATTGCAGGTAAGTGCCTACAGGCATAAAGCATGAAGTAATTAAGTCAGACAAATCCATTACCAAGTTTCATTTTAAGGGACTTGAAAAGAAGGTGGTATTCTCAGTGACAGGGTTTTATTACAGGTTCCTTGACAACACTGGGTTTGCAGAGGTCTTCTCTCTAGTAGGCAAAACTCATACTTCCAAACTGACTTTAAAAAGAGATTAATGTATTGCGTACTTGAAAGTTGCTAAGAGAGAAGATTTTCAATGTTCTCATTACCAAAAATGATAAGTATGTGAGGTGATGGATATGTTAATTAACTTGATTTAATCATTCCACAATGTATACATATATCAAGACATCATGCTGTACACCATAAATATTTATAATTTTTCATTTGTCAATTAAAAAAAATAAAAGAGATTAATGAGAAAGTAAAGTAGTGATATGAAACATGCTTTAGGAATATTCTTTTTGTTTATTTAAAAATTAAAATAAAGATGTATTCAATTATATAACTAATCAAATAATACATGTAAATTTACTTGTTCTCATTTTCAAAAATGGAGTTTTTGGCTGGGTGTGATGGTACACCCCTGTAATCTCAGCAACCCCAGAGGCTGAGGCAGGAGGATCACAAGTTCAAAGCCAGCCTCAGCAACTCATTATCTGTCTCAAAATAAAAAATAAAAAGAACTGGAGTTATGGCTCTGTGGTTAAGCCTCTGGTGCCAAAATAACAATAAAAATGGGAGTTTAGTTTTCAGCAATATTTTACAGCAAAATTGGGCAGATATAAAGTTTTCATGTGTCATCTACCCCTAAATGTGTATAGCCTCCTTCATGTCCCCAAACTGCCCACAGCCCAACCTAGAGTGTGTTTGCTGTAATCACTGAACCATAGACCCATCAGCATCACGCACAGTCTACAGGTTATTTTTAGGGTTCATTCTGTGCATTTGGAGGAATGTGTAAAGACAGTGATCCACTGTTACATTAATATAATGGGCAGCGTCACCTCTCTCAAAATCCTCTGTGCTCAGCCTCTCCAACTATCCCTCTTTTCCAATCCCCAGCATCTCCTGAGCTGGTAACTGTGTCCACTCCATGCCCTGGGACCGAGACAATTGAAAGGATAGGAAGAGACATTGGCCTTTCACTTTATTCAGCTTTTCACTTGCTGTTAGGACAGAGTGACAGCATCTAAGTTCCTTACCTGCCAGAAAACTAGAAAGTTCATCTCAATTTTACTGTGTACTTTTTACCAAACATCTTAGATTTATGTCATTTTGATCATTTATGGTTTGGGGTAAGTATAAATTTACTCAATTTTCAAGAAAATATTTAAACCTTAAAATCTATTGTTGCAGGAATTTATTTTTATATATTATATACTGACGCTATTGTAAAAATGTTGTTTATTATATGTATTTCTGTTTCTGAGAAGCACAGGGGAGATTAATAATTTCAGGCATAAAATGTTTGAATTAGGGCAAAATTCAGTGGATGAAAGGGCATAGAAATTAGTACAGAGAATGGACACTTTCTCTGGGGTTTGTTTTCCTTTCTATTCTAATAAGAGTCTCCTAGCCTATGCAACCTTCCTGAATTCATCAAAGTTCACTCATTCACATAGAACATTATCAATGAGAAAATCAAAATAGTCATTTTAAGCTGGGTGCAGTGGTGTACCCCTGTAAAACCAGTGATTTGGGAGGCTGAGGCAGGAGGATCATGAGTTCAAAGCCAGCCTCAGCAACTTAGTGAGGGCCTAAGCAAATTAGTGAGGCCCTGTCTCAAAATTAAAAAAAATAAAATAAAAGGGTGTTGGGGCTATATAGCTCAGTGGTTAAGCAACCCTGGGTTCAATCCCTGGTACAAAAACAAAACAAAACAAAACAAAAAAATCCAGTCATTTTAGAGTAAAGAATGCCTGGTTATTATATTTTTATATCCACAAGTTGTTCAATAGTTTCATGAGCACACAAGAAAATCTGTGGGAGAATCTTAAATGTGTACAAGGACAACTGTTCCTGGGCTCCTGGGAACCCCGGGGCATTATGAGCACAACATATCTGCCAGTGTCTTCTCTGAAGACCAAACACACAGGCAAAATACCCAGGTCTTCAGCAACTTAGTGAAACTGTCACAGGTTCTTGGAGGGAGTGTCTCTCTGAAAGCTGTTCTCTGTCCACAGGTGCTCAAGACCTAGGTACCGTTCTTCTCCCAGCTGGGAAGCACAGGAAAAAAGGCCTTGACATGCCCTAAGAGGTTCATATGCTTAGTTATAGTGACTGTGAAACAGGCTGCTGCCTTCATGAAGGTGAGACCAATGGCAAAGTTTGAGAAGGCTGTCCCAACCATTGTTTAGTCCAGGGTGAACTGAGATATGGAAGCCCCAGCAGACAGTCTCCTGTCATAGGAAGACTGGAACCCAAACTGATCTCGTGGCCAGGCCTTTCTATGTAAGTGTAAGCTAAAGCATAACTTTTTCTGTGATCTGACGCTTGGACTTTAACCTCTGAACAGCCTCCCTTGAATGCTTGGACTGCAGTGGTGTTTCTTCTGGGGTCTTCCTTTTACTTGTGCGAACATCTGAGACATCCTGACTCCTGAGCTCCTGGAGGTCCCCTTTCTGGTCCTTGGGTTATTCTGAGTCCCCATAGAAATTCTGTGGGTTTTGTTGGCCCTGGGGCCCCAAGGCATCTCAGGGGGACACACTTGTCTGTCCACCTATGGGTAATGTACAGGCTTGGTCCATGGAGACAAGCCAGATGCACGAGATTGGGCTGATGGGCGACTGCAGATTAGTTCATAGGTCGGAAGTCCTGCTGCTTCAAAGGACTATTTCCTCTTCACAGGATCTCTTAGGTGATCTCCAGACCTGTTTGCAAGCTGATTCACGTTGGTGATCAAATATGGTGCCTCAGGGCTATGGGACCAAGATGCTCTTACCTTTCTGGGTTGGAGTCTGGGGATACTTTCAGCTTCTTAAAGTTGGTGTCAGGACCTGACCACAGAGTCTTCTTCTATCTACACAGCAGCGGGGAACTCACTAGTAGGCAATCTCTTTCTGGCTGGGCAAATTCTCCAATACATCTACATTTATTTGAAGAAAAAATATCTCCTGTAATCTTATCCTATGAGAAATATCCACTATTGACATTCTGATGATTACTCTCTCAGATTTTATAATATGCAAAAGCAAATAAATATAGGATCAAACTATATATCTCATTTTATAGATTTGTTTTAGCATTGTAGCGTGAATATCTTCCTGTGTCAAAAATATACACAGGTGGTTTTAAAATGTTTTAATATACATATTCGTAAGGCACAATTAGTTCTTTAAACTTTAAGAATGAGAAAGTAGCATAATAGAAAGATACTATAATAATCAGTAAATAAAATGGTGGAGAATCTGCTAGATCCTATGAATCTATTGAAACAACAACAAAAGAGAAGACAGAGCTAAATGATAAGGATCATGATCCTTATTCTATAATTACTATTCTATAAAATAATGGGAATTTTTATACAAGATACTCACTTCCTGGGGATGACCAACATGGAAACTACCTGTCTTTTGTGTGAGACCATTAAGAACTTTTCCTGGACTACTTACCATGACCTCCAGATAATCATAATCATAGGGCACAGCATTAGTCCTCTAATCCCTAAAACACAAGGCCAGAAGAGGTCTGCTCTAGCATTATGACCCTTTCAATCTATGACACTGTCTTTTGGGGAAATGGTATAGTTCAGAGGCACAGATGGAGTTAGAAACAGACTCAGGAAGCTCTGTAAATGCATGGAGTTTAGACTTCTGATTGGAAAGCCTCCTGTTCTAAGCCAACCCTAAAATGACTATTTATAAGCTCTTCTCTATTAAAAGCGAGTTCATACTGGTGTGACAGGCTGGGCTGAATGCTGTGAAGCTAACTGAAGGATACAGCCCAAGGACCTGAGATAGGGCTGGAGAAGCATGGGGCAGAGGTGGGCTGAGAAATGAAGTGGTGGTTCAGGTTTACCTTGACAGCTTCTGCCCCAGCATTCTTTGGCAGCTTGAGATCATCTGTAATTCACTGGCTCTGCTTCCAGGAACATGAGATGAACCAAAGATGTTCCATTGTTATCCCCTTTGTTCCTACTGATGCCCAAGAGATAAGAAACATAGATTTTGTAAGGTAAAGAGTATGTCAAGAATGCTCCATAGAAGCTGGGCTCTGTGGTGCATGCCTATAATCCCAGCGGCTCTGGAGGCTGAGACAGGAGGGATTGCGAGTTCAAAGCCAGCCTCAGCAACAGGGAAGTGCTAAGCAACTCAGTGAGACCCTATCTCCAAATAAAATACAAAATAGAGCTGGGGATATAGCTCAGTGGTTGAGTGCCCCTGAGTTCAATCCCTGGTACCCCCGCCCTCTCCAAAGGCCCCATAGATATTGGAGTCAGAGGCTGACCTCTACAATGTCAAAAATAATGACTTTTGGATGCTTTCTTAACATCAGGTTCTGCAATATGTTCTTTGCATTTGCTTACAAAGATCCTGTGGGGTAGATACTCATCAACTCCACTTGACATGGAGACTTGGAAAAGCTATTTAACTTTGACCAAAGCCACACCAAAGAAGGGCCAGAATTAGAATCTGGATGAGTGTGATGTGACTCCAGAATACATGCTGTTAGGCACTGCGGCACACTTGGAGGTGAAGCGGTGAGGGGACATAAAGTGGTAGGTGGGAGTTAGATGGGAGAGGCGAGAAGATTGTAATTAGGGATGGTTATAAATAAAGAATGGATGGAAACAGGCAAATTCTAAGGAAATTAGTTTTGATATATTAAACTCATTCTATGTACTTATTTATAGTCTGTTTTTCAAATGGATTTGAAGTAGTTTAGATTTAACATCTTAATTTCTTAAATTTTATTCTTATGGCCAAAAATCTGAATATCACTAATTTTTACAACCTGGCACATTCACAAATTGCATCCCAACATATACATTTTTTAAACTTATGATTATTTTAAAAGTCAATTGTTTGAAGATTTATTCCATTACTTGGTCATTACTTAGCCATACATTGAAGAGTGATTACAGTTCCTGCATATATTTCAATTTCACAAATTTTGCATTTGTGTTAAAACCTCCAAGATAGGAGCCTTAATTAAGCAAATGATTAGTAATGAGAACGAAAGTAAACAGAAGTCCTGTTAAGCATAATTAGGGGATATATCATCTTACAAGGACACTGATAGCTTTTAGCATTAAAATATATGAACCTAAAATATGACTTGGTGTTGATAATTGCAGGACGTGCAGTTTTTCTTTTCATAAGGAGTTATACTGTAAGCCTACATGTGAACTTTATTCTTATGCTCTGGAATATAAAGACTACCCTTTGGCTTGAATTTCCAGTTATTAAATCATATATTTAATATTAGTTAAAGAATGGCTTTGGGAATGTCTACTAAGGTTGTGTCCTTTGTCCTTGGACATTCTCATGAGATAGGGCTGATATGGTAGAGTGCCACTTTTAAAGACTAGCAAAGAAGAGCAATGAGAAGGTGAAGCTCAGCCAGCCCCGGGGCACCATGATGGAGCCGGGGCCTCCAACTCCTGAGCCAGTGCTCTTCCCAGAAGAGGAAGTTCTCTCCCTTTTGTCAATGTCATCGAATCTGAGGCTTCCCTGAAAGAGATATTTGAATGGCTCTACCCAATACCCAAGACACAACCTCTTGAAACATTGCCAGTGTTTCATGGAGAGAGCAGGATAATGGAGGGGGTCCACTGGCAAAGGCTCTGGAGACCAGACACTTTGCTTGGCCTCTAACCAGCAGGTGACTCCAGGCACATAACATCTCTTGATTTTAGGAATAGCTAACTTTCAGGAATAGCTAATACCTGGACAAGTATAAAGTTCTCTGGGAGTAGAGCAATTGTTTAAAAAAAGGAAGAGATAATTTTTTCCCCTGAGTGGTGACTTTTCCCTCTATTGGTATGGGACCTTTTTGATTTGCCAGTGGCTTCGCCCTAGTTTGAATGTATGTTCTTGTTTGGATTTATCAGCTACTCAGTTTAGCTAGGTTACCCACCCCAGAACCAATTTTTCAGTTTGAAGACTCACGAGTTATCCAGGCCTGTGCCCACAATACGTTCATACTTTCTTTGCTTCTCTGATGCCACTGCTTCTAGCAAAGGGCTGGAAGTGGAGGAAAAAAGCCAGTGTGAGTCTATTTGGCTACCCCCAGGAGTTAATGAATTTTTGTCTGAGAGGAGGTTAAAACTGACAGATAAGGTGAGGTGGATTGGTGAATCTTTTTTGTTCAGCCTCTTTCTGTTCCTATTTACCAGAGATTACTGCAAGATTGGCTGGACTTTCAAAAGAGGGATTTATGATGTTTTTAAGGAAGGTAAAGAGAAAATAAATTTGGTTAACATTTTCTCAGTTCTTGAGGGTTCATTTTACTTTATGTTTTGACATTTTTGTTTTTATCTCAGGGTTTGAGGGGAAAAGCAAGCCCAACCTACAATTTAATATGTTGCAACAAATTATAGGGCACACAAGTATATTTTGCTGCTCCCTTCTTTAGAAAGAGAGTTGCTATTTGTCTTCAAATAAGGGGGATTTCGATTAAAGTTATGGAATACGTGATTAAAACCTAGCATCTGAGATGAATAATAGAGAACTATGGCATTTTGTCATAATTTAATTTTTATTCCTTTCTTGAAAAAAAATTGCTCAACATAACATAAGCTAGGCCCACTCAAATGGGGGGCATGCATATGTTACCCGTTCTGCCAGGCTCACCACCAATTGGAGTGTTAGCTATTTATAAATTCAAGGTTGACTGAAACCATCTCACCACCACACAGAGCTCCCTCCTTAATAAAGAAGATCCACTGGTAGGTGTTGGGAGCAAATGTTTAACAAGTGTTTTTCCGGCCCTGTAATATGGAGGGGGAGAGGAAACGTATGGCAGAAACAACGGAGGCCATGGTCTGCCGTAGGAAAAGACTGCAGAGGGAGAGAAGATGCGGTGGGCCCATATGGGGGCCCCAGTGACTGGGGACACGGTGGGGGAGGGGTGCCATAGAAGAAAGTGACGAGAAGAGGAGAAACATGGCTCCCCGGTCCAAGATGACAAAAAGAGAAAAACAGGTGGGTATTTTGGACTCTAGGTGGACTTGTCTCCAACGGGATCTAGAGGTGCTCCTTGGGGAAGGTGAGACAGAGCAATCAGCAAGCTGTTCCTTTGCGTTGCTCTATTGCTGGGAAGATGGAGGACAAAATCTCCTTTTCTTTTCCCACAGAAGAGCTTAAATGGTAGTGACCTAATAGCACGGATGGGAGAGAAAATATCAATGTGGGGCTCATTGAGTAGAAAATGCCAGAAAAACTCAACCCAAACTGACTTTAAAAAATAGAATTTATTGCTTACAGAAAGGCCCAGGGGCAGTTCTGGCTACAGGGATGGCTGCATCTGGAGCTAGGTTCTAGGTATGAGTTTTTCCATCCACTCCGTACTCTGTGATTGCTGTATTTTTCACCTTGACACGTTAGTACGATGGCTGCCTATTCCTCCAGGACAATATCATCCTGATTCCTGACTGCCGGAAAACAAAATTAGCTTATTTTCCTCTTACAGTCTGAACCAAGAAATCTTGGACTTAATTTTTTCCTGGGTCTGAATTGGTTCGTGTGCTCTTCCTTCAGCCAGGAGAATGGAATGTGCTGATTGGCTTAGAGGGGGTCACAGGCCTGCCCTGGAGTTGGGAGTAGAGGCAGGTCCATTAGATCATAAGGACAGTGTGTGTGGGCAGAGGAATGGATGCCAGGCAGCCAGCACTGAAGAAGGAGGCTTGGATTTGCCCAGTGCACATACAAGAGCTTTGTTCACCGTCTCTCGTATACACCTCCCATTCTTTCAATGGGGAGGTTGTTATTCCTGTTATTTTATAACTGAGTGCGCTGCGACTCAGGTGGATGACATTCCGAAGGATACACAGTAGGATGTGATGGAGCTGGGATGTGAACCTAGGCACTCAGCCCTGCCAGCATCCTTTTTTGGGGGGATGAGGGGTACTGGAGATTGAACTCAGGGTGCTTGGCCACTGAGCCACATCCCCAGCCCTGTTTTGCATTTTATTTAAAGACAGGGTCTCACTGAGTTGTTTAGTACTTCACAATTGCTGAGGCTGGCTTTGAAGTCGAGATCCTCCTGCCTCAGCCTCCCAAACTGCTGGGATTACAGGCGTGCACCCCTGCTCCCGGTCCTGCCAGCATTTTTGAACTCATGTTCAAAACCAGGCCCTATTGATCATCTAATCAAATCCTCCCAGTTGTTTGTTATTTCCCTTTCTTCTTTCAAACACAGGTGTGTCCAGGATGATACTGAGGCCCTTGTTTGTAGGAAAGGGGAAAATGCCTCCAGGCATCGGAGCTCTGTAAGAACTTGGAAGTCTGAGTTGCCCTTGGGGTCTCCTGACTTGGGAGACCTGGAGGGTGTTTCTCCACTGTTTTTTTCCTCCCCTATATCGGATCGGCTCACAGTATTTCTGCTTGGAACCCCGGACCCTTCTTTCTCAGTGCTAATATCCGCTCTATGTTGTCCGACCAACTTCACCCCTTCTTCGGGTATCTCAGTGACACCCTGTCCTGTTCCTCCAAACCTTAAATCCTCAGTCACTTCTTCCCAGGCCTCTGCACCCTGTTCCCTCACCCCCCTCCCAGGCCACTCTGCCTATCTTTTTGTTACTCTCCCACCCTCAGCTCTCCTTGGGTTTGTCTCCTCACTTTCCCACAAATATGTAGGGCTCATTTCCTCCTTCACACCACCCCCTTCCTGCTCAGAATGACCACCTGACAAGAGCCCTTAGGGCCCAGCTGTTCCATGAAGTTCCCCTGGACTCTGCCTATCCCTGGGTCTTCCCTTCCCCTAAACAATGTTCATTTTAGTTCTCAAGGATGGACATTTGAATTCTATTGTGAATGGACACATATACATACATTCACACACATAGACATATGCACACATGAGTGTGTTCACATATTCTTAAATATTATTGTTCTGTAAGAACATGAGCTCCATAGAGATGGAGCCCATGTCTCCAATTTTAAAATTTATAGATTTATTTTATTCAATTTTTTGGAGGAGTGTTCTTATCATGCTCAGACCAGTTGTACACTCATAATATATTCTTTGTCAGAAAGAAAATTTCTGATTTCTTAGAAAATTATTGACTGCTTCAAAAAGTTTATCAAGTAATAATATATATCCAATAATAAAGAAGAGCTTATGATAGAAACAGCAGTTTCTTGCTTCTCTTCAAAAGTTTCAGTCTTTATTTCCATTGGTGATTCTTCCCGTAAAGGTAGTCTGTCTGTTATTATAGTTATTTCTTGTTTTATAAAATCTTGAGACATTATATAAACTCTCCTATGAGAAAGTTGAGGACTTAATTCGTTTTTGCTGTTTCTTTCCACCCGGTGTTGGGTATTTCATTATTATTTTCATTCTTTTGGTTATAATTGCAATTTTTAAATAATAAACTTAAACCTCTGGTTTTTGTCCTAGTAATAAAAAAATGCAAATTAGCATATTAATTAATTATTTGATGGGAAAGAGTTTGAGTTGGTGACAGATTGCCTGGTTATTAATGATTTCCTTTCATGATGTTTTGAATATATCATTGAATGTAATATTTATGCATATCTGACCTGTATAAAACCTGACTCCTTCATGTTCCTGTCTCACGTTGTGCTGTCTTCAAAGAAATATTGACCCTACACTCAGAGTAATTAAAAAGCAATACAGGCTCTCATGAAATTGTTAAGTGGAATACTTTAAAAACTACAATGATCTTTTTCAATACAAATACTTATAACTTAAAGTATTTTCTTTTTATCCCTGTTATTTATAGTAAGGTATTACTACATAGTATTGTTAAACTGAAAGGCCAACCTTCTGCATGATCCCTTATTATTGTGTGCTTAATTTAAGTCATTGCTGTTGCAAAGGATTTATCTTGTTCAGGAGAAGAACAAAATGGATGGGGAAACTGCTGGGATGCAGTTAGACAAGATGGTGTATGTGAGGGAGGAGGCCAAAATGCAGGCTGGGCGTTGGGAAGGAAGGCAGGTGGGAGAAGTCAACTACTTTAACAGCCAAGTGTTTCTTAGAATATCTGTGGCCCACTGTCTTATGATACAAATACCAAATACATGTCACAAAGTTAAAGTGGTGCAAAAATAGACATAGTAAAAATATATCTTCCTCTGATTCCTGTATGCCAGGCACACAGTTATCAGTTTCTTGCTTTTTTTTTTTTTTTTTTTTTGGTACTGCGGATTGAATTCAGGGGCATTCAACTGCTGAGTCACATCCCCAGGCCTATTTTGTATTTTATTTAGAGACAGGGTCTCACTGAGTTATTTGGCACCTCGCTTTTGCTGAGGCTGGCTTTGAACTTGCGATCCTCCTGCCTCAGACTCCAGAGCTGCTGGGATTCCAGGTGTGAGTTTCTTCACTGGCTTCTTCTGTATCTTAATAGAGATGTGCATACACACGAATACAACTACATTTTCACTTTTCTCCACATGTGGTAGCTTTCTGGAAACCCATACCTATCCTTTGCTTTATTCCTTTCAACAATACAGTTGGGGTTATTGGCAAATATTCATATTCATAAGTTGCCCTTATTCTCTTTTCACACTATGCGTTATTTTTAATTTTTTGAGAAATTGCCATGCTTTTTTTTTTTTTTTTTTCCCATTGTGGCTAAACCGTTTACATTCCTAACAACAGTGCACAATCCTATTCTTACCAAAGAGTGCTTGCTATCCAACACCTCTATCAATTAATTATAGAATAGAGTCAAAGACTTCAATCTTTACCAGATTGAGAGATAAAAATAGTTTAACTTTACTTGGCATCTCTCTCTTTTCATATCTCTTTTCACAGTGAGTTGGAGCATCTTTTCACCTATTGGTAAACCTACAAACAAACTGTGATGCTATCTTTTGTCCATTTTCTTATTGGGTTTTTATCACTTTTATTTGTAAAGAAGTTTTATACTAAAAAAATAGGACTGTTTTCTGTAGAATGAAATAAAGTATTATTTCCCAGTTTGTCATTGTGTTTTGGTTTTGGATTATGGTGATTTCATTTTTTTTTTCCTAGATAGTTCTAATTTTTGTGGTCATATTTATCAAGCTCATATTTTAGGCCTGTGGTGTTAGTTCACACTTTGTTTAGAAAGATCTTCTGCTTCAAGCTCAGAACACATTTTTCTATGTTCTTCAAATATTTTTATACTTTAAAAAAAATGTTTTTAAGTTTTTAAAATCTTTGCTACATGTGAAATTCATTTTATTCTAAGGTGTGAGGTAAGGATCCAACTTTATTTTCCTTGGATTTTATTCATTGTCTGAACAACCTTGTGATGTTCTCCCTGATTTGAGGGAATATTTAGGAATAAAAACATGTACTTTGGAAGCTTGTTTTTATATACTCTTTGAAATCCATTTTGCTTTCTCTCACTTTATATAATAGTACACTTTAAAAATATTTATTTATTCTAATTTGTTATACTTAGCAGCAGAATGTATTTCAATTCATATTATATAGAGAGAGCACAATTTTTCATTTCTCTGGTTGTACACAAAACAGAGTCACACCATTTGTGTCTTCATACATGTACCTAGGGTAATGATGTCCATCTCATTCCATCACCTTTCCTACCTCCATTCCTTCTCCCTTCATCTACCTCCCCTTTGCCCTATTCAAAGTTCCTACATTCCTCCCATGCCCCCCCCCCCCCCCCGACATTATGGATCAGCATCTAGATATCAGAGAAAACATTCGGCCTTTGGTTTTTTGGAATTGGCTTACTTCACTTAGCATGATATTCTCCAACTCCATCCATTTACCTGCAAATGCCATTATTTTATTCTCTTTTAATGCTGAGTAATATTCCATTGTGTATATATACACCACAGTTTCTTTATCCATTCATCTATTGAAGGATATCTAAGTTGGTTTCCCAATCTAGCTATTGTGAATTATGCTGCTATAAACATTGATGTAGCTCCATCATTGTAGTATGCTGTTTTAAAATCCTTTGGGTATAAAGCGAGGAGTGAGATAGCTGGGTCAAATGGGGGTTCCATTCCAAGTTTTCCAAGGAATCTCCATATATAGTCCACTTTTTAAATTAGCTACTCTGGTAAGATGGAAGAAACAAAAATCAAACAAAAATACAATTAGAGATTATATCAATGCTTGGATTGGGATTTTTAAAGAAAGAATTATATATATTAACATATGTATAACACACAGAAGTTAGAGTGACAAAAGGAATCAAAGTGAGAAAATGCACAAGGAATAAGGAGAGCTTTGGAAAGAGCTGTTGGGTACTTGCATGGCCTGTTCTTACCCAAGAACCTGGGAACATGAAGTATTCCCCTCTTGTAAATTGGTTATGTGATCATACTGGCAAAGAAAAGAATGAGGAAAACTTGATATTGTGATTGCTAACTTCTTTAAAGAAGCCTAGGGTAAGAAGATCAATTGCAAGCACTGACATGTTCCACTTGAATTGTAACAGGTTTACATCCACTTACATGACTTTTGGAGGACATTATTCTTAAAGTGATATATACCTCAGCTTAAAGATGAAATAAATAACGACATGTCAAAATGCATTCTACTGTCATGTATAACTAATTAAATAATAAATTAAAAAATTTAAACAAAAAAAATAGATGAAACAAATAATGATATTTATTAAATGTTAATTAAGATCATGGTTTTATTTAGAAGAAAATTATTCCCTTACCAATGAGATAAACTTAGGGTTCTTAGCTAGGTTGTTTAAACATTATAAAATGCTACTAGATCAATGACTACTTTTCTTAAAAAACACCCATTTCTTTCTTTCTTTCTTTCTTTCTTTCTTTCTTTCATACTGGAGATTGCTTAATCACTGAACCACATCTCCAGCCCCTTTTTATATTTTGTGATAAGTTCTCTCTAAGTTGCTTAGGTCCTTACTAAGTTGCTGTGGCTGGCTTTAAACTCAAGATCCTCCTGCCTCAGCCTCCTGACCGCTGAGATTGCAGGCATGCGCCATAAGGCAGGGCCATCCATTTCATGATGGGAAGAATGTAGGTTGCTATTCTGTTTCTTTCAAAGACAAAAGGGAAACAAATTGCTTTTGAGTTTAAAGAACTTATTCTTAAGGTAGAGCGAGTGTCAGCTCACTACTAATGCTCCATTTGGAATTAACTCCCTGGACTGACACAGATAACAAGAATATGGTTCCAGAGTTGTCCATTTATGTGATATCACTAGAGGAAGGAAAACTTTCTTGGGAAAGGTAAAAAATAATCATGAAACAAAACCCTTATAAAAGATCTCACAGTCTGGGCTAGGGATATAGCTCCATTGGTAGAATGCTTCCCTCCCATGGACAAGGCCATGGGTTCAATCCCCAGCCCCACCACTGTACCCCATGCCACTCCCCGCCGCCCCCCCCCAAAAAAAATAGTCTAGAGACCACCTAACAGAGCAATTGAGGAAGAAACTCATCTGAGACAGAAACAGTAGCTGTTGGTTGGAAAATATTGTAAAAACACTGATGATAGGCCCCAGTTAGGTGTTGAATATACTTTATACAACATGTCTGAATTAGATGGTACTTTAAAAATAATTTTGAATCTCCATTGAATGTTGTAACTTATTGCTGGAAAAAAAATTCCACTAAATTATAGTCCCTTTTTATTTTTGCATCACTTTGAATGTAGTTGCATTTAGCCCTGTTTTATATTCTACTCTTTACTCTGGACTTGATTTTGTATCCATATTTACTTCTTGCTACATGGTCAGTACTCATATTCTTTTAGTGGATACATAGTTTATAGAACTTTTTTTTTTTTAATTTAAGAAAAGGAGTTTTATGACTTTCAAATGCAGGCAGTAACTGCTGACAGGACAAGGGGAAGTGGAAAAGTGGAAGTTGCCTATGAATTAGAGAGAATCCTGTAAGGGCTTTAAGGAATAGATAAGATGTGCTCCGAATGAGTTCATCCATCCTGTGAATAAAAACTGCTGGGAAGGTGGTGCTTAAGCAGTTTGTGGTCTATTATGCAAATAGGGTTGACATCCCTTTGCTTACTACATTGTTCCTGTTTCCTTTCAGAGCTGGTGCACCCAAACCTCAGCCTCGATGCTCACATGCTATGCAGGCTGCTGGTGAAGAAGATCTGTTCTTTAGCCTTGGCTGGTGCATCAGAATTCCCAGAGGAACTTTCAGAATTCAAGAAACCCAGGCCTTGTCCCAGACTGACTGTGTCAAAAAAGAGGTCTGGGTTTGGATATTTTTCAAAACTCCCGGAGTGGTTATAATGTGCAGCCAGAGTAGAAAACTACTGCACAAAAGACTGTGTTTTAACTATTCCATCATCCGGGATGTCTGATTTCTATAAACAGTTCCATTTGAGACATCAGAAAGTATAAGGTTTATCCTGATTCTCGACATAGCAAAATTGTCAACATATGTCAACTGCTAGAGTGAAATGAAGCAGAATGAAATGCCATTCCGATGGGTCAAGAGAGAAATATTTAACTCATTTGATGAAGATTTATTAAGCATGTCTATATGCTCTGTTTTGGGCATATGAATGACTTAAAAAAATTGTCTCCTATGTTTCCAAAGTATGGCAGAAAGATAAAAAAATGTAAAATGAAAAACAATAATATTCAGCAAAATCTGCTTTGACTCATGAGAGCTGTATAGCACAAAGTACAGGTAGAGGGTAGTGTCACTTCTATTGGGGAGAGCTTTGAGGAGGAAGGGCCTCTTGTGATGCTGCTGATTGTTGGGAAGAACTGCACATCCTGGGGGGGGGGTGAGGGAAGATGTAGCAAGAGGAACAGAAAGGGTATTGAGACTGATGGGGACAATGTGGGCAAGACTCCTGGGAAGGGACTATGGGGAGTACATCAAAATCAACATGTTTAAGTGTGGCCTGTACTTGACAAAGGATGGAAGGGACAAATAATGCAGGTCTTATCAGGAGGCTGCATTTTGTGTTAGGTGTGTGAAAGAGGTGCCATTAGAGATATTTTTCACTTGGACAATTTGAGAGTGTGTTAGTGTGAACATCCAAGACTGAAAAATATTCTATTTTAATAAAAAACTGTGTTGGTTTGGGTTGCTCTAAGACAGTATCATGGACTGGGTGGTTTATGTATAACCAAAATTTATTGATCACATTTTTGGAAGCTGGAAGTCTGAGATAGGGGTGCTGCATGGTCAGATTCTGTTCAAGGGTTTTTTTTTTTTCAGGTTGCAGAGTGCTGTTTCCTCATATAGTAGAAAAAGGGCAAGAGCTCTCTGGGGTCTCTATAAGGATACTAATCCCTTTTCTGAAGCCTTCATCCTTGTGACACAACCACCTTCTCAAAGCCCTGCCTCTGAATACCACTGCAGTGGGATTAGGGCTTGGACAAATAAATTTTGGAAGGGCACAAACATTCCATCCATCAAAGATCAGAGAGGTAAAATGTCTAAATCCACCACTGTGTGGCCCAGGGTTTCCTAGAATTGCTCATTCTCCCAGGGTAGCCTCTGAGAAGGCTGGTAAATGCTGTCTGCTTCCTCTCCCCTGCCACATTCAATCATGGTTAAAGACTTAATTATCTTTTTATGAGCCCAACAGTCCCAGTTTTCTGTTGCTCAAACACAAAGACATCATCTGTCTGTAGCAGACACTTCAGCTATTGGACAGGAGGGGAGGATGAGTCTGTTTGGACAGCAGTGGGGTCAGTGTGCAGCCTTAGGTGAAAGTAGGCTCCCAAACCCAAAATCCCAAGAGGGCTGGCCCAGGGACGAAATGCACTGAATGCAGCTAACCCGGTGGGGGCCACCTGCTTGGTACAGAATCGCTTTTAGAATTCAATGTTCTTTAAAAGTTATTTTATACTAAGCTAGTGATCTCAATGAAGTTTGATTTTTGTATCTTTAAAAAAGAATTTAAAGAAACACTTTCCTTTTATTTTCTAACATATTAGGATTCATTATAAAGGCCAGTATAGAGTATTATCCTTATACTTTATTGAAATCTCATTATTAGGCCATACTTGCTTCACATTTTTTTTTAAGTAATAAAACTTAAATAGAAACCCTAGTAACAAAACCCCATGCTGTTTATGGTTTTGATACTTGATACAAAGAGTGTTTTACTGTACATATTACTTGGCAACTTCTTTTTTTAACTCAACATTCTGTTTCTGAAATTTACTCATATGGATTCTTACAGTTATAGTTTATTCACTTCAGTGGCTATTTAAGTGTATCATGTTATATGAATATGCTATGACTTGTTTATCTGCTCACAATAGTAGACATGTGGGTTGTTTCCCAAATCTCACTTCACAATTGATGCGTAGTATTTCTGTGTTCTCTTCCCTGTGCAGATGTGAGGGAATCTCCCAGACATATGCTCAGAAGAGAACTGCGGGGGCCATTGGGCATGAGCATTTTCATTTCAACTCTCTATGGCCAAATTGCTCTCCAACGTGGTGGTCCCAATTTAAACATGGCTGCCGTCTGTAAAAAACTCATGGTTGCTTCTTACCAGTGTCTACAATCCTACCAAGTCTCCTGCCATGCTGTGGGAGGCTGCATGGGTTAGTGTTTAAGATTTTAGCCCTGCATGAGGGAGGGATATTTTGGGGGTTATTAATATGCTCTTAAATTAGAGTTTGGTGATGATTTCAGAAAAATCAGTGAACCATACATTTAAGCAGATACATTTTATGGTATATAACTTTATCTCTAAAAGTTGTGTTAAAAAAAATAAAAAGATTTAGGCCTTGGCAATAGACAGCTTTGGGTCAAATTCTTGATCTAATACCAGGTAGCTTCATGAGCCTGATTCCAATCTGTCCATTGAGGATTTATACTGCCTGCAATTATCCTGTTGTCAGGGTTGGGCTTGTGGCTCAGTGGAAGAGCACTTGCCTAGCATATGTGAGGCACTGGGTTTGATCCTCAGCACCACATAAAAATAAATGAAATAAAGGTATTTAAAAAAATGTCCTGTTATCGGGGGTCAATAGGTGACCCCTTAGCTTTGCGTCTGGCACCGAATGAAAACACAATAAATGCTGGCTTGCCATTATTTCCCCAGCACCCAGTGTCCTCGTGTTGACTTTAATGTTGCACTTGCCCCTTCCTCGCCGCTGTGGCTCAGATAAGCATCCCCCAAAGGCCTGTGTGGGAAGTGTTGACCCCAAGGGGGTCCTCTTGGGAGGTGATGAGAACTTTAGCAAGTAGGACCTTATGGAGGTCATTGCCAGTGTGCCCCTGAAGGGGACTGTGGGACCCCAGCCTCTTCTGCTTTCTCTTCTGCTCCTAGCCATGAGGTGTACAGTTCACTCTGCCATCTGCTCTCTGGTACTCCTACTGAGGTCGAGAGCATTTTGGAGCTTGGACTAAAACCTTCAAAACTGTGAGCTCGAAGAAAGCTCAAAGAACCATTTTCCCTTTATAAGTTGTTATCTCAGGTATTTGGTTGGGGTGACGGAAATCTGCCACCGCCCCTCTTCCCTGCTGCCCCGTGGCTAAGCAGGTTTCCTCAGCTAATACGGAGTTCTGGCTCCCCTTCATACCGCCTTCTCTTGTCCTTCACCCAAATGGAATTTGTTCTCAGTCTCTCACTGGAAAAGTTTAGACAGATTGATGCATAAAACGTTACTCATGACTGATAATGGTTTATTTGCATTTTCAAAAGAATCACTGAAAAATAAGTAGAGTTAGGAAGTATGGGATGATATCATATTCAGCGAGGGCTGCCACAACAAACGGCCCTAGATGGCGTGGCTTAGACAAAAGAATTCCCCCCCCCCCCCCCCCCCCAGTTCTGGAGACTAGGAAGTTCAAGATCAAGGTGCTGGCAAAGTTGGTTTCCAGTGAGCACTCTCTTCCTAGATGTAGGTGGCTGCCTTCTTGCTGTGTCCCCCCTTGGATTTTCCTGTGTGTGTATACTCCTGGTGTCTCTTCCTCCTCTTATTAAAACACCAGTGCTTTTGGATTTGGAATCTACCCTATGATCTCATTTAAATTTAATTTCTTTTTTAAAGGCCTTGTCTCCAAATATAATTACATCGGGGAGTTAAATCTTTAATGTATGATTTTGGGGAGACTTGGTTCAGTCTATAATAGATCTTACACAAGCCATGGGCTATTTGGGCAGGAGGGTAGCCAGATTCCAGGCAGGATGGTCTTCAAAGGGGCTACTAGTGTGACCACCACATCTCAGGCCAACATTCTGGTCACAATTGAAGGTCCAGAGAGAATCAGATTCTCTGGAACTCAGAATAACTAAGTTGACTAGAGACCAAAGTCAAACCCTGAAAGGAAACGAGGAGTGGGGTATGACCTTTCTGGTAGCCTGAAATTCTTGGTTCTCTGTTCCCTTGTGCCAACATCAGTGCTCTGGGAGGCAACCTTAGTTAATGCAATAGATGGTAAGCGTGGAGTCAGGGCTGAGGTGTTACACACATTTGAGAGGTGCTTTTCCAGCCATTGAAAGTCTGGTAAATTCTCCCTGCTGCATAGCTTGGGACACATTGGCAATGACCTTGGCAGTGTGTTTCTCTCTTCCTTATGCGATATATCCAGACTAGGCTCAAACCTGTCTTATTCTGCAGCCTAAATCTTAACTAGAGGGATTTGGGGGCTCAATTTCACCTGCTTCATGCAGTTTTTTTTTTCTTTTAGTACTCTATTTATCCTTTAGGTAAATTATACTGTATTAGGCATAATTATAAGAAGAATATACTCAAAATCTCAGGGATCATCAACCCTGTAATGCCATTATCATATATAACTTTCCCCATAAAAGGTGTAAAGAATTGCTTAATATCTTAAGCGACTCTAGCTCCTTCGTAAAGATTTCTTTGAGTGTGAAAGTGAACGAGTCACAGTGGGGCCTGGGTAGTAGGTGAAAGTTGGGTCTTTTTTAGTCTTGGACTCAGATATGCAGACCAATTTCACAGTGAATGTAGTTCAAATTCAATCCTTGGGAAAATAATAGGTCAATTAAATTCATAGAATATTGGGATCATTGTTAAATGACATATTAAACTTGGGGGTCCCAATAACCAAATATTCCAGTAGATAATTCATTGATTAGACTTCAGCTTTCATAGAAAAAGTCACAGTCCTTTTCTGCCCTATTTGAAATGACCCCTTTGTGACCTCATTTATAATCAGGCTTTGTCACGTTTCCTCAGTCACACATTTGTGGACAACTTTTTAGGACACTGTTCACTATAGGGTAAATGGTTTCCAGAAATGGCAGGTATCACCTAATAAATGTTGACTAAAGTTTATATAATTTGTTTACTAGTTTTTCCTCTCAGAGGGCAACATTTCCAGTTTCTAGGGGTAGTTCCGTTTGATTGTAAAAATCTAATTATGGCAACTATCGAATCCTGACTTGCCTTCCACTTTAAAAGACTCTTATTTAGTGGGACCATGCCTAATTCCAAGGAGTGAATCTCTTTTGTGTTTGAATTTTGGACTTCAGGTTGGTAAAGGAAATGCATGATCATGTTTCTGGAGTCCTGTGTGATAGTTGAGTAGCCTTCACTACATCGAAGATGCTGAATCTGCTTTTAATTGGCAGTTGCCCCTAAAGGATTCTTCACTCAAGTTAGAGATAAGGTGTGAGAAGAATCAAAATGAGGGAAGCACAAGAGTAGGGTCAGGTTTGGGTGTGGCCAGCCCCATTTCCTGAAAGGGGCTCAGCAAACTGAGCATGGGATCCTGGGTGACATTACTAGTTTGTGGATCTCGGTCAAAATATTTTTGAATCTCCCAATGACACCAATGGAACTGAAACAGGAAATAGGCCACAAAAAAGAAAGTTAGAACCCCTAGAAGGAAATGAGATTATGATTATAATGCAAACTTGGGAGGAAAAAAGCTGGAAGCCAACATGGAAGAACTAGCCAAAGGCCGTCCTGAATTACTTATTTGTGAAATTCATGCAGAATTGACCTCCTGACATGTGTAGCATCCCTTGAAAATGAGAAAACCAAAGGCATATTGTCCTTTGCAGATGTAGAAGATGCCAAGTAGGAAATCTATAGACATGCCAAGAGGAAATGATCATTTTATTCATTTGGACTAATTTTTGGAAGAAACAAAGTCAAATTAGCATCAGAAAGACTTAATCAGAATATTTTTGTTCTGGTTATTTATTGCCACGTAATAATTTGCCCCAAAACTTTGTGATGTAAGACAACAATAATCATTTTGTTATGCTCATGGATTCTGTGGGTCAACAATTTGGGAGATGCTTAACTGATTGGTTTTGGCTCTGGGTCTTACACATCATTAGCTATGGCTGGAGCCAAAGTAGTGGGGACAGGGGAAAATGCTCTTTCTTCTTTTAGTCTCAGAGCCCCTCCATGTGTGTTTTCCATGTGAAAGAGTGGCCTTGGAGCAGTCAAGGTGCTACATGAAGGCTCAGCACTCCAAAAGACTCCTAAAAGACTAAGGTAGAGGGCTGGGGTTGTAACTCAGTGGTAGAGCGCTTGCCTAGCATGAGGAAGCACTGGGTTCGATTCTCAGCATATAAATAAATAAAAATAAAGGTTCATTGACAACTAAAAAACATTTTTAAAAAATCAGGTGGAAGCTAAATGGCTGTCTATGCCCTAATCTGAGGTTACCTAACACCTACAGTTCTCCTGTAGGTGTTACAAGCTCACTGATATTCAAGGGAAGGGAATTTAGACCCCCTCCTTTCCATGGGAGGAATATCAAAATCCCATTGTAAAAAGAGTACATTGATAGGAACTATCACTGTGGCCATCTTTGGAAAATACAAATGGCTGCAATTTTAGATTTATTTCTTTAATTTTTTTTCTGTGCTGAGGATTGAACCCAGGGCTTTATGCAGGCTAAGCAAGCACTTTACCACTGAATTACATCCTTAGCCCTTAGGTTTATTTTTATAAAATATGTAGGCATATATGAAAATATGTACTTTGTGAAGAAGAATTTGCACACTGAATATAATCATGCACTGCCTGGGTTTCTCCTTCTTCACATCCAGTGTTTAGATAGCTTTGCATCTAGGTCCTTGTTCTTGTTAGGCCCTTCAAATTTTCTAATGGGTGATTTGTCCCTTGTCCAGTTGATTCATATGTTGAGGTCCTAGCCCCCAATATCTCAGAAAGGGTCTTTAAAGAGGTACTCAAGTTAAAATGAGCCTTTAGGGTGGGCTTTACTCTAAGATGACTGGGGGCCTTTTAAGAGTGGAAAATTCAACATAGACATATTGAGAGGAGACCCTGGGGAACAGGGAGAAGATGACCACCTGCAAGTCAAGGAGCCAGGCCTCCCAAGAACCCACCCCCTATGGATACTTCCATTCAGACTTGCAGCCTCCAGACTGAGAAAACAAATTTCTGTTGTTTTAAACCACCCAGGTGTGGTATTTTTTTTTTTTTTTTTTTTTTTTTTTTTTTTTTTGTGGCAGCCCTAGCAAACTGATACCCTTGTCAAAGGTCTGACTGTATGGAATGCATTTTGAGACGCGTCTTTGAAGGATTTTTTTTTTTTAAACCATGTTTTCAAACTTACTTTTTAAAGTAGTAGATGCCTCTTTTCCAAAGCTAAATGTAAGTCCTCTACCTAAAAAATATGCATTATTTATTTAGTGTATGATTTGCTTGCAAGTTTGAGATATTTCCTTAAGATAAAGGTACTCAGTGGGAATAATGAGATAGGACCCAGGTACTTAGGACATCTGTGGCTTTTGGGCCAAAGGTAACTGCCAATCCAACCCTGCCTCCTTCTGATAGAGCCTCTCTCCATTCATAGCCCAATACATTGATTGCTCTTATTCACATGATCTAGCATTAAATTACTAGAGCAGAATCACATCACAGGAGCTTTGTAATGTTTTGAATAACCAATTAAAAAAATAAAAATAATAAAAAAAAATTACTAGAGCAGCAATTGTTTGAAGGTTGCTGATCTCTTTGTTGAGCTACTCCTGGTGTCAGCCCCAGAGGGTATGAGCAACTCTGCTGTAGCTAAGCATAAAGATCTGGCGAGACCTACTGACCATGTTTGGCACAGTGAGAGTCTTGCTCCTTGTGGTCTGCTGACTTACCTGTGCACCCTAACTTGACTGTTTCTAGCCCTAGTCCCTGGGCCAGACATGTCACCTCTCTGAGTCTCAGTTTCCTCATCTATAACAAATGGGATATGAATACCAGATTTGTGTTCTTGTGAGAATTAAGTGAATTAACATATGTGTTTGTCCAACACAGTGTTTTGTGTATGGCTTATTAAATATTTCTTGTCCTTCTTCCTGGGAGGACCTCTTTAGGGCTCAATGAGATAATAAATATGGAAGTAATGTGTAATTGGTGGCAAGTCATCTCAGTGCCAGTTGAACTCAATGATGTGCTTTGATATTGACTGTGGATAGACCTCAAGTCAAAGGATACTGAGCTTCTTTTGGGTAAAAACATTTGGAGGAGAACATGGGTGTGTTAGAGGCTGAAAATGTGCTCAGTGTCATTTGTGCAGGCTGGAAAAGTTGGTAGGCAGAATGAGTTTTGAAGATGTTTGTGCAAATGTTCTTCTCAGTCACCACGTGACCAGTTTTATGAAGGATTCTGGAATCTAATGGAGGGTTCAAGAGTTCATGCCCTAACCCAAGTGCCAAAGCAATTTACGTCAGAATCTCACCGAATGATTTTCCAGGTCATTACATTTGCCATTTGGATTTTGACACAGTAAATTTTATTAAATAAGTTTAGAGTAGAGCTTAGAGTCTGTTTTATAGATCGACTACATAAGAACCAAAAAATCTTTGTATTGAAAATTGTATTTAAATCTGCAAAGCATATAGTTGTTGGGATGTTAAGAACAGATGAGCCTAAGGAAGCTTGTTTTCCTCTAGCATGCCTGAATTTGTATCATAGGTATTGAAGATGGCATAAGCTAATGCTGTTCTCCGCTAAGAGGGGCAGCTGTGTCCACATGAGCTTTTCATGCCACCTGGGGACCCCGCTGTTTATGGGCTGAGTTTTACTAACTCATCTTTGCCTCTTTTTTTTTCCTGGTTCTCCCAGTACCATACCTTTCAGAGCTGGGCCTGGCTTTGTTATATGTGTCCTGCCCATGATTTTTAGACTCTTTTTAGAGACTCTCAAAATCGATGCTTTAACGTGATAAGCATTTGTAAAGTTTTCTGCCCAGTTTTGCAATTTTCTCTTGGGCTGCCTTCTGAAAAGAATTCTTCCCTCTCTCCTTCGTTGACCTTCCACTAGCTTCGTTGACCTTCCACTAGCTTCTCTGGCATACAGCAGGTGGAGAGGAGAAGTGGGTAGGAAGAATAGTGGCCTTCAGTTGCTACCTGCTCCTTTGCCTGGTGTTGCACATTTAGGAGTTCATTCTGCAGGTCTTCGTAGATTTTCCTTTCTTTAATTTTCTTTTTTCATGAAAACTCCCCTGGGAGCTGTTCACCTTACCAACTAATCTCTTAACAGCTGCTAACACTGTAGTGGGCCTGCAGGAGAGAATAAGCTCCTGGAGGAGCTGGGGTGGGAATGGGTCTTCTTTAATAAAAAAAGGGTAATGATATGGGTGGTAGAAAGATTCCCCAACCTCCACTTTACAGTTTTCCCTAGGGTTCCCGTGGAGTCATGGGGAAGGATTAATTAAATGCTTTGCTTTGTTTTCTAAGCATAGGAAAGATCAAATTGGATCAAATTGACTCTGTGAGAGTAGAGGGGAAGAGGGCCATTTTGGCTGAAGTATGTGTGTGCCTCACAGTTAAGTGACAACGGAGGGAGGTGATGGTGAGAAATCCTGGGGATTTGGAATCTGACCCTTTTTAGTGAGCTGGTGCTAGGGAGCTACAGAGAGATACTAATTATGCTTTTCCTCTAAAAACCTTCCATCTAATGGGGGAGACAAGACATTGAGAGAGAAAGGTAATGTTGCATTCGGGGGCCTGTGTGTTTAGAGGCAAGTGAGAGATGAGGAGCCCTTTTGAATTCTAAGTCAGGCTGGGAAGGTGAAGGAGGCTTCACAGAGAAGGCGGCCTCTGAAACAAGCCCTGCAGAATGGAGGGTGACGCTCAGAGAGGCAGAGATGAAACAGAGCCTCCTGGGTAGGAGCAAGCAGAGGTGCCCAAAGTCTGACCAGAAGGCAGGAAGGGCACAGTTTGACTGGCATCAGGATTTGTTGAACAGACTGATGGAGGAGAAGCCAGGAGAGATACAGACACTAGCTGGGGTGGTACCATGGGGAGTCTTTGGCACAGGACAGGAAGAGGCCTGTGAATGTGCAGGTCTGAAATGGTCAAGAAGTAGGATGCCAGAAGGACCCAGCATTCACTGGAGAAGGCGATTTGGCTTCTGTGACAGTTCAACAGCTGGAATGCTGTGGGCCACCATGGGATGGTGGCAGTGCCACCCTAGGGAGGTCAGCACCAATATGAACGGAGGTGCCAGAGGGTCAAGCTGACTTGGAGAATCTCAAGGGTCAGCTGCTGATGTTACTGCTGCTTTTTGTAAATTGCTAATATTGCTTTTGGATTTTTTTCTCTTAATATCAAACTTAAAAGAACTTTCAAAATCCTAAACCACTTGAGAGTATGTTGCCAACACGATGTTCCATCACTCCTGACTACTTTGAGTGTGTTATCCCCACAAACCAGGACATTCTACCACATGATACATCTGATGGTTAGTTTCAGGTATCACCTTGACTGGTTGAAGAAATACCTCGAGCATTTACCTGGTAAAGCGTTGTTTTGGGGGTATATTTGTGCAGCTTTTTCCAGAGGAGAACAACATGTCTCAATGGACTATGTGGGAAAGATGTCCCCTAATTTGAGAAGACACCAGCCAGTCAGCTTGGGGCCCTAATTAAACAAAAGCAGAGAAAAGGAGAATTAATCTCTCTCCTGGTGCTGAGATAGGCTTCTTTTTTGTCTTGCTCTTGGATGTTAGAGTTCCAGGTCCTCCAGCCTTTATATTTAGAATGCACACCAACAGCCCTCTGAATTCCGAGGCCCTGGGACGTGGACTGAGCCATGATACTGGCATCCTAGGTCTCTATCTTGTAGACAGCCTGTGGTACGACTTCTCAGCCTCCATCATTGTATGAGCCAATTTCCTTAATAAGCCCCCCCCCCAACCCCCGAACTCCCGTATATCTACATCTGAATATTCCTAATGAATACAACGGAAGACAACCATCAAAACAGCAAATGAACAGTGATCCATTATAAGCCCTGATCCTTGGAGCTCGTTCCAGTCTCCCTGTTGTCACAACAATGTCCTATGTAGCAAGAGGATCCAGTTCAGAATCACACTGTGCATTCGGTTACCTGCCCCTTTAGTAACGAAGAAAGGAAGAGAGGGAGGAGGAATGGGAAAAGAGACTGAGCTCCTTTGGGATTTCTCAGACTATCAGGTAGTCACAACAGACATTGTTTAATCCTTTGTCTTTATTTATTTATTTATTTATTTTTTTCACACAACCCACTTAATTTTCAGTGACTTGCCCAAAGGAAAGGGAGCAGCAACACAGACAACCTGGAATATTTATTTGGGGTTTTGTTCATGCATTTTTAACAGTCTTGTAGCTGCCCCCCCCCCCATTTTATTTAACTTACATAAACACATGCAGGTCAGAGATGTGCTGGGTGGAAAGTAGAAGTCAACCCTTATGATCTGTTAATATTCTGCAAGGTAGAAATCTGAGATTCTTTTTATACCAGTTATTTCTAGGTATAGCCCCTCCAGCTCAGATCTGGCCCCCGAGCTGGACCTGAGCAGACTTATTTGTAAGGACTGGCAGATGTTCTTTCCTCTCATCTCCTCATCCAGAGTCCCTGGCTCACCATAATTGTTTATTTCATGCAGCTTTCAGCTTTCATTTTGCAAAATGATTCATGTGGAATGTAATATGCATCTCTGAATGATTACTTACCCCAAAATTTGTCTTCTGATAAGATTGCTTATTTCCTGAACCTAAATGGGAATTTTCAGCTAAGGTATAGAAGGGATAGCTCATCTCTTTTTGGTTGGAGCTTTTGGCATCATTCATTCACCCGTCTCTTTAATTCAGCTTGCATGTGGTGAGTTTCTACTGTTCACAAGGAGTTTGCCATTTAACCTGGAGAGAAAGGGATGCATGCAAGTGACCTTCATGGCAGGGACTGTGCCAAGGGGAGGAGCAGATGAAGCGCCTTGGCTTGGATGATCAGGCAGGACGTTGTGGAAAGTGTGTGTCAAGCTGGGCTGTGAAGAGGGCAAAGGAGACTTGGACTTGGAATGAGTTTGGAGGCTCCAATCCACCCTGGTTCATAGCTGACTCAAAGAGGAACATATCTGCTCCCCCAGTGCCACATTTAATTGAAATTATGCTACTTACATGAGCTCTTTAGGATCAGGAGGGAGTTTATCAGGCAATATCTAGATTCACAGAATCCATCCTAGGATTTCAGAAGGGGCAGAGCCCTTCAATAGCAATTTAGAATGCTCATTTTACAAACAGAAAAACACAGAAGCCCCAAGAGATGAGGTTGTTCTATTCAAGGTTGCTCTGCTGAATGAAGAGAGGCCTTAGCTCTCCTGTCCTCTGCCTTAATGTCCATTCTGCCACTCCCTGTACCCACCGATGCCAGGCTCAGTGTGGTCCATGGCTGAGTGAGACACCTTGGCTCACAAATCAGGAAGGGGTGGGCAGGTCTCAGGGACATTGTGATGCTTTCCATTGAAACTGATGGAACACAGTGGCTGTCAACACAGCTGCCGTGGGGCTCCTAAGGGAGAAGACAGACCTACAGGGTCTAGCTAAGGGTTGCAGAGTGGGGGTCAGGTGAGGAGCTGGGGTATGGGGGTGAGGTGCTGCTTTGTAAAGTTGGGGAAAGATTTCCTTGGACCTCTGACCTACAGGTCTGCTTCTCTAAGTCTTTACCTTTGTCAGTCTCCTTTCTTCTTTAATGTCTAAACTTACCTGTATTTATTTATTTCTCTTAGAAAAACCCCTTTATTTTGAAGTAATTATTGATTCATAGAATGTTGCAAAAATAATATAGACAGACCCCACTTCTTCTTTAGTTTCCTCCAAAGTTTACAACCGACATAAATATACACAATTGCGTATTTTTTAAAATTACAATTTTCAAAATATTAAAAAACTTCTAATTTTAAATTAAAAATATTTTTCAGTTGCAATGAACACAATATCTTAATTTTATTTATTTATTTTTATGTGGTGCTGAGGGTCGAACCCAGTCCCTCACACATGTGAGACAAGAGCTCTACCACTGAGCTACAGCCCCAGCCCTAATTTTAAATTTTTTTAAAAAATTTGATCCCTGCCTCTTGCACATTCATTTCCTCTACCTCCCAGTGTTATCAGTCCACCTTGTATAGAATTCAAGATCTTCCTGACAAATATTTCTTATCTATAACGAGAGAGCAATTTGGTTTCCTGGATCCCAAGCTCCCTAACTCTCAGGGAGGATGAAATGGAATTATAACTCAGTAGATGGTAGAGTGAAATGCAGGCATAGACAGAAATATCCTGGCCATCCCAAACAGATGGCTGCCATATTTAGTGAGGACTAAAGGGACCCTTGGGTTTGGGAGCTGAGACTTGCTGTGCGCTTTAGTACCACAGGCTGTGGGAGGCCTCTGGACCATTAACAGGATAGTCACTGAGTCCTGGGTCCAGAGCATGCCTGTGACAGGAGAGCAGAGAGGGTTCCCCTATGGTTTCTCTTCCTGGGTCTTGGCTCCAGTGGTTGTTCCCTTAAGCCATCCCTGATGAGGACAGTTCTTTCATCATTTCTTCACCACGTCACTAAATATCCCAAATAGGGCCTCCGATTCCACATACAGTGTGGGTCAGAGCTCTTCTTCAAATACTCTTAGAAACCTTATCACTAGGTCCCCTTCCTCAAATTCATCTTTCCCGACTATCGACTTTGGCATCAATCTCCTGGAAGTCTGTTTTCCCTCACGTGCCCCCTGGTGAAATAGCCTTCAGTAATACCTCATTGGCTCTTAATTCTGATTTAAAGCCTGCAACTGTCTTCCCCTGTGTCGATGCTATTTGAATCTGGCAGGTACTCAGAGCAAACCATCTTTATCTCCTTAGTGTCTTTCTGCAGCCAGGAATGATCTTCCCTCTCCAGATCCTATGTAAACTTTCAGGGGTGGTGAAAGCCCCGTTTCTGCATCAACCAAGTCTCCCCTGATTATTCCAACCCTTAACGAGAGTTCTGGTTAAGAATTCCCGCTGCTCACTGCCTGCACCGGCCTCTGGTGACTTAATCATACACTGTTGTGCATCGTGAGTTACTTCTACTGTTGAATCCTTATTGCAGCCTATAACTAGACTTTTCACTATTACTTCTTCCAGGCTCTTGGCACATTTGTGCTTTGTACTCTGGAGGCAAGCCCTGGGCTAGAGTTTTGGAGGGCCTCACCACCTTCCTGTGCCTGTGTGCTAATGGGAAGAAGGAAGAGTGTCTGGTTCCTTTGGCTTGAACAGTAGAGGGGAAGCTCCACGGAGCATCAAGAATCACCCAGGGAAGGCTTTCCCAAAAACCCAGGGTATTTTTGCTGCCAAGGAGCTAAGTGTTCAAAATGGGAATTTGAGTTCCAATTTTCTTATCTCTGTGATAAGAATAATAATATTTGTCAAACAAGGCTGTTTAAGAATTAAATAAGATGATATGTGTTGTCCCATACAGCTTGGCATTAATCATCACCTAACAAATATGAATGCTTCTCTCCCACCAAGAGTTATTACAGAGTTTACTAGGAAAATTATTCCTCACAATTTTCTATAACTACTAATCAGTTCATAATAACTTTATTTTTCCATATTTTTATTGGTGCTTTATAATCATCCATAATGATGGGATTCATTGTTATGTATTTGTATATGCACATGTGTTGATAGTAACTTTAAAGAAAATGACTAATACCTAAAAACAACTCCCTACTAGTGTGTGTGTGTGTATTTGAATGACTCCAAACCTTATTTGCAAGAAAAGATTGTGACATCCTGCTTTTGTTTTATTTTGTGATATGCCTTTCTTAAATAAAAAGTTTCACTTAGGAGCTTTACAGCTTTTTATTTAATTTCATTTCTTATTTCTGGTTTTGAATTCTGGGTGGATTAGGATTAGCAGACTTTAAGGGTTGAGGCCACTTCTGCCTCTCTCTCTCTGTCATAATTGACAGTACCAAGGGGACCTGGGGAGCTAGGACTATGGGCGTCATCGATTTGGCTGAAGTTGTGGGTGTCATTACAATTGGCAAAGTCATGGGTAGATATGAGTCTGAGGTCTCTACTGAGTAACTAGCAGTAAACTAGGAATTGATTCTGTTGTGAGGGTCAATTTTTTCCAAAGGGCAGATGGAAGTGCTCAATTGAATACCATCATTAGGTCACAAACGTCACTCTTTTCCTACCCAACTGTAGGTGTTCCTTCCATGGCCCCTTATTTATTTTGAGTCATTTTTGACAAATATCCACTCTAGAGTTGGGACCCTGTTGCTATTATTTTTGTGAGTGACCTTTACAAACAAGCCATGCTCAGAAGATGAGTCATTTAATCACAGTCTGTGTGGATCCCACCACCTAGTCCCCAGCCTCTGGGGCTGAGGCTGAGGGGGCTGCACTGTCACATCAGGCAAGGAAGTGGGGAGCAGCTTCCCTCACTCACCAAGGAAGGTTCTTCTGGGCCGCCATCTGTCAGCAGAAATGACTTCTCCAAAATTGCTAGTATAAGTTAACAGGGCACATGGACTGGCTTCCTCCTATGGAGCACAGAAATGTGACTCTGTCGGAAATGAGGTGAGAATCTCTTCCCTCACTTTTCCTTATTATTTGCACTGGGCAGGTACATTAAAGGGTCATACATTCTATAACATGACATCTCTTTGATGCATAACTCTTTAAATACCATCCCATGAAGGGAGTGGGTAGTGCTGCCAGAGTCAGAGAGGAGCCACACAGAAACCAAGGAGCTCAAAACCATTCTGGCTTCATGGGTGTTCCTGTTAAAACACATCTCCCTTTGGATTTATGACTCTCACTTTATTATTTGTTTCTTCCTTCTCTCCCTTCTTAGATAATCAGACCATATGCATCAGCTCTGTGGGTGCATCAATAAATATTTGCTGAATGAATGAATGAGAAGCGCTATCGCCAGCACATGCCTCTGGATGCGTGAGGGTGACTCAAGAAAGAAATGGATGGAGACAGTCCTTAATGCGGTGGTGACCTGAGGCAGGGGGGACTTTGTTCACCTTCTTGGTGAGGCAAACAGGAGCATTGGAAAAGAAGAAAGAAAATGATGAAGACATTTTGGTTTTATGCCATCTGGGATAATGGACTGCTTTTCTTGAGAAAGTATTTAGGAAGTGGAAAGATAGGCTAGTAGGAACGCAAGGGGGAAAATGTGTTTTAGAGCCAAATGTAGTCTCCTGGCTTAGAATGGAGATAAATAAAGAAGTGATGTAGATGGATGAGCTGCAGTGAAGTACTAGATAATTCAGAGTTGGGAGACAGCCACCTGAAATCCTGGGGGTTCTTGAGGTAGCTTGCTGTTCTAGAGACTTAATTACCACTGTAACTCATGACACATAATTGCGTGGCAGATAAGCTGGTTTTCAGGCCGAACTGCAGCCTGTTGGAAAGAAAGGATGTTTATTTCTCCTTCTCCTGAAAATTGACCCACCAGATTTCTGATACACATCTTGTTTTTCTTTCTTGTTCCAATTCTTTTTTCCCAACAGAAATAGCAGCCATGATGTGATTTCATCTAAAATTCACATAAAACTTGTAGAATCCTAGGTTCTTAAATTTTTAGAGTAGATTCGAGGTCTAATCTTAATTGCAAAAGTGTTCTGAAGTTGATTAAAGAAGAAAACAAGTGAAATATAAGGGAACTTTGGTTATAAAATAATGTGATTTTTAAGTTAGCAACTTTGCAATATCTCTTTTTGTATAAAGAAACTTCTTTTTTTTCTCTACTTTAGGATGTTCATTCCAAACCCACTATTTTATGAATAAAAAGTAAATAGTTTCCTATGGAATAGAAAGTTAAAAATGGAGCCCAAAGCCATGTAGAAAAATTTGGAGGAAAGTTATTATCTAATCATGTCATTGTTGTATTGAACAGAGCACAACTTGTCCTTAAATCTTTTACATCTGTTTTTCTAAAGAGTGAGCCTTCATTACCCTGTAGTCATTAATTTAAATTTAAACCCAGAAAAGGCATCATGACCAGATGTTTTGAGAATCATTTCTAATGTAGGAGTTTCCCACCTTTTCTTAAAGATATCTCTTTTGGTCTCACATTAATTTAAGATATCTAAGAGGACCTAAGCAAAGGAGCACTCTGTTGTTGAAGATTTATATTTATAGTCCTTGATGAACTGAATACATTTACAAGCTGCATTTTGAAATCATAATAATCTCATGTGAAGCAATCAAAATTCCAAAATCATCTAATCAAGAATGACATCAGAGGCAAACAATCTCTAGCTGGAGTAGGTATAATTCCCTCTGTAAATCTTCCATTTAGAGCAGATGTTCTAATTCTGTGGATTAAGTCAAGAAGTGTTGAGCTAAGTTGCCCAGGACACCGTTATTTAGAAGACCTTAACCAATACGAATTTGAGTTTCCTAAATCAAAAGAAGAGGTCATTATAACCCATGCTCCATCCAGTGGCTCCTCACCATCCTTTCTGAGTCAACAGAGGAGAAGTGAGCTGACAGATAAAGCAGAAAGGTCATTGCCAAGAGGAAAGGGTACTTTCAAAGAAAAACAGCCTCGTGGTGACCTGCTACCTGCACACGTGAACATATTCTGTCTTCTTTGGGAGATTCTCTCCCTGTTCTTCGCCGCCCAGTCCTTCTTTTCCAATAGGATTGAGAACAAAAATGAACAGCAGCAAGTTCTTGCAGCTTTTCAATTCCAGAGATAGTTATTTTGGTTCATTGATCAGGCAAGACATATGTATTTAGAAATACAAGGTCTGTATGTTTTACTTCTGCCTCACATCTCATCATTTTGGCATCTCGATTAGGGTGACCTTCTATGGCAGAAGATTGGGTCTGGAATGTATTGACATGGCCCCAGTGATTGCAACATTCAGGCCCTGGCCCCTGATCTAGAAAGAATCATCGGCTCCAAAGGTCTGTTGTTAACAGTTTACTCGGTGTTGTCAAAAGCTGCATTCATTCTTTACTGTTTTTTTATTGCTTTTGTAATAAATATTTACAGATTTATTGCATACTTATTTTCCAAATGGATAGACATTTTTAGAAATGACATTTCTGAAAGTGCAGAAGCTATCTGGCACATATACAGTGTATCGTACCATGTGTTTTCTGACAAGAGCATCATCGAAACTGTCTCTGTGGTTTATCTGATGAAACTCTATTGCGATCAGTTGTATCAAGTTTATGGCCCTATTCTTCTCCTCTATGCTTTTTATTTTTACATCTGACATAGGGAAAATGGCAAGATTTTCTTTATTCCCTCGCAAACTAATCTGTAAAAGCCACAGGAACTTTTCTCTCCCTTGCAAATGCAGGAGATCCTGCATTTAACAGCTTGTCTTCTCTGCTAGAGAATTTATTTCTAGTCACATTGTCAATATATTGAGTCGTTCCTCTTAAGGAAAGGGATGGATAAAAGGGGAAAGAGGAAACTGTAAAATGTCTTATTGCTTAAACTATACATTATTTTTAAGTGCCTTGATTTAAAGGTGAAAGGTGCTACAACAAAAGAATCCTCTAGATCGGTTGGGTGTCATAGCAGAATGTGAAGCAGTAGGTGGATGATTTTTCTGACAGACTGTGGAATAGTTTCAATACCTGCAGCAAAAGTGGAATTATAGGATAGTAGAGCAGAATAGAGCAAAACCTTATTGTCTTTTTATTGTCTTGGTTTTGAAAGAGTCAGGTATTTTGCTGTGGGGTACATTTTTCTTTAAATGGAAGGTTCAAAAAATAAAGGAATATGTATAAAAAAATCCATAAAACCTACGAATAACACTGTGGTCTCTATGTGATTTAGGTTCTGTTTAGGAGAGGTCGGTTTGGAGTTTTATGACAATAGTCAAGTTGTCTGGGTTTATAGTTGTTAACTTTCAAATTTAGTTGAAGTGATATAGAAGACCTATTTTATAATAACTCTTTTTTACCTAATTTGTCCTCAAAATAACCCTCATGGCAGATGAAGTCTGCCATTAGTGGGTAAAAGAGACTAAAATCAGGTCTCATGCATCTGTTTAAACTGAAACTGTAATTAGGACCAATGCGTGAATATTTCAAGGAAGCACATTTTGATTAATTATAAGGAAAACTTTTAAACTATAGATGCTTTTAACAATGAAATTGGCTTTGAAAAATAGTGAGCCCTCTATTAATAGATGTGTTTACACAGCCTGGTTGATGACCCAAGATCAATTGAGAAGATTCCTGCATCAACGATGTCCCAGGTCTCAGTCATTAATGTGACTAAGAGTTAGTGTTTTATCAGTTTACACACATAAACTTTTAGTAAAGTCAGATTTCCCTGATTTGGAATTCGGAATAATTAGGCTAAAGCCTTTTATTGCATACCACATATTTTGTCTTTTTAAAGACAGGATAAATAAATTAGAGGAAGATTTTAAAAATGCTTAAAATGTGTGTTTAAATGCTATCAATGTATCAATTTATATAGAAAAATGACACCCACTCTAGGTCATTTATTAAAACATTGATCTCTATTGGATAATACTTCTTAGTACAAACTTGAAAATTATAAAGTAATATGATCTTTGAACATATTCTAATCAGAAAGATATTTTTCCTTTTAAAGTTTGAGTTAATAAGACTTTACATGAACTTATCTACACATGTTAAAGGACATATATCTTTATGTATTTCTGTATGTATATGCATACATATATGTGTATATATATATGTATATGTATATATATATTCTTTGAGATATTTCTTACTAATTAACATTCTTCTTATTGCAATAGCCTGAATAAAGTAATCATCATTTTGCATTTTGTAAAAGCCTGAATTATGTTTGTACAGGTGAGGGTAAATTTGTTTTCTGGAAATGATAAAAATCACTAATATATACACATATACATATGTTTAATGGTAAAATCACAAGTCAAAATAAAAAGTGAGCATGTCATAGATTTAGCTCATTCATTAATGAGAGACCCAGAACAGAGATGTAACTAGTTTCAGGTAAAATCCAAAACCCAGCTAACGTTTATAGGACATCAGGAACGTAACATAAAATTATTTACATAGATGTAAACCTGGCTTTTCCACAGTGAGAAAAACGAATCACTTGAACCTTCACTGGGGCAATTTTGGCTTTCTGTGGAGAGGAATTAGCTTCATTATGAGCAGATTTTTACAGGGTAACTCCTATCTCATCAGAGTTGTTAAATAGGCCTTATCAAAGGCAGTGTCTTTATTGAACCCCTTTCTTTCAGATATTCCTTATTAATGAGCATTCTTCTTATAGCAATAGCCTGAATAAAATCATCACGTAAATTGCCAGTTGCATTTTGTAAAAAATCTGAACTGTGTTTCAGTCATGTGAGGGTGAATTTGGTTTCTGGAAATAATAAAAATCATAAAGATACAAGTATGGTAAAAAGATGAGTGGTTGAGTTGGAAGATGTTTTTGTGGGTGGCAAAAATATTGGTACTTAAGCATAGACGGTTGTTTTCTTGTGTGACATATAAGCAGACCATGAAAAGCAAAAGGAGTTTAAAAACAATCTAATGGTAGCACACTCAAGTAAGTCACAATCTCTGAGGGAACATACTGAGAGTGCACCAAACTAATATTTTTTTTTTTTTTGGAAACTATCAGTTTGTAAGAATAATTTCTACTATATTAAAGGAATCAGTGCCATTTACCTCTTGGTCCCTCTGGCAAACCAATGGTTGGGCTAGATAACTGCTATGTGCTATCAGTTCTTTGGTCTTTCGTAGGTTGGGCCCTTCTAGAACAATCAGATCACTTGATTCCAGCATTTCCAGGTGGCTAAGAAATGAAGAAGTTGAAGGGTTGGTCATTCTTCTCTGTAATTCCCTTCTAATCTCATTTCTCGAATGAAAGCTATTTTATCATGCCATGCAATTGCCAGAGCTTTCTAAGGGAAAGTAGGTTTTTGTGCATTTTAAGAACCAAATTCCTTCAATGAGCATCATTAAACCCTGGGATAGAGGAAGATTGACGAGGTCTTTGGAATCTTCTACTATCCTTAAAAACTAAGGAGACGGGCTGGGATTGTGGCTAAGTGGTAGAGTGCTCATCTAACCTGTGTGAGGCGCTGGGTTCGATCCTCAGTATCACATAAAAATAAATAAATAAAATAAAGGTATTGTGTCTGTCTACAACTAAAAAATATTTTTAAAAAAACTAAGGTGAAATAGTTTAAATGTAAGAAGCCATAGAATATGAATACCTAAAAGCTACGCTCTGTATACGCTAGGCACTGTTCTAAACTGTTTAAAGCATTGGCACTTTGAATCCTTCCATCCTATGTAGCAGGATGATTGTTATCATCACCATTTTACCGTTGGAGAAACTGAGGCATGGGAATTGAGAATAGCAGATGATAGCAAGCCTGCCATTTCCCACCTAACGGTGCGTCCTGAACACCCATCGAGGGAGGGACACGTGGATGAATGATGCCTTATCCGTAATTGTAAGAGGACTTGGCCTTGAAGCCAAGGAGGGCCTGTTCTCTTTCCCACTTCCAGCCTCTTGCTCATCGCTGGCTTATTCCTGCAGCAGACATCGCAGAGAAAATCGAATCTCTTTTAGAGTTCCCTCCCTAGAGCTTGTCATGCAGCAGAATTCTCCAGCTCTTGATAATATGTGGTCTTTGCTAGAACTCCTGTGGTTTGACACCAGCCTATGCTAGAGATTATGGCAGCTTTTGTTTTCTTAAAAAGCTGGCCGCTCTTGGAATTTAGGCTTGAGCGAACAGAAGTGAGGTTGGTTTGGCTCCAACAAAGCAGTCAAGTGTAACTAATACTGTGTTATTAGCACGGGGTGAAATTTTCAACTTTCAGTATCTTGACGAAACATAGACAATAAAAATTGCTCAGTGACTTTCTCTAACCTTTCTAACCTGTATTTTACTCCCCAAGACCACGATCCACTTTGCATTCTCAGACAATGAGCCAGGGAGCTTGAAATCGTGCCACTCATGGCGAAGGATGGCTTCCCCTAAACGGAACAGCTACGTTTGGCAAATTGAAGTCTCAAGAAGTCTTACAATTTTCCAGGTATGGAAATGTTCTTCTTAATGACAGATTGAAACAGTCGTCAAGGCCCCCGATGGCGGGGAGAGTCGGTCATTAAAAAGTTCTGAAAAACCTAAGGAGCTGAGCTGGTCAAGTCCCCAAGTGTGATAAGAAGGCATTCTGTGCATCCCCGTGGATATTTAATTAATCTAATTGTTTTGAGATGCTCTGTTCTAAAATACAGTAGGATGAAAACAATACAATGTATTAAAATCACAGTGGTCTTAGTCAAGGCCCATTAACATTGCCAGGATAGAAATCTATACACATATCATTATTTGGAGTTTGTCTAGCTTTTCTGTCCTTTAGGCATTTTGGAAGGCTTGGAAACTGGTGTACGACTTTGAAATGCACTTTCTAACTGTCAGCATTCAGTGATCAGAGATAGCATGTTTTTGCATTCTATAAGAAAAAAGAAATGCAATTTGTTACCACCTTATATTCATTGTTTGTTAGAAAAAGAAAGTGGCAGGAAGAGGCAGGGCCAATTTCTGGCCTATGTGAGATCAGCTTGGAGACACCTCTTCTGTGGATTCCAGAGCTCTCCTTTCCCCCATCCTAAGCTCCCTAAGTGCCCAGTCCAGGTCTTTCTCCCTGGAATGCCCCATGTCCCGGACTTTACAGCTGACCTTCTGCCTGCTAGCAGATACTTTTGGCTGGAGAGGGAAGCTTGTGTTGGAGTTTGGGGAGAGAAGACTCAGGCCTTTGATGGCAGCAGGGCAGCTCGTTGTTGCTGGTGGGGAAGCGGTAATGTGGACAGGAAAACATGGTTCTCATCTGGCTCTGACTCTAGTGTTTAAGCAAAATTCCTTAAATCCACCCCAAATCAGTGTTGTCTCTTGAAAAAGAAGGGGGTTGGATTTATTAGTAAGCCTCAGACTTTTCCTTTAGCCTCAGGATTTAATCCTCAGGAGAAAATTTATATGTAGGAATAATAAGATTGAAAGTCACAAGTAGAGTCTCTGAATGGGGCCAACCTTAGCCCCACTCGCCCCTTGGTTTCTTCCCTTGTGCTGCTGGGTGTGTGTGTTAGTGTGTGTGTGTTTCTAACCAGAGTGTCTGGTATAGTGCTTTTGAAAGGAACATAAAACTGTGAAGTTTTACATAACAGAGATCCTGGCAAGCCAGAAAGAGGAAGGGGGAAGTATAGAAAGGAGAAGAGAAACAGATGTAGGGCAGGCAGTTGGAAAGATGCAAGTCCTCATCCTTTTCTGGGCCAAAGTTCCAGAGTGAAAAGTGTTTAGAAAGTTGAAGAAAATGTCATGTGTAATTTTTTTTTTTTTGGTACTTGGAATTGTACCCAGGGTGCTTAACCACTGAGCCACATTCTCAGCGTTTTTATATATTCAATTTTTAAATTTTTTAATAAAGATTTTTTTTTTTTAGAGAGAACTTTTTAATATTTATCTTTTAGTATTTGGCGGATACAATATCTCTGTTTGTATGTGGTGCTGAGGATCGAACCTGGGCCGCACGCATGCCAGGTGAGCGCGCTACCGCTTGAGCCACATCCCCAGCCCTCAATTTTTAAATTTTAAGACAGGGTCTCACTAAGTTGCGTAAGGCCTCGCTAAGTTGCTGAGGCTGGCCTTGAACTTGCAATCGTCTTGTCTCAGCCTGCTGGAGCCTCTGGGATTACAGGCATGAGTAACCATGCCTGGCTCATGTACAATTTGGAAGGAAAAAACAAAAACCAAAACTTTTTTCTATTTATGGAATTTTTTAGAGTCAAGTGTCTATGTAGGAAACAAATGGTTTCCTCTCCAGCTAAACCTACCGTGTGACTGAGTCCGGGATTACATAACTATGTAGCAAGGACGAGAAACTATGGCCCAGTAGGGGCCTTGGGGCTGGAGAGGAGGGTGGGACTCTCTATGGAAGGAGAAGAATGAGGACGAATCCAGAGAGGACTCTGGGAAAAGAACAAATAAGAAGGAAAGAAGCACAGGAGGAAGAGCCAGAGGAGGGGAAAAGGCCAGCAGGGTCAGCTAGCTATGGATGTGAACACTGGGTTCGCATTCCAAGAACCAACGGATTTTTAGGTTCTTCTTTCCATCTCTCAAAACAAAATATGAGTAGTCTGCCAAACAAGAGATGCAATGAAGTGCAGGCCATGGATTTTATATCTGTGTGGTGACATGCCAGCTTTAAATTATAGCCATACTTTAATTCTGGTTAGCTGTTCAACAGCTTACGTCCCTGGAGCCAAGGGACATGGGATGAGAGGGTGTGAAAGTTACGTGGACAGGCGGCATTTGTGAACAGAGAAGGATGCCCATCCAGACTGCACATTGCAGCCTTCTGTACCATCCATTATATCCTGGTTGAGTACCCGTGGTTTTCCTCCTCTGATCAGGATATTTTGAGTAGGTTGATGGAGAGACTGAGACTCCTTTCTTCATTAAATCCAATGTCTCTATGTCACACAGACACATGCTCTCTCTCTCTCTCTCTCTCTCTCTCTCTCACACACACACACACACACACACACACACACACACACTCCATAATCCTTCATGATGTGAAGGCTTAAAAGAAACTTGTTTGATTTACTGCAGCCTTCAAATTCATCTTTTCCGAAGATATTTTTGCTCTGTGTTTGTCTTAATTTGGGCTATCATAAAAACAGAATGAAAACACCCCCCCCCCCAACAAACAAACAAACAAAAAATTCATAGACTGGTTGGCTTAAACAACAGAAATCTGTTTCCTCATAGTTCTGCAACTTAAAGTCCCAGATCCAAGTGAATCTGGGTTGGTTTCTGGTGGGAGCTCCCTTCTTGGAAATAGGGCCCCAGACCTCAGAGATTAGGGCTGAGTCTTTAGGATCTGATTTAACCTTCCCTTGCAAAAGCTCATCTTCCGGTACAGTGACCTGGGGGTTAAGGCTCCATCACATGGATTTGGGGGAGATACCAATCAGCGCATAATAGTCTTTGAACCGATTAAAATTTCTTCATTTTAACAGTGTATTTTTAATTAAACATTTGAGATACTTGTAGATTCACATAGTTCTAAGACATAAACAGAGAGATTCGTTGTACCTTTTACCTAGTTTTCCCCCAATAAAAGTGTCTCGTAAAACTATGGTTCAATATCACAGTCAGAATACTGACATTGATAAAGTAAGATAAAAAAAACATTTCTTTCACAGGGATCCCTCTTCTTGCCCTTTTATAGCCACATCCACCACCCTTCTGTGTGGTGAGGATGTCCCATGCTTTGTTTAACAATAGTTTGGACCACTCATTGATGGGACATCTGTTTGTTTCCAGGTTTTGGTTATTATGCATAAAGCTGTTATGGACATCCATGCACAGGTTTTTGTGTGAACATAAGTTTTCATTTCTCTAGGATAAACTCCTAAGAGTATAATTGCTAGGTTGTATATGAATTATGTGTTTAGTTTTTAAAAGAAACTGCCAAACTATTTTCCAAATTTCCAAACTGTTCTCACTTTGCATTCCCACCAGCAATGTAACAGTGATCCAGTTTCTCCATATCCTCACCAGCTTTTGGTGGTGTCGCTCTTTTTTATTTTAGACATTCGGATAGGCATGCAGTGGTATCTCAGTGTAAGTTTAATTTGCATTTCCCTCCTGGCTAGTGATGTTAAACATCCTTCAATGAGCTTATTTGTGCATATATACTTTTAAACATCTGGTTGTATCTGGGTTAAAAAAAGCATTTAATTGCTCTTTAGTGTTTTTCTTCTGTACAGTACTCCTGTGTCTCTAGGAACAATGGAAAAACAGGGCTAGCCACAGAGAAGAAGCTCACAGGGATTTCCAATACACTGGACAAGGAAAAGAAGTAGAGATGTTCATTGGAGGTGGATGCCATTCCTTGCTAAACGAAAAAAAAAGTGTTTTGTGTAAGCGTCCATGTAACACAGTATAACAATAACAAGGATTATTGTTTTATAACCCCTCACAGGTCTAGTTCTTTTACCTTTCACAATGTTAGGAGTTTCTGTTGCCATCTTAAAGACGTTGTTATCTTTGGCAGAAGCAGGCAGCTTGGCTCAGAAAGCAGCAGTAACAATGCTATCAATTCCTTTTGATATATATTTTTTTTCTTCTGGAACACCATGTTACCTAGAATACATGAGAATCTGGCAGAGGTCTCCATTTCCTTCCCCTGTACTCCTTTCACACCATCTGTTTGGGTGTGCTAGAATCCACTGGAATGTCTTTACAAGGTGTCAAAACTCCGGGAACTCCACTCTATTTGGCAGCCGAGAGGGAAAGGATAAAGTGATCAGGGGAGTCCTATGGAAGAGCAAATCCGGGGGAGTGTCTGCGACAATTACAGAGGCAATTTACAGCGTGGCAGAGTCCAAGGGTAGAGTTACTTCCCCAGGTCTATTTCTGATCAAGGTCTGGGAATGGATGCTGCGCAGGATCCCTTGCTCTTCAAAGAAGTCCGCATCATGTGATGCCACACACCATTTTCAGAACCATTCATGCGCCTGTCTAGAATGTTCTCAGAGGAAGACAAAGCTGGGGTGAGGGTGTGATGGCAGGAGCAGTCCTTGAGTGCAGCACAAGCTGATTTTCATGACGGGCTAGTCATTAAGTCATCTCAATGGCAGAATTTCTATTTTGCTTACTAAATATCTAGAAAAACAAAACGAGACCAAACCAGTCTTTCTACCCCTGAAACTTGTTTATAAACTGTATCATGTGAAAATCCAACTTGGAAAGAATTCTAGTTTGACTTTAAACTGTTCACAAGCTCATGGAATAACATGGTTCTTGGATTCATTAACTCTTATTTATAAACTCAAGGTTGTTTTGGAATAGGAAGCATAACATTTACTAAAAAGAACATTGAAATGTATTTGTCTTTTTAATTAAAAAAATACTAAGAAATGAAGCCTGCGAAACACAAAATCTTAATATTGCAGTAGGATTTTCCCTCATTAAAAATATATATCAAACCATTGTCTGATTGAAACTAAACACAGTTAAACATATATAGATATAAATTATATAATTTACATTTATTATACTTAATCCAGGTACACATGCAAACACATTTGTATATATAAATTATGTATGAAATACTCATAGCTAAAATTTATGTGGCTATATTTGAAACTGTGACATCAGAGATAGGCTTAAAACACGTTTAATTACATTACCAGCGTGTATAATCAGAGTTAGAACTACTGATAGATTTTGCTGACAAGAATTATGGAAAGTAGCAGCTAATTCAGGATTGTTCTATTACAGATATTACAGGGGAAGCAAGTCTGGAAAGTGGATTTATACTTATACATTCACTTTTGGTAGGAATTTTATCATTATAAAAGCATATTTCTTAAGCAATCTAGGCAGGTAAATTCTAGAATAAGACAGTAGCCATCATCTTTGATAACTTCCTGAAACCTTTATCTTCTATGCAATTAGGAGAAATCCATTATAGGTTGCATAAAAATATAAAAGCATATAATGTGAAATAAATAATATATACCATTTCTTGCCTTCCAAAGGAAGATTATAAAAATATGGTAGCATCCAACTGGTATTGATTGGTAGCCAATGTGGTATTATCCAATTGATTCAGAAAAATGATACAAATTGTTGAAAACACCTTAGTAAGGAAAGCCCTTTCCCCTTAAGATGCTACACGGCTCTGTGGTCATTACTTTCATGATCCTAAAGTATGCATGCTCACATTTCCTTTGAGCAATGCATTTAAAAGATGGAAGGATATTTTTTCACATAGGGCATATAGGTGCCCTAAGTGCTCTATTAAAAACTTTATTTATAGCTTGGAAATATTTTTTCCAGTGAAGATGGGTGGGTTTTAGCAACCACAGCAAAAAATTATCTTTGACTAGAAGTCTTAAAGACTCCTCCAAACATAATAACCTTGCTGAAATAAGTGTACTTCTTGGGTTGTATGATCATGCTAAGAAAAATGAGGGTTTGAAATTATATTTAGTAAATTAGTATCATTACCACCAAATAATAGAAGTCTCTTGTCGGCAGCTTTGAAAAGTGTTCTGAATAGTGTTGGTATTCTGCATTACGAGCATTTAAAAAGATACTGATTCATTCATACCCATTTATATCCTTAAATTCTTGACTTAATAGGCTATTGACACATCCCTTCTATAATTAGGGTCTGTAAATTCTTAAGAATGTAAGCCAGAATATGAGAAATCCTGGGGCTGATTCTGGTATATGCCTCTGACCAGTCTCATTATGGCTCAGTGTCTGGTAAAGTCCTGTGTCAGAAAACTCGGGACAAAGAATAGTCCCTTTAGAGGTTATTAGGTAAACACCATGGCTCAGGAAAACTTCCTTGACTGTGGAACTTCTCTGATCCTGGCACATAAGCTAGCCAGCTAGACTGTGCAGACCAGCATTGGATTTTGGTGTCTGGGTCCCTCTATCTGCCCTTACAGAGTTTAGATTGGATTGGCCTGAGGAGACTTCTGCTTGGATTGTAATCTGGCTGCGGTTTACTCTCAAGGTTAAGCTCTCCAAGAACAAATGAAAAACAGTGCCAAAACCTCAAGATAACATCAGAGTCAATGGCGGCAGTGAGAAATGACTGTTTTGAAAGTAGGGGGGAAATATGAGAGACCAATAGCACATCAAGTCTCTCTGCACAATGTGAGAGACTACATTATTCTCCCCTCTTAAGAACCTTTGGGGTCCATTTGTAAATGATTATTCAAAGGTGGATAATATCATCAAGTAAATTAGCATACTATAAACAGAAAGATCAGGTGGACAGAATGAGGGAGAACAGATGGCCAGAGATTGCTTCCAAACATAATTCCAAAGGCTGATTGTCCAAGGAAATATTCTGGGCTGTCACAGTCTGGATAGCACTCATTCATTCATTCATTCATTTTACCATATTTATGGAGTGCTCAGTCTGTGCTAGGTCCTCTTGTGGGCTCTTGGGATTCAGCAATGAACATTAACAACAGTAAAAATATCTGTTTATCTGTTGGTTCCATAACTTGGCTATTGTGAATTAAGCTGCTATAAACATTTATGTGGCTACGACACTGTAGTGTATTGATTTTAATTTCATCAGGCATAGACGGAGGAGTGGGATAACTGGATCAAATGGTGGTTTTATTCTGAGTTTTCTAAGGTATTTACATATAGCTTTCCATAATGTGGTAAATGTACACAATAGAATATTACTCAGTCATAAAGAAGAATAGAATCATGGCATTTGCCCATAAATGGATGGAACTGGAGAATATCATTCTAAGTGAAATAAGTCAGTCCCAAAAAACCAAAGGCCAAATGTTCTTTCTGATATGTGGATGCTAACCCACAACAAGGGGAAGAATAGAAGTTCATTGGATTAGACAAAGGGGAATGAAGGGAAGGGAGGGGGGATGAGAATAGAAAAGATGGTGGAATGAATCTGACTTTCCTTTGCTCATATATGAACACATGACCAGTGTAACTCCACATTATGAACAACCAGAAAAATGAGATCCCCATTGAAGTGGGTTGTACTATAAGTCAAAATACACTCTACTGTCATGTATATCTAAAAACAACAAATAAAAAAATGGCAAAAAAATACCCACAATAAAAATTGATAAAACTCTTTGCCACATTGAAGCTTCCACTCTAGAAACCAAGTACACTACAGAAATGTTTAATCATCAGAAACGCTATTAAAATAATGAAGCACTGTATTTACATATGTATATGTGAGAATAATACTGCTTAATCTATGTGAAGGAAATTACTTAAAAACCATTTTTTGCTTTCAAAAAGTAATTTACTTAGAAATAAGGGTTACATGTAAAAAACTCTAAAAACAATTGTAAAAGCTACTTCCAATCACTTTACCACCAACCTCTTAAGTAGGTTATGATCTTAAATTAAAAAACAACCACAACAGGGAAGTTAAAAGTCCCTTTAAATATTGCTAGCAACATTTTTTTTCTGAGACTCTCCTGAGCTGGTCAAAATTAAATGGAGTTATTTATATTTAAGTAAATAGGACATTAATTACCTGATAATTATTTTAAGTGGAAAACAGAGCAAAGGGAATGAAAAACAAGTTTTTACAGTTGGCCCCCCAAATCCATGGGTTCCCATGCATGGATCTATATTGAACATGTGCAGGCTTGTTTCTCTTGTCATTTCTGAAATGATATATTTTCATATCATTTGCATTGTATTAGGCATTATTAGTACAGTGTGAAGCATCCAGGAGGTTGTATGTAGGTTATATGTAAATACTAATGCCATAAGGGACTTGCGCATCTGGGGGTTTTGGCATCCACAGGGCATCTTGCAAACAAAACACCTATAGATATTGAGGGATGGTTGCAAATAGCAAAGAAATACTTTTGAACTTTATGCTTCTTGAAAATCTCTTCATATATTTGCTATTTTATATTAAAGAAATAGAATAGTATGTTAAACTATTTACCTCTGATATAAACACAACACATAATGTAGAGAAAATAAGAAGTTAAAAAGAGTCTTCAACTCCAATGTGAAAAATGTGTGTGCTTTATCCAATTTGACTATAACAAAGGAGCAGAGTTTGCTCACTCAATCTCCTTTTCCTCCATTAACCTCATCCATTTCTCAGAAAGTTTTCTTGCAATGCTGTTTCTCTTCCAGTAGTATGTTGCATGGACTTGGTGGGTGTAGGTTGTATCACTAGAGATAGCAGAACATGTCAGCTTGTTTTCCATGTGTAGATTTACAGACCAACCTTCTCCTTTCTCCGTGAGTTTTAGGTCACTGTGTAAAATGATAAATGAATGAATGAGGAATACTATGGATAGAGACTTGCTCAATATCCTTGTAAATAAATGTCCTTCCACTCAGGTGCCGTCTATCCAAGCTTCACTCACTCAACAGCAATTGAGCCTCTCATGAGGATAGGTAGGATGGAGCGCTGCCACCAAGGTTAGGGAGCTCTGCAGAGAGGCTCCCATTTCGGTCACGTGGAGATGGCGAGCAGGAGTTTTGCAAGGGGACGGGGGACCTTCCAGACAGAGGGAGCAAGGTATGCAGACAGAAATAGGCAGGGGTGAGTCTGAGAGGAGTAGTGGACACTTCTGTTGCTTTTCATTTACTTGTAGGGGTCCAAATTTTCACCTGCTACCTATCTGGTATCATTTTTCCCTCTGCCTAAAGTGCTTACATACATGAAATGCAGGGAGGACTTATTGTCTGAGAAAGTATTTCACTTTCATTTTAAAAATATACTTTGGGGGTATTGACAGTTATTCTTTTTTGTTTTCAGTACTTTACATATGATGCTGGATTGCCTTCTGGCTTGAATAGATTTGGGTGGCAATCTGCTGTAATTCTTATTTTTGTTCCTATATATGTAAGGTATGTTTTTAATTTGGCTGTTTTTTAAGATTTTCTTCTTACCCCCTATTTTCTGTAATTTGTTTTGATGAGTTTTGGTTTGGTTTTTCTTCACTTTCATTCTGCTTGGGGTTTGCTGAGCTTCTTGGATCTGTGAATTTATAGTTTTCAGCAAATTTGGGAACATAGTTGGCTATTAATTCTTCAAATATTTTTATCTTCCTTGCCTTTATTTCAACTTCAAGTATGTTGGACCCTTTGAAATTTTCCCACAGGTCAGTGATTCTTTGTTTATTTCTTTCAGTTTTATTTTCTCTTTGTTTACTTTGGATAGTTTCTTTTCCTATGTCTTCAGTTTACTGTTCATTTTACCCAATCTAATGTAGTTTTAAAATGTTCAGATATTTTAGTTTTCGTTTTTAGAAGTTTCTTTGATTCTTTTTCTATCTTCTGTTTCTGTCTTTGTGATGCTCATATTTTCTTCCACCTTCTCGGACATGTAAAACGTATTTATGACACCTGTTTTCACATTCTTGCCTCTTAATTATATCATCTCTGTAATTTCTTGTTCTGTTTCTGTGGATTGATTTTTCTCCTGTAGATGGATCATATTTTCCTGCTTCTTTGCATCCCTGATAACTTTTTGTTGGATGATGGATATTGTGAATTTTATATGGCTCTATTCTGGGTTTTGTTTTATTTCTCTAAATGCGTTGGGCTTTGTTCTGGCATGCGGTGGGGTTACTTGGAATAGCTCTGATCTTTGCAAGGGTTGTATTTAATATCTGCCCTTAGCTTGGGTTAATCAAGCCTTGCTGAGGCAGCACCCCTCTGAGGACTATGCATTATGTCCCATGCATAATGCAGTTTTTTTTTTATTCTGATTGGTGGAAATATAAACAATTCCCAGCTCTTTGTGAACTTCAGGAATCGTTCAAACCTACTTTGCAGTCTTTCTCTCATGGACCTCGTGTCGTTTCCTTGCATGCATGCATAGCTAAGAGGTCTCCTTTACAGACTTCTGGAGAGTGCTCTCTTTCGCTCTGTGCTCTACAGGCCTTGACCTCCACAAACTCCAATCTTTTCTCTACCCTTTCGTGAGAATACTGGGCTTCGTTTAGGTTCTCCTTTCTGTACAACAGCGTGGAAACTGTCTCCAGGCAATAACCCTCAGCAATTGCAGGGCTCACTTTGTTTTCCATCAAGCCTTGCCTATTATTCAATGTCTGAAAACAATTGTTTCATATGCTTCTTTTTCTCGTTTTCTAGTTTTTCTCAAGCAGGAGGATAAATGCAGTCTCAGATGTTCCCAGTATTGGGAACACTGTGTTTCTTAAAATATTTTTTATTATGGAAAATTTAAATCATACAGATAAAGTAGGGAGAATGATAATCAATCCCAATCTATTCCATCATCTCAGCTCCATAATGATCAACTCATGTCCAAGATGCTTTAATCTAAATACCTTCTGCTTCTCACAGGGAGATTATTTGAAACAAATCTCAGAGATTGTATAATCTCATTTATAAATATTTCTATATGCATTTCTAAAAGATAAGGCTCCCGCCTTTACTTACAAACCCCATTCTTCTCAAACTTACTCCTTGTTATGGTTTGGATATGAGGTGTCCCCCCAGAAATCTCATGTGTGAGACAATGCAAGAAGGTTCAGAGGAGAAACAATTGGTTTGTAAGAGTCTTGACCCATTGGGTGAACTAATACCTGATGGGGTTAACTGAGTGGTAACTGAAGTGGTAGATTGTGGCTGGAGGAGGTGGGAATTAGGACATGGCTTTGGTGTATACATATGAATCTGGAGAGTGGAGTCTCAGTTTTCTGATCACCATGATGTGAGCTGCTTCCCTCTGCTACCCTCTCCCTCTATGACGTTCAGACTTACCTCAGCCCTGAGGAAAGGAGCCGGCCTTGTATGGACTAAGATCTCTGAAACCTTGAGCCCTCCAACAAACTGATCCTCCTCTATAATTATCCTGATCAGATCCTTTAGTCACAGCAGTAAAAAAGCTGACTAAACCACTCCTCAATGGCAGGTAAACACCCACTAACTCCTTCTCGTTAAGAGTTGTGATGCCCAATCTTCCTTCTGTCCTTTCCAACCTTCATCAAGAACCCCCTCTCCCTCTAATCTCCTTTGAACCCCAGTTCCATGTGCCCATCTGGCAGATAAGCACAGTTGCTCCTCAAGTTACCATGGGGTGACATCCTGACAAACTCATCATAAGTCCTAATTATCATGGAAGTAAAAAACGCCCTGAGTACTCTTTGCCGACCAAACCATGTGGCTTTGCAACAGCACACTGTAGGATCCTGCTTGTTTGCTCCCAGGATCATGTGGCCAACTGGGAGCTGCTGCTGCCGAGCATTGAGGGAGAGTATCATCCTGCGGTCTGCCCGCTTGGGAAAAGAGTAAAATCAAACTTTGAACCGTGGATTCCACGAAATGCACATTGTCTTCACATCATAAAGTGGAAATTTTTTAAGTCAAACTATGTGAGTTGGGACTGTGTGTATCTTGAAAGATAAAGAAAGCATCTTAAGGTCCCTTTTAGTTCTGATCTGATTTGACCTGGAAAAAAAGTCACAGGCAGTTGTGGAAACAATTGCAACAATTTCTCAGTCTCTGCCAGGAGCTCCCAACACACCTAGCATTGCCTCTCGGGGGTGCTTTACCAATGCTCTGATTAGCCTGTCATCATGTTATTTAATTTATTTTAAAAGTTGAAACTATGCAAAAGAAGTCATGAGATATTTATGTTTATCATAATCACTTGTGGGTTCATAACATTTGAGTAACACTGATTGACTAGCGTCCAGCAGGACCAGCTTCCATGTAATTAGCAAATGGGCCTTCTCTCCTGCCCATTCCCATCCCTCACCTCTTCTTGAAGGCTTGATATGATCTGTATTGAGAAAAAGGCCACAGAGAGAAGTGATTTTAAAACAGTTTTAATGACATTTAATTCACATACCACACAGTTCACTCACTCAAAGAGAACATTCGTGTTTTTTGGTTTATCCATGGATACACACAATCCTCATCACAGGCCATTTTAGAACATTTTCATCATCTGAAAGAATCCCTATTCCCATCAGCAGTCACCCCATATTTCCCTTCTTTCCTACCGTCCCGGGGCAAACTGACTGACTTTTGCCTCTATGGATTTGTCTATTCTGGATATTTCATATAAATGGAATAATATAACATGTGTTCTTTGGTGTCTGAAAACAGAAGTGATCTAAAGTGGTTTAAATTCCTATTTAGGAGGCAAAGACTACTTCTATCCCTTTAAATAGGTTTGTGATGGGGGAGGAAAGACCCTTGGTCTCTAGAGGAGCAGAGGCAAAGCAGAGTAGCAAGAAGCAGCCGGCCTGCCTTCAGTTTGGCTGGGGCAGGCCCTGGCTGTCAACACTAAATATCAAAGCTTCAAGATGATAATTCAGATGTTGGCATCAAAAGAGAAGGACTTGCCCAAGTGGCCTCATGTATAGATGCAGGTAGGCTCCGGTTACTGTCTGTCACATTCATAAATAGTGGAAATGAGACTTATAATTAGACCGCACTTAACTGACAGCTCACCTTGATTTCTCACTGAGCTGATCACAGGACCAAAGTGCCTCTTTCCTCTGCCGCGGCTTGTAGCTCGGAGCGCAGGAACAATGTTGCGCAGGCTATTTGCCCGATCAGGCCAGGTAACGGGGCACCAGGCTGTCATTTTCATTATGAGGAAATAGGTCTTTTGGTGTAATTTTCCTCCAGTAATTAGTCTCTCTGTGATTTTTAGACTTCGTGTCATGTTGTGAATGCAACATGTTCGACAGCATTCCTGCAGAGGAAATATCTTCTATGATGGGTAAGCAAATACCATCTTTCATTAAAAACATCAGAAAAATTTCATCTGAAACTTCTGAACAGCCAGGGGGAGGAAAACTCCTAACAACAACAAAAAGCCCACTTGTGCCAAAATCCACGTGAGAGTGTCTTCCAGGGCAGTTTGAGAAGAGTCCATTGGCTGGATGTCTGCTCGCATGTTAGCAATGACGTCTTCTGAGACAATTGCTTTCTGTCTACCAAATGGTGTTGTTTAACTAAGAAAGGTAAGTGGGTGGCCTAAGTGATATGTATCAAATTAAGACACTTGCCTAAGCCAGAAGTCTTGTAAATCAGATTTTGACTCTACTAGTCCATAGTTCTTTTTAGTTTTCTCTGTAGGTGCATGCCTATGAATCAACTTTCTCAATCCTTCATAGAAAGAAGCAGTGAAAAATAATTATTATCAGATAATAAGTTTATCCTGCTGAATACATGATATCTGGAAGAAAAATGGGCACTGAAATTCTTAGGTCAAGACAGCCATGCAATCTTTTTGGATTAAGACTGAGCCGTGATAGTACTATGGAGAGACTAGAATTCTCAGACCTTACCGGTGGGAATATAAAATAGCTTGGCTGCTTTGAAGCACATTTTGAGGTGTCTAATCATCAAACATTTACCCACCCTATGGCCTGGCAGTTCCACTTTGAGATATATTAATAAAAGAAATGAGTGCATACTAACACACATACAAGAATGTTCTTGGTAGTTTTGATCATTCCACTGTCTTTCCTATTCCCAAACCTTGCGCTTCCCTTCATTCCCCTTTGTCTAATCCACTGAACTTCTCTTCTTCCCCGTTCACCCTGATTGTGGCTTGGCTTCTGCCTTTCAGAAAAAAATCACTGGGCCTTTGGTTTTTTGGGACTGACTTACTTCACTTAGCATGATAGTCTCCAGAGCCATCCGTTTACCAGCAAATGAGTAATAGTACATATATCACATTTTCTTTATCTGTTCATTTGTTGAAGGGCACTGGTTTGGTTCCATAGTTCAGCTATTGTGAATTGTGCTTCCATAAACATTGATGACCACCTCTTTTTTTTCCAAACATTTCAAGAAGCAATATTGAAAGATGTGTTCCACATAACTATGGTACTTCTAGGTCAGGGACTTCTGGGTAATATTGTATATGTGGGTGGAGGTATCAGAGAGAGAGAGAGAGAGAAGTGGGTGTCGTCGGTGTAGCCGTGATGGAAGAGAGCAGGAGAGCCTAGAGAGTGAGGACCTGAGGCCCAGCACAGCTGGAGATGAGCAGAATCTTGTGTAGGGGAGGGAGGGCACCAGGATGAGTCAGGAAGACCAGGGGAATGAGCTGACTTCCCATGCAGGGATCTTCGTCTCTGATGCATGCTTCAGGTCTCTGTCCCAGGTTTTTGCTCCTCTCTGTGTTTTCTCTCTTTAGAGACCTTCTCTGTTTCAGTGAGGTCAGTTTTCTGCTAACACCTTCCACATCCACCCCTGCCCTGACTTTACCTCCACACCCCACCTCCTCATTCTCCCTCCCTCAGCCTGTACATTGACAGGTCCCATAAAACACGTCTAGAAGGCGCTGGAGGGTGTGGGGCCAGATAGGCTCAAGGATGTAATAAGGTGTTTTCAGGCAAAAAGGGGACATTCTAATAGAAAGCTAAAGATTGTTGACCCAAGGAAAGAAGATCCTAGAAGAACTTGGAGGGGCTTTGCTTTAGGAAGGGGGAGGAGAAGAGGAAGGGTAAATATGGAGACATTTGGAAACAGAGATGCACCTGACTGCTTCCAGTCTCTTCTCTCTGAGCTGTGCCTAGGGCATCACTAGCACATGGTTAGTTTTTGCTATTTCCCTAGCACTGTGCTATGTGCTTGTGGATGCCAACTCATTTATTTTTTAATGACAACCCTGTAAGAAAGATGCTGTTATTAACTTTATTTTTTAGATGAGGAAGCTGAAGCTTAGAATATTAAGTCATTTTTTCTGAGGTTGAATCCCATGTGTGAATCCAGTCTGCGTGTGGTTACTAAATTCGTACTCATAGCCAGTAGGCTGCAGTGCCTCTTTCTGGATATGTGCCCACCTTTGGTACTTCCCGAGGCCCTCCTTAGCCCCACGGTCTGCCTACCCTGGACCTGTCTGCATGATCTCAGGGTGCTTTCTTTCTTGCTGTATTTTGCAGCTGGGGAGGTCATACACATGGCCAAGCAGGCAGGGATGGGAAAGTACCCCTGTTTGATCTGTCCTGGCCCTGAATTCATGAATGAAGAGCTAAGGAGCAATTTAATTGGCAGTGCAGAGCCACCGATGACTTTTGATGAGAGCTGAGCTTTAGGGAGAAGAAACTGACAGCCACCAAGGGATGGACTGGAGCTGGCAGAGAGTGCAGGCAAGAGACAGGTCTCCCGCAGTCCAGGTGAGGCAACAGGTCTGGTAGGATGAGGGGAGGGAGGGCTGAAAAGAGAGGATGGGAGCTATCAGAGAAATTGCTCTTCCCAGAGGCCCTACTGGGGAATATATTTATCCAGCTTCCAAGAGAGCAAATGGAAAAGAATATCTTGTTCATTTAGCACTTAATCAAATCTATATTTCCCAGCTGAGCTTTCAAACGCCCTTTGTAAACTGATGCCAACCCTCTCTCCCCATGTTTCCTTCTCACTCCTTCCCAACTTTCATCCTCCACAACGGGCAGGCTGTTTTTACTGTTCCACAAACATATCGTGATCAATATTATATCTCAGGTTCTGTCCCTACCTCTTAGGATGGCCCCTTTTCCCCATCTATTCAGCAGGCATTGTGTTGATTATAGCTACTCTTCTTTTATTTACGTATTTGTTTATTTATTTTGGTACGGAAGATTGAACCAGGGGAGCAAAACCACTGAGCCACATCCCCAGCCCTTTTTAAAAAATATTTTCTCACTTAATTACTTAGGACCTTGCTAAGTTGCTGAGGATGGCTTTGAACTCACAATCCTCCTGTCTCAGCCTCCTGAGCTGCTGGGATTTCAGACGTGTGCCACCATGCCCGGCTACAGCTACTCTTTATTCTTCTTTCCTCTGAATTCCCCACGCCCTTGAAGGCAAATGTGCATGGGTTAGCTGGTTGTGTGTCTTCTCAAGCTCATTGGAGAATAGCTGGTGACCAGCATCTATTATACTCCCTCCAAGTCCTCCACAAAGCCCAGCCTTGCCTGGAACACATAGTGAGTTTCAGATGCATTGGCTGTTGAAGATTCACAGGTGGAGAACATAGCTTCCATGTGGAGTTTTAACATGCTGAACTTAGTTCTGTCTTAAAACTCAATTTCCAATCAAATGCCTCTTGACTGGAGAGAGGTATTTCAGAAATCAAGCAGAGGTGACTGGAGACAAGATGGCAAGGGAAGGGCAGGTTTGAAGGGAGAATTGTGGTGAGCTTGTGTGCTCTGCCGTACTCCACTCTTCCTTGCTCCTGAAAACTCTGGAACATGTCTGACCTGGATCCCTAAATGTCCTCTTCTTTATTTGGGGGGCAATAGTTAACCCACAGTCAGCTTGGAAGAGACTAAAGCAGTGGAGCAGAATTTACATGCATACTTATGACCAAGTCATTGGTAGTAATTAAGGAAAGTTGCCATCTTTGAAGGAAATGAAGAGTCCATTTGGGGGCTTCGTGACTGGCACAAGCCCATGCTGCATTAGCAGCTCCACTCAGGTGTGACTTCCAAGGCACCTGTTCCCCATGAGCCACACTATGGGTGCTAGCTCAGTGCTTCTTGATTGACAACACATGTTGTTCACATAGCACACCCCTCCCCGCAGTGGGTGCTATTACCGTTATTGTCCCTAGTCTCATATGAGATAACCAGGACACACCTCTGTAAATTATTAGTAATCCCAAGACCACCACGGCCGGGAGGTAGAAGAGAAAGATTTCAACCCAGGCATTCCAGCTTTTCTGTATCTGCTTTAACTGCCATTCTCTGCCATTTTAACCCTTCCTTGTGCGGAGTCTGTTTGAGCTGCCTGGTACTGAAGTCACTAGGTTCCTGGGTCGGGGGCTGGAGTGGTAGGTAAAGGGGATAGAGGAGAGGAAAAAGATGGGGGAGAGATGACAAAAAGCAGAGAGTTGGAGACCAGGACATTTGCCTTTATTTCACCATCTATCCAGGACTTGGCTGGGTATTAGAATTGCCCTTTACCACTTTTAATTGAGGATTCCTCAAAGCCAATCCCAGGTATTTGAAAGTAGCAATTAGATGTTATTGTCCTTGGTCGTTCATCATCTGTGCTCTCTGACAGGAAGGAGCAGATGCTGTGTGAAGATCATGCTGTCAGGGACCTTGTGGAGCAATTTGGGCTTGATGGATGTCACTGCCTCACTGCTTTTCCAGGCAGACAACCCAGGACACGGCAGGGACGAGGAGGTCTCTCATCAGTTGTCTCTTCAATCTAGATGTCTTGAGCCTTCTGGGAGTTTAGCTGCCTAGGTGTTCTCTTACAGGATGCTTCGTTTGGGATGATTTGTCTTTTAATGGTCACAATACCTTTATTTTATTTGTTTATTTTTTTGTGGTGCTGAGGATTGAACCCAGTGCCTCACACGTGCTAGGCAAGCGTTTTACCACTGAGCCACAACCCTGGCCCCTGGAATGATTTTTGGAGTAGATTTTTTCCTTCCTTCCTTCCTTCCTTCCTTCCTTCCTTCCTTCCTTCCTTCCTTCCTTCCTTCCTTCCTCCCTCCCTCCCTCCCTCCTTCCTTCCTCCCTCCCTCCCTCCCTCTCTTTCTTTCCAAATTAACTCCACAGTTCTGGAAGCAGAGCAGCAGTATCTCTTTGTGTGATGAAACTTTTTGCAGGCTAGAATTTTGTTTTTCTTTGAGATGAAGAGCCATTCATTTGAAGGAAATACTTTTCTCTTAAAGGTGGCTCAGAGGGAATCGTTAAATGAAATAAATTAAATAAATAGCCAAGATAGCCTTCCTGGCAGGGCATGGAGCCTGGAGGGATTTGCAAAGCTTCTCTGAAATTCAAACGTTTGGGGTTGGTGTACGCAGTGGAAAAAAAAATGGATTCCTTTTCTATGTAATGGAAAGATCATTCAGTGTTCTCTGTGTCTCCATTCTTTACCCAATTAAGCTGACAAAATACTTCATATTCTTCCTGTTGGGACTCTGATCCTTTGGGCTAAGATATCACAACTTGAAGAGTCCCTTCTTACACAGTGAGAATTGGGACCGGGGAGGGAGTGAGTGTGTGTGTGTGTGTGTGTGTGTGTGTGTGTAAAACACAAAGCTATTGTTATATTATTACCATTGGTTCATAGTCCTAAAAAGAAATCATAAAAATTAAGTTATGTCCAATTATCTGACTTCCTGCTTCATATCTATAACTGATTTGTGATATAACGAGGGTTTACTCTAGGACTCCCTATCTGGAGGGAGGTGGGAGTTGAGGACCACCCCTAGGAGAGAAGAGAGTAGCTGCCTGGGTACGCCCACCTGAGAAGCCAGGCTGTTTTTGCCTTGGCGTCCCCACTGTGGCTTGGAACACGGAAGAAGCAGAACAGAGAGGGAAACGAGAATAAAGAAGCTCCTCACGCCTAATCTAAATTCCCCAGGGAAGATTTTGTTTGTTAATGCTATATAAAACCTCAGTCTGGGCGTGTGTAGGGGGTAACTGTGTAGGCATAATAACTTACCTGGCTTATTAAGGGTGTGATTAACTGCCTTGGTTGTTTGCCTGGTAGAAATGTTTTAAATGAACATAAATGAATTTGTGTTTCAGTTAAGACTGAGGGGAAACGGGAACACCTTGTTTAGGAGGCTCCAATGCTAACTCTGGGCTGGCAACTTCTCAGCCCCGCGGGTGGCCTCCTTCTTTCAGAATGTGCTGGATCCTCCTCCCCACTCCCTCTCTTCCCAGGTAGATCTCACCTGCAGGACCAGACCAAGGGCCAGGCATGCTCACTCAGGAGCAATCTGAGTTCATGAAGTTGTGGCTTGGCTCACTTTTCGGCTCCTGAGTTGGTTTCTTAAGACTAACTTTTGGGAGTTGTGTCCCAGTCCTGGTGGCCAGATCTCTGTGCTGTCCTTTGAGGTTAGATGCTTCCCCTGACAACCTTCCCAACTTCCTTTGACTTACCTGGGCCTCCCTTTTCCAATTTCTTTAGTCCAACATTCCACCCCTGCCCCTTCCATCTTCATGGGACAGAATTTCTGTCTCCCCAACCCATACAGAAAACGAGAGCTCCTCTTCTACTTACAGACTTCCTCAACGTCCGCAGAATGGGTCTGCTCCTTGGTTCCTCATGGTGGGGCTTGCCCATCCTCTCGGCGCCTCCTTCCATGGCTGCATTTATTATACACAACCGCTGTCCTGCGTGCCTTCCTGCGTTGCCTCTAGCTTACTAAATCAGCTTTTCTCACATTCAGCATTTATTTGTGTTTGGGACTCACAATAAGCAGTCATCAGAATCACCTGGAAGGTTTATTGAAACATAGGTGTCTGGAGACCATTCTCAGAATTACCGATTCATGAGCTCTGGGGTCGGGCCTTTGAGTGTGTATTTCTGGTAAGCTCCCAAGGGATGCTGATGCTGCTGGTTTGGGGACCACACTTGGAGAACCATTTGTTAAGGCACTTACTTGACTACATATGCTGCTTGATGGGAGGAGTGTCTACCAACAGCTGGAGCTGAGCCCCTCTAGCCCCATCTCCCTGCAGGAGATAGGACTAGGTGAGGGGTGATGTGCCTTCCTCTCTGGACTTTTTGCACCTACTGTGTAATGAGGTCAATTAGGCTCCAAGTGTCCTGATTTTATTTGTGACAACAACCTGGGTTTCAGGTTAAGAACAAAAAATACAATAGATTTCAGGAACTGATGTGTTAACGAGGGATAGCCAAAGGAAAGTTTATATTTGTTTTAAAATTAAAAGACAGGCATCTTGATTCAGATGTTGCTAGATTTTATTTCCCTGAGTTGGAGGAAGAAAGGAAGAAAGATGTGTTGGTTTGAGGACATGGCCTCAACCTCAAAACCAGGCTGCTGGAGGAAAACATGGAAACGAGATTTCCGTTGTTCCTGCCTGAGGCTGCCCTTAGTCCAGAGCAGGGTCTTGTGTGTGAATAGCTGTGTTCTGGGTTTCCAGCCACTCCACATGGAAACCTCTGTTATGTAAATTTTACTACAGTAAATTTTTTTGTGACTGCCTTATTTCACTTAGCATAATGTCCTCAAGTTTCATCCATGCCACAGCAAGGTCAGAATTTTCTTCCTTTTTAAGGCTAAATAATTTTCCATTATGTACATGTATACCACATTTGGCTCATATATTCATCCTTCAAGAAAGATGTCATTTCCACCTCTTGGCTATTGTGAATAATGGTGCTATGAACTTGGATGCATAAATATTTGTTTGAATTTCTCCTTTCCATTCTTTGGGGGTATATACCCAGAAGTAGAATTTTTAAAGCATGTGGTAATGCTACACTTAGTATTTTGAAGAAACTCCTTGCTGTTCTCAACAATGGGTATACCATTTTGTATTTCCACTAACAGTGCCTGGGGGTCCCAACAGAGGCATTTCTTTTTGAAGCTGCTTTGAACTTATCTGACTTCAGTGGGTTTCTGGTGTAGTCCTTTGTTTTGGGGAAAGTTGAAGAGCTGAGCCGGGTGGAGCCTGGCATTAGATGATACACTTAAAGGGTAGCAGAAGAAAGTGTCAGAGGGGGATGATTCAACACAGGTGAGAACAGGGCTCAGGAACCAGAAAAAGAGGCCAGAGCCCAGCAGTGGTGGGCACACTGCTCAACATGTCCCTTTGGGTTACCAGAACTCTGCCTCCGATGTTGGAATGATGTCTTGCCTTAACTGTAGCGATAGTTCCGCTGGTTTAGGCAGAAACTCCTTGAGGACAGGCCCTGTGGTTGACTCATTTATATTTTCTCCACTTTTCCCATCTGCATTTGCATTTTCCCAGGTCCCTGCCTAACATAATACAGGTCTCGTGCCATTTGGAAATAAGCGACGCTCCCAGTGTAGGGACTGTGATGAATCTGTGTTTGCCTCCTATGCTATGCTATTCAGGTTTGAGCCTCTGGAGCGGGAACATCACTACTTTTACTTTTCAAATATAACATTTCTCAGACGTTAATATGTTGAGTGGTATAAATCCTGAAACAATTAATTCCCAAAGTCCCTCTGCCCAGATAATTCTCTCTGCCTAGAAAATTCTTGATGATGTTAGGAAAAAAAATAAGTAACTAAGGCACATAGCTAGAAAATTCAAATAGTAGGAAAAGGTCCCTCTCCTCAAAGGTAAACATTTAAAATAATGTCTTGTATATCCTTGCAGAAAAATATGCAAATATGTCTCCCTTGCAGAAAAATATGTAAATTTCTTTCCCTTTCTCTGTGTATGTGTGTACATCACACAGATGTATATGTTTTTTTTACACTAGAAGATGAAACTGTACACAGTTTTCCAGATCCCTCTTCTTTTTCTCCTTCATTTAATGGTGTACTTGGGAGACTTAATACAGAATAACCACTTTATTCTTTTAAAGGTTCCACTGTGTCTATTCACTAGATATGTCATAATTTAAGTATCATTAGCATTTTAGGTGGAATTTTAGGAATACTTTTGAATGAGGAAGGAAAGGTTTATAGCATGATGGAAAAACCCAGGTTATGTATGAAGAATGAGAAAAAAATGGGAAGAAGTAGAAATACCTAAAAAATTAAAAAAATTTAGAACAAAAGAAGTAGCATGTCTGGGAGATCCTTTGCTCTGACTTCTGATGGCAGAGATGTTGGATTCTGTGAAATATGAATACAAAGCAACAGTAGGGACTTGAACTTGGTTCAGAATGACCAGAGGGAGAGAATCTTGGCAGCAGCTTCTAATATTTACTAGATTTGAGAAGCACAGAGGGAGGATAGGCCATCTGGACAACAGTTACATTTGTCAAGTCAAGAAGTGACCAAAACACATGGTAGCATCTTATCAGTGGGAATAGAGAAGGAGGCTCTATAAATCTAGAGTGAGTGGAAGAGCAGGGCCAGAGTTTAGGGCAGGAGAGAGATTTTATCACTGCTGATGGCTTTAAGAAAGGGAGTAAGAAACAGTGTTTGCAGCTTAAAGGAGAGATGACTTAATTTGGTAGTAGTCCATCAGTCCACAGAATTAGGTTAATCCTAGGGGAGTATGTGTGCGTGTGAGTCTGTGTGTGCATGTGAGTGTGTGAGTGTGTGTGAAGTGTGTGTGCATATCTATGAATGCCAAAGTTCTGTTTTTAAAGAAAATCAGAAAAAGAGATGGTTACAGAATTTTAAACACCTCTTCCTATTTGTCAAACGCTATGCTAGGTACTTTGTATAGGAACATATGTCTTCTCATTCTATCTATGCACTGTCCTGTGTGGAAGTTTTAATTATCTTCATTTGAGAAAAGGAAACTGAGGTCCCAGGAAGTTATTACTTGACTAGGACATGAAACGAAGTCTGTTTGCCTTCAAAACCCTGTTTCTTCTTCTCATGCTTGAATATTGTGAGATCTTTGGATATATGATGAGAACCTACTGAAACAGTAGGTCTGTTTTGTGGGTGGAATATTATGTGGGGGCAAGACTGAATATCTAAGGCACAATAAAGAAAATCACTACTTCTCAGTTAGTGTTTATGTGTCCAGAAAAATAGCACAGCAGGCATGGGTTGGAGAGCAATCAGGATATTAGCTCTTATTGTTTGCACAGCCACTGATAAGCATGGAGAGAGCTAGCTTTTGGATGTGGGAGAGATTTGCTTTTAAAAAGAGCCACGTCCTATCCAGTAGGGACACCACTTGGAAGATCTATCAGTGATCAGAGGGGTGGGACAGGGTGGAGGTATCCAACAGGGTCAAGGAGCCAGATTTGAAAAACAGAACAAAAATATTGGCCAAAACATGTTTAGGAAAAGGAAGTGACTTTGAGACAAGGGAAAAAAGGGAAGAGAAGCCCCTCAGGGGATCTATCAAGGTTTGGAGGGAGGATGTTCAGATTCCAGAAATAACACTATCAAGAAAAGCAAATGTTGTTTAGTATGGAGAAGAAGAAATCTGGCAGCAGAGTGGAAGTCAGTAAGCAAACCCACACCCCCCTGAAGAGGGTGCGTGATGTAGGGATAACGGAGCTGCCGTGGTCCAAGGGCACCATCCCCTGTCCTATATGAGTGCAGCTGAGGTTCACCCTGCAACTCTTGTCCACACCTCACCACATGTGGAGGATCTGGAGAGCGATGACAGAGAGCCCAAAATGTTTGAAGTCCAACAAAATCATTTCCATATGGAAAGGTCAGAAGAGTAAATAATTTAAACTCAATAAGTGATATCAGAGGGAAAACGTTGACACTCACTTTCAGGTACAGAAAGGTGTATCAAATAAAGCACGTCGACAGTACCAACTGGCTCCATGAAGGAGACTCTAGAGAGAAAAGGGCTAAACCCAGTGTGATGTTGAACTTGATTACACAAAAGAAGACTCCTCTGTCGCAGTGACACCGGATCTGGAAGAAGTTATGAACACTCATTCTCTAGAGAAGATGATGACATTAACTATACAAAGAGGATGTGTTTTCAACTCTCTTGGATACGTTAGGGGAAATTTAAAAATATTCTTCGTTTACTTTTTAGGCTTTGGCCAGGTTGGGAGGGTGACAAACTCATGCAACTATATTTAGAAAGAAGGTATTAGAGCAAGCAAGTTCCGCTCATTGAGAATTGATAATTATCAGGAATCTCAAAGGGGAGTCTGTTCATGCAGGGCCTCTCCAGAGGAACTGAAAAATTCTGCAAGTACATATGAATATTAACTTTTTGTATGTGCCACATAGGACAGAACTTTCTATTCTGAACTGAACCTGCACAGCCCTTGAGGGTCACCTTCTCTCATGGTGGCCATTTTCCAGATCTATGTATCACGCAGGCACAAAACAATCATAATCATTAGTCACACTTGAAGATAAAGTTGTATGTGTTAAGCTGTTTGTATTCTGCTGCTTAAATCTCTTATTGTTTTAATAATTTAAAACAAACTTTATTTATATTTTCATTACATGAGTATTGCGTATCTTTAAAACCAATCAATGGTAATTAAAGTCAGGTTAGTGGTTAATTTTAGGAGGTGTCACTGGGAGGGGGAAGAGGGAGCTGTGGGAAGATATAAGTAGCCTCTGTCTGGGCAGTGGTCACTTGAATGTAAACAGATGTAAATATACAGAGAACTGTGTATTTGAGATTTGTGTTCATTATATAAATTATACTTCATTAAAAATAAGCAAATGCTACTCCTCATAAAATATTTTAAAATACAGAAAGGTAGAAAGAAAAAAAAAGCCATTAATTATTCAGAGAATATCTCTGCTAACCCGGAATATTGAATTTTTAGTATTTTGTTTTCAATGTAAATTATCTACAATTTGAGTTTACAACACATATGCCGTTTCTATCTCTTTCCCCCCAACATAGTTAGCAACAACATCATGTAATTTAAAATTATTGAAAAATGTTGTTATCCCCTAAGATGCTGGTGTTGAACTGGGGGTACCCACAGGCATAGGGACATAGTAGTGATGTGCTGCTGAGCTGTTGGACCCTGTGTGACTAGGTGGGCGCTCTGCATGAGTGACACATAGATTGGGCTGAAGGTATGGAAAGATGAGGGGCTTGAGAACTTTTGGTTGGCAAGGGGAAATTAATTTGGGGATAAAAGGGTGTGCTAGGTTCTAGAAGACCTGACAAGGTAGTCAACAGAGTTTTGGCATTCTGAGAGACGCTTCTAATATAACAAAATCTAGAACATGCTCCACTAAGGGGCAGAAATGAGGACCTTGCCTGAGAACTTTCCTCTTGGTGTCATTAGTGGATTATAGGTGAGTCTAGATACTCATTTCTTAATCCCCCCAGGTGTCTGGGTGAGACCTCTGTGGCTGGAGCTCCCATGCCCCAGGCAGCATTTTCTATATGTGTCACAAGGTTAAAGTGGCTGGGAAGTCCTGCCCCACATGACAAACTCTCTCCCTTACAAACCTCTGTCTGTGGCAAGAGTGAGTGTACGCCACCTGGGTGTGACCACCCCCTAGGGTATAAGTCACTAAGCAGTCCTCCCTGAAGATTTGTAACTCTCCAAGGGAGTAAGAGTAGCATATTAAAAATGTCTTTCACATCTCAGCACAATTTGTCCTGACAAGAAACCTAAAAGGTAGAGGTATGATTTTGTAACTGAAGTACTCCAAGGTCAGAATGGCTGATGGTTTGCCCAAAGTCACATTATTAGTAGGTAGCAGAGTTGGGGTTTAAATCCAGTTTTTTTTTACCCCTCTATCTGGCATTTTTACTATTCAAATGGGTATTAATTCTTATTTTTAACAACTAAAAACTTTTTTTTCACCCAAATGTTGAACAGAACCATGTTACAGAGAACACATAAACATGGAGCTTCTGTGGTTCAAAAGGGAGTAGGGCACTCTGGGACGCTTCAGCACAGCCCTCCCCTGGTCCTCCTTGATTACTTCTGAGTCACTTCTTTGGAACTCACCACTGGAGCCATCCATCTTTCAAATGCTGCCCTCTCCCACGTTGCTCCGTCATTGTTAGGCAGCAGTCCCTCATTATCCAGATATGGAACACCTAGAAAAACTTAAATTGAGCAACAAGTTTGCCACATATGGTATTTTGTTCACAGAATTGAAAACTTGGGACTTAATAGGTTAACAAGCAGAAATCCCGTCCTTTTATCCCAGGTTGTTCAGTTTGTAGTAACAAAATACCTTCGGCCCAGCAATTTATAAACAACAGAAACGCACTGTTCACAGTTCTAGGGTCTGGGAAGTTCAAGGGCAAGGTGCCTGCAGACCAGGTGTCTGGTGAGGGCCTCTTCTTCCCAGATGATGTCTTTCATCTGAGGCCTCACGAGATGGTGGTGAAGGGGCAGTTTTCTTCAAGCCTCGTTGATAAGGGAACCAGAACGCTTATGCTCTCTCTATCACCCCCCAAAGGCCCACCTTAACCCCACCATCATGCTGGGGGTTAGGTTTGGACATGAATGTGGAGTGAGGGAGGCACCAACATTGAGCTCAAAGCATATCGTTGATTTTCAGTTTTTGCAATATTGATTTTGGTTTATCCTTTTATCTACTGATTCAGTTGTATTGTGTAGTTCCTGAAGGGATGGTAAGGGTTATACTGTCCTGAGCTTATACATATCTGATCCCGTCTTAGGTTCCTATTATGCAAAATTAATAATTTGGCTTGATATAAAAATTCATGTTTACCACCTTTCAACCTCAAAACTCTAGCTCTTTCGTGCTGCAAATGAGTTAATCACCTTCTGTGATTTTGCTGGCTTTCTAATTAACTTGTCTGCCCAGATTTTTTTTTAATATTTATTTTTTAGTTGTAGCTGGACACAATATCTTTATTTTATTTCTTTTTATGTGGTGCTGAGGATCGAACCCAGGACCTTGCACGTGCTAGGTGAGTACTCTAAAGCTGAGCCACAATTCCAGCCTGTCTGCCCAGATTTTGGTAGGGTGTTTTAGTTTGTTTTTATAATTAAAAAATATAACAAAAGTCTATTGTTGTCTCTTTATGATTTTGTTTGTAATGTGGTAGCTCCTTTCAACATTCAAGCCTTTTCTCAGGCTCACAATATTTTCTATAACTCTATCTTCATTTATTTCTTTTTTTCAAGAGTTATAGGCTTTTCTACACACGTATTTTTAATTATATGAAAGACTAAAAACAACCTAACACTTTTCTCATTATTTTCATCTATATGTAATTTTCCTGCAAATTCCAGGAAAGTGTTTCAAGTGTGTCCTCCACATCATTCACTCAATTTCCCTCAGCTTTGAATATCACTTTTCACTAGTGCCAGTAGACATGTAAATTTTTATATTGCATTTAAAATTTTTCTTGCATTCCTTGCTTCAAGGATTAATTGTCATCTCATTCTAACTTCTTATCTCAGTCTTTTATTTTTTATACATTTTTTGTCCTTATTACATAATCTTTCCCTTTATCATTTTTTAAAGGATGACAATTCATTTAGTTTCTCTGACTCCTTTATGGGTAAGCATTCTGTGATTGTCATCTATGCAGACATCAGAGAAAACTGTGGAGTAATTAGAATAAAAGAAGAAGAAAGTGAAGGATGGATCTTTATTAGGTAGCACTGGATACATAGAATTGGGAAATATGATACAGCCACAAGAAAGCTCTAAGTAGAATACTTACTGCATAAAAGACATGCAATAACTGGCTGCTCTTAATGCTGTTAATTTTTTCGTGTGATTTTGTCCACGCAATCTCATTTAACAACTTAAGGCATTACCATTCCTGATTTATAAATGAGGTTTGAAGGTTAAGTGATTTTCTCAAGTTCATGCAGCTAGTTGATGTTAGAGTCAAACCTTCTTTCAGTCACCCGGGGAGATCATCTGAAGCCCAGCAGTCATCTGGAGACAATGTAGTTTAATATCCTCGTGTCCCAGACAAATAAACAAGCCTAAACAGGAAGATGATTGTTAAGGTTTTATAAGTAATGGTAATGTCTGGACCAGAACTCACTGCCCCATAAATAAATCTTTTTTTCTTCCCTCTATTTATAGAAATCTCATAGCAAACAATGACAAGCTATTTGGCTTTATTCTTCCTTCCACAGAAACCACCCCCCACTGACTGGGCTGAGGTTTCTGTCTGCACAGCATCCCTTCCTTTGGGAAACCATCCTGCTCCTATTCCATTAGTTCTGGCAAGACTGTCAGTCATGGTGGCTGCCCACCTGTCTGCATACATTGCATATAAAAGGTGCTTTATAATAAAAAAATTCCCTTTTTTGTAATGATGTATGTTAATGGGGAAAGGGGTTGACTAGTAACAATAATAGTTATGATAATAATGTTTACAGAGTAAAAGAAATGAAGTATGTCTTTGTGAGAGAGTATTGGATGAACAGAGCTGTGAAATGTCACATATAAAGAAGGGAATGTACTGCTCTTTTTCTGCCTTTTCCCTTATATCAGAAAAGGTGTGTGTGAGAGAATGCATGCCTACTGTGTCTACCTTGAGGACAGAGAGTGGTATGGTTGTGTCTGAGAAGTGATGCTTCTAATAAAAATATTCCTTTTCCCTTATCTTTTCTTCCTTAACCTACTTAGGTTAATACCAGCACCTATATTTTCTATAGATTATAATAACACTTTATGCCATGTGTTTTCCTGAGTCCTTGAGTATATTTTTTGAGCCAAAAGTAAAAAGAGAATATGCTTTAGCCATAGAAGAAGAAAGATAAATCAAAATCAGAAGCAACACTCCCCATAGACTTGAAAAATTTAATGGTTTGATCCAAACAAATTAAGTCCAATTCTGCATGTGAAGTAACTCCTGACACTCATGTCAAATTTTGTGGAGCCATGGTGACTTAGGAACCAATTTAAAAATAGTAACTGAGAGTGACATCTCCATGTGCTAACAACTGGTGAGAACAGTATAGAACCCAGAAATTCCGAGGTGTGGTGTGTCCCTACCCTCTGAAGAAAGTCACACTGAGGGAGGGACAGAGTGGTTTAGTGGCATGCCCTTTTGTGCAGTAAAAATTACGCTTCTTGAGCTATAATGGAAGCTTAGTCATTTGGACCCCTGGGGGGCAAGGGCTATAAGTAAATGGTGGCTTCTGTGCAATTATCCTGTGCTCACCACCAGAAATGATGGCATGGAGGAGGAGGAGGAGGAGGGGGAGGAAGGAGAGGGGGAAATTAGCAGTCTTATCTTGCATTGCATGATGCCCTCCTGCTGGGAAATGGGTTGCCTTGGAGGTCAGAAGAGCCAAATAGACCTTCCTCCATGACTCAGAGCTCCCCTTGCCCTTGCTGTAAAGGCTCAGTTTTCCTGCTGAAGTGCTGTGCCCAACCCCCTTGAGAGTGAGCAAGCCCCTTAGTAGATAGATGGAGACCAAAGCTATGTCCACTCCACCATGACAAGGGTCTGTGATAACCACCTGTCCTTGGCTGCCCTTTCCCTCCTTCTTCCTCATATATTTTGCCAAAGTATAACAAATACCAGGTATGATGAGCTGACTTGCTATATGCCCACATTCTTACGTTGAAGTCCTAACCTCTAAGACCCATGGAGATAGAGTCTTTAAAGAGGGAATCAAGTTAAAATGAGATCATCAGGTTGGACCCTAATCCAATACAATTGGGGCCTTTATAACACAGAAGAGATCAGGACACAGACACATACAAAGGGAAGACTGTGAAGATATAAGGAGAAGACAACCAACAGCCAACCAAGGAGCAGGGACCTAAAAGAAACCACTGTTGCTGACACCTTGATCTTGTGATCTTCTAGCATCCCGAATTGTGAGAGAGTAAATCTCTGTTATTAAGTCACTCAGCCTGTGATACTTTGTTATAGCAGCGCTAGCAAACTAATACACCAGGATTATTTTTTAATCTCATCCCATCTATGCTAACCATGGCCTTGGAGGGTCCACACACTGGCGGAGTCTAAATGGCCCACACCAAGACCCCTGGCACATGTACATACAGCACATGGCTCTTCACTTGGGGCCCATACATTTCCAAGTGCCAGGCGACAGAGTTATTATTTTCTTCACATTAAAAACGTCAAGCTGATCAAAGAAACAAACACTTTTAATGAAACATATGTGGGACACTTAGAAGGAGAAGATTTACAATGTGTCTGCTGTGAAACCAGAAGGCTTATGGAAAGTGTGAAGTAGGAGGAGAAAGATAACGGGCTCTGATGCCAGAGGAGACATGGCCTAAATATTAAACAGAAGGAAAAATAATTCCCGTCCATAAAATCACAATTCATTTCCGTATCTAGCATAAATCACTAATATACACAGAGGACATTTTCATCTAACCACACTCAGTTCTTTCCACACCCATCATAATAATGTGCACTTTGATCTTGAGGAAGGAAATTAAATTCAGACATTGAGATATAAAATTGTCATGATTGCTTCAAAACCCCAACTTTTAAGCATACCCTCTCCCCCCATTTGAATTTTAGGGGTTGAAAAATGTGGGTCTATTTGCCTAGTTTTAAATATTAGACAGTGTCTTAACTTACTTTTGCAATTTTTAAATCTATAATAAAATCCTGCATAAAGTTTGGTGCTTCTTATGAAATGAAGATAAAGATTCTACTTTGGAATACTCGTGTGACCGACATTAAACATGGTGTCATCATATATTTTAAATGGCATGAAATCTGGTTTTTAATATTTTGACTAGATATTAAGTTAATATTAATCATACATTTCCGGAGGCTTTCAAAGTGTTTGGGAGGTTGTCTATATGTGATTTTTAGGGAGCATAATGTGTGCACACACACATTTTCTATAGTCTTCCAATTATGACCAACACCTTATATTTCTTGTGATATTTATAAGATTTTTCTCACCTTAAAATCAGATTGGAAATATCCACAACCTGCCATCCGTATTCTCTCAAATTTAGGTTTTCCTTTCCTGTTGGCAGTTTCAAACTTAGGCTAGACACCTGGTGGCAAAGGCAGGATGCAGCCAGGATACAGAGCACAGCTCCGATTGGCCTCTGGCTGCCTCTTCACTCCTGCTTTGTCCTGTCTCAGGTGGGTTCCCGGGAGAGGGGTCTCTGACCTTCTCCAAGGAAAGAATAAAAGGCTGTTCTTTTTCTTCTTCTAAAAGCATGAAAGTTATCAGGGAGCAGGGTCCTGAGTGAGGAACCAGAGAAGGGGTGTATATCATTTGAGAGAGCATGTGTGGGAGTGTGTGAATGAGTGTGTGTGTGTGTGTGTGTGTGTGTGTGTGTGTGTGTGTAAGGGAATGTATAAGTGTCTGAGTGAGTGTGTCTGGTTGCACAGATGAGACTGGAGGTATGGAGATGATCTGGGGTGACTCCCCTCCTTGGGCTTCAATGAGGAGAGCCCAGGGGGCCTTGGTCTATCTTTCCAGATCCAGGACTGGGAGTGGAGGGGATGGGGTGAATGGCTCCCCTTCATGCAGCCTGCCTGATGATCTCCCTTCAGAGGGATAGCCCAGCCTACAACGGTACCTAACTAGCCAAGGCAACCCTTCTTTCTTCACATCTTTGTTTTTATCTGAAATTAAGTCATTTGTTCCCAAGTTGTGGTCCACATGTCTCTGAGGGTCACAGAGGTGTGAAGGTGAGAAGACACTAAGCATGGCTCTGGACAGACTCTTTTGATGTGGAAATAGGTTTGAATTATCTTGTACAGTCCTCTTGGGATTCATAAAACAAAATTTATTGTAAACTACTGCAAAATTCGGGGAAATTATTTTTGCTCATGGTTTATTTCCTCAAATCTATGGGTTCTAAAACACAACTTTCATCTCTTGGAAATCTGCAGATTTGTTTTTTGACTTTGGAACAGTTCTCTCCATGGAAGGGGTGGTCCAGATCCCTTATATGTCCCCTGCATCTTGGTTATGTGAGCATAACTCCAAACCCAGCTAGTCTGGGGTCACTGGTCAATGAGAACAAACTAGTGTTAAAGGCATAATGCATGAGATAGTTAAGGAGGTGGTTTCATCCAGCTGTTGCAATAAAGAGAACATCCATCAGTAAAGAATGTCTCAGGGAAGAGAAAGGAGGAGGAGCCTAGGAGATTATGGAGGTGGGGAAACAATGGAGCCATTCCCGAGTCTCATGGAACCTGGTGGGAGAGAGAATGCACCTTATCTAGAATATGGAAGAACAGGATGGTGTCTTCTTGTAGCTCTTTCCATAAACAAAATGGTGCAGGGGAGAGATATTTCTAGGAGCCTCTTCTGAGTTCAAAGACACTAGAACTAGTCAGCTGGTATGCTGTTCTCAAAAATTGTTACCCTAACTCTCTCCACACTTCTAAATTTTAATAATTCTGACCATTGCATTTTCTATTCATGGTTGTCTTTTCACATGTGTAGCCCTAATAGAGCAGGAACCCAGATGGAGCTTCAACATAGTGTGTGCTAGAAAATTTTTTTCTATTTATTCATTGACTCAAAAACTAGAGAGTTTTTGAGTCAATGAATAAATAGAAAAAAATTATACCATATACATCATTTTGAAAATTAATTACTAATGCTATAGCTGGCAAGAGTTTGATAATCCCATTTAGCAAGTTTCCCTAAAAGTTTAACTGCAACTAGAAATTCTAAGCCCCCCCCAAAAGAATGTGGCTAGATAAAACACAAAGATAATGAAAATAATCCCACCCCCCAATAATTCTCTTAATGCCCAAGGTCCTCCACTTATTGAATCAATGACATTCAATGAATTAGCCAAAAACAAGTCAATAGGGGGCATAAACAGGTGTTTTACATTCACAAAGAAGAAAAGAATTTGGAAAACTGAATTTTTCAATTGTAAGACTAGAGCTTTTTGAAGACGAAAAAGGGTTTTGATCTCCCAAAAGCTAACAATCTGCAGGACTCAGGGTTAGAGATTACAATTCAACCAGAGAGATGTCTGCTAATGTGACAGAAGTTTTCTGGTCCCAAATGAGATTCATGCTGAACAGGAAATAGAAAAAACAGGAAGCAAATGAGAGCAGAAGAGTTTGGATGTAGGTAGATTTAGATGGCATGCTCCCTTCCCCTCAGACCAAACCCTAGGCTGGGGACAAAATTCTGTGAACCATAACTTTTAGGAACCCCAAAACAGGATTAGGGGTTCTCCAAACATTGGGCTGGAGGTAAGATAATCAACATTCTTATGGAGAAGACCCTGTTTCAACATAGGTTTGAAACAGTCAGTTAGAAACGGTCGTGGGACATGTGTGCAGAGGGGGTTTATTAGAGTTCCCTGAGTCTTCTCCAACACAGGTGAGGCAGAAAGAACATCGGAATTTCCCTGTGCGAAAGGAGAAGGACTTTTGCAAACCTCAAGAGTTCAGTGGTCAGGGCCCTCATTTCCATGGCCCCTTACAACCTCCCGGGAGGAGTCCTGGCAGTGATCCATGTGGTTCCACATTCACAATTGTAAAAATTTTTAACGCAATCAATTAAGACCACTGTCTTTTTCCATTCCAACTTCCCCTCAGCCACACTTCCCTTTGTGTCAGATGGTGTTCATTGAGGACGATAGTGAGCCATAAACAAGTGGATGGGGAAGGACAACTTACAGGGAGGACATCAGACATATACATCAAAGAGGGTCCCACAGTCCTGGTCACAGGGAACTTTATCAAAAGAACCATCTGGAAAATGGGAACTGGTATGCCAGAACTCCCCCTGCCACAGTTAAATATAACCCCTTAAAGGAACTATTGTTTCAAGATCAAGTCACACCCTCCCCTTGTGACCAGGTCTTCACACCCCTCCCCTTGTGACTAGGTCATTATGACCTTCACACAGGAAATTTGCTGAGGGCTGTAGAAAGGGTAATAAACCACTTAGAGCAAGAATGTGAACTAAGGCAAGAACAAAGGAATCCGAAACTCTTACAATCCCTGGACTCTGTAAGAGCCGCCCATTCATTCTCTCCAGAGAGTGTCTGATCTGCTCAGTGCCTGGACTGTATGCTTACCTCTCGTATCCCACTATCTCTAATAAGCTCCTACCTGTTACTCTGTGCAACTTTCTTGATCCTGTGGGATCACAAGTACCTGTGGCCATGAACCCCTGTGGTCACTTTGGCTCTGTTGGCAGGTCTCCTTTGCAACAGTGTTGGAGTAACCATTGGCATATTTTGGAAGAGGAAGTTAAGAATACATTTATATTTGAATTTAGTTGGATATATTTTCATGGTTCCCATCATTTCTGTGTATAATTGTGTTTGCTAGCTATCCAAGTATTCACATCGGTGCCCCAAATCCTCCTACCATCTACTATGCCCACTCTCGCAGAGGTGGAAAGTGTGGCTTGGATGATGCTCACAGGAACAGGAAGAAAACAGGAAGCAGACGCAAAGCAATCAATCCTTTCTGCCCCATTTCCAGTCTTCTAGAACTCCTCTGGCAAAGCCTATCAGGAAGCCAAGGTCTAAAGAGAAATATGATTTGCAGAGTTTCAGCTTTAATATTGTGATACAGTGTTTGGGAAGAGATGATTGTATAATAAAACATTTGGCTGGCTTGTCCCTGAATTCTGGAAGTGATACTCCAATTTCTTGGGATTTCCTGAGTCAATAGTCAGGCTTTTGCTATTCATGAGCCTCTTGGATCACACCTGAGTTTAGGCTAATGAGGTTACTTGATGGGGCTGTTCACTAGAAAGATCAACCAAGGAATTAAGGGCAGGAGCTTTAAGCCAATCTGATATCCAGGCAGGAGAGCAGGGTTGGGGATTGAGTTTAACCACGTGGCCAATTATTTAATCAACCAGACCTTTTAAATTAAACTCCAATAAAAACTCTGGTCGCCAAAGCTCAGAGCTTACTGCTTGGTGAACACATCAATGTGCCAGGCAGTAATGTACTCGGATTTCGTAGACTAAGAGATCAAAAGCTCCAGGTTGGGACTTTCCCAGACTTCCCCTATGTGTCTCTTAATTTATCTTTTCCTGATTTGTATCCTTATAAGGAAACTATGACTGTAGGCGAGGTGGTTTCCTGAGTTCTGTGAATCATTCTAGCAAACTATTGGGCATGAGGGAGGTCATGGAAATTCCTTGAATTTTTAGCCAATTGGTCAGAAATGTGAGTGGCCTGGGCACCCCTGAAATTGGGACTAACATATGAAGGTAATCTCCTTGGGGACCCTGTCTTTAAACCTATGGAGTCTGATGCTAACACTTACTACTTCAGAAATGTTGCTCACGGGTTTTGTGAGTTCAGAAACTCGAGGAAGGCTCTTCTTTGCTTCATGATGTCTGGGTGTCAGTTAGTGTAACTTCAGTGGGACCACTTTCAAGATGGAGTCTTCACTCACATGTCTGGTATTTGGACTGGGAGCTCAGTTTAGACTGGAGATTGGGAGCTGAATGTTGGGCTCATCTGGGACTGTTGACCAGCACGTCTACATCAGGTCTTTTTGGCTTAGAAGTCTCAGGGAAATTGAATGACTTACATGCTGGCTTTAGGATGTCTAGTGGACAACCTCTAGTGAACAAAGGGAAAGTGGTCTTTGAGGTCACATAGCATCACTTCTGTTGTAGTCCACCAGTCACGGCTGTCAGGCCATCGGATCCAATGAGAAAAGACAGATCTTACTGTCTCATCACAGTGTCAAATAATTGGCTGTGTTTTAAATCTGCCTTACATAGTATCCAAAAGGTTATTGGTGTGATAAAATTTGATGTAGAGCAGCTCAATTATAGCCTTTAAGAGAGACTCACAACTATGTACAGTTCAGGCCCAATATCAGGTGACTATACCATTAATACAAAGGTGTTATATTTGAAAATAATTCCAATAATACACTATAAAATGTAAGCAGGAACCATATTGCCTTGCAACTATATTCCTGTAACTCTTTCTTGACTAATCTTTCTGAGGGCAGGTCTCTGTGTGGTTCATTATGTGGTTCATTATGATACTCCTAGTGCCTGGCGTTATATTTGAAACATAGTAGGCAGAGGAGACAGCTGAGGTATTATAAAAATTATTAAGATTTGTTTTGTGGATATCATATGACCTCTGTGCACTTGAGAAAAATGTGTATTTTGCTGTTGTTGGGTGGAATGTTCAGTATATGTCTGTGAGGTCTAGTTGCTCCATAGTATGTTCAAGTCCTTTCGTCCTTTTTGGTATTCTTTTTGTTCTATCCATCCTTGAATGTGAGATTTTTTAGTTTCCTGTTATTGTCAAGTATCTATAACTGTCTTCAAATTTGTCAGGTTAGCTTCACATATCTATGAGCTCTGATGTTTGGCGCATTTATGTTACTAGTTGTTTTATCTTTTTTAAAATTGATCCTTTTACCAAATATGATGCCTTTCTTTGTTTATTTGTCTCTTGTAATTGTTTTTAACTTTAATTCTTTGATATTACTATAGCCACAACTGTTCATTTTTGATTACTCTCTGCATAAATTTTCTTTTTTTTTTTAATTTAACAATCCTAATTGGCTTCATTTTTAATTTTAAAATCAGGTAACTTCATTCCATAAAACAGAATCAGTTTTCCTATGAGCCAAGCACTCATCAAAAATAATTTGATGAATTAACATCAGATTATTTATTTTTCTTACACAAAATAAGGACAAGGGAACTTAACTATCTCGCCAGTTGAGAATGGCTGTTCTCCCTCCAATCCAGATTTCTCTTGGAGGACCAGAGGTGTCAGTTGGTTTGATTGACTCCATGTTTGTTTGTTTTTTCCCCCTGGAATATTGTCTCTGTTGGAAAACTGGCTTCACAAAGAAGGTGGCAGCAGGAAAATTTCAGAATCCAAAGCTTAAAAATAAGTCTTGGGCAGTGTGGGGTTATTTTCTGTCTCTAGCGGGGGGGATCATCCGGTGTCCAAGGCCTAGGGACAGAGGCAAAGTCCCAGCCGCCCATCTAGGAGATGTCACTCTCAGTAGCATCTGGTGTCCTGACCTGTGCTCGCCCAGGATGACGGTGGGTAAGGAGCAACAGGTCACAGGGGCCCCCTGACCCTCTGGGAGACAGCGCTCTCCCTGGGCAGACCCCGGGGCTGAAGGTCAGAGGCCGGGGGAGAATCAATGACTGTCCCCACCTGTGGTCCCTGAGGTCCTGGGGCAGGGATGCAGGAGGCAGCCAGTGTCACAAGACGTTCCTGTCCCCAGCCAGGCCGGGCACCTGACAAAGCGAGGAGAAAAACGCTGTCCCTCCTCAGGGCCTGGCCCATGTGCCTGGTCTCACTTCCTCCCCGGCACCGCCTGGAGGGGGAGGAAGTGACACCCAGGGGAAGGCCGGGAAGTGAGGCCACCATCACGTTCAAGTTCAGGGTGCGACAGCTCAGACTGCCCCCCAACAGGCCCCATACTCCGCCCCCCTTCATGGGCCACGTCCCTTCTGAGAGTCACGCCCTGCCCTTTATAGGCACAAGAACCCAGAAGTTCCAGAGACATGTCCATGTTTAGGCCCTCGGATCCGGAAGTTCCAAAGGTGCACATCCATGTTTAGGCGCCCGGATCCGGAAGTTCCTCAGGTGTGTGTCCATGTTTAGGCTCTAGGATCCGGAAGTTCCTCAGTCCTCCATGTTTAGTCTGTAGCATCTGGAAGTTGCTCAGACGCACGTTCATGTTTAAGCCCCCAGGTCCGGAAGTTCCTCAGGTATCCATGTTTAGGCTCTGGGATCCAGAAGTGCCTCAGGAGTCCATGTTTAGGCCCCAAGATCCAGAATGCCTCAGGCATCCATGTTTAGGCCCTCGGATCCTGTGCATAAAATTTCTTTTTGCATCTTTTTACTTTCAACCCTTGCATGTCCTTAAAGTGAATTTCTTGTAGACAGGATATAGTTAGATGAGCTCATCTTTAAACATGAGGAAGCAGATTAAGAGAGTTTAGGTAATTTGTTGAGATAGCAATAAGTGGTGCAGTGAGATTTCTTGAAGAGTCTGGACAACTCTGAATTAGTACAGGCAAAGGTAAAGGGTAGGAAGGCATATCTAGGAGAAAGTACGGCATAAGCAAAGATCCAAAGGCATGAGAAACGTGGTTTGTATGAGTGTGTGGTGCCATATCCAGGAATACTTTGGTATTTTGATGTGTGAAGGGTCAGCACATGAAGCCAGAGGCATGAGCTGGACCCAGATCACCAAGAATGTTGAATCTTAGGCTAAAGGAACCTAGATTTCATCATGGGAGTGATTGGGACCACTTCAATAGGAAAGACAAGCTCAAATTCATATTTGATAACTTTTTAAATATTGCATTCTGGAGAGTGAAATCAAGAAAGAGAAATGAGAGAGGGGAAGATGGTTAAGAACTCTTGTAATAATGTGTAGAAAGAAGATGAGATCCTGGAACAGGGTTTTTGTATCAGTGTCTTCTCTCAGGACTTCCTAAGGCTGGCTTCAGACCTACAAATGCTCCCACCATGTGACATTAGAGACAAAGACAACTTAAAATGATAAAGCACAAGCTTATGTGCATGCAAAATAAAAAAGATTTTGTATTACAAAAATTTATGTATATTCTTTGAAGTTGAAATTTTTCTCCTGCTCTATTTGCCTCTAATTCATTGGTGTTCTTCACAGGAGTTGGTATGCCCTTTGAGTAATCTAGCACTGCATATCAGCAGTGATCAGCTGAACAGGCTGATAGATCATTGTCTCGGAGAGATGAGCTTATTGGCATTATTGGTATTGATTATTGTAGTCATCCTCTAAATTATGAGAGCACGTCTCTACAAGCTAAGCCCAAGATGCAAAAGCAGAGCACTTCAGAGTAGATGTTATACTGATCAACAATTTGGAGCCAGATTACCTGAGTTTATATTCCAGCTTCATATGTACTACTTTGTGACATTGGACAAGATATGAATAAAGAAACAAAGAAAGAAACAAATAAACAAACAGCAACAACAAGACCTCTCTGTGTTTCAGCTTCTCCATCCACAAAATGGGGTCATTGCCTGCCTCCTTGTTTGTTATAAGAACTAAGGGATCAGTGTCTTATGAAATAATTAGTGTAGTGCTTGGCATATAGTAAGCATTGGATAAGCAGTAGGTCAGGGGTCAGTCCTCTCTTCCTGGAACTCAACCAGTCCTAGGGCTCTAAGGTACTATTGGCACATTAGTGACTTTGATATGTTTAGTTCTGATTTTTCTCTGAGTGCCAGGATTGAAAGTCCAATTGTTTATTGGACAGCTCCTTATTTCATGATGAAAGTTTGAAAAAAATGAGTTAATAGTACAGGCAAAAAATGATGGGTCATGACTCATCTAACTTTGTCACTAACCAGTATGTGACTTTGGACATCTCAGTTTTGTCATCTGGCCTGGATGGTCTATGAGCTCCCTTCAACTCTGCTTCCTAGAGGTAAAAGTGAATTGCAAACAATTAAAAGCACAACACAAATTGACGACTTTTTAAAATATTTTACTCTACCCAGTTGTCCCTGCAAACATGGTCCCTTGGTGCTCCAAATACTAGACTGGTTGGTCTTGTAGGTGAGCACTGTGGTGGTGGCTTCCTGGTGCAGCAGTAAGAGCTCAAGTTCTGGAGTTAGGAGTAGAGGTTAGGTCTACTTCTAGCTCCACCACCAGTCTGGCCGGGCAAAGTTATTTAAACTTTGTAACCCTCCATTTCCTCATATAAGCTCATCTTGTATTCTTTAGGATGCATTTGGATATGAGTAACTGACAACCAGACTGAAAGTGGCTTAAAGAGTAAAGACATGTATTACCTCAAAAAAACTCTTTATGTGGAGGTTCCAGGGTTGGTTCAGCAAAACCACATTGACTTTTCTTGTTTTTTTCCTCAAAGTCCAAGATGACTGCTACAGAATGATTTCAGAAGACAGGAAGCATGGAATCTGGCTTTTCCTTGTCCAACTGCTTCTTTTGTAAGACACCAAAATCTTGCTAAAAGACCCCAGCCAAAATTTCCTCAGGTTCCCCTGGACAAAATTCACTTCCTGTTTATGCTTTAGCTGCAAGAAATGCTGGGAGGGCCAGCTTATGTATTTGCAGCCCCTATCAATTGGAGGTTGTCCTACCCACAAGAAGGGGAGAGGGCAAGTGGCTTTTGAGAAGAGATGCCCAGTGATGTTTGCAACAAAAATGTAGCTTTGAGGATTATGAAAATCACATGGATGAGTGAATTTATTTATTTAATTTGTTTAAATTAATCTTTAAGCTTATCCAGTGCTTATATAGGGGTTAATATATGCCCAGAACTTTTAATATCAGATCATTGACTCCTCATAACTCCATGGAGATGAACTGTTAGGATTAGTGTTTTACAGATGAAGAAACTGAGGTAATGAGAAATTAAAATAACTGGTTAAGAACTCATAACCTGTAAGTGGTAAACATAAGACTCAAATCTGGCTCTAGAGCCTAAATTCTTGATGCCTGTAACAATGTCTTTCCAAACTGTGTGTTCAAGCATCTCATGGGACAGCCTGCTAGTAAATACTGGTTTCCCGTCCATCCTCTGATTCTTCCAGAGAGCATTTGAATATCAGATGGAAAGGAACATTGAGTATAATATACTCCTTGTATTTCTTCCTCCTACCCATTCTGATTTTTCTCTGTTTAGTTTTTCTCCTCTGGAATATTCCTGTCAGTTTCAAAACTATGTATGAGATCTATTCCAAAGTTCTCACCCCCACTTATTTTATTGGTTTTAAGATGTATATTAAAAGGGTGATCTTATTTTCACTCCTAATTTTTGAAAGCCCAGACCAAAGGAGAATAAATATGTTCTGTTTCTAAAGATGAATAGAAATGGGTTGCTGGAGAGAAGACCAACAAGGCCTGATGGAATTCGTCTTCGAGCATTTCTTGGGAAGATGCAGTTTATAATGTTGAAAGAACTTCACAATGACCTGGTCTTATAGGATTGATTTCAAATAGGGTCTTTGGAGCATATTACTAATTAACCAGACCTGGATGGCATTCCAGAAGGGCAGGACTTTTATTGACTTCTGCAAGATTCACACACTGATGGAGAGGCATCAGCAGGGGCATCGTTTGAAGGGTCCCCTTGTCTAAGGACATGAAGGAATTGAGCCCAGCATGTGTGACACAAAGCAGTAACTCAGGAAGGAACAGGAGAGGACTCTTGCAAGTTTCCTAGCTTGGAACACTGAAAATCTAAAAACAAGGTCATGTGTCCACACGATGAAGACAGGAGACTCTGGAAAAGGAGGAAAAAAACAACCAAATATAACTCCACCTAGAGGGCCATCAGGAAAACATCCTCCTTGGCTTGACAATCAACCAAGAATAACACATGAGTTCATCGAGCCCAAATCGGAGGCGAAAGCTAAAAGCATTAGCCAGCTAATTTAAAAATTAAAAAGTACATCTCTCATCTTCATGCAGAGGAATGTTCCGGAGCAGATCCTCATAGAGTCGAGCTAGCCCCCTAACGCGGGGGTTTCCTGTAGAGATGAAGCAGCTGCACCTTTGATGACTCCTTGGATATTAGCAAAACACTTGCTAAATATAGATGCACGTCAACAAGTCATAAATAAGGGAACAGGAGTGGGAAACACCACACAAAAGGTGAGTGGGCAAGAACAAAGACATCTTCTTCTGCCAAGACAATTAGCACATGCAGCATGGAAGCATTAATCACCGAGTCATTTAAAAATCCAAATGCCAAATAAGAATAAAAGTCCCATGCAGGAAACTGTCACATATCAGGGCACTGGAAGCAATCTAGGACATAGGATCTGTTTCTAGCACTCTGTTCTATGGTGTGGAAGGAAAGTGTGGTGCTGCCGGGACTTGAAGATGTTTTAATGGCCAGGTGGCAAAGAGCTGCTCAGCCTTGGGAATGGAGCTTTGACTACATTCTTTCTTTCTCTGTTGAAGTTTCCTTTACAATGAGGGCATTGTAAGAATCTTTATCCAGATTTTTTTTTTTTTTTTTTTTTAGGGATGTGGGATACCAGCTCCCTGGGCCTTAAATTCAAGCAGAATGGACAACATCAACCAGAACCAGGATAGCACAGACGAAGGTTGTGTTCCCAAACCAAAGCCAAGCACATGCTGATGGATTCCTGTTCTTCCCTTCTGCCCAAATCAAATCTGTTTAAAGTATAAATGGTGTGTACTTATTAGGTGCCATGTGTATGTGGTATTGGGTGTGGCTGTACCCATAACACAAATTCAAATGGGTTCTTCTAGAGACTTTGTCTAAAGAGGCTTTGACAAGAGCAGATGGAAAGCTGCAGATACCCCTCCATAAGTTCATGCAATTCCTGCTGAACATAGAAAACTTGGTGTCCAACCCTGCAAACACAGCATATTATACCTAAATTTCAGCCTATCAAATAGTTATGAAATGCTCCAAGGATCTGTAGAAACAAATAACCTTTGGAATTCTTATAGAAAAAGTACATATTCACATCCTTTGGGTAGATCCTTAATTTAGTGTTATACCTCAATGACCATTACAGAAATAAAAGGTAAGCCATGGTAATGTTAGCTACTGGAGATGGGGGAAAATCCCCCTTATTCATTTTTTTGCTCCTTGAGGGTTTTGTTATTCTGGAATTTATGAATTCTTGCTCATTCATTCAATCACATTGCTTCCTGCACATGCTACTATCTGTGCAAAATCACCTGATAAATTCTTTATTAAGCAGTGATTTTGATAAAATGTCCCCTGGCTCATTGGTTTTTGAATTAAAGCTTAGTCAAATGTGCCTCAGTGGGATTTGTGTTCCACCACTGAGCGCTTGGGTGTTGGGTCTGGTCCTGGTGTTTGTGGAATGGATTTCTTGGTTTGAATAAATGCGAGGTCAGGGGCTGAAGAGCACTGGAGCCTTTTCTGTTCAAGTTTTGCAATCACCCATCACATGGAGGGGTGCGGAGATAACCCATAGGAGGAAAAATAAATCTAAAGTGGTGGCCATTAATTTGCTTGGCTTTTAAAGAAAAGGTGGAGAAACATGCACTTTTTCTTTCCTTCTGTCTGCATTAAAAAATACTCTGACCTCAGACCTCAGGAGTGGCCATAGTGACCTTTGTTCTCATGCCTGTTGCTGGCATTGTCTGTGGTCCCTGATAATGTGACTAAGCTTTGTTGCTACACTTGTCACCACTTGTATGTCTGTTTCAGCTCAACATTTTGAGCCTCACTTGGAATAACCTGAAGGCAGGGTTTGACAGAGAGTCCTTGAGAGTTGGCCTTTCACGCACTTCTGTGTGTTAGTGTTTTGAAATGGATACACAAAAAATTGAAGTAAACATGTATCAGCATTTTGGTTCAAAGGGAATCGCTTTTCCTTCCTCCTGGACCCTCTGCTTTCCCGCCCACAAGAGTGGTCACAAGGGGTGGATTGCTGCAGTCATTTCTAGGGAGTGTCTGATCTCGCCATGTTCTGGGAACTTTACTTATTTTCCCTCCTTTGGTTGATGGGTATCCTTATAGAAGCTTGGTGTTTCTGAGAATTTAATAAGTTATCGACTTTTAAGATAACTTGTATTTTGTGTTTCTGCTAAGAAAGAAAGAAAAGTGTCATCAAACTATGTCACGCCATGGATGGCACATGAATCCCAATCCCAGAGAATTTGAAAAAGCTCCAGCAAGTGTATTTACGGTTTGAGGCAATACACATCCATCATTTTCTTGGAACCTCATAGGGAAGTTTGGGGTCTAACAAGCAGAGACTAAGCATACATAGGAGGTAAAGTTGCTTCCCCAACAAAACCCTATTAGTGCTTACTTTTAAAACATTCATTTGATGGAACTTCAGGGCAAGATTTTCTGTGGGAGGTATTTTTCAAAATCAGCTGCTACAGTAGTTTGTGGGGTGACTGAATCAAGCCAATAAACCCTCAAAGGATTTGTGCTTCCTCTGTCTGTGACGTGGCAGAAAGCAATATGGAGAATAGAAGCCTCAGGAGGAGCAAGGTGTGCCTGAGCTTGACCTCTTTCCTAAAGGCCGGGGGACCAGCAGGTTGGTTGTTGAACCTCACAGAGAATGCTCGGGAGGAAGTTCACATGGCCTCTGGAGAGCAGTTTGGCAAACTGGAGTAGGGTGGTGTGGGGCTGGTGTGAGGAGTACTTGTGCCCTTGACTTGGCTCTGACATATCAAAATCGGTTTTAAAACTAAAACAAAATGTTAGATATATATTAACTGAAAAGAGTATTTCTAACATCTACGAACATGTTAAGAATAAAGAAGCAAGTAAGAAGAGGAACAGTACTGATATTTTGAAGCCTTATGCATGACATTTCCAAATTGTAATCCTCTCTTTTTCTCTCCAGAAGTGATCACTATCCTGATCATCTCTTTTCTTTTCTTTCTTTCTTTTTTCTTTTTTTTTTTTAGGGTGGGTGGAATGGGATAACCAGGGATTGAACTCAGGGGCACTTGGCCACTGAGCCACATCCCCAGCCCTGTTTTGTATTTTATTTAGAGACAGTCTCATTGAGTTGCTTGGCACCTCCCTTTTGCTGAGGCTGGCTTTGAACTCACGATCCTCCTGCCTCAGCCTCCAGAGCCGCTGGGATTACAGGCCCCTTTGCTTTTCTTAAGACAAATATTCTAAACAAACTACTTGGTTTAATCTGTTTTAGGATGTTAGGTAAAAATGAGTTATACTGCATATATTTTTCTAAAATTCGCTTTTTTATTGCTCAACATTATACATTTTAGATTGCACCATGTCCAGGCGTGGACACTGTGTTCCATTACACAATACATAATTCATTCATGCATCCTCCAGTTTATGGATGTTGACTTGTTTTGCTCTGAAGGACAATGCTGCTGTGAATTTTCTTGTATATACTGCTTGGTAAATATGTGCGTGAACTTCTCTTGCAAATATGTGAGAGAAAGAAAGGGAGAGTGAGAGAGAATACAGCTGGGAATATATCTGGCGTGATTGTGGGTGTGCCTTGGTTCAGTTTTACAAGGTAATGCTCAATGCTATTCCAAAGTGGGAGGAATGGTTTTGGCTCCCAGCAGCAGTGTATGGGCGTGATCATCACCATCTCCTCACTTTGCATCTTTCTGAGGCTTGATGTTGTCAGATTTCAAAAATTTTGCCCACCTTGTGGGAGTGCATAGTGTCTCACTGTGGCCTCATTATGCATTTTCCCGAGGATGAATGAACATTTCCCCACACGTTCAGTGTGCATTTGTCTTGCTCATCTGTAAAATGCCTCTTTATATTTTTACCCACGGAATTTTTTTACCCACACGGATCGTCCTATTCTTACTGATTTGTAGGAGCTTCTCTGTCTTACGGCCACCAGCCCTCTGTTAGTTGTAGGTATTATGTAGACCTTCTCTCAGTTTGAATCTTGTATTTGGACTCTCTTTCTGGATCTTTTGATACAGGGACATTAATGTGGTTGAAATTCTCTATTTTTTTTTTAAATAGTTTCTTCTTGAAACTTTCCTAAACTTTGTTAACCTGTGGCAACAAAAATGTTTTTCTAAAAATTATAATGTTTCCCAAATGCCGTTGATCTATCTGGAATTGATTTTAGGGAGTGGTGTGGGGGATCCGCTGTTTCTTCCTTTCCTCCTACCTTTCCATCCTTCCTTTCTTTCCGTCCTTCCTTCCCATTATTCTCTTTCTTTCACTCCCTCCTTCCTCCCTCCTTCCCTTTTCTCCCATCTTTTACTTCCTTTTCTTAATTTTTATTTGTTTTAATTAGTTATCTATGGCAGTAGAATGCACTTATATACTTTGATATACATAGATGGGGTATAATTTCTCATTTTTCTGAGTGTACATATTGGAGAATCACATTGGTCTTTTACTTCTTTCTTATCTCCTTCTTTCCCTTCCTCCCTTCTTCTTTTCTCCTCTTCTCCCCCTTTATTTCTTCCTTCCTTGCTTTTGCTTCTTGCTAATCCATCGTCCTCATTCCTAAAGTATCTTTCCCTTTTTCGCTGTTGCAACGTCAGGTTATCTATATATGTGGGGGTCTTCTCAGGGAGAATTCTGCTCCATGGACTATTGGTCTATTCCTGCTCCAACACCACAGCCTTATTTATGATGATTTTTAAATAGTCTTCTATCTGGTGGGGCACATTATTGTTTTCAAGCCTGAGTGGAACCAGAGTTGACCATGACCAGGATGATTGATAAATGGAAGCTTTCCTTAAAAAAAAAAAAAAGAAAAAAGAAAAAATCCTCAAGAATGTCAGTTCCAAATGAACTGGCATACATACAGTCTGAGAAAGTGAAAGGATAAGGCAGAGTCCTTTCCTTTGTTGACATAAAATAACAATGCTGCTTTAAGGAAATAGTTTATTTTGAGCCACAGAGGAGTGACCATGCCCTGGGAACACAGATTCAAGTTACCCTGAATGACATGTTCCACAGTGGAAGAGGTTAAACGAACACGGAACAAGAGAAATTCACAAATCAATGCCTTTACTCAGTCTACTGGTGCGAGCGTCAGGAAGCGTCAGGAAGGCCTGATGCAGCAAGGCAGGAATCTCTTCTATGGGTTTTGCATAGATCTTATAGCATCTTAGCTTCGGGGTTGGTGAGGTGCTAAGCTTAATGGTACATTCTGAAAAGTTTATCTATCAGTCACCAGAATGTTAACACAGACACAAAAGTTAAGGTCACTGGCTCTTAGAGGGCCAAAGATAGCTCAAGAGAATTTTGGTTCTTGACCTACAGCACCCATATCTGCACCATCATGAGGCTCTGGTGGACCAGGGCGGCTCAGGCTACAGCAACTTTACTATTGGTATGACTACAGAGAACCACAGTTCAGACCTGTTTCTTTGCAGGCACTCAGCAGAAAGCAAGGCCATCCTTTGCTGAAGATGCCACCTACTTTCATCTTTGGAGGGGAGGAAGCATGTTGGGTTCTTTCCCTACAAAAACCAGAAGGGACCACACACAGGTTCACAGGGACACCGATTTCACTTTCTTCTTCCTTTCAGTCAAGCTTCTCACCTGGGCCAGGAAGTCCTGCCTTTGGAGAGCTCTAGCCCACCCAAGTTGATTGCATTTTATTTTGATGAAAAGAAAATAATGGAACAAAAACCAGAGTTCTCACAGAGATTCCTTCTCTGGAGTTATCTAAAGTTTATCAGCAAAATAACTTTGACTAAGTTAAATGGCGATGTGTCACACACCCAAAACGTGTGAAGCAATTTGAAAAAATATTTTAAATATGCCATGGATTTGTAAATTAATGCAGGGCTCACTGTGCTTGAATTTCCATTTCTAAACTGCTTCATTTGCATGCAAAGAGTGGGCAATTTTTGTGTGTGTGAAAATTTAGCCTTAAGAAATGAAAATCAAAAACTCAGCAACTTGAAAAGAGCTGTTAGGCATAGAAATTGTTTAATCGGTTTCCAGCAGGGCCAATGGTGTTGGCATTTTGAAATACCAGATTGGATTGGCATCCTAGGAAAAGAAAAAAAAAAGAAAGAAAGAAAAAGAAAAACCTGAGCTCAGAAAAAGTCGCCTAAAAAAGCCACCATCCACAAAGTGGTGAAAGAAGATAGCCGAGATATGACAAATGCCAATGAAACAAATTCTGCCATCGAGAGAAAGCCCGAAGTGTGAAATGAACAAATGTTAAATGTGATAAAATTTCTGTCAGTGTTACCCCAATCATCCACTCTGACAAATACAATGCCTGATTGAAACATCAGGTGCTTTTGTCTAAGGGCTGTTTAAAGACATCCCAGCGCTGTGGGTGCATCTTCAATGCGATGTTCTCACTTTAGACTGCATTCAAAAGACACCTACTAATTCCCTCCCTAACAAGGTTGAGAGCCCCGATTTAAATTTTCATTCCAGGTCTTTTGAGAAACATGGTGAAAATAAGATGTCATTTCAACATAGTTCTACATGTGGTGGTATTTTCATAGCTCAGACCTTAAAAACTGGACCAGAATACCAGATTTTATTAGAGACCATTTTTTGTCAGCTACAATTATCCCGAATGAAAGCTGAAAAGCTAAATCTACCTTTATATTATAATAATGATGAAGAAAATAAAAAGATCACTAGTAATAATAAACTCTGTTCATATGCTTATTTCACACACACATTTATTGGGCAACTTCTTTGTCCTGGGTACCATTCTAGATACTGAAGATGCAGAAATGAGTCAGAAGCAGCCTTTTTGGTGAGTCTCTTTGTAGTGGGTTTTAGACTACAAGTTGTCTCATCTCTTGTCTATTTTTTCTCCCAAAAGACTGATGAATACAAGAAGCCCAGATAACAAGGATGTTGTATTTTCTCTTTAGCCTGTGCTCATGGAGGAGAAACCAGCTCAAGAAGTACAATATAATTGTCTTTAGTATTTGAGTTAGATGCTCTGCTCAGAACCTTGGCTCTCCCCTGAGGAGAGCAGAGAAAATGGACCCTCGGCAGTTCTGGGTGTGTTCAAAATTTGTAAATTTTCAGATATGCTTATAAAGAGGTAGAAGAAAAAAATTGCAGATTTGGGCAGAGAAGCATTGCATGGATGTGCCTCTGTAGAGGTCAGCTACCAATGCCTTTTTTATCTTTCTGGGTGATCTGCAGATGAAGGTGTACCTGGTGTATGTGGCTCAGGTTGGGCTTGAAGGATGAAACTTGAGGTCTTTGTGAATACTTACCAATTTGCTGTTGAGTATGGAGTCATCTTGTAATTTACCAACCCACCATAGAACCAGAATGATTAGTTTTTTTTAGTTGACATGTGGGGTATGTGCTCCAATGTCTGAATTTTATACTCAAAGAATCAGGATTTCCTTCTTTCTTTTTCTTTTTCTTTCTTTATTTCTTTGTACCATGGATTGAACCCAGGGTGCTTAACCACTGAGAAATATCCCCAGCCCTTTTTTATATTTTATTTTGAGACAGGGTATTGCTAAGTTGCTGAGGGTCTTGCTGAGTTACTGAGGCTGGCTTGAACTTGCAATCCTCCTGCCTCAGCCTTCTGAGCCACTGGGATTAAAGGTGTGCGCCATTGCGCCTGGCTTATTTTTCTTCATAAAAAAGTTCATACTCCAAATGACAATATATTAGTGGACGAAAACTACTTCAAGATGCATGATCATTGGTGCCTAGCATGAAATCCTGGCATGGTTCCAGCTAGCACACATTTTACGAAGGTGAGACTGAACATGGCTCTCAATTGACGCATCTCTGAACCTCACATCAGTTAGGAATGCTTCTGGTTTTCAGGAACAGAGAATCTGATTAAGGGTGAACTGATCAATAAATATTTAACTTTGGAAAATGATGGCTGGAAGATAGGCACTTTTGGGTTGGTGCAATGGCTCAGCGATGCCATGGTCACCCAAGAGTCGTGAGTTTTCCAACAGTCCTTGTGTTAGTCAGCTTTCTGTCACTGTGACCAAAAGGCCTGAAAAAAAACAACTTGGAGGAAAAGTTTATTTTGGCTAATGGTTTCAGTGGTTCAGTCCATGGTCAGTGACTCCCCAGTTCTGGGCCCAAGGTGAGGCAGAACATCATGGTGGAAGGGCACGGTTGACAAGGCTACTCAGTTCATGACAGACAGGAAGCATAGAAGAGAGATCAAAGGGCCAAGGACAAAACATGAACCCCAGAGGCATGACCCCAGTGACCTACTTCCTCCATTCAAGCCCCACCTACCACCAGTTACCACTCAGTCCTTTCAAATTACTAATTGACCAAATGGATTAATCCACTAATTAGGTTATAGCTTTCATAATCTAACCATTTTACCTCTGAACGTTCCTACATTAACATGGGATCTGTAGGGAACACTTTATATCCAAACCTTAAGAACCATGACAGTATATTTTTTTCCTACTCTGGTGGTTGTCACCTTATCATTACAATATGGCTGCTTGAGCTCCAGGTATTACCTCTTGGAGGTGGTTCCTCAAGCAGTCCTAAGCAGAAACTGAGGGCCAAAAGTTAAAAATCATATCTCCTGAACCTCTGTCTTTTAGACAGTAAATGGAGCCTTGAGAATTATCATGTTACTGCTCATTGGCCAGACAGTATCACACATCTATCCTATTATAGTCACTGTGAGGGGAATGGGATCACCAGGAGTTGTTAGATCAGTCATTATTTACTTCCTGGAACTGGGGAGAGGCCCACCTTTCTGAGATCTGGGGATATGTGCTCACTGCCAAGACCCACTGTTGGAGTTCTTTGGCAGGGAGGCCACACTGTGGAAATGTCAGAATCAAAGTGATGAGCAAAGTAGCATAGGAGACAGACCAAAGTCGTGGGTTAGACAAAGGGTTCTGGGAACAGAAGACCCCCAGAGGCTAGCCTGGATCTGCTGTCTCCCAGTCATAGGACCTTGGACCAGTTAGATCTCTGCTTCACAGTTATCTGCAACGGTGCCTACTTTACAGGGTTCTGATGAGAATTCAGCACAATAAGCACTCTGCACAGAACGAGGTGTGTGGTAAGGGATTAACAAGGGGTGAGTGTTTTTCTTATTATCCCATAGCTGCGGGGGAAGGATGTAGGGTTCTTTGCTGCCACATGCAGATGAAGCTTTGGGGCTCACTTTTGGAAAAAGAATTGTCCTGAAAGTCATGAGGTCAGGGCTTTAATCCAGCCAAACTTGCTATGTGTTTGTGCCTGTCAATTTCCATTTGTGGGCTTCAGTTTCCTCAAGTGTAAGCTGAGGATCAGGGCTGAGTGGTCCTGTGAGTTCCATTCTGCTCTGACATTGTGCTTTCATGGTGGGCTTTCTGTAGTGCTCAGCTAGTGACACAGTGGTCAGGGTGTCTTCAGGAGCCTCTCTCATCACACCCAGTGTCAAAAATGGAAATTACTTCCTGTCTGTTCCCTAATGGTGGTTGCTGTTGTTCTCTGCAAGGTGGGCCATCACTGAGCCCCTCAGGCTCCCCCTGTGGTTCCTAGGGGTTGGGGGTTCCACCTTGTTGCTAAAAACAGCCCCAGAGGAAGTCTGGTGCTGTTGAAATGGCTAGTGACGTCCTCCCCAAGTGGTTCCCTGCAAGAGAGATCTGGACCAGGCTCCTGTCCTGCTCCCTCGAAAGACTTGGTTTTACATTTGGAGCTCAATGGGCTATCGGAAACATTCTGAGTTTAACTTTGTACTTAGTTTCAACAAAAACAAGGCAAATGCATAATTAGCATTTTAACAATAAATAAATTAGAACTTGAGATTGCTATAACAATATACACTGTTAGAAGAAGAATTGAAGAACGCAGTCTAAAAATAAAGTCAAAACCATAAACACACTCTCTTTTCTCCCTGGAAATCAAAAACACACCAATGGCTTTATGACAAAGGAGGAATAATGAAAGGCACCGAAAACTTTTCTCTCCACCTAATAGTGGGAAGGTACTTATGTGGACTTGGATGGGGAACAGTTGTATCCTCAACAATAAACTTGCCCTAAAAGGCTTGATTATTAGTTCCACTTAAAAAAAGCAACATCAACAAGGATAAATGTAAAACGGATGTTAGGAGATTTTAAAAAGCTGCGACCTATGAAAACGAAGTAGGCATTTGCAAAACACTGTTCCAATCAGCAGAATTGTTTCCTTCAGAAAAACTGTCAGATGCCCCCCATACTCTGTCCTGGCACATCCTGGAAATTGTCTTTCTTCCTGTGGGACATGGTGTTGTTCAAACGGTTCATGAAGCCTTTGTCATGCCCTAGAAAATTCTGAGTGTCATTGTGGAATAATCAGCCTCAGATTTAATGTTACAAATTTTCCAAGGCCTGTTGCAATTAAAGGAAATTCAGGGCCAGTGGCAAAAGTCTTGGGAGTCCACGCTGAGACAAAGTGGACCCCAAGGGACAGGAGCCCATTGGAGCAGGGGTTGGCTCCCACCAACCCCTGCATTGGCTTAGACCATTGGAACTCCTCATAATCCAAACACTTAGACTCCGTGGAACCATAGATCAGGAGCAGGTATTAAGCTGTGTTTTGAGTTTCTCTGAAATGTTCCATGGCAATGTAGCTTGGGGACTGAATGTCCCAAGTAACAAAGTATAAATACCCAAACAAAATAAGTCCAGAATTCCATGAAGTGAGATGATCCACATTCTGAAAGACTCTTCTGTCTTAAATACTTTATAGGAGAAAGTAGATTCAGAGCACAGATATTGGAAATATTTTAAAATTTGGAAATATATTTGGAAAAAAAAAATATATATATATATATTTGTGTGTGTGTGTGTGTGTGTGTGTGTGTGTTACTTGCACATACAGAAGCTTGAATGCTAGCTCCTCTTCCCCTTCTAGGGTGAATATGAAAATGAAATTCATCTTGTAATGAACTGAATTTTCCTTTTTCCTGTATTGTCTTCCCCCCATCCCTATGCACTGGGCCTTGATGCTCACTTTGGGAGGAGCTTTAGAAAAATTATTGTGCCCAATTAAGATCCAAGGAGGCACACTTGGGTATATTGAGAGTTCTTGTAACTTGGAGGGAACTGGAGTTGAATTTAAAAAAAAAAAGTAGAAGCAAATTTGTAGAGAGAGGGGGGAAAAATGTTCCTATGGCAAAAACCAAGCTAGGGACTTAGAAGCAGGCCAAGAGGACCAGGGAAGACCGGCAGGGCACACTCAAGCCAGAGCTCGTTAAGTAGAAATGGATCTGAGGGAAGAAGAAAGCAAACTAACTGGAAAAGCAGAGGGACTGTACATCCACAGGGCTTTGCAGCCAACTCTCAGTGTTTGGAAGCCGATCACAGGAATTTGGAGCTGGAAGGGAGCTTAAAGATCCCCAAGTCTAAGTGCTTTCGTGTTGCAGATGAGGAACAGGGTGGAAGGCTTTGTCTAAGGTCCCTGCTAAATCAGAGCAGAAGGAGGCTTGGGCCTGGGGCTCCCCATTCTCCCCAGGGGAGGCTGGAGGCTCCCCTGGGGTGGGCAGGATCTAACTTCTTATAGATTTGTGCTTCCCTGCTCATTGAAATATTACCAGGAAGTGACAAAGGAAATAGAGGTAAACCAGATTTAAAAAACAAAAACAAAAAACTAAAGTGGCAAGGTAATAACAACCAGCATGAAGATATACAGCAAGAGTCCCTCAAAGCTGGTTGTGCATAGAACCACCCAGAAAGCTTGGAAGGAAATGCTATAATAGCCTCCTCCGTATCAGACAAAATTGAAATCAATGTGAGCGAAGCTCTGACACATGCCATTGGGAAAAGCTCCCAGATGATCTAAACATGTACCCAGAGTGGGCAAAAAAAGTTCCAGGTTGAAATCTGCAAGTGGCCCTGTGCCTTGAGATAGGTTGCTTGGCCTCTCTGAGCCTCTCCTTATTCATAAGTGAAATGGAGCTGATGAACCTTGTCTTCTAAGTTACTGAGAGATTGGATGAGTATATGTCCCACCTGGCACAAACTAGTTATTTATCATTAAGTGCTTCCTTATGAGAACCTGGACCTCAGAGATCCTTCCTGACAATTCACACTGACAGTTCTCAGTTTTCCATATTAGGTGATGGGGGAGAGCGTGTAGCCACTGCGTTACCATTTGTATATGAGGTGTCCCCCAAAAGTTTATGTGTGAGACAATGTGAGAAGGTTCAGAGGGGAAATGATGAGGTCATAAGATCCTTAACGAATCAGAGAATTAATCCCTGATGGGAGTAACTGGGGGCTGGAGGCAGATGGGGTGTGGCTGGAGGAGGTGGGGCATTGGGGGAGAAGCTTTGGGTACATATTTGTATCTGGCTAGTGGAGACCTTCTTTCTGCTTCCTGAAACATTTCCTCCTACATGATAGTTCTGGTTGGCTCTTTTAGTCACAGCAGCAAAAACGCTGACTGAAACACACTGCCAAAGTGACCCGTAGTCTTCTGTCAAAGCCACCTCTTCAGAGATTCTATTGGGTACTTGGAGGAGCAGAGCCTCCTGGCTGGTATTAGGGGGTACAGCAGGGATTCCCAGACAGTGTGACTACATGGTAGGTGGTACATGAGCCCAGCCATGAATGGCAGAGTCACAAACAGAGACAAAGGTCTTTTTAGTGGTCTTTCAGTGCTTCGCTGTTATGAAGGACATTGTAGGTGCTTAGTATCAATGCTTAAGCAGAAGTGTTCTCAGGCCTTTGACTTAGAATTTAACATGTTTCACTTTCTTTCTGCTTATGTTTAAGGTTGCCTTTTATTTATGGCAAATGATTTGGTTTTCCATTTATAGTGAACTTCTGCAGAGAAAAATGTATTGACTTAAACCTCCTAATGCAGGAGTGTGAAGCAGGTGGGGCCTGTCAGGGTGCTGGAAGATTGCTGGTCTGGGATTGCAGAGCTCCTGTCTTGGCTCACCTGAGCCTTCCCCTGGAGTGGGAACACACCCTTTCTGGGCCCCAGTTTCCAAAACTCTTAAAATGAAATCTATAGACTTGACAATGTGGAAGATTCTTTCCAATTTCAGCATGTCTGATATTCAAATTCATCATACTTTGGCCTTTTGATGAGTTTCAATTATCAAAGAGGAAAAAAAGAACTCCATAAAAAAGAAATGGAAAAGATATTAAATTTTTCTGTTTCTTTTCCCATCGACAAACTTGGTGGTAACTGGGTCCTCAATATATTGAGTTTTTTTTTTTTTTTTTCTGAGAGCTGTGCTCTTCGATGAGATTGCTTCTCTTGCTGATAGCCCTGATTCATTAGTTTTAAAGTCTGTTGTGATCTGGCTGATTGCAGACACTCAGGTGTAATGCCCAAGCCAGGTGCATTTTTTGTGTGAATTTCCCAGGTAATTAGATCCGTGGTTTATTGCTAGGTTGGCGTATTTCTTTCTTTTTAGCCCTCTCAGGAAGGCTGAAAATACAGGACAGATTCTCCCCCTGCACAGAGGTAGTAAAACATTAATTGGTATAAAACAGCATTTCTTTGGTGTTTTGGATACAAAGATGGCAACAACACTCTGCCAGTCACACCTAACTGTGAGTTTTGGTCTGTAGCACATGGATGCCCACAGTGTGGGTTGAGGTGGCTTCAGAGCTGATGAGCCAGGACATAAAGGACATGGAAGGAGGTGTTTTTTGGTCATTCTTTGAGGTTGATGTCCACTGGAAAGGGCAGGGCCCAGGATGAGGCAAGCAAGGTGCCCCCTGGCACTAAATTCAAGGAGGCTACAGAGGTTCCTTCAAGTTCTTCCCCAAGACCTGGCCCTCTGGAAGCTCTCTAAGTACGGGAGCCTGAGCTGCCTCTGAGCCTGCTCCGGAGGGTGAAAAACGAGGTGTTATGTCCAGTCACTGTCTCTCTTGCTGTAGGCCTCACCCCTGGGCTCCATGGCTACAGGCGGCTCTCCACCACCACTCCCCCAGCTCCTCTCTCAGGGCAGCTCCTGCATGCCTGTATCCCTACTGTGATTTTCTACCTCCTGTTCCCTGGATGAGAACATAAATGAGTCTGGGACATGGGAGTTGTTAGGATATCAATTCAGCTCTCCTCTTCAATGAGTCTTGTGGTACAGCTGTGGTCCTAGACCCTTTCTGGTTCATTTCCTTACATAATCTGTCTGATATCACTACGCCAGCCCAGCAAAGGGGAATCGAGGCTCAGAAAATAACCTGGTTTACCCTCAGGTGCTAGTGGTCTTCTGCAATTGGTGATTTTACATGATCCCATTCTGCAGAAAGATTTGGGTTTTCTAATGCAGGAGAAATATTGGGGAGATTTCCCAGAAGGTCAAAGTGTTTGGAATTGATGTACAGCTTCCCCTGATTAAGGTTGGGCAAACGCTGCCTGCCTAAATGCTATAATTCTTGGGATCACAAGTTTTTTTTCTTCTTCAAGTACTAGGGATTGAACCCAGGGGTGCAATATCCCCAGCAATTTTAAAATTGTTTATTTCCTATTTTGCAACAGGGTTTTGCTACACTGTCCAGGTTAAGCCTCAAACTTGGGATCTTCCTGCCTCAGCCTCCCAAGTAGGGGATTTACAGGTATGCACCACCATGCCTCGTTTATAAGGGATTTTAAAGAATATAGGAGTCTGGAGGTGGACACTCAGATAAGAATTGATCTCAAGACAGGTCATCTATGGGCCACAGAATTTTAGGCAGCCCTGTAAAGGGAGGTGGGAATCCTTGGGACTCGAGTTACAAGTGGATCCATGAATCCTATTCAGTGGAATATCCTAGTAACAATGGGAGGCTCTGGGCATGAGAATGAAATGTGGAAACATTGTACTGGGGAAACAGAGGGTCTATCAGCAATTTGTTCACTCACGCATTCATTCACTAACTCATTTGAAAATGTTTAGTGAGTATCTAATAAGTTCCAAACATTCTCAGCTGCGGATACCCTGAGAAACCATCAGATAAGACCATGGCTCTCCTGTAGCTGAAGCTGAGGCCCTTTGACACTTAAAGTAAAGCACAGGAGGAATGAGAAGGGAGACCAGGAAGGAATGGCCAGGCAAGTGGCTGCAGTGACAGGAGGGAGCCCTTTAGGAAAGCCTAGAGAACAAGGGATAGCAGGCTAATAGCCTTGTCTGAGGGGACATGAGCCTGAGGAGAGGGAGCTGTCAGAACGTCTGGTGCCCTGTCAACTTCCACCCTGACAACCTACAATGTTCCCTCTTCAGCTCTTTCTCAAGCTTCACTAACGCTGTTCACATACCGACTGGTCAAATGATGCTCCCGACAATAAGGAAGCAGCACATTGTCTGCTTGTGACAACGTGGGGCTCTTGCGGCAGCCTCCTGGGGGTCCAGCTTTATCAACCACGGTTAACAGGAAGCATTTGAAGATGTGTTCTTATTTGGGGTCAAAGAGGATCTGAACGCCATCCATAAGCGTGCAGCACTGCGAACAGAACAGCGGATTCCTGAAATGATGTATGTGTCTGCCAGGATCAACCACGGGCCCTGCCAGATCCTTGTGGGAGATGAGATGCCAGAGAGCAGCCTGTCAAACAAAGAAAAGCCGAAATGGCAGCACCGCCTCCCATGGCAGGAAATGTAGAAAATGTTCCTTGGAATCCAGCTCCCCTTTGTGTCATCATGACAATACAGAGATACCAACCCATTTGCTCCTGAGAATAATTACGAGTAACATGCGTGTAATCCTCGAGAGTTTATCAAGTGCTCCCGTGGGTGTTATCTTATTGATTGTGTTCGCACTTGGAGTGTGTGGACAGCCCGGGTGAGGAGTCCTCAAGTCCTCGTATGTCAGCTTGCTTAAGTGGGTCTGTCTCCTTTCCAAAGTGGAGCCATGGAAACTGTGCCTGCCACTAGGATGTGGCGGTGTCCTGCCTTTAAATGACTTGCCTCCAGCAGTCTCGGAAATGAAAAATTACTCGGAATCCCCATTGTAGGAAATTTCCTATTTTCTCCTTTATATTTTGAGTTCTTCAAATTTTTGGAGTTAAGCATGGACTACCTTTGTAATCAGAAAAAAAAAGAATACTTATAAAATCCAGGAAGCATGCATTTGAACGGTACCCCGGCTGATGAGATTTGCTTCCCAGGGCAAGCCTGGCCTTGGGGATTGGCTGGCTGCTTTGGCCAAGCTTCCTGAACCAGAAGAGTCATTGCATTTTTGAACTGGGGCCATCGAGAACTTCTAGTCACCCCCATAGCACACCAGCCAGTGTGCAGAGAATGTAACCAGCCAGAAGCTGTGTCCTACTTCTCCAAAATAGATACTTGGAAAGCTCTATGCCCGCAGAGGGAAGCCAAAGATATTGATCCCTTAGCTGAAGTGAGATGAATTCTGGACATGTTCTTTTCTCTTTGCAGTAGTTCAGTTTTTATTAAATAATATGAACTCCTTCAAGGAAATATGGTGAGTAAAAAAAGGAAAAATATTCTATTTACGATATGTCCACTAAACATGATCACAAAATCTCTCCACAAGTCTTTTAACATGTAAGTGAGTAGGGATTTTTTTCCATAGTGGTACATATATTTATTTGGACTTCTGAGATTTCTTTTCCACAATGATCTTTTTGAATAATTGAGAGTAAACATTCATTATAATTTTTTTTCTAACTGGATATGGAACCCACAGCCTTTTACATGCTAAGCAGAGGCTCTGCCACTGAGGTGCATCCCCAACCTATCATTATAAAAATTTTAAGACTTTTCCATGGTGAAGGAGAGACATTTCCCATAGCCTCCAACAATTCTTCTAGGTCATTAGTGCAGGGGTGGTTCTCTGAACTAACAGCCCATTAGACAGTCTAGTTGTCCTCTTATGACACGACTTCTTTGTTCTGAGTTTCTGACTTCAATTGTAATCTTGAAAGAAGGGCACACAGAACTGGGGATGTATGCCTAGCTTGCATGATCTCCAGATCCCCAGCACCTTGGAAGGGCACAGAGGTGATATACCACTCTTTCCTCTCTAAGACATCCTTTCTATTTTATTACTTGGAAAGATAACTTCCCTGGGTATAATTTTCTTGCTTTATACTCTTCAAAATGCAGCACTCATTGCTTTATTATTATTCTTTTTTAAGCATTTAGTATTAAAAACTATAACATCAGCCAGAATTTTATTCTGTGTATAAACTGATTTTTTTTTATAAACATGCAGTTTTTAAAACTTTATCCTGGTGGTCCTATTTTTTTTTTTTTTTTTTTTGAGGAGTTCATGCTATTTTTTTCCCCATGGATTTTCTTGGAATGTGGTGAGATGTTTGATCAACATATATTTCTTTTCTTCTCTAGAGGAAGGTTTTCTTAACTATCAGTTTGAATATTGTGTTTATATTCTATGTTTTTATTGGGTGCAACAGGATGCACTGGAGTTTCTTACCTATTCACATCTCTCCCGCTGCTGTGAGGGCATCATTGATGCCAGAAGACTTAGGGAAAGTATCAGAAATGGAATCAAGACTGCTGTGGATGGGAAAGGCAAACTTTGGAAACATAGAGAGAGAGCTAGGGGATGGGAAATGTATATGCTAAGGTAGGTGGATCCGAGTACCAATAGGAAGTCTAGAAATGCAGTTTCTCCTCCAATAGGAGGTCAATTTGTCTCTTCATCTGCAGGTTGTAGGCAATTGATAAGAGGATGTAAACATCAAAAACTAAACTGGCACCTTCCAAAATAATAACAAAAACAGGACCATTTTTTTTAAAGATAGAGTGAGAGAGAGAGAGAGGGAGAGAGAGAAAGAGAATTTTTAAATATTTATTCATTTATTTATTTTAGTTTTCAATGGACACAACATCTTGTTTGTATATGGTGCTGAGGATGGAACCCGGGCCGCACGCATGCCAGGCGAGCGATCTACTGCTTGAGCCACATACCCAGCCCAACAGGACCATTTTTAAGGTCTGACCTCCATTATGTATTTTTTATATTTTATATTTTCTCTCATCATTTTAATTTTTGTTTGAATAATAGAATTACTGAACTTTGGGCTTTATATTATTGAATAATTTCTTGCAATGTCAAGTATACTTTATATTGCCTTTACTGTAGTTTTACATACCATTATTGCTTTTCTAACTCTCCTGAAATATCTTCCAACTGACAATATCATGATATATAGTATGTAAACATAATATATAAACATAGTATATAAACACAATATTCAAAGTGATAATTAAGAAAACCTTCCTCTAGAGAAGAAAAGAAATGTATGTTGGTCAAACATCTCACTACATTCCAAGAAAATCAGTGAAAAATAATAGCAGACACATGAACTCATAAAAAACATAGGATCAGCAGGATAAGGTTTTATATATTGCATGTTTATATCACTATCACTATCCTGTTGACTTTTCACTTACTTACCTCTTAGTGAGGTTCCCTCTGCCTCAAGGAGGTTACAGGGTTCTCTGTTTAAATGAGAATCCCAGGCCATCTTTCCAGATTCTAGTTTTTATAATAAATATTTTTTTCAGAGGTCTTTTCATCTTCTGACTTTTCATAATCATGTTCCTTCCCATTCCCATTCAACTTACATATTTTTTTTAAAAAAAGTTTTTAGATGTTGATAGACATTTGTTTTATTCATTTATTTATGTGTGGTGCTGAGACTTGAACCCAGTGCCTCACACATGCTAGGCATGTGCTCTATATATTTTCAACAGGCACAACCCCAGCCCCTCAACTTACACATTCTTTACATTTTCTTTTTCTTTTTGTTGGGATATCATCTAGGAGGGATACTTGGGTTACTCTTGGTCTCACTCTTTGGTGTTGGTTATGTCTCTTTCTCAGAAGTCTAGTGAGATTTCATATACAGGTGACTGTTCAAGACTGAGATGGAAATTTCTTTCCATATTTCCTGGCTCTGACATTCTGAAAAGATGGAATGTACAAAAATGAAAATGTCCAACACATAACTGTCACCAGAGCTCTCATTTCTCTGCTTTTTTCTGCCCTTTTGCAGCACATGATTTAGAAGAACAGTATCTCTTATGATGCTAAATGCTACTCTCAGTTTCTCTGTATTTCTTGACAAATAGCTTATTAAGGCTATGGTGTGATCTAGTAGTTACTTGCTTGAGAGCCTCATAATCTGAGTTCTATTTCCACAAGGTTTGTGATTCTGTCAAATCATTTCATGTCTTTGTAACTTCATTTTCCTAAAGAAGATAGCAACAACACTATTAACATGGAGTGTTTCTAGGTTTAAATCAGAGGAGGCTTGGAAAACACTTAGCACAGCATGTAGTAAATTTTAATAATACCTGCTGTTGTCATTACTAGTATTACCATTTCTGCTTTTGGATGAAAATACATAGAGTGGTATGGACTGGGGCAAGGGTCTGAGATAAAACATTGATAACCTAAAAACGAAGTGCTCCTCTAGTGGAAAGTCAGCTGCCAATTTTGTGATTGGAGCAGAAGTTGTGTTCCTGAACCTTGGTAGACAAGGGGGATGTATTTTCAACAGGCACAGAACTGCTGAGTCACAAAGTAAGTTTTCCAATCTGCTTTGATCTATGTCTTAATTAGTAGAACTTTCTCAAGGACTCTTGCCCGAGTTTGCACATCCCACTTTTCTTCTTGCTGTGATGTTTTATCTTCTGGGTCTTTGTGGCATTTTTTTTTTTTTTTTTTTCCCCGGGAAGGCTGATGGTGATGTATCCAGAACTGTTATCCAGTTACAGATTCGAGCTGTAATATTCCAGTTTGCTTCTTTACAGTTTTCAAATACAAATGGCCCAAATTAACCAGTTAGATACATGAAAACAAAATGCATTCCAGGGGTGATTTCTTTAATTCTCTGGGGTTGCTATAAGCAGTGCTGTTTTTATCCAGATTTCATGTGGTTAGATGTGTTCTCTAAGCCCAGCACGGTGGAACTTACTCCTTTGCTTCATTATCATGTTGATATTCTATCATTCTCATACCACATCATAATGGAATTACATGTTTTGCATTCTTATGGACCTTTTAAACTACTTATTTATGTTTCCCACAGCAGTCTTCAGGATCAAGCACAGAAATGAATTCAATGCCCTTGGCATTGAGATTCAAATATATTTGAAAACGATGCTTGAACTCCACTGTATGATATTGTACTCCTGCTGAAACTATTGTTATTCTAAGGAAAAAAAAAAGTCTTGGGAATGTAGATTATCTCTTCGTATTATGGAAAGATATATTTTTAGTGGCAATGTTTTTGAGATAACCTCTGTATGGCTCACCAGAGTTCCTGTCCGAAGCTGCTGAATTTTCCTGTTGACACAGAATGCTGGAAGAAGCTTATTTGGTGGTGATGGAAAGAATAGTGTCCCAGTGGGTAGAGGTGGTACGGTCCAGCCTGAGTTTTGCTACGGCTGTATTCAATTACCCACTAATAAATTTAGCACTGACATGGCACTTCATTAAAAAATGTTTTCAGTTTTCTGAAAACTTCTCCTCAGACGTAGGTTGTTACCATTATCACCCTATTGTTCACCAAGTCTAGTGTAATTCCATATGTCCCGTGGGCTTTTGGTTTCTTTAGTCAATTCATTTCCATTAATATTTACTGAGGTGACATTTGGTTGCTTGCGCCATGACAAATGGTGAGGGTCAAGTGCCTTATTCTGTGGTTGGGACACTGGGATATTGAGACATGCAGAGGATGCTTTTCTTTTGAGCATAATAAATACAAGGAAACAAGGCAATTAGCCATTCAAGTGAGTGCAGAGGATGCCAGAGACGTGTGGTTAGGTTACATAACGATGAGAAAGTCAAAAGAGTTAGGGTTCTAAGGACTAAGAAATGGGGTCATCCTTTAGGGATTTGTCTATCTTCAGGTGTGCTCCTATTCATGGGGGATGTGTGAGCTCTATCTCTTTCTGATGATAAATAAGCCAGTGGAAAGTTAGACTCTAGTCCGAACTAGAAGGACTCGATATGGCCAAAGATTTCTTTCAGCAATGCTATGCTGAGAATGTGAAAAGTTCATGTGACAAAACACAGTCTACCATCAGCTAGAGTCAGAGTGATGTCTTGGGAATCAATGCTTCATTCACCTGCAATCTGTGAATCTTAGGGGAAAGGCAAGTTAGGAAAAGTCATCAACATTTACATGGAGATAGTGTTAGAGATGATGCACTTGGTAACTTACAAACATTTGTTTTGTTTAATCCTCACAACATTCCTCTGGTGAAGATCTTATTATCATCTCCCTTTCATGAATGAAGAAACTGAGGGCAGGAGATGTATTTACCTTGCTCAAGGTATCATGGCATCTGTGAAGGTAAATTCAGTCCTATATACCAGTGGTTCTTAGACTCCAGCAGGTGTCAGAATCAGTTGTAGTTCTCATGAGAACACAGAATTTTAGGCTCATTTACAGAGTTGCTTGTTAATTTGGCTTGGGGTAGGGGGCTCACCTATTTCTAATGAGTTCCCAGGTGATTCTGTTCCCACTAGTTCAGAGCTCTCTCCTTGAGAACTCCTGCTCTGTATCATCCTATATCTTTAGAAACAGGTTTAGTCCTTCACATTAATCTAGCCCCTATTAAAGGTATTCAGTATGCTTCTACAAATGTCCCCTGGGTTCCTGTGAAAGCCTTACCAGGGGTTTTGATCTCCAGCTCTGAAATTATTCTATTTGGTATTTGCAGTTGCCACCAAAGTCACTGAATATTTAATGAGTGAGGTCTTATTTTATGGATCATAGTTGGTGTCTAGGTTTATTTGTTTGAATTAGTCCTGAGGCCTCTTTCTGGTCAGTCCTGGCCTATCTAAAGCATACCACCTCAGGGAAGTCACAAGATTTTCAGGCATAAGAGCTTGAAGATGAAAATACTGGATTTCGAAGCCCAAGGCAAATAAATGGTAGCAGACAAGTATTGGGACTCAGCAAACAATACCCTAAAGTATTGAACTTGACCTAAGTGTTTTGAACTGAAGATACAAAGTCTTTCTTTGACCTTCCTGTGAGAATTTTAGAAGTCTCCAAGTTACATGTTCATATAACCTGTCTATAACCTTTCTTTGACCTTCTCTTGTTGTCCTTTCTTCTGTTTTCCTCTCTCCCTAAAGGTAGTCAAAGAAACTAGAAATCCACTTTCTAGATGCAGAACATAGAAACAAAAACCCCTCTTCCTTAAAGTCAGCTGTGAAACTTCAAGTATCTCTCTTACCTTCCTCTACCTTTCTGCATAGGAGCATCCCATAAAGAAATTCTCTGACTTACCTTGACTGATGTAGGTGAAAGACTCACTGCAGAAAAGGTTCTGACCCCTAAGAGAAAGGAATGCTTCCCAGAGAGGCCAAGAAGACTCTGACCAGGCAGGCTTTCCCCACCCAGTCCACACTTTTTGTCCAACCATATTTCTACAAAACTGTCCCTACTTCATGGAACCTAACTATAAAAAGAGAGTTTTCCATGTAGCTTTTGGTTTTTATTAATAAAGTCTCCTGTGTCACATAAAACTTTGATTAAATACATTTATTATGCTTTTCTTTTGTTACTCTGTCTTTTGTTATGAATGTTGGCTATGATCCTTATGTGGGGTAGGGAAAGTTATCACCCCTTTCTGACCCTACACAAAGATTCAGTGTGTAGATGGAAGAATCCCTGTGCAATCCAGGGTGGCCAATGATTCCTGAACCTACCATATGTTATTATTGGTCATACTCCTATACAAGGGAAGTGAATTGTCTTAGTCCCAGATGTGACTCTGATTAAGACAGAAGAGTTGACTGAATCAAATTTGACTGATGTGAATCTCAGATTCAGATAGAACTCTGACTCTGGCCTTATGCCATCAAAACTGATACCTTCAAATACAAAGCTGAGAGCTGTTACTTCTCCAGAGGTGCCAGAATCTAGAGACATCAGTCCTTGTTTCCACTTCAAGAGAGACATTACACCATTGCCTTCAAACCTCAACATAGCCTGTGAGAAGTTTGGAAGTCTCCAAGTTATATTTTCACATAACCTGTCCATAAACATTTGTGCTCAGGTCAAGGATAATAGATGTCTGAGCAAGTGTCATTAAAATTGGACTTCATCTTGGACCTGCCCTTACCTATGAACATGGTAATAACTATTCATGGGGGTTGCCGGAAAATGGCACATTTCACTGTTTGCATTGGTCCTTTGTCATCTGCCGTCTTGACAAAGAATCTTGCCTTTCAAGGATAGTCAGTCACCTAGTCCCTAATTATGGTCCTGTTTTTGTTATGATTTTGGAAGGTTCCAGTTTAGTTTTTGATGTTTATATCCTCTTATCAGCTGCCTACAGTTTGCAGATGAATAGCCAAATTGATCTCCTATTGAAGGAGAAACTGCATTTCTAGACTTCCTTTTGGTACTCGGATCTGCCTACCTTAGCATGTATATTTCCCCTTCCCTAGCTCTCTTTCTCTTTCCAAAGGTGCCTTTCCCGTCCATAGCAGTCATGATTCCATTTCTGATACTTTCCCTAAGTCTTCTGGCATCATTGATGCCCTCACAGCAGCGGGAGAAATGTGAATAAGTAAGAAAACTCCAGGGCATCCCGCTGCACCCAATAAAAGCATAGAATATACTCTGGACTCTGAGGAATGATAATGAAGAGGAGGACACTAAGGTTAGTGGGTCAAAACAAGGGTAAAGACTCCTCTTTTGAACTAATTGATTATTCCAACTTGAAAAACCTGAGTGAAAGTGGCTCTACCTCAGGCTGGGGATAAGACCTGGGACTGAGGTTGTGTCTGTACCTTTCAACTCTTTTGAACATGTCTATCCTGATGTGTCTTAGGTATTTGAGAAGGCTTTGTCTACTATAGGCACTGACTCAAGTTCTGGGATTCATCTTGAAAAGTGGGAAGGTTTAGAGGAGACCTTCCAAGTGTGATGAATGTTTGGTTAAGCTATACATCACCAAGAGGTCAACAGGGGTAACTACAATTTTTATAAATGCAGTTATAGCTGCATACCAAGTCTGAGGCTTAGCATTTAGAATGAAATATATCTTGTAATGGCTCTTTGATTGTTAAAATGAAATTAATTAAGAAAAAATTTCAAATTCTTGCATTTTCCTGATAGCACCAAAGTTCCAGTGCTTTGCTTAGTTATTAAAAACAACATCTCTCTGATATAATATTGCTAGTAAAATCTTCTTCAAGTCAAGGAACAAGGCTGTGGACAATGTCTTTATGTGGGGAAAAGTGATATTTATTGTTCACTACAATAGTTAGTCATTATACTTACCTGATATTTTCTAGAGACTTTGACCTTTTGAGGGCAGACTATCCATAAAGAAGCTACAGGTCTTGGGGCAAGTTATGTGAATTTCAGTCTCCTTCAGGTGAGATGAAGTTAAACTTAGCATTTCAACATGGTTGGCTTCCTTACTGATGACTGTGTGGAGTGTCTTCTTGATAAGGTAATTAGAGATCTACTAATTGTCAAGTATAATGAAAAAAATTAGTTTTTACTCTACTAGAAACCAGCATTGAATACATTAATTCACTTGTTTATTAGGCCTCTCTCTCCAATCCACATGTTAGGCTCTAGAGATATAATGATGAATAATACAGATTCAGTTCTTGCCCTCATGGATCTTATATATTCTTTTAGATGGATCAGAAAATTAAGGTATGCACTATATAATTGCTTATAACAATTGTGATATGAGTTGCAAGAGAGATATGAAAAGTACTGAGAAATCACTTAAGAAGAACTTAAGATTTCATCTCAGAGTTAGAGGTATTTTAGTTGAGGGTTGAAGGATACTGTCTTCTTCAATCTGTACTATCAATATAAGCATTCTCTAGACATGAGAAATTTTTGGTGGATTATTTCAGGATCTTATCAATTACTTTGTGGATCAAACTACCACACTATTTATTTGTTTATACTGGGGATTGAATCCAGGGGTACTTAATTACATGCTCAGCCATTTTACTTTTTATTTTGAGACAGTTTCTTGCTAAGTTGCTGAGGCCGACCTTGAACTTGTGATCCTCCTACCTCAATTTCCCAAGTTGCTGGGATTATAGGTGTATACCTCAGTATCTGTCCAGAGAAAGACTTCTTTAACAATTCTCAAAGAAACAAGAAATAACGTGAAGAAGCAGTCTTGGAAAGACCTTTTAAGGGAATAAATGGCATGAGTTAGAAATTTGGAATAGGAACAAATAACCTGATTACAGGGAGAAGAAGAAAAATGTGGGCTGCTAAGGGCAGATAAGCAGAGCAATGAGCAAAGAAGGAAGGTAGTTTCACAACTGTCCTAATTCCCGATGAGGGATTTTAATGAAATTTTAAGGTAGTTGGACATCATCACAGGTTACTTGGAGGATCATGGTCTGATTTCAGTAGCTGCTGAAGAAAGGAGAATTTTTATTGCTGACTATAAAGCAGATTGAATTTTGGCATGTGGTAGGGGGCACTTGAAGTTCCTTCATCCAAAATCACAGGTGAAGGGTTAGAGTTCACCATGCTCACTCAGACTGTGAACATGGAGAAGACCACTAGAAACAAGAAAACTTGTGAACAATCAATGGAGCAGGTGATGAGCAGAATGTTCTGCATTTTCTTAGGTACACTGAATATTTAGAACCCAAGATTCCCTTCCATCTTATAGCAGACTCGAGGGTATTACATATATTCACTATGTTAATATCCACTGTTTGATAGCCAGTCAAGTCTGCTCTTTGAGGGCAAGGACCTGATCTTACACAGCTCAGTGCTTGGTACATGGAAACAGCTGATAAATGCCTTGACTCAGAAGAAGACTCGGACAAAGAATGAGGCATATCATAGATTTTTGGGGGTGATTACATACAACACTGTTATGTGGGTTGGAAGAGACAGGGAAGAGAAGGAAGCACTGAAGGATGAGTCCTCTAGTCATCACGTCTGGGGGCAGCTGGAGCTCAGCTTTGTTGGGGAATTCTGGGAGACATCCAGAATGTCCCAAATTGAGAGGCAAAAGGAAGTGGAGGTGTTTTTCCACTTTCTTCAGCTCAGTTTTGGGTGGGAGCTGGTCCTAGGGGCATTCACTTTCCGGTACTTATGGCTTGTCCAGCTCCAATGAGCAGAACAGAGTGCTCAGGCAGACCTGGTGAGCAGGCGTCAACGCAGGGAGATGGGCATGTCACCTGATGGCACTGAGTGTTTTAGTCAGTTTTTTTTTTTTTTTTTTTTGCTGCTGTAACTAAAAGACCTGTAAAGAATAACTGTAGAGGAGGAAAAGTTGATTTAGAGGCTCATGGTTTTGGAGATCTCAGTCCATAGACAGCGGGCTTCATTCTTCATGGCTTGAGGTGAGGTATGAAAAGTGGGGCAGAGGGATGCAGCTCACATAATGACCAGGAAGCAGAGCAGAGGACTAAGCTCACCAAATATATACCCCAAAGGCACACCCTTAATGACCCACCTCCTCCAGCCACACCCTGTCTGTCTTCAGTCACCACTCAGTGAATCCCTATCAGGGGATTAATTCACTGACTGAGTTCAGGCTCTCATAACCCAGTCATTTCTCCTCTGAACCTTCTCACATTGTCTCACACATGAGCTTTTGGGGGACACCTCACATCCAAACCATAACAGGAAGAATCCATCGTGCACAGGCTGTCATGGCTTCCTCCCCACCACTTCTGTCTAGAACACGCCCTGCTTCTGGCTTTTTTCTGTTCAAGCCATCCTTCCAGTGTCTCAAGGTGCCTTCATGCTACTTCTCTGTCCTTGAGCATGTTTACAACATCTCCCAATTTAGTCTCATTTGCAAATTTAATTAACAGGCTATTTACCCCTCTTCCGGATCATTAATAAAGATATTAAATAAGACCAGATCAAACATCAATCCCTGAAGCTCCCCCCCCACAACCCTTCCCCCTTGTGTTTTCTCACAATTCATCCGTCACTTACTGTCACTTTGGCCTGCAGGGCCTTCCAGCCATTTCTTGGTCCTTGTCACAAGTCATAACCAAGGCAATCCTGAATGAATTTATCAAAGAACATTTAATGAGACACCATGTTAAATGTGCCCCTCTAATCACATAGTATTAGCTGGGTTTCCTTTGGCCCAACTAATTTTTCAGTTCTCTCAGCAAACGCTTTCCTGAGGCAAACATTCAAACGCATTTTCATAAATCCTAGCACTGGTAGAGCTTTGTTGTGTGAGGGGGAACCAATTATTTCTTAAAATTCACTTACTTTGTAATCACAATATTTCTGTGAGGGGCATGAAAACATCCACAGTAATATTTCATAGGTGGAGTTGAGTGACTCACACAATGCCCTGGAACAGGACGTTTGGGTTCATGTGCAAGTCCTGACTTTGTCACTGACTGACACCACAAAAGCCTTTTCAAACCAACCTGCCTATGGAGAAAACCATGCTCTCTACCATATCCGATAGGCAGATGTGCCTTCACTTTGCAAAGCAGAATTAGTGGCTCTAGTCCAACTAGCTTTTAATTCATCAAATATTTCTTTTTATTCTCACACTAAATGCAACAAGAAATTAGGAAAATACTATTGTATTAAGGCACTCTTAATGCCTACACTTATGGAAGTATAGAATCTGAGAGTTAGAATGGACTTCAGAGGCCACCGGTCAGGGCTTCTTGATCTGGGGTCCATGGCCATCTTGGAAATATATTCACATGTCCCTGTGCATCTGAGCCTGTGCTTCTGTGGCTTCCATCAACATCTCCCAGGATACCACAAGCCAGTCCCTGCACTCGACAGGCATAAGGAGCCACTCAGAGGTAGAAGTGTTCCATGGCAATGCAACCGCTAAGTGCTTCCAACTGTGCTCTATTCTGAACACATCTATTTCTTCACACAGATGTGAAAACAAGCAGTCAAACCTGATAAAATTGGGAGGCCTCCAAAGTGAGCCTGTGGCAAACTGGCTTCCCGTGCCCCCTTTCCGTGTCTGAGCATCTTCTTGCCTCTGTTGGGTATGTTGGTTATTTCTCCCAACATAACCCATTCCATTGAAGGACAGAAAATTCTTAGCAAATCTTCTTTGAAAAGAAATACTGAATTAAAAATAGCCTTCTGGGACTAGATAGGGAGCATCTGATCTGTTTCCCACACAACCCAATTCTTCTAATATTAGACAGCAGCCTATTATATGTCCACCCAAGAGATTTCCTGCAAAAACCTCTTTAGGTCTCAAAACAAGAGCTAACAGGGTATGGTCACACTAACCTGGCTGACCTCTTCTGGGCACCTTCTGCTTTTCAGCATCCTCCTTAATGAGTCAGTTTCTCGGAACTTAATGCCAGGTGTACTCTAACCTGTTAATGTGCAGTTGATTTTTAGAGCTTTTTAAAAAATCAATCAAGCAATCAGCAAGAGTTTATATCCCTTAAATACTTCATATAAATACTTAAATATAACGTTAGAAGGCAAAACAAGATCTGGAGAGGGATTTATCAGTATGCACATGTTTTGCAGGGGAGAAGCCATTTTATTAAATCTTATCCTTGAAGCTCTCATGAGGAAGGGGAAAGTGGCTTTAGAAAGTGTGAAGAGGCTATTCTCAAGAATGGGGAAAACCAACACCTTACCATAAGTCTAGCCTGTGCAGGAGGAGAGCATCGGTGTCACTTAAGAATGTTCTTACTGAAGAATGACTGGCAGGAGAACTAGGGTTATCCAGATTTGTGTATTCAGCAGACACTTCCCCAAACACAAGAAAAGTGAATGTGTCATTTCAAGAGAAACAACTGACAGTATTTGTTGCCTACGATAAAAATTTGTGCTTTCAAGTAAAATTAGAATTTTGGAAAACTTCTTTCTGCCTACTACCATGAACTTGACAGCTTCACAATATTTAAGGACTTTTGTGATGAGTTTGGTGGTGATATTAACAAGATCAATTTTTTTTTGGTATTGTGTAATTAAATGTGTCAACATTTGGAAGATCTGTGTAACTCAGGGAACCGGCATTTTCCAAATGACTAATGCATGGTGATATAATGCATGGGTAACCAATTAATTCAATGTGCAAGATAGACGATTGATTTTAATGTAACAGATCACAAACACCTCACTGATGTGGCTTCATGTTCCAGATGGCCAAATGGACATTAAGAAATGACCCTTGTAGTCATGTAGTGTCAAAGAAGAAAATCCATTATTATCTGAAAAGGGTATGAGAATACTTCTCAGTTTCCAACCATAGGTCTGCATGAGGCCAAATATTCTTAATTCACCCTGACCAATATAATCTATCTCAACAAGTTAAAAGCAGAAGAAGATATGATGATCTGTTTTCCATTAGACCAGATACTAAAGAGACTTGCAAAAATGTACAACAATGACACTCTTCCCACTGGGTTTGTTGTTTAGTTTTGGAGTTAACTGTTCTCCAAATGAATATTAACTATATTTATAAGAAAATGCTACTTATTACCATGTGATGAGATTTTGATTGTTATTTTAAGAATCATTAATAGATATTTAAAAAACTCTGTTTTAAATTCCAATGCAATAAATACTGATAGATGAAACCCACATGAACAAAAACTCTCTTTGCTTCACTCTCTATATTTTTTAAAGTATATCAAGAGTTCTGAGACCAAAAAGTTTGAGAACCACTGAATTGAAACAAGGGTAGAAATGAATACCTAACTGAACAAGAGAAGGATATATTAGAAATGATGTAGGAACAGTCAAAATAAGGGCAGAAGTGCATGAAAAAGACAGGTTGGTATACGAGAAATGTGCAAGGAGTGGGACTAGGTGGTGAGTGGTCTGTGAGGGGCACTCAGGGAGGAAAGAAGAATTTAGGACAAAGTCCTAAAAAGAGATTAAAGGATTAAAAAGCAGAATTTATGGTCAAAATTGTGAGAACTTTTATTATGAGCTCCAGACATGAGAAAATATCAATATAGCTGTAATATTGCTATGCCCCTTTCTGCTAATGAGTGAATGGACTTAGAGAGTCCTATGGGATATGAATCAGAGATAGAATAAATTTTTTTCAGTGAAGATTAATTTTGGACTACTGAGGTATTTATTTAGTAATAATAATGCTCTCATTTATTTGGTATAGTTATAGTTTGCACGCAAGGTACTAGATATTTAATTATTACAATGAATTTACTTGGATAAAGAAAATGTGGCATATACAAACAACAGAATACTATTCACCCATAAGAAAGGATGAAATCCTGTTATTTGTGACAATATGGATTGGACTGGAGGTCAGTATGCTAAGAGAAATAAGCCAGGCACAGAAAGACAAGTACATCATCATCTCACTCGTATGTGGAATCTAAAACAGTCGATCTCATAAAAGTTGATTTGAGCTTTTCCATCTATTTGTTTGAATTATCATGATTTTTTATTTTGATCCTTGTCAAAGTAGTAGGACATACTTCATCTAGAAGGAGAAAATTCACTTTCACTTCCTTGAACTCTCAGGAAACTCAGCCAAACAAGGAGAAGGGTTGGTGGCTTGGGGGCTGTTTTCAAATCTCCTCTGGAGAAAACATTAACCTGAATCACTGCCACTTTTTCTTTTTCTCTCTCTCTTTTTCCTTCCTTCTTTCTTTTTACCATGTACATAGCACTTAATAAAGGTTATCCCATTTAATTATTTTTGAAGTGTTCAGTTCAATGAGTTTTTTTTATTGGTGCAATATATATAATTGTGGAATTGTTACATATTAATCTATGCACATAACATAATTTGATTAATTTCATCCCCCTTTATTCTCTCCTCCTCCCTCTCCCTGGTCCACAATAGCCTTATATTGTCTTTTTAGCCTGAGAATCTAACCCATGAGAAGTTAAGTAACTTTCCCCAAATTAAAAGAGAATTATAGGTAGAAAAGGTATTTGAAACAAGAAATGTGGAACTCCAAATCCTACATTCTCTGTTTTCTTTATGAAGGTTTTAAATACAGAATAAAATCTCAATTTCTGACATGTTCAGGCTGTGCCAGACTAATTTTATCTCTAGAAAATTTATGCTGTGAGTTTGACATTAAATGTAAGGAAAGAAGGAACTATCCATCGAAGATGATGGATAAAAACAAATTAAACATAATTTCCTGTGAGTTCTTCCCTTAGGTCTCAATTGCTTTCAAGTGTTCCATTGAATAGGAGAAAAGTGTCAGAGGTAGAGGAGCACTGGCGTTCTTAACTTCCGGCGGCCTCATCCTTAAAAAACGGAAGTTGCAATAGAACAACTCAAATTCCTTTTCTGACTTCAGCTTTCTATACTGAATATATTTTTATTTTCATGGCCTGAGATATAAAGTTACTTATATTACCTACTAACCAACATGTCTACTCAGTTACTCTAATTAACTCCAATTGAAATCATGGCCACATGCTTCAGTGGAAGAACCTACTTCTTGATTTGTATTTGATGTTAATGGTAATGGTAATGGAGGTTTGTATAATTCATTTACTTTAAATGTTATCTTAGATTATGAGTAATAAGCAGAAAATCCTCACTTTCAAAACCATGTATACATATGGTAAAGAACTCCTAAGTTTTTTTTTTTTTTTAGTAGAGAGAAACCTCAAACTCCACATACCCAAGTCTTCTCTAAGACACACATGGAATCTTTTAAATTACATTTGTATCAAATTAACTTGGGTGGTCTGAGCGTCATCAAGCATGCAGAAAGGGTTCTCTTAAAAAGCTAATTTAAGAAAGTCGTTAGGGCATTGACAATGGAAGCAACCTGTTCCCTTGTTGTCAATGTGTTTTCTTTTAGGAAGACTTGCTCTTTCCTGCCCATGCTGAAAATATCTACAGCTCTCCAAGAGCTCAGCTTTAACATCTTCATGGGTGGCTCCAAACGGCTGCCATTTTTTACCATGTGCATAGTGATAGGTTCTCTATGCTTTTTCAAATAGTATAACGATTAAAATACTGTTGGGCAGCCTCATATGTGTGCACTTAAATTGTGAAGCTCAGAACTTACTAACTTTTTGTATTCAAATAGGATTTCAGCAATTTAATTGTTCATTAGAAAATGAATAACTCTGGAAAATTTTGTTTTTTACATTACTCTCTAAGAGATCCAAGAGATGGCATTACTTAAGAAGCCATAAGTAGGGGAGGTAGAGTGGGGAGGCTGGCCTGCCATTAGAGAAGGGGCAGGGAGAACAGGGCAGGATGGAACAGGGTTGGCAAAGCGTACATTTGATCAGGACACTCACAACTCAGCAGGGGAGCCACCTATATTGCATCCATAAGCATAATGATGCTGTGCTCAGCTAGAATTTACAGAGGGCTTATTAAAACAAGACAAAACTAAACTCACAATGCATAGTTTGTCTCTTCTCCAAAAAAAAAGAAAAAAAAAACACCTTCAAAAACATGGGGAATTGGACTGGTGAAGCATAGAATGGATGCTTGATTTTATGTAGTTGGTTTCTAAATTTTCCACCTGGTAAAATGTTGGACTTTGTGTCATTTTATTAGTCAATGAATATGCATTGAGCACTTATCATGGTAAATATTTAGTTGTGGATATTGTGCCAGGCACTATAAGTCTCAGCCTGAGTTGGAAATTAGCAATATGTGTCACTTCAAAGATCTGTAATCAGAAAAGGAATTTTTTTCAAAATCAATATACAACATTTATTCAATAATAACAGTGCTAGGTACTGCTAAATCCTTTACTTCTAGTCAACGTTAATCTCACAAACCTATGAAATACAATAACCCTATCATTTCACAATAAGAAAACTAAAGCACAGAGAAGTTAATTGACTTGCCTGCAGTCACTTTGTAAATGGTGGGACTGGGCTATGAACCTATGAAGTTGATCTCCAGTTCCTATGCTCAAGGGTGAAGCTCTCCCTTTGGTTGGTTTCAAAGGCTGATGAATAGGACCTCCTTGGTGCTCTCACTCACTGGCTGCTCCTCAGAATGAGGGATCATGCTAACCTTGCTTCTCTGCAAAGCTCCTTAAAGGCCTGGCTCTTCACATGCTCCTCTCACCTGGAGCAGGTATATCAGAGTTCCTCAGGGATGCTAGTTAAAATGCAAATCCTGCTCCCTTTCTGACTCAGCTGTGGCAGGCCTGGGAATATGCATATGTGATGATTGGTCCCTAATGACTGATGCAGGTGACTGACTAGCCCATGCTGAAGAAATGACAGCATTTTATTTTATTTTTGATATGGGGGTTGAACCCAGAGCACTTAACCACTGAACTACACCCCAAACCCTTTTTATTTTTTATTTAGAGACAGGGTCTCACTAAATTGCTTAGGCCTTTGCGAAGGTGCTGAGGCTGGCTTTGAACCTGCAATCCTCCTGCTTCAGCCTTCCCAGCTGCTACAGGCATGCACCACCATGCCGGGCAATGTCTGCATTTTAAAGACAAGTTTCCAAAGTTGGGAACTATGTGTATCTTTCAATGGGTTTCCTAATAGGCATCCTGTAGAGTGTGCAGAGCAGTCTCTTTGTGGATCCAAGAATTCTATTCCTTGTTTTGCCTCCATTATTTAACCCTTCTGAATCCAAGAGTTTTCACGTGCAAAATAATAACCCTCTTTGCCTGTCTCAACAGAGTGTTATGACAGCACTTTGAAAACTCCAACGTGCTATACAAATATAAGACATTAGTATTCATTGTTGTTTTTCCTGCTTATCACAAGTACTGTCAACTTCACATATGCACTGTTAATAGCCCGCTTTCAAATTGTGTTGACATTTTAGGTGATTCTTAATGGACTTTAGTGTATTTCATTCGGGGGCTCTGTGTTACGGTGTCTGGCTGGCTGTGGGAGTGACAAGATAAGGACAAGAAAGGACCCTGGGAAGAGGTTCTGGAGGCCCCAGAGTTCAGTCAGAGTTTTGGGAGCCACAAAGGTAGAGGTCAAGGTCACAGTCTGGGGTCAAGGCAGAGTTTGGGTCAGTTTAGTGAGGTCTTGATCATCCTGTTGGCAAGCAGGGTTTTAGGTTCAAGGTTGGGGCTTGCGGCTTCCTGGAAGGAGCGTGATCCTTTGGGATGTATGGCCTTCCATCAGGAGCATTTGCCAGTAGAAACAAGACTCTTCTACAGAATGAAGCCATCTCCAGAGGCAGTATTTTGCCAGTTGCAACTGGGGCATGTGTGTTATGGATGGTGGTGGTGGCAGGAAGAAGGGATGAGGAGAGAGGGTGAGAGCGAGTACCATGGAACCCATGTGAGACCTGCATTGAGTCTGTATTGTTCATTTCAACTAATTCCTATCTTGTATGTTATGAATGTTCCTTTGGCTGCATCTCCTTTAGAGATCAGTTTTGCCTCCTGTTGCTATATCTGAAGCTGGGGGTATATGATGCTGTTGTCAATGGTTTTGCACAGATGTCTTGTCATTTCAGTATAATAATCAGTCGCTTAAGTCAATCATTGATTTGGTCTCCCTCATAAGTACATTCTTTTGTGGTAGAAGCCAAGTATGTCAATCCTCAGAGGGTAGCGGATCTCTTTATAAACTACTGGGTCTCCAGCCCAACCCTCTGTATAAGGAAGAGCTTAGTTAGCCAAGTGTGTGCTTATTTTAATGATGAAAAGAACTTTCATGGCAACTGTATAAAATCCTTCAGGTGAAAGAGACCGGTATTATTTTGTATGTGTGCATGACTTGTTTTTAATGGCAAAAAGCTCAGAGTTTTTAATCTGTTGGGAGGCTAATCCGTTAGGGTACCCCAAACACATTTTTCTATTTATTTCATTACATTTGCTTTCTTGGAACATTGAGCAAAATTAGTTAAATTTGGGAGTGATTATAGAGCTGTATGGTGACAGACTTTATGACTTGCATTTGATTCTTTCATTTAATAGTAGCATGTTTGTAAAAGTATCCACGGCTTCCTAAATAGAGATATATTCAAACTGCACCCACTCATTCCTTCTGTAAAGAGCACTGAAGGTAGATAGAGGGTATTAAGTTACTGCTGAATAGGAACAAGGAGCTCTGGTGTGCTGTAGCACAGGAAGTTTACTACAGGTAACAATAATGTACTAAATCTTTCAAAAGCTAGCAGAAAGGAGTTTAAAAGTTTTTACCATAAAGCAATGATAGATTTTTGAGGAGTTGATTAGCCTGATTCAAACATTACATGGTCTATATATGCTGAAACATCACATTGCCCACTAATGTACAATTTTTGTTTTTATGTATTAGTTGAAAAATAAATTTAATTTTTAAGAAGTCTGATTTCATGACATGCCTGTGTTAGAGTCTTCTATGGGGGAAGGGAATGATTTATAATATGCCTCAGCCTTCCCATCCAAGTTTGTATCAATAGATTGGTGGCATTCAGGTTTAGAATTTAAAAGAAGAAAAACTAAATAATATAAATCCATGCACTAATTTGCATGATGCAATTATTTTTCAGTATCTGTAATTTAAGGAGATGGCATGTTTTATAAAAGCATTAGTGTAGCGATTTTGTTGAATTTTATAACAGCGACTATCTTTTTGTTATTGTTATATTTTTTGAAGACTTGAGACATTCTTAGCAACAGAAAACTTTTCACATGTTTAAATCTTTTGGTAATTTCCTTCTTTTGAACACTTTCTTTCAGATGAATATTAAAATGTTAAATAAAAAATAGATAGAGAAGTTATAGACCAGAGAATTAAAGAGCCAGGGAAAAGAAGAGATGCCATTCCAGAATTCAATACTCTAGACTCCAGTCAATTGAATTAATATTAAAGTGGAATGAAGTGAAAACTAGATTGCTCACACTACTTTCATCTGGTCAAATTCCTCCAAGAATTCCGGTTCCCATGAATATTTAGCTTTCCTAGACTCGGGAATAAATCTGATTTTTACCTTGAGGAAACACATACCATACATGTCCTGAAAAACACAAATGCAAATTCAATGAAACTCCCTAATATTGAACCCATCTGTATTGAATCCCGGTGTATAGCAATCAAATTGGAAATCCAGGTCTATTACATGCACATGTAATATTTCCAGAGTATATCAAATTCCATCCTATATCAAATTTTTTCCTTGGGTTCCTAGAAATTTAATATAAGCAAGTTTCACTCTATTTGAAAAGGACATGATGCAATATAATGTGGTTTTCAATGAATAGAATTCTTGGTAATTCAATTTATGTTCAGAACTTCTTAAAGGCAACTTACTTCCTAGAGGCCTTACCCCAGAGTTCAGTTCTGAGAACCTTACTCAAGTAACATTCCTTTTGGCTTGAAAGACTTGTGAAGGGAAATCAGAAAGGATTTTGGTGATTCATACCTTATGATTTAAAAAAAAAAAAAAAAAACCAGCCGTGCCACATCCCAGTCAGGCTGAGAGAGGGACAAGTTTGGGAGACTAGGCAGGTCCTTTATTTTGGTGTCTAATGCATGGCCATCCTCTGGAGGCAGCATCTGGGAAATGTTCCATATGAAGAAGTACTTACAAACTGGGCTTAAGGAAGAAAACATTTAGAAGTAAAGTGTAGTAGTTAAAAGCATGGAGTCTAGAAGACTTGTGTTTGAATCTTGGCTCTTTTATCATTTATTTATATACCCAGCACTGGGCCAATGCACAGTAACTACTTAGGAAGATGTGGTGGAATTAGTAAGTGATAGAACCATGGGTATAGAACATAGTGGGGCTTCAAAGTCACCATTCACCTCCTACAGTTTTCATGGGACCATTATTTTTTAAAATTCTTCCTCTATTTCCATAATTTGAAGTTTTCTTCAATAATCCAAAATTGTTATTTTCTAATGGATTGCATTTTCTGCCAGTGTTTCTTTAAAATTTTTTTTGATAACTAATCTCTGATTCTAGTTGATTTTCATTTTATATACATGTCTATGTATCACATAACTCTGATTATGGTTATTGTTAAATAAAATGTACTGTTATATCCTATGTTCAGCATCCACTGAGTAGTAAACCAGGCCCGTTAAAAATGATATGCACTCATTAAAGAAATTCCATTTAAAATCTTGGAAAGCCTACATTAAGAATACTTCCTCGTATTGCTCTGTCAATCTTTCCTGCACCTGTTAGCATGTTTAGAAAATGGCTTTTTATAATTCAACCATCTTATTGCAAGTGGAAAAAGATTCACAAAAGTAATTCTGATTATTCAAATTGTTTTGTAAAACATAAAATTAAGAACATATCCTATAATAAGCACTAATAAACTTAGCAACTAGATATAAATAAAATATAGGTTATTAAAGTATTCTAATATGATGGGAAAGAGTTATAGGCTCATATAATTATCCTTGCTGAATGTAAACAGTTTCTAAGATAGTTTTAACTATTTTTAGTGCTTGAAATTTTGCAGCTTTCTCGGATATACCAGTGGAATCGGCACAGCTTCCATCATTACAGCTTGTTTTTTAACTCCCCAATGCATAATAAACCTATGAACTCCATTAACTGTAATCGATATGCATGCAAGGATGTAAAGGCCTCTGCTTGGCCCTCTCACTGCCTCAAACAAGAAGCCAAAATGAGTATGACGCCAAGTCCCATGCAAGTAATCAGGTACGTCATTTTTTATTTGAAAAGAAGTCCTCTCCAATAATAGAAATGCTGAGAAAGGTTATTACAGTAACAAATGAGTTGGCAGGGTGATTTATGTTTGAAACAAATGTACCTTCTGATAGAATCCTCTTTAATTCTTTATAAATCCTGGGCTTAGTGGACAGGGTCTGACTCTGGGAATTCAGCAGTTGAATGCCCTCAGTACTTTGAATTCACTTGGTTCATTTCTTGTGGACCAAACAGCTGTTTTCCATAGTCCTCCCTGCAGGTATCTGTTTGGGGATTAGTAATGCTTCACATGGTCGTACATCACAAGAAATGGATGTGTAATTACATTAAATATGCTTCGTTTCTTTGGATTCACTTATCCCAAATCACTGATACTGGAGCCATTCAATAATTGTTTCCCATAAACTGCTTTACTTTTTAAACAACAACATCTTATATTAATGCAGTGGTTTTAACTCTTCAAAAGGCTTCAGAAATCTTCCTCCTTAGTTTTGTCTTTGAGTGTGCCTGAGTGTGTTTGTCTTAACTCAGTGCTCCTTAGTGAGAAGATTCTTCTGGATCTACCTAAATATAGAGCTAGGTCTGTACATCTTTAGATCTGAATTAAATTCTGAGGAGAACTTAGAATCTGGAAATATTACATCAGGACCACGAACTTTCAGGGTGCTGTGGAGTCTAAGGGTGGGACAGACCACAGGTGACACTGAGAAAGACCCAGGAACGCACCTTCTCACCATACCACCCATTGCCTGAAAACACTCAAAATTATGATGCTATGAGGTAAACTTTCAAGATCATTCCTGCTATTTCTGGACACTTCTTTTTCTTATCTGTTTCTAACAAGAGGCAGGAACGGTGACTGTGTCACCTACATTTACCACAGTGCCTTGCACATAATAAATAGATGCTTAATAAGTTTATATTATGTTGTTACATTCAATTTAATGAAATGAATGGTGCTTTAGAGATGATTTTTCTAAATACAAAACAATGGTCATAGGAAAACCATTGCATTATAAAGTGCTGTTGATTTATGTGCTGATTTTGTTCACTTGTTCAATGAATATTGATTGACGGTACACTGTATGCCAGGTGTTGTCCTAGGCACTGATGACAGAGTAGCAAACAGACAACTAAGATTCTTATTCTTATTCTAGTGTAGATAGAAAGGAGAATGAGGAGACAAATAGGATCCTTTCAGAGAGTAATAATTTCTGTGATGAAGAGGAGATAGAAAAGTTGTGAGATAGTGTGCCTGGGTCAGGAAGGGGAAGGTGACCTTTTTAAAAGAGACAATGATATTTAGGTTGAGACCTGGATCAGGAGATGAAGTTGTAATGTGGCTACAAACCTGATAAGTTTTAGGAATATACAAGGAAGACCCATGTGACTAGAGCAAATGTACTATGGGCCATGTTTCATGTAAGTTACTAAACCCAAGAGGAAACATTACAGAGCTCATTTTCTTAGAGATGGAAAATGCTGTGGACTGTGAAGTCTATTGGCGTGGGTTGGAGACATGGGAAAGGAGGACATGATGGTAAGCCTTTCAAACTGTCGGCAGTCAGGGGAGGGTTTAAACTCTGCCCTCCCCTCCCCTCTCTTCCTATTTGTTCATTCATCCCTCCCTTCTTTCTTTCCTCCCTCTCTCCTCTCATCTCTTTTTAAAGTGGGAGATACTCGAATTTGCCTGTGTCTTAATGGGACTGAATCAATAGACTGAGGAAGAACAATGATACAAGGGAAAAAGGTTAAATGTCAAGAGGGCAACAAAGAGAAGGCAGGAACACAGTCATAGGGATGGGGCAGAGATGGGTTGGGAGAGGATGCAGACACTTTGGGTTGGTTTCTTATATTTCCTGGTTGGGCTGTTAGGGAGCTCCAGTTTGTTGGTATTCATTTTCTCAGAGGGGTGTGAGACATGGCCATCAGGTGGGAATAGGATGGTGGAGGAGGTGTAGGGGAGTTTTAGAAAGAAAAAAGTATAAAATTATCTTTTGGGAGGGTGGAGGATGGGGAGCAAATTTCCCAGAGAAGTCTAGTAAGGTTGTCTGAAATTTTTGATGTGTGGGGTTGGTCACTGTCTGTGGTTCACTTTGAGGTTATCATATCTAACAAAAGTATTTGTAGAATCTTGTAAATGGAGAAGGATTGAAGAAAGTTCTGGGAAATGTTCCATGCGAAGAAATACTTAACAAATTGGGCTTAAAGAAGACAATATTTAGAAGTAAAGTGTAGTAGTTAAAAGCATGGAGTCTAGAAGACTTGTGTTTGAATCTTGGCTCTTCTATCATTAACTTTGTGACCTTGAAAGAATTACCCACTCTCTCTGAGTCTTGGTTCTTTGGTTTGTGAGCAATGTAAGTAAATAAACTTTTCACATCAGGTTGCTACATCACACATCCAATGATACCAGATACTTATTGTGCAAATATGTGTGCATTAGTCAGCATTTTAATTGCTGTGGCCCAAAGAACAACTTAGAGGAGAAAATGTTTATTTGGGCTCACAGTTTCAGAAGTTCAGTTTATGATCAGCTAACTCCATTGCTCTGGGCCCAAAGTAAGGGAGAACATCATGGCATGGTGGAGGAACATAGCTCTGCTCATGGTGGTCAGGAGAGGAGGTAGGGAAGAAGAAAGAAAAGGGCTATAGGGAAGGTGACCCTCAGTGATCCACTTCCTCCACCTGCACCCTACCATGTCTTGAGGGCATCTCAGAAATTGGCAAGACCACACCTATTTCAGGCTTAAAGATGTAAAGGTAAAAAATCCCTTTAAGAAGTTACCATCCAGTGAATCCATCTGAACTAGGATGGACTGATTCAGTTAGAGTTCTCATAAAGTAATTATTTCACCTTTGAATATTTCTGCATTTATACAGGAACCTCTGGAGGATGCCTCCTATCTAAACCATAACATACTTCTCCTGGTCACAAAAAGGCTCATGCTCATTACACAATGCAAAATACATTTTTTTCCATTCCCTGGAATCCTTAATATCTTACTACTTTAAGCATTGCCCCAAAGTTCCAGTCCAAAGTGTCATCTGAGACCCAAAGCAAACTCTTGGTTGTGAGCCCCTGTAAAAATCAAAAGAAAGTTCCATATATCCAATATTCAATGGCACAAAATAAACATTACCATTTTGAAAAGAAGAAATAGGGGCATAGAAAGAAGGTATGAGACCAAAACCCAGCTGGGTAAAAAGTTCTGTAACTCTACATATAGCATCCAGGACACGTGGTGGCAAGATGTGATCTCCAAGGGAAGCCTCATCTCTTTGGACTTGCTGGTTATAGTGCTTATGGCTTCTCCCTAAGCCTGGCTGTCTCATCAATGCCTAGGAAAACTTGCAGTAAGATAGAAACTCTAAAGAATGTGTTAATGAAGGAAAGGGAGAAGACAAGCTGGCCTCTTCCCTTATCTCTGATCTTTAGATGAGAATCAAAACAGAATATCCTGTGTGGTGGTCATGCAACTTTTCCTATATGTTACCCCTGCTCATGGTGGTGGGTGACTCTCCATTGTTTCCCAACCTGCAGCCGCTGAGGAGTGTGTGAGTAATAAAATATCCAAACCTCTCCATTGAGTATTTAAGTTCTTTCTTTAGAATCATTAAACACTATGTTGGGGTATTTGCAGCCCTAGGGTTGAAAACCCCTTAACTCCAGCATTCTTCATTCCTGCAGAACCAGCATCACATGAATGACACCAAGGTCTGCTGCCAGGTCTAGCAGTGAATGGGCCTCCTTGAACCATGATTGCAGCAGCCTCAGAATTCCTGGGCAGCTGAGCACAGTGAAACAATTTCCGAGTCCCACAGAACAAGCAGGGTGCCCTCATGATCTCTTCTTAAAGGTATTTTTACCTTTATTCCTTTAAGCCTGCAACAGGTGAGGTCTTGCCAATTCTGAGATGCCTTCAAGACATCTTACTTATTGTCTTTGTGAAAGTGCTTACCTTCTCTTTACTGGTGGTAATGTCTTCAACAACTATACCTTCCTTGGTCCTAATTTTAAATGCACTTTTCTGGCCAAACTAAAAGTTTCTAAATTTCTTCAGTTCTTCTTTTTGCTATTATTTCTCACAGTACACTTAGTTAAAATTTGAGAGCAATATCCATGCTACCTCCTGAATGCTGTGCTAACTTGAAATCTCCACTATCAGATTAATCAGTCCATTACCTTCAAATTCTGCCTTAAAGTTTCAGAACGTGGGCAAATATAGACAAGTTTTTTTTTTTTTTCAGAATATAGCATGAATGACCTCTAGTGCAATTCCCAACAGAGTCCTCATTTCCCACTGAAACCTACAAGCACAGTCTTTACTGTCCACATTCCTATCAGCATTCTGGTTTGAGTTCCCACCAGAATTGCCCATTAAACTCTCCATTCTGCCTCTGTAAACTTTGCCACACTCTCTTAAAAAAAACAATTACAAAGACTTCTGAACCACATGGTCAGGTTAATCACAGTCATGACTCTACTTCTTGGTACTGATTTCTGTCACTCTGACCAAAATACCTCAAAAGAACAAATTAGTTCGGAAAAAAGTTTATTTGGGCTTAAAGTTTCAAAGGTTCATTCTATGGTCTACCAATCTATCTATCTGGATCCAAGATGAGGGAGAACATCAGGGCAGAAGGGCCTGGCAGAGAAGCTCTGCTCTGCTCATGGTGGTCAGGAAGCAGAAAGGGGAAGGGCCACAGGGAAGATGAACCCTTCTAGGGCACATCTAGTGACCCATCTCCACCCACCTTCAGTTAGCACCCAGTTAGTCAGTCATTCATGGACCAATATGGTTACAACTCTCAAAATTTAATCATTTCACCTCTGAATATTCCTGCATTAATACAGAAATTCTTTGGGGACAACTCATATCCAGACCATAACAGTATTTGTGTGTGTGTGTGTGTGTGTGTGTGTGTGTGTGTGTGTGTGGTGGGGTATTGCTCTTTATCTAGCCACAAGGCTTTTATGTGGAAGAGATACCAGGCCTGTTTTATAATATAGCACTATAGAACAGCTTTAGAACATGAGGAATCAAAATGAGGACAGCAAAAACAGCTTTCTTGTGGCAGAGCTGTTCCAGCATGGAGGAGGTCTCTCTGTGAGGGGGTGGGTTTCCCACTGCTGGAGATCTTCACACCAAAGCTGGATGCCCACAGAAGGGAAGGCTTCCATGGGTACTATTTCTGCCTTGGTGGGAAGATGGGTTTAAGATGTTACAGTTACATGCAAATGTATTCCTATGCCTGGTCATGTCCTATATATTTGCATGTATAACTTTTCATAGTAAATGATTTGTATCACAAGTTTGACTTGTGTGTGAACAAACATTTTGGTTCTTGTGAAGCCTGAGAAATCAACAGCATTATTTTTTTTTGGCACACATTATATTATTGGATCATCTTAAGAATCCTATTAGGTAGATAATTGCTTTTATAGACTGGTAAGGAAAGTGAAGAGAGGTGAGGTCATTTGGTCATGAACTCAGAGGAAAATTAGTCTAAATCCTATAATATAAAACTCAATCCTATAATTGGTCCAATAATTCCCATCTCAGTTTCTTCAAATTGAGTGTCTTAAGAGTTTATAGACTCTCTATTAAGCATTATTCAATGTCAACTTTCTTTATTAGATGTGAAAAAGGCATGATTTATTTGACAGTGTTTTTGGATTTAATAATTTATTTTTTATAATGCTCAATTATTTAAGCTAATTTATCTCATCAGTTCTCCTATGTTGATGAGCAGTCTTAGGAGTCAACTTGTATAGTACTGTAGTAATTTTCTAGTAGTATTTCTATAAAATAGCAATAAGATACAAAACATTATTAGATCTAAATTTGGTGATGAACAGGGAAAATGGCAGGGGATGCCCAAGGGAGATGCTACATGCAAAATTTAAAAAAGCATTTGATATAATTAACTAAACAGGAAAGCTTCAGCTCCTAGAATATCATAAATCTGAATGTATTAGCATTTTTGCTGAGAGAAAGACTAGTTCTCATAAGATTTTCTCCATAATCAAAGGCTTTTACTGGTTATGCTCAAATATTGTGTGAAAGGAAAAGATTTTTCCATACTATTTCTGGTTACATGGAGAAAACATTTCACTCTGGTGAGAACCAGAGTGGCAAACAGGATTAAAAAAAAATTTCATGCAAGCTGGCTAACGCTTCTTTATAAATCAGAGAGGAAATATTACCAAGCTCACTTTCTTAGAGATGGAAAATAATACCATTCTTCAGAGAAAAAATGAATCCATTGTTAAGCTCATCAACTTCTAAGTTTCCTGGAAAATTATATAATCTAAGTAAAATAGCTGAAGCTTCAGTAGCATTGCTAGAAACTGGAGTGTGGTCAAAGGTAGTTGAAGGGGAGAAATTCGAGAAAAGGGAAGAGAAAGCCCATGAAGTGGGTACAACTGAATTCTGGTGGATTAGATGGGATGGGAACCAGATCTTTTTATTCAATAATCAGCTTGATGCTAAATATCTTCAGAGCATAATGACTTACAGAAGAACTCAGAGTTTTGATTTTTTTTTTCTTTTTCTCTTAACAGTAAAATGAGGCAAAAATAAGGAAACTTTCCTTACAGTTGTAACAGCATGGAATTCAACCCAGTGAGTAAAGACTGACTGATATAATTGGCTCACACTCTTTTACTCACTCTTGAATGATTTCAGAAGGGATCCCAATAAAGTGCCGTCTTAGTTTCCTGGGTCTGATGTGACAAAATATTGCAAACTAGGTGGCTTCCAACAACTGAAATTTGTTATCTCAATTCTGGAGGTCAGAAGTCCAAAATCAAGGTGTGCTCTCCATTAAGTACCAGGGAAGGATCTACTTCAGGGCTCCTCCTGGTTGCTGGTGACTTCAGGAGTTCCTTGGCTTGTAGAGACATCCTTTCAGTCACCTGTCCATCTTCTCTAGTGTCTTCTGTCATTTTCTTTCTGTTTGTCTCTATGACCAAAGTTCTTATTTATAAGGACATGAATCCTATTGAGTTCACACTAACTATCTCATTTTAACTTGTTTACCATTATATAGAACCTATTTCCAAATTACTGCACACTTTGAGGTACTGGGAGATGGGACATCAACATATCTTTCTTGGGGAATGCAATTCAGTTCATCATAAGCACCTTGAATATCATTTTTTTTTTGAGAAGAGTTGACTGTGCATGAAGAAGCCACAATTCTTTTTACTTCTCATTACAGCATCTGACAGACATATTAGCATATTAAGGTGCTTAGTGTTATTATGGGAGCTTGGCACCAAACTATGTGCCCAAGATCTATTTTCTGATGAACGATTGTGATCATGTGATGCGGTTGTTCTTCAAAGCTCTTTATCACCTTTAATTCATTCTAGCACCATTCAGGTGTGAAGGCTTGATTTGTTAGCTGAAGTCAGATAAAGCCTTCTCTAGTGTCCTTGTCACCTCTGAACAAGAGCACACCTGAGCAGAGGGGACCCTGGGTGGGAGAACATGAGCAGGACACCCTTTGATAATATGCCTGATACCTGGAAGGAAATTTAAATGAGATTTGGAATTCTTGAGTAGAAGAGCTGGGAGGAGGGTTTATGATGAATCTTGGTTTATTTTTCTTTGATTTCGTCAGGGTTTCCAAGTTTTCCCATTTTTCTGGTCTCTGAGCCAAAGGACCTGTTTGCTTGACCCCCTGTCTGCCCATCTTCCTCCCATCTTCCCTCCTCCTCATCCCAATTGCATCTACCTCCAAGGCTGCACTTACTGGTTTTTGTAGCAGCATACATGTCTCTGCTTATGATTGTGTAGCTTCTGTAGATGATCTTTCAGTATTCACATGTCCCATCTTGTGTCAAACTTGTTTTACTATTTAATTTTCTAAATATTTTGGGCTTATTTATGATATTTCCCACCCTGGCTTTGAGCCTCTTGTGGCCAGGGTCCATTCTTTCCCTAATTCCCCTACAGCCTGGTATACAGTTGGTACTCAATAAACTGATAACTGAAATTGAAAAATGCTGCTCATTCCCAGATAGGGATTCTCTTTGTAATTTTTGCTTACTAATATGTTTGTTTTTTAAAAAGCGGAAATGATGGTCTTCAAATGATAAGCCACATTTTTCAGAGAGTCTCATATTACTTCTGTTTATTGTTAAAATAAATCCTTAGAACATTCTAATAATCCAGGAGGAAGGCAAACCTACCACCCCGATTTTATAAATGATCATTGCAGGTTATAATTCTTTGCCAAGATCCCGGGATTCTCAAATGAGGGCATACATAAAACTATAGACTATTTGATGTGATTGGATATATTGCGGAAAGCTGTAAATGAGCCAGTTTTGTATTCAGAGCAACACAGGAGGACAAGTGACCAGCCAACATCTGGCTGACACACCTCCTAAGGCTGTTGAGATAGTTGAATGTAGTAGTGCTTATAAACCTCAAGGGTTAGATCAATAGGAGCTCTCATCACTGTGATGGAAGTGCCATTTATGGGCTGTATCTATATCCATATGTGTACATCTGTGCAGTGGAATTAGATATCATTGAACTAGATATTTTAATTTCCTGAAGTGTGTCTTTCCTGAGACTCATGGAACTGGTAATGTTGGCTTGATGGTCCACAGGAAATTGAAATAATGGAATTTTTTGGTAGCATATGAATTGACCCTGCGCATAGAGGCTGCACCTAAATGGCAGATTGAGGAATAAATTCTAATTCTTTGATTATAAAGGCCTTTTTTTTCCCTCAGTACAGCACCTTGCCATCTGTCTTTTTAATCTCTGAAAGAAAAACCCCAGCCTGATTCCAAACTCTCTCTCCATAATGGGAAATCTCTCTGTGTTTGATGAACCTAAGTGAAAAATGTGGTCTCATATCCATGTATTTATTAAATCTCTGGTTGCATAAAGGCCTCACTCCAAAGTAATGTTCAGAATAAATTGCTTCCATGATTGTATTGTTAGAATGCACATGTATGATTTCTTCTCTCTGCATTCTAAGATGACAATGTATCTTGGGGAGCATTAATGATACAAATTCAAACTACCAGGGCAATCAGCAACAGACAGATCAGAAAATTGTAGTGATTGGCCTAAAGACTCCTCCTGAGTTCTTCTCAGTGCTGGGAGGGCTCAGAGGCCTCCTCTCTAGATCTGGCTTATCATTTTTCCCCCTGCAGAGACTCTAAGTCAGAAAAAAAATGATTTTTTGCTCAGGGCCCAACAGTTCTTTGTGCTTGGGGTTCACCTGAGTATTCCTTCTAGATGACAAATCTGCATCACAACCAATAACATTTTCCTTGAATCTCAGAGCTACACTGAATCCCTGACACTCTCCATTCTTCCAGCAGTACACATGGGAGTTTGACTTCTATAGCAGATCATTTTCCATTCAGTTGGGTGTTTGCTATTGTGAGAAAACGACTCCCACCTAGTGAACAGATTGGGCAACCAGCAATGTATAGATGTGCTTTCATGGTGTTCCTGCTGCTCTTGGATTTGTTAGCATCCTAGTGGTCAGGAACATTCCTGCAACAGTCAATATTTTTCCATTGCTTAGCAGACACCAAGACACACTTTGCTATGTGATCTCATTTAATTCTCATGACACTCTGGTGAAGGAGGGGTATTTATTATCCCCTTTTACAGATGGAGGGCTTACCAGGGTTGAGAAATATGCCAAATTTGCTTTGTTCGTGGGTAGTAAAGTTGAGTTTTGGATACAGTCAGGCAGATGCCAAGGCTTGGAGCCTTAACCATCTTGCCATGCCTTTGAGGCAGTAGAGGGAGTGGTTGGCAGTCCTGCTGCCTGGAACCAAAGGCTAGCTTTACTGCTCTCTTCTCTTAGGGTCGTGGGCAAGTTTCTATGCCTCCCTGAACTGTTGCTGCCTTCTTGGGAGATGAAGAATAGGACCCTGCTGCACAGGGCTGTGGAGAAAATTAAATGAGATAATTGAAACATAATGTGTTTCATTTCACTTATGGAAGTGTTAGCTGTTGTTATTGAACTATATCCTGCAGTTATTTAGTCTGTCCCTTACTCTCCAGCTTAAAGGCTAGCACTGATGTTTCTTCCTATCATTAAGGGATGCCAGTTGAGTGTGTTAAAGAGATCTACCAGGGGAATCCTAAATCTTTAACTGCAGTGATAAGTTGGTTACATGTTCCCATTGACTTTTAGGGTCCAATATAATGAGACACCATGATGGACTTGCATACGGAAAGCTTCAGCAAAGCTCAGTTTCAGGGGTATTAAGTCTGTTCATCTTACCTCTCAACAAAGGCTCAGTGGGAAGTCAAACTCAGAGTCCTCATCCAAAAGCAGAGAGACCTGGCTTCTAGCACCTTCACTCCAGTAGGTCAGAGTAAGCAAGATCCAGTTACAATTGGCATTCAGGGTTCTCATTTGCAAAATGAGAGAACAGAACTAGGAATTTCCTCATGATGCTAATATGACATCTTTTGAAAAAACCTTGTTTTATTATTTGCTTTTAACAAGGACTGAATGCTGGGATCATAAAAGAGGAGTGGCGGACATAGGAAAATATAAGAAAAAGTGAAAAGGAAAACCACCAAAGGAAGGAAGTACACTGAAGAAAAGTCAATCAAAGAAGAAACTTATTCAAGTTAAAAACCAGAAGTAAACCAAAATGACTAGGAATACAAATCATATCTCAATAAAACTTTGAATGTAAATGGCTTAAACTCATCAGCTAAAAAATATAGACTGGCAGATTGGATTCTTTTTTTTTTTTTAAAAAAAGACCCAACAATATACTGTCTACAAGAGAGTCACCTCATAGGCAAAGACATCCACAGATTGAAGGTGAAAGGATGGGGAAAAACATATCACTCCTGTGCATCTTGTAAACAAGCAGCAGTTTCTATCCTCATATCAGATACAGTAGACTTGAAGCTAATCAGAAGGGACCGAGAAGGATATTTCATACTTCTTAAAGGAATTATACATCAACAAGACAATATTTATGCCCAAACACTGGAGCATCTATGTACATCAAACAAATGCTTCTCAATTTCAAGAATTAAATAGAGGCCATCTTCCTGCCTGAGCATCCTGAGTCTCTGGGATTACGGAATGCCTTTAGGCGGCCGGAGGGAGGCAGCGTTCTGGGTGGCTCCGTGACCTGGGACTCCAGTAGTGAGAATGCTGCTTCTCTGTGAGCGATATTCCTGCTCCTGCGCAGGAATCATGGTCACTATGCCCTGCAGGGATCCAGGCCTCAATGTCAGAGTAGGTCTCCCAACTTCTCGGCCATGCAGGACTACCGGATACCTGAGCGGGACATCAGCAGCCACGCAGAACTCTTGGCCACCCACCCAGAACTCTTGGCCACCCACCCAAGCAGAAATCATCAATGCCACTACCATGCAGGACACCCAGCAGCTTTCCACATGCAGGAATTCGGCCACCACTCTTATGTGGGCCCCCATCTACCAACGTGGGGCTCCCTGGACACCGCCATCTTGGGACTCTGCAGCAGCAGAGATGGGCCCCTACACGCAGTAGCCGGCCTGCACCCAGGAACCTCACACAGGCTCTGAAGTCAGTGACAGCCACACACTGCACACCACAGAGCTCGTCTCTGAACTCATGGTCCAAAACCATCGCTCAGCACTCAGCCTGATACCCCACCGCTGAAAGCAGGTGCCTCCATCTTGTTTCATCTTCATCACCATCTTCAGTGGGGCAACTCCCAGTTTGGAACTCGGGTTGGCCTGGTACCCAGTTTCTAACTCCCCCCTCTCCCCAGCAGCCGCTACCCTGGCATAGTGACACCCTGGTTACCTCCACCATCCTAAGGGTGAAGATACCAGCTAACAACAGACGACCCCACCTATTGAATGATAAGGGAAGCAGGAAAGATACCAATTTCCAACCAAAATAATCCCTCTCCCTGTATTCTCCTGCCCTCACATTCCCAACATTTACATGAATGAGGATTTTGAGGACTGGGAGTCTGAATAGTATATTACAGTTTTTTTTTCCCCACCAATTTCTACTATTTTAACAACTTTTATTTTTCTTAATATATATATGTGTGTTTATTTTATGTGCTTTACGTCTTCCCACTTACTTGTCTACCCAAAATTACTTCTTTTCCCTTCTTGTGGTATTAATCTTCCTCTTTAGATTTGTCTTTCACACTTCCTATGATATAACAACTCTATATCCTCGCCTCCTACCTCTTCAGCATATCATGCTACTCCTGAGCCCTGGTTCTTTGTCCACCATCAGAAACTGTAAACCCTTTTACAAACCTACTGAGTATATTGTAGATAATAATTAAATTCACCATTTCTGTACATTGTGACCAAACTGTAAATGTCTTATTAGCAAACATTTGTTTTTAGGGTGCATATTGTTTATACTGGGATCTGATAACATTGTCCTTCACCTCAAAGGAGAGGTATTGGATCCTTATAGGGGCACTATAAGCCTACAGGGTAAAAACGTTAATGCCTCAGATCCACCATACTAGAAGGGAAGACACACAAGCAATATGAAAAGACAAGTGAAGAAAGTGACCCCAAACAAATCAAGATACCACATTATTAGAATCCATAGCCAGCACAACGGAAGAAATGAAGAAGGAGTTCAGGATATACATAATTAAAATGTTCTGCAAATTAAAGGATGATATAAGAGAGCAAATATAGTCAGCAAAATCACCGACAGATTAGACTACTTGGAAGACAGGACATCAGACAATGAAGACAAAATATATAATCTTAAAAAGAATGTAGACCACACACTGAAAATGGTAAGAAACCATAAGAAGAACATTCAAAATATATGGGATAGCATAAAAAGACCAAATTTAAGAGTTATTGGGACAGAGAAAGGCATAGAGTTCCAAACCAAAGGAATGAACAATCTAGTCAAATGAAATAATATCAGGAAAATTCCCAAGCATGAAGAATGAATTGAAAAACCAAATTCAGGAGGCTTACAGGATGCTGAAGTTACAAAATCACAACAGATCCACTAAGGCACATTATAATGAAAATGCCTAACATACAGAATAAGGAGAGATTATTAAAAGCCATGAGAGAAAGGAATCAGATTACATATAGGGGGAGACCAATTAGATTATATGCAGATTTTTCAACCCAGACCTTCAAAGCTAGAAGATCCTGGAAATACATATATCAAGCTCTGAAAGAAAATGGATGCCAACCAAGAATCTTATATTCAGCAAAATTAAGCTTAAGACTTGATGATGAAATAAAAACCTTCCATGATAAACAAAAGTTAAAAGAATTTACAACTCAAAAGCCTGCACTACAGAACATCCTCAGCAAAATATTCCATGAAGAGGAATTGAAAAACAACAATGAAAATCAGCAAATGGAGGTATTACGCTGTTAGAGTCTGTAAACAAGTCTGGATGGCGCCTGGCAAAATGCCAGAGGGAGTGGTTTGTAAAGTAACAAAAGCGAGCCATTAAGTGTGGAGATTCCTGATTGGTTGACTGCTGTATCTAGTTTATGCTAATTAAGATAAGCTGTGCAAAATGTATAAATATCGCTCAGATCCTACAATAAACAGCTCTCATTCCTGCTGCATCAACGTACACAAGTCATTCGTCACCCCCCGGTTATTTTGCCCAGCCAGCCGGGCAGCGGCAGATGGTGGCCCGTACGGGGAGCCCCGGGACACTCGGGGGTAAGTGACGAAAAAAGCTGCCCGTCCATAGATAGGATGGGAGCAATCTGCTTGTCCCTAGGCAGATAGGGCAAGAGGAAAAATGGCCATTTCAAGAAAATGGAGAAGATTGATGCAGTATGTTTGTGTCTTGTTTTGTCTTGAAATGTTGTATTGTCTTTGTGATGAAAATATGGAAGGGGTGAGAAGTAAATTGATAAAGGAAAGAGGCACCCCAGTGGAACCAAGAATAGTTAGGGCATGTGTTGATAAAAGCCCAGAAACTCTAGTCAGAAAGAAAAAGAAAGTTCAGAAGAAGAAGGATTATCAAGAAAAAAGTTGTATCAAAAGGCTATTACTGAATACTTTTAGATACCGGAGGGTGCGTGAATCGACAAGGTGGCTGCCACCTGCCCAAGCCGATCATGGTGCAGCAAGAATTTTCCAAGCGGCAGTTGCGGGCTCTTCCCTGCCCCCCTGCCCAGGGGAGCAGAACGCCACTGTGAGCCCAAATCTAGACCTGACCTGGAGGCACAGTCTCGCAGGCTTTTGCTCCCTGTGCCGGGAAGCAGTTTGAGTCTGGGACTCTCCCCAGGGCCATCTGGGGCTGCCCAGGATGCTACAGCTGGCAGAAGACGCGACTGGCGTCCCTGAGGTTTGATCATTTCCAAGGCCAGTAACTACAATGGGTCTCCCACACCAGGAGGCTGATGAGTAATGAGTACTATTAAGGCTTATTTCAAATGTAAAAAAACCTTGAAATAATGTACTAAATTGTTCAAAAGGTTGTTTTCTTAGTAGAATGCTACAGGATTTTCTTTAGCCATCCGGAGTTCCTGCCTTCATCCCAGTGCCTGTGAAAACAAAGATGAAAGAATTTACAATGTTGCTGAGAATCTGAGGAAACTTCAGCTGAGAACCCCACGAGACTTCGGAGCTGTTGCTGTTTCTGCTGCTACAACTTGAGCTAGCTGCCTGCAGAACTTACCTGGACTGTGATTTACCTGGACTGTGAGTTAATCTATTGAGACACTGTTTTACCTGGACTGAGATAACAAACTGTAATCTACAACAAATTGTAACTCGGTATCTTTGCTAATGGTGTCATTGCTGGTATAATTTTTCCAAGGGCTTCTTGCATGGAGCCATCAATTAGCTTGGAATTGTAACATTTTTTATCCTCCCTTTCTGTTTCTAGCAGGTTATTTATGGTGTTTGTGTAAAAACCACTATGGTCGTTATTTAAATTAAACAAAAGGGGGATATGTTAGAGTCTGTAAACAAGTCTGATGGCGCCTGGCAAAATGCCAGAGGGAGTGGTTTGTAAAGTAACAAAAGCGAGCCATTAAGTGTGGAGATTCCTGATTGGTTGACTGCTGTATCTAGTTTATGCTAATTAAGATAAGCTGTGCAAAATGTATAAATATCGCTCAGATCCTACAATAAACGGCTCTCATTCCTGCTGCATCAATGTACACAAGTCATTCGTCACCCCCCCGGTTATTTTGCCCAGCCAGCCAGGCAGCGGCATTACGCTAAAGGAAAAATTAATCAAAGGAGAAACCAAGTCAAGTTAAATACCAAAAATAAACAAAAATGTTTGGGAATACAAATCATGTCTCAATAATAATCTTGAATGTTAATGGCCTAAATTCACCAATCAAAAGACATAGACTGGCAGATTGGATTTAAAACAAAAACCCAACAATATACTGCCTCTAAAAGACTCATCTCATAGGAAAAGACAGACATCCACAGACTGAAGGTGAAAGGTTGGGAAAAATCATACCACTCACATGGACTGTGGAAGCAAGGAGGGGTTTCCATTCTCATATCAAATAAAGTAGACTTCAAGCCAAAGTTAATCAAAAGGGATAAAGAAGGATATTTCATACTGTTATGGAAACCAGTCATCAACAAGACATAACAACAATACATTTATGTGCCCCAAACAATGGAGTGTCTATGTTTATCAAACAAACTCTTCTCAAGTTCAAGAGTCAAATAGATCACAACACAATAATTCTGGGTGACTTTAACACACCTATTTCACCACTGGATAGATTGTTCAAACAAAGGCTGAACAAAGAAACTATAGAACTCAATAATACAATCAATAGCTTAGACTTAACTGATATATATAGAATATTTCATCCTTCAATGAATGAATACATTTTCTTCTCAGCAGCACATGGATCCTTCTCTAAAATAGACCATATGTTATGCCACAAAGTAACTCTTAGCAAATATAAAAAAGTAGAGATACTACCCTGCATTCTATCAGATCATAATGGAATGAAATTAGAAATCTATGATAAAATAAAAAAAAAGCTACTCCAACACCTGGAGACTAAATAATATGCTACTGAATGAACAATGGGTTACTAAATATTTAGTCAATTCCTATTAAAATCCCAAAGGCATTTTTCATAGAAATAGAAAAAGCAGTGGTGAAATTATTTGGAAAAATAAGAGTCCCAGAATAGCCAAAGCAATCCTTAGCAAGAAGAGTGAAGTAGGAGGTATCATAATACCAGACCTTAAATTGTACTAGAGAACCATAGTAACAAAAATGGCATGGTACTCACACCAAAACACACACATAGACCAATGCTACAGAATAGAAGACACAGAGATAAACCCACATAAATACAGTTATCTCATACTAGACAAAAACATACATTGGAGAAAGATAGCCTCTTCCACAAGTGGTGTTAGAAAAACTAGAAATCCATATATAGCAAAATGAAATTAAACCCTTATCTCTCACCCTGCTCAAAACTCAACTCAAAGTGGATCAAGGACTTAGGCATTAGAACAGAGACCCTGTACCTAATAAAAGAAAAAGTAGGCCCAAATCTATATTATGTTGGCTTAGCAATCGACTTCTTTAACAAGACTCCTAAAGTGAAAGAAGACTCCTAATGTGAAAGAGAAATCAAGAATCAACACATATTTTACTTAAATTCTGGTAAGATTAAGGATTTTCAATGTAAAATACGAAACCACAAAATAATTAAAATACTGCTTTGTAAAATTAGTGTAGAAAAGACCTTTCTACACATGATACTGAGGATGAAAATATAAAAAGAAAAATATTGATAGGTTAGACCACATAAAATTAAGATTAAGCATAATTAAATTGCAAGAAACAAAAACTTCTATGACCAAAAATAACATTTATAAATAAAAAGGACATGGTGATAAATATATTTGAAGTAAGCATACCAAAAGGATCTTTATCTTTAAATTATATTGAATTTTGTCACATCAATAAGAAAAAGAAAACACTCCAATAAGAAAAATGGGAAGTTTGTAAAAATTTAAGAAAAAATGGGAATTAAAAAAAGATTAATGCCAAGTATCCCCAAATTTATAAAATAATATGAACTGCACAGTTGAGATAGTATTTTAACAAATAATCAGATCATTGAAAATAAAAAAAAGATTAATTAAAGAGGTCAGGAAATAAAGGGTCTCTCATTCTATTTTGGGAAGGAAAATTGTGCAGTTATTCTGAATTGTAACCAGTGAAAGGCACTTTATAATCTATTCATTTAACCTATAAATTGTTTTCTGTGAAAATAACCAATAAAACACACAACCTGTATGATAATTTTAATTACAGGAAAATAACTCAAATGATTATCAATAGGGAATTAATATTATAGCCATACTACAGAATATAATGCAGCCATTACAATGCTTAGGTAGGTGTCTTTGTTATATGGAAACATGCCCACAAAGTTAGAAGAAACACTGCAAAGCAGTTGTCTACACAACTACTAAATATCTAATTTTTTGATGAAGATATATGTTTATATATAAGATAAAAGGTTACAAGATAGACACTAAAATATTAAAATTATTATGTTTATGTGATAAATTTATATTTTATAATTTTAATTTCATATTTTTTGTGAAGAATGTGAAGAAAATGATAGCTATGTTAATCAAACAATGTTTAGCATGTTTCCATGACTTATAGAAGAAAAAACAGAAAGATGATGCATTGGAACATAAAGGGAATAGTAACTAATATCACACGAATACAACTATACTCTAGGCATTATTCTAATACTTTTCATATAAATATCATTTAATCTTCATACCGCTATCTTTCATTTGTTAGTTCATTAATTAATTCACTCACAATTCCAAAAGTATATCTTAAGCATCAACCCTGGATCAGGTTCTATGTTTTTTTTTTTTTTGTATTGGGGATTGAACTCAGAGGCCCTTAACCACTGAGCCATAACTCCATCCCTTTCTATTTTTTTTTTTTTATTTTGAGACAGGGTCTCACTAAGTTGCTTAGAGCCTCACTATAAATTGCTGAGACTGGATTTGAACTTTCAATCCTCTTACCTTAGCCTCCAGAGCCACTCAAATTACAGGCATCTGCCATCATGCCTGGCTTGTGCCTTTTTATTTGTATTTAGAAAGAGGAAATGTTTCAACCCATTTTATTCCTATAAAAAGCCTATATCAGCACTGCACAATAGAAATAGACTTTAGTCCAAACATACAAAAATAGCCATACATAAAGAAAGTAAAAAGAAATAGATTAATTTAATGTTAATATATTTGATTTAGCCCAATATCTTCAATGTATTATTACTTACATATTTAAACAACAAAAAGGTTATTAATAAGATATTTTACTTTCATTTTTATGTATTAAGTCATTGAAATCTGGTGTACAATTTACACTACCAAAACTTTTTGATTTGGACTAACCTCATTTCCAGTGCTCAAAAACCACATAGGGCTTACACCTGCCGTATTGGACAGTACAGGTCTATATTATTTGCACTACACTATTCTCATTATTCTTTCTCATGGAATGAAAGTTAAGAAGAACATTGTTCCAATTATTAGAGAAATTACAAACTAGTTGGGAATTTGAAAACATAAACATACAGAAAGTTTTGAAATTACTTTGGTTCATTTCAACCAGACTGAAGTAATAGCAAGACAAATCTTAAATCATGATTTGAATGACGGTGTCCCCTCCAAAATTCTTGCTGAAACTTAAGGCTTAGTGCAACAGTAGTAAACCTTGTGGCCTCTGAAGGGTGACTAAGCTGTAAGGGCTCCAACCCCATGAATGGGATTAGCATCCTTATAAAAGCATTAGAGGTTGAAGGGAGCTCTCTGCCTCTTGTCCTTCCACTTTCTGTCATAAGAAGACACAGTGTTCCTCTCTTCTGGAAGATGCAGCAAAAGGTACTGTCTTGGAATGAGGAAGCAGCTCTCACCAGACACTAATCATACAGGCACCTTGGTCTTGGACTTACTGGCCTTCAGAATCCTGAGAAATAATTTTCTGTTATTTACAAATTACTCCATTTGAGCACAAATAGACTAAGATGGTGAGGGTGAAATTTTTCAGAGTAAACTCTGTAAGGTGGTAATTTTGAGCTGGGTCTTAATGGAAGAAATAGAATGTATAGCAATTTAAAATAAAGGAATGAGGTTTAGCAAGTCATGTCATATAAGGGTTACCAGATGAATCAGGATAAACAGACAGAGAATTTATATGGAAAACAGTAAGAGACAAGATGAGACTGGCAAAGTAGAGGAAATTGAGTTGCAGAGGGTTTTGAATATTGGGCTGATAGTCTGGGTTTAAATAAGGTCGGTCAAGGGAGCTCCTGAAAGTTCTCTGTGGGAGAGAAGATATTAAGGGGAGGCAGGAGAGAGGTGAACAGGCCCTTAATCAGGAAGTGAAAGGCAGTGATGAATCTCAACATCTTTTAACTCCTATTTCCTGAAGACTGGGGAGCAATCAGAAATGGTTGTTCCTTGCTGAAACAAATAAGGTATTTTATTGGGCCAACACTGTTTATGGGAGTTTCTCAAGTCAGGCTAGATAGTGAGTAAGAGATTCAATGTGCTATTTTTCAGGACCTTCACCTTTTCTGCAATAGGAATGTGCTAAGATCAGAACATCCTTTTTTGCTAGAATTATACTTCAGAAGGCAGGGATCAAGTTTTTTTTTAATATTTTCTTGATTTTATTTTTTTAAAGACATGATAGCAGTGGAATGCATTACAATTCTTATTACACATATAGAGCACAGTTTTTCATATCTCTGTATATAAAGTATGTTCACACCAATTTACACCTTTATACATGTACTTTGTTCAAATTTTTCTTAATGGCAGTGAATAACCCAATTCCTCATCCAAAACTTGTATTGTGTTCAAAAAATCTTGTTAAATGAATGAAGGGAAGAAGGTACTCAGTAAAGTCTTAATGATTGGTTGATACCATTTCCCATTTAGAGTATGGAATTTAATCTTAGAGTTCTCCAAAGAGAACCATGAGTCAAGAATTATTATGTAAGTAGTTTAATTAGGAGGCAATGCTGGCCATTTCTAGAAGAATGAAGAAGTGAGATGAGAAATACAAGGAGGTCAATAGGAGCTAATGAGTAGGTTAAGGGATGGGCCACTGGAGCTCTGTCCCATTCAGGAGCTTGACCTTGCAGCAGAGCTTTCTCATTCAAGGGCTGAGGAACCTGAAGTTTTATTTTATGCTTCAAATCTCTGTTCACCTTTGACCGACAGTTGTCTCTAGGGCCAGGCAGCTCTGCCAGCCTCCTGTGTAATTTTCAAGAAATCCCATAGCAGAGTTGCAGGTGCTCTGTACGATGGTGTGGTGTGAATCAGGATGGTGAGTGGCAAAGGGGTGTGAGTGGGACACTGGTCATTTATGTTGCAGGAACTGAGAGCAGAAAAGAATGAGGATCTCAACTTTAGGAGGTATACTAGTCAGTGTTTTCTAGAGGAATAGAGTCAACGGGAAGTATAATTATAAAAGGGGGACTTATTAGGTTGGCTTCAGTGACCAGAAGCTGGATAGTCCACAGTGGCCATCTGCAGGCTGGAGAACTGGAAGAACCAGTAGCCGCACAATCCAAGAGGCTTAAGCCCCAGAACAAGAGGGATCAACTGTGCTACTCTAGTCTGAAACCAAAGGCTTCTAGAGCTTCTGCTTTGGAGGAGTGAAGAAGCGATATCCTCAGGTCATGGCAGCATCAATCAAGAACCCCTTCAAGAAGAATCCAGCTTGCACAAGAATCCTGCTACTTCCTTGTTCTTCCAAATTTTATTCTATCCAAGCCATCATCCTGTTGGTTGGTGCTGCTCATGCTTAGGGAGGGTCTCCATTTCAGTTTGCTACCCCACATGCCAGTCATTCCTAGACACACTCTCATCAACACACCCATAATCCTCTCAATGCTTGGCATCTCTTAATCTGATCAAATTGACAATTCAAATTAACCATTACAGGTGGCTTTAGTTTGATTTAGTTCTGAATGAACAGACAAGCAGCATAAATTACATATGCAAGATTAGGGTTTAAGTAAGTAAATGCAGACATTCAGGATACTGCCTCATGCTGCTTCCTGCTCTCTGAGGACATGCACTTGGAATGCAGTGGTATCTGAGACACCAACCACAGGGGAAGAGCCCAGAGGTTCAGGGTCCCCACCTGTTAAGCCTTCAGACCACACCAAGGGTCAGCTGATCGCAGTCCTTTAGGTGCATACGATAGCCTTGTTTTCTGAGTCTTGAACATTTATTTTCTTCTCTGTTCTAATTTTTACTGAATCATTGGGTTTCAAGTGTGTCTGGTTTGGACTAACAATAGGATCAATGTTATAGATTGATTTATTGTTTATCTTGCCTCTAAAATTGATTAAAGATGGCTAAGAATACCCAAATAACATGGCTTATCAAAATTCAAATGTAAATTAATAGGAATATCAGAGCAAAGGAAGAATCTGAAAATAAAATAAACCAAGGGTGAGGGTTATTGTCCAAAATACATCACATATTTGTCGTGCAATTTTTGCATTTGTGAGAATTGACCCACATTGGGGATTCTAAGCACCCTGACATTCAGAAATCATCAGTTACGAAAATAAAGACGATCATTTTTAAGAGACAAAGTGTTCTGAAGCTTAAAACAAAACAAAACAAAACCCTCAGAGGAAGATGCTAAATAAAACAAAAAATCTGTTGATCAGAAGTACAGCATTTCTGAAATATGGACGAGAACGCTGATATGGGAAGGTAACATTTCAACACCAACCTCAATACATTCAATAAATACAGCGTGAGATTTATTCTATTGTTCCATTGTTCCATTGTTTCTTTGACGATTCTATCTGTACCCTCAAAGCAAACTTTGGCATTATGCCAAAGCAAAATTTAATAAAAGCCATTTTAGAATGCAAATCAATGCAACCCAAGTAGACGATTTTTTTCTAATGGTTTGGTTTGAACTAAGGGTAAATGATTATCCAATGGGTAATGGGTAGTATACATCGTCTCTAAGAAATCCACGATAAAGATTATTTTTCATGTGAAGCTTTTGATATGACTCTTAGGCAGCAAAGAGTTGGAGGTAATAGTCTCTGGAAAAATCATGCAGTGAGATTTTGTGTATGCTTGCAGCCAGTTAATGATGGATTCATGTTTTCTGGCAATCAGTCAACCAAGCCATACAATAGAATTAGCATCCTTTTAAGAAAATTTAAAGTCTACCTAAGGTAGAAGTTTAATAGACAACTTCTACTACGATGCATACAGAGATCTGCAAACTGTGTGTTAAACTCCTGATATTTAAAGAATTTCAATACCTGTATAGATTTAACTATATTTCATCCTTCTGACTACAAGTTTTCTTTTCTTCCACTTCTTGTTACTATTATGATTTTGATGGTGGTTGTTTTGATATGCGTTCGAAAGAAAAGTGCCTTGTAATGCAAATATTTATGGCATGAACATTTTGATATCTTTTTAAACCTGTGCAATGAATTGGCTCCGCAGCCTGGCATTTTCAGGGAACGTGTGAGCAAGTAGCCTCATTATTGATAAATATTTTAAAACACGTGGTATTTACCCAGAAGGTCCCAATGGCTCAATGTGCCTCCTGCAGAAATGGCATGTAATAAAAAACTCCAGAATGAAATTTCAGAGGAAAAAAGGATACTGCACTTAAACAAAAATTCAATAAAAGAAATGTTAGAAAATCCCCAAAGCATTCCCACCAAGTTATGGATTAATTGCTTGGCACGTTTCCTTTTTTAATTCCAAGCTGCCTTTTTGTTAGCTGAGTAAACAAAGCATCTAGAATAAGTCAACTTCAGCCAACAATGACAGCCCATTAACATCATGACTGATAATAATGATAATTCCCAAAGGTGTTGACAAGGTCTACACATAAGCAATATTTGACCAGCAGGGTCTGAAGAAAAAAAGGCTCCCATTCCCCTTTCTGATTAAAATAATAATAATAAAATAAAAAAATAAATAAAAGGAAGTCTGGACAGCTTAGGAAGGGCCTCTCTTTATGTCTAGACTCCACACAGTTTATCCACAGCTTTTGTGGAGGGGCTTACAGCTACTGCTTGCAACCCATCCTGTGGGGTCGAGGAAAGGAGAGAGGAATTCTTAAATCCTAAATCCAGAAGCCTTTGCAAGGCTGTCAATCCAGTGGGTTTTAAGGCTGAAAGCGATTGATTGCTGCATCACAAAATTGGAAGTTAGTACACTTGTTCATGCCTCAAGGCAAATGTTTTCATTAGAGATCATTTTATTTACATAATGTAGATCCTATCTTCTCCTTTCCTCCCTGAATTCTCTCTCGGAGTTCCAAAAGAGCAAGGGCTCTGCCTTGCATATTGTTTGCACAAGGTGTATAGTGAATATTAAATAATGTTCAGTCACAAACAAGAGGTTTTCAGATTGGGATTGTTTAGAAAATACTGGTGGCAACCACAGAGCACTTCTCCTCCATCCCACCCCCACCCCCAAAAAGAGCTGTCAAAATAAATTAAAACTTAAATTTCAAGTCTCATCTTTTGGCAATGTTCTATTGTGTACATGACCATTCTCATTGCATTCTATTTTTTTCACAAGGACGCCATGATGAAGAGAGTCATGTAAAGAAGAGCTCTCCCAGTGCCTTGGAAAACCATCCCTGGAGAGGAATGGTATAAGATAAATCAATTGACAACCCACTCAGAATCTCTTTGACCTTCAAGGTATTTTCTCTTTCTTCTTTCATTTTATTGGTGCATAATTATACATAATAGTGGGATTCGTTGTTACATATTCATGCATGCATATAACAGTATAATTTGTCTTAACAGTATATTTAGATGTTTTAAATGAAAACTTTGCTGAGATATATGCTACAAGGTTTCTACCTATATTTCACATTTGAGATTGCTGCTTGCTCCAGGGAATGCCTGAAACTAGTGTGACTTTGGATGCTTATTCTTTAATCCTTCCTGGGTATTGAATTTATACTGATTAAACTGAATTATATCCACCCCACCTATTTTAACTTAGGCCAAAAAGGAGTGCTCCCAAAATAATGACAATAATAAATAAATCATTGAATTTTTAAATCTGAAAGTGACATAGAAATTAGTCCAATTCTTTAATATTTCTTTTTTTTTTTTGGTACTAGGGGTTGAACCAAGGGGCATTTAACCACTAAGCCACATTCCCAGCCATTTTTTATTTTTTATTTTGGCATAGGTTCTCACAGAATTGCTTAGGAACTTGCTAAATTGCTGAGGCTGGCCTTAAACTCATAATCCTCCTACGTCAGCCTCCCCAGTCCCTGGGATTACAGGCATGAGCCACTGAACCTGACCACTTCTTAAATTTGACAAATAAGGAAACTGTGTTTCAGAAGGGCTTTGGATCAGTTTCATCTGATCCAAGAGCATGCAGCTTCTCAGATGCAGAGTTTAAACAGCCATGTCTTTCTTATGGAGCACATTAAGGCACTTAAGCATAGAAAAAAAAGTTTTAGGAAACTCTACCATCTGCTCATATTGGTATTGGGGCCAGATACTTTTAAAACTGTATTGACCCAAGGTTTAGGTTAGGATTAGTCTCTGAATATTTCTGGAAGAATCTTTTGAAGACTTTTATAATAACATATTCTATTCACCACCTCCTGTATGTATGTGTGTGTGTGTGTGTGTGTGTGTGTGTGTGAGAGAGAGAGAGAGAGAGAGAGAGAGAGAGAGAGTGTGTGTGTGTGTGTATGTATGTGTGTGTATTGCTAGAATTTGAACCCAGAGCCCTGTGCATGCTAGGCAGGCACTCTACCACTAAGCTGTACTCCCAGCCCCTGTTTCCTGGATTTGAGAGAAAGTTTGATGCACCTCTTTTCTCAATAAGTATTTGTTGAATACCTATCATGGGTAAGACACTGTGCTAGGTGGTATGGGGATAAACATCCTGGGCCTCCCTCCTTGGAGTTAGATTGCAGCCTGGGAAGAAGCAAAGCAAGTCAATTATGCAACACAAATTGCAATGTGATTCTGGTCTCTGTAATAACAGAGAGTACTACAGAGAGTTGGGAAAAGAAAGGAGTAGCTTTTAATTGAAGGAAATTAGAAAAAAATTCTTAGAAGATGGGTCTTTGGTCTGCATTGAATGAAGTGAAGGATTTGACAGATGTTCTTGAGAAAAATCCTCCGGGGGAGGAAACACAAAGAACAGAGGCACAGAAGCAGGGAAGCATGGGGTGCATATGGGGGCCAACACACTTGGTGAGGCGATGAACAGAGAAGAGACATGAATGATGGTGGTGGGTGTGAGATAGGCACAGGACTAGTAAATAGAGGAATCCGCCACAAAAATTAAAACAACTCTGATGTGTTATTTTTCTGCATTACATTCTTAAATATGCCTAGGGAGAAAAGTGAGTTTAGCCCTTTCCTTCTAAGGTATTCCAAGCAGTTTAATAATCCATTCAGTTCCAATGTCCTCTTGTTAATCCATAGAATGAGTCAATCACTTACCAGCATAGGAGGAGGTTACAGAATCAAACAGTTATTTAAGTGCAGAATGGAACTTAAATCAAGCAGTTTAGGTAAGTGGTATAGATTAGGAAGTGCTGGAATCCCCACATCATCAACTTTTCAATCCCCAAATTAGAGATTTGGGACAGGAGAGGAAATGAGGATCTTGAGTTCCAATATTTGTGTATTTTTCCACCATCAGTTCATTCATTATTCATTGAACAAAATTTAGTAAGCACTTTCAATGAGCCAAGGAATGTGCTAAGATCTGGAAGGCAATGACTTAAAAACACACACACAGGGGGTAAGAAAACCCACAAAACATAAGGTATGGTTTTTGCCATAGTAGCATTTAAAGTCTAGAAGGGAAGCCCGAGTGCAAAAAGCCATGAACAAGCAGCCTTCAAACGTCTCAATGGCATGTTGAAGGAGAAGGTCAAGCCCCCGTGCTGGATTCAGCACGCAGTGCCCGGGCAGTTCTGGCCGAAGTTGTAGGCTGAGATCTGATGCAGGAGGAAGAATGAACAGGAACAAGAGGGGGAGGAAGGAGTTGCTCAGTCAGAGAAAAGAGCAGAGGCAGAAACTGAGGTAGGAGAGCATGGGACGTTCAGAGATCTAAAAGGATTTCTGTCTGCCCAGATTGTCAAGGGAAGGGGGAGGTGAGGGTGGGCGGGGGCAATGAGATGAGGGTGCAGAAGGGGCAGATGTCAGGTCAGGAATTCCCTGAAAGTCATGTCAAGAAATTTGGGCCAAAGCTACTTTCTTTCTTCCTTCTTATTTTACTGTTTTAATTGTTTCTTTGGGAAGTCATTCTAGGCATGTAAGTTAAAAGCTAGAAATAGATATATGTAGTTTCAAGGAAAAACCGTGATTAAATACTGCAACTATTTTGAGCTGAGCTGTCCCTTTCAGTAGCCACTAGACTCAAGTGACTACTGAGTCCCTGATTCAGAGCTGCTCCAAGCTAAGATGGGCTGGAGGTTATAAAGGCAAGTTGGATTGTAAAACCTAAATACAGCAAAAAAAAAAAAAAAAGAATGTCAATAGATAAATGATTTTTATATTGATTATAGATTGAAATTATAATATTTTTGGACATGTTAGGTTAGATAAAATATATCATTAAAATTATTTCATGTGTTTCTTTTCATTCTTTCCACTGTGGATATATTAGAAAGTTTAAAATGACCTACGTGGCTTGAAATTTATTTCTATTAGACAGTGCTCATTCTAAAAACCTATGATCCTGTTTATTGAGGGCAAAACAAGCAAGCCTGTGTGGTTAGGTGCTTCATGGAAACATCTTCCTGAGCCAAACCAAATTTTCTACAAGATAGTTGTGTCACTGTCATTGAATTGACATCAGTAACTTAGGGCCAGGCTGGTAGTCAGCCTTGCCTGAACAATGTAAAAGGCATTTACTAAACAAATGAACACTGGCAACTGGTTTGACCACAGGCTTCAGCTTATTTAAGAATAACAATGTAGCAATTGTCTAGCACTATCCTTATATTTAAGCAAGTAATGGGAAAATTATGTGTAATGCAAATATGTACTTATTGTCAGAGGACTTTTATTTGGCAATAATTTATTACATCTAGAATTAATAAATTAGTAGCAAATAATTCCTCCAAAATTTAATAATTCAGACTCCAAAAAAACTCATTTAGATCTCTCAATAAATCTAGATTAAAGAGATTCGAGTTTATTTACTGTGGCTTCATCCACTGGCCTTTCCTTATTTATAAAGCTGAGTGCTATTGTTAAAAACAAGAAACCAAATAAATAGGCAAGACGCCTCCCACTTAAAACCTGGTGGGCAGCACGAATCTGACAACACCCTGACATTACAGGTTTAAGAAATGGGCACATTGGTTCACTGATGTGTGAGGCCTCAGGACCCTGGAATGGGATGGAAACTACTTAACTATTACTATTGTCATTTGTTTATGGACCATTTCTTTTACCTGTAACTGCAACACCTTTCATAAAACAAGTAGATGTGCATGACTATAGGAACACCCCCTCCAGGGGGATGGCAAGTGGAAACCCAGGTACCTTCTGCCTGGTCAAGGGTTCCACAGGCTTTCTCCAGCAGAGGAAGCTATGGAGGTGCTCTCAAACATTGCCATCGCCCACAGTTTACATGATAATAGCCCATTGAACTTTAAGTCTCAAGTGTTCTTGATTTTTTTTCCCTTTTTTTGCAATCCTGGAGGTCCAGCCCAGGAGCACTCTACCATGGAGCTACATTCCCAGGCCTTTGCTTTTTTTTTTTTTTTTTTTAAATTTTGAGACAGGGTCTCATTAAGTTGCCCAGGCTGGCCTTGAACTTGTGATCTTCTGGCCTCAGACTCTCAAGTAGCTGGGATTATAGGCATGCACCATGACTGCTGGCTCTCAAGTGCTCTTTTTTGAAAAACAATATTCACATTGAGAAACCAACTGTATTTTCCACTTTCCTTGGAAATATATAACAGAAAACTCGTGAGTGAGCTCTACTAAGGCAAACAGCCTGCCCCTCATCACCCTGCATCGTTCTGTAGACTACTGCCATCGTTATTTACTCTAGACCTGAATAGGACCTCCCTCCAATTCCTTCTTGAGGTTGAGCATCTTTAATTGAATCATCGTTGTTTTACATAAGCACAGAAAATAATACCAGAGAATTTCCTAAGCTGCCATCATACGGAAGCTGCAGGAAATTGATAGCAGAGAAGTCTCAGAGGCTGTTGTATTAACTTTCTTATAAAAACGCCTGATTGTTTTAAGATTTCAGTATAGTAAATGGATTCCTTTGGTGAGCACAATATTACTGCATAGAACAGAGTTTGTGATGGCCTATTCCCTTATAAAATAAGACATTTAGTAATGTAATAGTCCCAACATTTAAACCTCAGATGCCTTTCCATGCACAAGTGGTTAAGGACTCAAAAACAAGTAATTATCAATAGCATATGTATGCAATAAGAGAAGCATCAGCCGAGAAAAGTTATATTTATGACATTGGCAAGAAGGATACATTAATTGACTGCAGAAAGGAGCCGACATAATATTTACTCTACATTTTCAAAGGATACGAAGGAGACTGAAGAAACTTAGATGCCTTTGGCTTTCTTTTGGGAAGGAAAGCCCAGGGGAACACTAGTCAGAAGATATCTGACTGAGGTCTGTCTAGAGCCTTCTGATTCCATTTTAGACATCCAGATGGCATTAATAAATAGATAGTTTCATAACTAATACAAAAGATAACACTTGGGGGGGGTGTTAAGAGAGCAGTGGTTTTCAAAGTGATAGGCAGTTCATAAGAGACTTTGAGTTGGAATTTTCTGTAATATTGTGTAAGTCATGATCATCCTTTCCCTCATGTGAGCTTTTGTTCATCTTAGGTTTCCTTTGCAGAATTAATTTCTTTCTCTTCCTAACTCTGCTTACCAAATTTCCACCTGCAGTTGAAGACTTGGTTCAAGCCTTTATCTTCTAAGAAATTCCAGAAATGCTAACGTGCTCTCTCTCTCTCTCTTTCTCTCTCTCATTGTTTTTGCATGATATTTAGGTATTGGATTTCTATCTCTTACTAGGGGTCTACTTTTCTAAGTGTCAGACTCTGTGATTCATTTAATATTGTCCTCCATCTCCTTACCCACTACCCACTCTAAAGTGCCAAGCATCGGTCTTACAAATAGAATCTTCTACATATTTCAATAAATACTTGTTGGAAGAATAAGTGAGACAGGGGCAGAGCTTGCTGTGGAAAGAATAACATGTCAAAGACCTGGCTTTCAATTAGTTTAAGTCTGTGAATCAACCATAATGAATCCTTGACATTAAGACTGCCAATCTTATTGATCACACTCTGAAACTGTCCATTTGGTTCTCTGCTACTCCCTGCCAAAACTATAGGCACCCTCCACTAAAATGTAAATAGATTGGGGGCGGGGGAGAGAGAGAATGCCTGAAATGGAAGAAAATGAATCTAGTTTTGAGAATTTGGAGATAGTTTTTGAGATAACTGTTATTCTATCTGGGTGTGGCACACAAAAAAGTGACAAAAATTATTAATAAGAAAATGTAATGTACAAAATTTATGGGAAGAAGAAAGGAAAAGACCCCAGATTTTGTTATTTGAAGCTGATTTTCCAAGTACCTATATTGTGTCATGTGGCAATGAAGAAATAAGGTAAGTACTCAGAAATTCTATCCAAAACAATTTCTGTTTCTGTCTAGTAGCCAAAATTGCTTAAAGAAATCTTTGAATTATCTTGATGATTTTCTCAATTTTACGCTAATTACTGTAATGAGAGGCCTAATGACCTACTTGCTCCTCAAGGAGAAATTGTCTGCACATCAGTTTCTGATGAAAGGATGTGGCATAGGTCACAGTTCCAGGCATCCACAGCTACGGGCCCAGGCTGCAAAGCTTGGAAGATACAGTAGGAGAGAAGCATCGTCTCGCTATTACAAGGTCCCACTGGTCATGGTTTACAATTAACCTCCGTCTTGAATCAAGTGTAGGATTTCCTTAGCAGTGCCTTCCATCTAGCATTTTTATGAGTCTTGTTTTCCTCTGACATCCTCTGAGTTCTTCAACTCGACTTCTCTCTGTTATTTCTTGCACTTCCCCTAATGTCGTGTGTTCATCGAAGTACAAACCTTGTCTAAATTAGGCTAGTCAGAATGATCTGATGGTTTTCTCTTAGCAGAAGAATGATCTTTGATACCTACAGGTAGAGGGCAGGTGCATCCTCTTGGAGCTGGGCTTCTCCCAACCCTCAGAACATTCACTATAGTCATGACTGACCCCATGTCTGGTTTCCAGCAGAGAGCTAAGCTATCTATCCCTTTTCCTTTGGGATGGTCTCAGCCATGGTCTCACTTCTTGGTCAAAGTACCTTCCAGAGCCTGGGGCTCAGGTGGACCCATGAACAACATTCTCAGATCATACTTCCTGCCTTTCAGATGACTTTCTGGATCAGTGCCTTTATTATTATTTTTTACCAGAAATTTCCAGTGTGCAATTATGGTGGACAACAGCTTGTTTATGAAGGATGAATATTTTTCTTGTGCTTCAGTTTGTTAGAGGAGATAAAATATCTAGGAGGATAGAGGTCTGTTATCTCAGTTGGCTAAAGCCCAATGTTAGAAAGGCCAATTTCAGAGGGTCTTATCCCAGATGGACTGATTAGGAAGCTTTAGTCTATGTCTATTTTTTAAAAGTATTCTCTTTGCCTCTGTCTTTTCAGTTATAATAGATGAAAATAGTGTTTTGTACTTCATGAGGCTGTTATAAGGATTAAATAAGTAAATACTTTTATAATTCATGAAACAGACATACACCAGGCTTTTAGTAAATGGTAGTTATTGTTATGTGATTATTCATTCAGTGTTTCTTCAAATGATTATTTAGCCTGTGAACCAGGCTCTGTTCCAAACATCGATCATTCCCAACAAATTGATCAGTTATTATTGTGCTATTTAAAGACATAAGGGGTTGAATCAAGCCTAGTCTAGAGGAAGGAGGAGAGATTGTTCTGCAGAAATGGTAATTAAACAGAGGTGGGAGAGAGAAATAGGACATAGCTAGGTGAAGGGAGAAAGCAGAGGAGAAACCATTGCATGAAGAAGGAACAGTCAGGGCAAAGGCCCTGTGGTGGGAGGGAGCTTGTGCATTAGAGAACTCAGTGTGTCATGGTTTAGATATGAGGTGTCCCCCTCAAGTTCATTTGATATATAATTAATGCAAGAGAGCTTACAGGTGAAATGATTGGGTTATGAGAGCCTTAACCTAATCAGTGTATTAATCCCCTGATAGGAATTAGCTGGATGGTAACTATAGGTAGGTAGAGTATGATTGGAGGAGGTGGGGCCTTGGAGTATATGTTTGGTCCTTGTTGAGTGGAGTTCTCTCTCTCTCTCTCTCTCTCTCTCTCTCTCTCCCCGCCCTTCCTGATGTGATGCCCTGAGCTGCTTTCCTTCACCACACACATCACTGCCATGATGTGCTGCTTCACCATGATGTGAAGCAGCACATCATGGAGCTGTTTATAGATGGAGACTTCTGAAGCTGTGAGCCTCCAAATAAACTTTTCCTCTAAAATTGCTCTTGTCGGGTCTTTTGGTCACAGCAGTGAAAAAGCTGACTAAAACACAACGGATGGCCAGGGGGCAGGTGGAGAGTGGCACAAAGCAGAGAGATAGACATGGCGGGGGGCGGGGGGACGTGGGACCTGCTGAGTTAAACCTTATACAGTCCCAGGAAAACAAAGATGGCGGGTCACCCTAGCTCAGGCGGTGCACAGAACATGACCCGCTGTCACTGAGATGGAAGGCTGGGGATTTGAGTGAGAAAGCAGTTGATCTCTTCTTTCAGGAAAGACAACTCAAAGGACAAGAACTACTAATAGCAGTCATTAGCATGCACTTGGAGAGATAGCACAAGTACCCCAAAAGGCCTCACAGTTAGTTTGCAAATTAAGAAGCATTCATTTATCAACTCTTCACCATGCCCTGCCTCCATCCGTTAGAGATTGACTCTGTGGAAGGCGCCCACTTCAGTGGACAATTGCCCGGCCTTTCCTTTGCATTCTATGTATTCTTAGGAATGTGGAGTTCAAGTGAAAAGAATTTCTAGATAAATAATGCTTACACTTGGTTCTAATTCCTTTAAGGTGCTGGTCTCTTTTAAGTTTCTCATCATTGAATGGAATTTGACTCTTATTTGCTGTGACTGTGATGGTCAATTTGAATAGGCCATGGGGTGCCCAGATAGTCACTCAAACATTGCTCTGGGTGTGCCTGTGGGGTAATTTCTGGAAGAAAGAACATTTGACATGATAGACCGAGTGAAGCAGATTGTCTTTTCGAGTGTGCGTGGACCTCATCTAATCAATTGAAGACCTGAATAGAACAAGAGCCGATTTCCCCTCATGTTAAGAGGACTGGTCCTGCTCCATTCAAGATGACACTCATTTATTTCCTGTCTTCAGACTCAAAACGAAACAGGTCCTTCCTGGGTCTCAAGCCTGCCCACCAGCTTTCCCAGGGCTCCCAGGTTTTTGGACTCAGATTGGAACCACGACATTGACTCTCCTGAATCTCCAGTTTGCCAAATACAGATCATAGGGATTGTTGGCCTCCACAGACGCATGAGCCAATCTGTAGAAATACATCTCTTCCTATGTTTATATTTGGGTATTTATGCATTCTATGGATCCTGTTTGTCTGAAGAACCCCATCCACCTGTAGTTAAAAACCACGCTGCTTTTTATTTCTTGATTATACACGTAATTAATTTAATGGTACATAATGAAATATCTAAATAGTCCATTGGAGAAAAAAAGGACAGATGTCAAAGGACTAAATCCATCCTTTCTTAATTTGCGATTTCATCACAAGTTTAAAAAACAGGACATATGAATTTGCTTTTGCCAAAGTTAAGGTCATTCGCTGCAGGCCTGGCTTCTCCAGGGTTTCCTTCAGCCTGACAGCCTCCTAAGGGAAGAAGAGGTTTTGCTAAAGGGGATGAGAAAAATGGAGTGAAATAACAAAATGTGGAATTTGAAGGCCACAGTCTTATCTTTGGATATACTGTGAATGGATGGAGTCATTTCTAACAGTGTTAATTTTTCTTTTTAGGCTCATTTTCAATTTTTTTTTTTTTTTTGCTAGTGAACTGGGCTTCAAGGGAGCGATACTACAGCTGACTGGGAGAGGACTAAGAGATTCCCTGGGTTCCAAAATTCCAGTACTCAGATGAGACAAGAGGCCCTGAGAGGGGAGAGGCTGAGGTTAGAGGCTGAGCGTGAGCAACAGAAGAGCATCTCCAGCCCAGGTCCCGGGCCTCTCTCTCCAGATTGTCCCCTTCAGGCTTCCCTTGGGTGGGACACATATTTCTCCCTCACACATTACTCAGTTTCTTTCTAGAAGCAGTTCAGATAGACGAAAACACATCCAAAGCACATTTTTTTTTTTTTTTAAGAATGAGAAAGAAAAAAGAGAATGTATGGTAATTTTCAATGTAAAGGGAAAAAGAATATGAGATAATATAAATAATGCCACAAAATAATATGAACAAGTGGTAGGTTCTTTTTTAAAAATTAAAATGTCACTAGGAGATCCCATGTTGCCTTATTAGTGGCCTTCATCATATGCTTTCCTTACTATTATAATTTTTTTACCATAAAATTCACTGGTTGTAAGTGTGCAATTCGATAGTTCTGATAAAGGTACATGGGCCGCTGCCATCTCTATCACAATATGAAGCATCTCCACCACCCTGAAAAGTTCTTCTGGCCCCTTAAACAATTCCCCTGCTCGACCCATAGCCTCTGAAAACCACGGTCACTTTCTTTCTGTCAGGATAGTTTGTTCTTTCTAAAATTTCAAATACATAAAATAACACATTATGGAGTGTTTTTTTTGTTTGTTTCTTTTACCTAGCATAATGCTTTTGAGTTTTTTGTTCACTAAAAGTTGGTTCTGTCTTTCATACTGATAACCATATCTGTATGTATATCTTTATCTACATAAATAAAGGTTAGATATATATTTAACTTTCCAGGCCTTTCCCCTATTTACATGCATATATATATTTGTGGAAGCAACCTAGTACTGGAGTGTGCCCATGTGTGTGTGTTTTGAACTGAAGTGGCACCGTCTTTCAGCAACAGTTTCACTCAACATAGGTCGTTGAGATAATTTCATGCTATTATAAAAGATCTAGTTCTTTTCCTTTCGGTGCTGTGTAGTACTCCACAGAATAAGCCACCCTCGACTGATTGGGCCATTTTCACGACAAAATGATGTTGTTGGGACCATCCACATAGAGTATCCTGTGCTCTGTAGGGTTTCTTTGGGCAGACACTGAGTTGGAATTGCTGGGTGCTGGGTCAAAGCACAGGCTCCTTTTTGGAGTGAAATGACCTTGCTAAACAAAATGGCTTTGTTATAATCTAGGTCAATATGTCATTAATTTACTGTCAGCTAAATACTAAAATTTGTGATAGGTGGTTCTGTGAAATCTGGATTTTTACATTCATTCACTAAACGTCTATGAAACACTCAGCTTAGGTGTGGAACTGTGCTCAGAGCTGGGATGTATCGGTCTTCTTCTGAATTCTCCTTCCTCCTGCAGTCATGCTTTCTGAGAATCCTTTGGAGAGGGCTGGGCCCAGAATGCTGGACAGAGCTGGCCACCTCTTCCTGTAGCCTGCCTTCTTCTTACTACTCTGACCCCAAGTGATGATTTCGTCTTGTAACTCAAAAGTATTTTGTCACGACTACTTTTTTTAGCATCTACCCTCATCATATTGTCCTTGTGTTATTAATTATCATTGTGTTTGTCATCAGGACAACTATGGCTGAGCTTCATAGTCAGTCCTTATAGGAATGTTATCAATTGTATCAATATTGGGGACCATGGGGGAGCTGGTATGTTTTTTTCTTTTTCTTTTTTGTTACTGGGGTTTGATTCCAGGGTCTCACCCCTGCTAGACAAATGCTGTACCACAGCCTGGGAGCTACATCCCAGCCCTTCTTATCTTTCATGTTAAGACAGAGTCTTGCTAAACAGCCCAGGCTGGACTTGAACTTGTGATTCTCCTGCCCAGCCTTCTGAGTACCTGGGATTACAGGTCTAGCCACCATGCCCAGCTCAGGTAGGGGATTTGATTGGCTTCTTTTCTTTTTTCTTTTGGTAAAAACACATAATGTGAAATCTGCCCTCTAACCAATCTCCCAAGCTTAGAGTATGTATTGCTGTACAGCGGGTTTGCAGAAGGTTTTCATCTCATGTCTGAAGCCCTGTGCCCTTTGGGTGACAACTCCCATTGGTCCCTCCCCATCCCCAACAATGACCACTCCTCTTCGGTGAGTCTGACTATTTAGGCATCTCCTAGAACTGGAATCATAAAGTGTTTGTCCTGTGACTGGGTCAGGGGACAATACTTTAGTATGATGGTATGATGCGCTATTATGTTGGGTAGGGCTATGGTTAGGGCAGATCTGTGACCCCAAAGAGAACTGACTCTGCTTCTGGCTGTGCTGAGGGCCTGAGAAGAAGGAGAACTACATGAAGGACCTACTTCTGGGATAGTTTTCTTCGCATCACCTCATCTGAGCCTCTTGAAATCCTTTTTGTTTGTTTGTATTTTGAGACAGGGTCTCATTTAGTTGACAGGGCCTCAAACTTGTGATCTTCCTGCCTCAGCTGCCCAAGTTGCTGGGATTACAGGCCTGGGCCCCTGCACCCAGCTGGAGCCTCTTAAAATCCCAAGAAACAGCCTCATTGTTTGACAGGTAACAAAATAGAACCCGGAAAGGCTGCTGCCCTGATCTCTGGCCACATGGCAGAAAACAAAGACATTAATTTAGGTCGCTCACACTCTGAAGCCTATGCTTTTAGGTAATATCCTCAATGCCGCTTTTCAGTGGAGTCTAGATAACACATCAAAAGCTAGCACGATTTCTAAATTGGTGAGTCTTAAAGTAATTATAAGTAATTATGTCAACCTCCAAATCTGCTGTTTCTCTGCTTCTCCATGGACTCTGGGCATCACCCCAGGGACCTGCCTGGGAGCCTGGGAGCCCTGTTTCAGTCCTCTCTCTCCCTCATGTCCACACTCCCCTCTGAGCCAGGGCTGGGACCTACTTCTGATGGACGGTGCTCAGGTCATTTCTTGCTTTCACTTGTTTCCTAAAGGTACATTTCTGCTCTGTAAGTGAGACCACACCAGTGGCGTTCAGTCAGGGCTCCCCTGAGCGTGGGTGGGAGAAAGCGTGCTCGGCTCAGGACCACAGTCCTCAAGCCCCCCACCTTCTTTGCCTTTCCTGACATTTCCCTAATCACCAGTCTCTCCAGCCATCAGGAGAAGGTGCTGGCCTTCTAGTCACCGCCCTTGCAACAGGTGAATGAAATTGCTGGGACCCTTGTACATGAGCAAGAGCAGAAATAAAGACTCATTAACTTTCCTTTTTATTTCTTCAAGATCTCTTCCATTAAGCATTCTATTATCTTGTCAAACTCCAAAGTATACTCCAAGAGCCCCCGTGTAGCCAAATATACGATGGGTCCATTCATTTAGCATATTGTCATTTTCAGACTTTATGTCTTGTCAAAGAAAGACACAGAAATAAAACAAAAGAACAGAAGTCTCCAAATGAATGGGCTCGCTTCATGGAGGAGAAAGTTGAAGTATTAAAATCGCTCATCAGATGTTCTGAAAAATCATTTCAGCTGCTCAAAAAAAAAAAAAAAAAAAAAAAAAGGAAACAAAATTTTATTTTGAAGGATGTGTTCCAAGAACTTCCCCTTTGATTTTTTTAAAAAACCATCTGTCATGTTTGTTTCATTCCAGCCTTGAAGTAAATAGATTTAGAGTGTAGAGCGGCCACTGAAACCTTCCGCAGAAGGACAGAAACAGGCTGCTCCGTCGGTGCCCTTCTGGTATACTTTAATCAAAAGGCTTTGAAATTCAGAAAAAAAAAATAACCATAGACATTTTGCTTGAGTTGGAATAATGGTGTGTGGAGCACAGAATGTTATTTTGACCTGTTGTTGAATGTCTCCAAACTTCTGCTTGGAGCAACAAGGAGAGACTTTTCTTGGCATCAGGGAATTCATTTTCCGGACTTGTCCTTTGATTGAATCACCTGACTATAAGACTCCATTTTTCTAATAGCAGTGAGCCTCAGGAATGCAATTCTTAACTTAGAATAAACAAAGCTTGGTTTTGCTATTCATTCTGCCTATTTAACTTTGTGCTGCAATTCACACTGATTTCACCAGCTACCAGGAGGGGTTTCCCACCCTGTAGCCCCTCAGCCTGCCTTGTAAGAGTCTCCAAAGTATGTAGATGCTTTTCCTGAAAACATCCTTGAGTTTGGTGCTTTGTCCCTTCAATGCCACATGGAGAGAAGCCCCATGAACTGTGCACAGCTCCCTCCCACAGGCAGAAGAATTGTTCCCTGGAATGAGGAGACTTTTTCACAGATCAATAACTGCCTGGGAGCAGGAAAGAAAACAAGAATGTGAGAAACTCATTATAATATAAAAATATTCTAAATAAATAAATGGCAAGTACTAACATGCTCAAAATAATAGTGTGGAAGTGACTGACAAAGTGTGAGCTTGTAAACTCAGATACATTGCTGTGTAAAAGCTCCGGGATGATTAAAAAGGATGAGGCCTACAGACTATTTCAGTGATCATTTGTTTAAAATAGATGGGCCAATGTGACCACTTAGGTGTGTAGATAGAAGAGAAATGAATATTACATTCTAGGATGTCAAATGGCCTGGTCAATACCTAAAAACATTAGAGGTTCACTTCAATGTAAAGGGAATTTAAAAATCAGTATGACAACACTAAATAGTTACTTTTTAGTGTTGATAGGATGTTTGGTATTAGTTTCAAAATAATCCAGTCTATGTGTTATGAGGGTAGGGACAGGTAGGGGGGGACAGACGAAATAAGAGACTAAATCTTACAATCATTGAAACCCAGGAAGTGTGTGTGTACATTTTGTACTTTTGTGTACATTTTCCATTTTTCAGAAAAACAAAATTACATAGAAAGATTTAGGAGGCAGATCATTGTGACAGTCGAAGGGGGTTTTAGGTATGGGATTGTTTTATTAGAGAATTTTAGGTAGAGAAGAACCACCTGTAGGCAGGTGTCATTTGTCTTATAAGTTTCCCCAAAATATTGGTAAATGACAATTCAGTAACTTATAACCGTCAGAAGCTTCAATAATCAAATGGTCAAAAATCAAGGAGAAGAAAGAAAGATGTTAGTTAGTTTTTCCACTTCCACTCTATTATTTTGAGCATGTTAGTACTGGCCATTTATTTATTTAGAGTATTTTTATATTATACATCATTAGAAAAGAATGATGTCTTGGAACTCAGGTATTTGCATAATTAATTTTCTCTTCTAATAGACAGCAAATTCCTTAAATTGGCAGCCTCATTTTCTTGAATGACTCTTTTCCTGCCACAGAATCTTAGCACATTGTTGTCTGTAGCAACACCTTAGTAACTTTGTGGGTTTGGGGTGAATTATGGCTTCAGAAATGCAGATTCACAAGTGTGCCTGGATAACTTATTCACAAATAAAGTACTTCCCCAAGCTTAAAAAACTGGCAGATGTCATTGTTTTTATTAATTAATTAAGATCATAATGGAAAAATATATGTTTTGTTCCCACTCCGCCCTCCTCATTTCGATTGCATCTTAGAGTGCCCTATACAGAGAGATATAACTTAGAGCTGCTTGGCAGGGCGGGCTCACATTCTCTAGTCAAACTGAAGGGGTAGCTTATGTCACTGACAGATCTACTAGGGTTAGTTTTTCCACAACAGTATTTTGCGAGAGCTTCAGATTTTTCAAAACGCTTTCAATTTGGTGATGTTGTTGGAAAAATATTTGCTTCCAAATCAGTGTGCAGCATAAAACAGAAGGGCTCAGGCCTTGCTGCTTTGCACTAGCAGAAACGAGGAGCATTATTACAGCCGAGGATTCACATGCCTGTTTCCTGCTGCTGCGGCGGAAGCCTGTCAGTTCTGCACAAAGCAGCCCGTTGCCGGAGTGAATTTTCTGATGTTACTTGAAAATTCCAAAGCTTGTGTTTTAGTAGTGGACAGATTGATAGCTCAAACTGTGATTTATAATACTTTAGTGAACATCTTGATATTTTTACATTGTGTCTGAGCTAAGATCTGGGAAAAAAGAAAGAAATTTGCATGTTTGATTATGATTCTATTATGATTGCTGAGCATGGTACCTTCATCCTCACGCCTGGGGGGTGTTTCTCTGGGACCTTGGCCACGCGCCTATATCCTTGGAAGTCTTTGGTGCTTGACACCAAACTGAAGCCAACAACAATCTGTTTATTTTCGTTTCTCAGAAGGAATATTCTGGAAAGAGCAGATGGGAATGTCTGTGGGCAGTCTTCTGAATGGTGCTCAGAACACGGTTTATAAACAGGTATTTTTACTACAAACTTTTCTATCCTTCCATCCTGAAAATCCCTGAAAAAAGAGTCTGAGTGTTCAGCCTCCTCAGCAGGAGGCCTGGACCAGCAGCAGGAGTGGATGGAATGGGCCAGGGCCCTCTCCTGTCTGAATACCCTTCAGCACTCAGCAGGGCTCCTTATGGCAACTGTTTTCCAAGGCAATATTTATACTGCCTTAAAAATGAAATGCTAGCACAAGAGACAGAAAACTGAGGGAGTTTCACTTAAATTATATTTTTAAATGCCCCGACAGAATCTCTAATGTCTGGGGTAATTGTAGACTTGACTCACTTTCTGCAATTCAGGGAAATTTGACTGTGAATCTAATTCCTCAGTCTGAGATTTAAATCTTTTGTTCTGGAAGGTTTCCTTTAGAAGTGAATATTGGGAGAGGAGGTGAAAGAGGCCAGCCTTGGTCCATTCTGAGAAGTAGGTGAGACTTGACCCTTGGTTTCTGCATCCTCACCTGGGCCCCATGGTTTCATTTTCCTGTTTTATGAGCACCTCGGGATCTCATCTCTTCTCTCTTTCTTTTATTATCCTCCCTTCCTTTCTCTCTCCTTCTCTCCCTGATTCCTATTTTCATATATTGTCACATTTTCTTTCTTCTTATAAAAGCCTATTTCCTGTCAAGGGTCTAAAAAAATTTCACACAGACAATTGGAAGTATTTTTCCTTCTGGAAACTCAAATATCCTTGAGTTATTTAAAAGAAATGTAAAGTTTAAAAAAAAAGATCACCTTCAAAAGGCATTGGAAATAATGGACAAGGGAGGTGTATTTTGGAACAGAACAATTTATCTGTGAGGCCACTAACTGGCTACCCATTGCAATGTATGTCCATCCATTTCAAAGCCTATGAGATCTTTGGGTATTGAACTGCTGTGTCTCTAAGCTGGAGACACAGTACACCTCCAGAGAAAGGACCCATCAAACAGAAAGTAATAAACCAAAAAAAGCAGACTTGGAAAGAAAATGTCCTAAGATACCTAGAAATTCTGTTTTGTTTTTCGGGGAAAATATTTTACATCTAGACAGCAAAGAGCATGCAAAGTTTGATTCTAAGCAGCTAAATAGCCCTTCAAAGTTTACGACCTGCTTGGCTATGCCCCTTTGGGTTCTTCCACAGATACGCCCAATGCTCAGAGTGGTCGACCTATCAACAAATATACCTCAGGGACTGGTTAACATGTCTGTCCAGATTGTAATTTGGAAGGAGTAATCAGCATTATTGCAAAGAGGGAAGAGCTTATTTGTCATTCTGCAAAAATACAGATGAAAGACCAGAGTCCCCTCCCTGGTGACTTGGGGTGTGACACCCCTATTATGTTGCTAGCATCATGCCTTTGATTTGGTCTATGAAGCTGAAGAGGCTCCTTAGCCAATTTGAGGCAGGTAGTGCTCCTGAAATTTAAATCTTCTGTTTAAATGAGAACCACACAGGGCAGGCTTTGGAAATCAATTTATTTCAGAGAGAATTTCCCAGGATTTGGAAACTGTTGGAGGGAGGCAGGTGCTTTCCATGGCAAATTTACCATCTACCTGGAACATGACGGCGGGGATCTTTCAGTGCCTGAGCCATTCCTAGTGGGCATTCCTGGGCTTGGGCTCCAATTCAGGCAAGACCTCAGGTTCAGGACAAGGTAGAGAAGGAAAGGGGGGAAAAGAGAAGGGTGGGGCAAAGAAGAGGCTAACATTGGGAGGAGAGAAGAGCTTGAGGTAGGGATGGTGCTGGTTGGAAGCAGGAACTGAGATCTCCAAGCATGCAAATCTAAATAATGTTTTTCTTTAAAAACTCTGAATTTCAATACCTAATTCATAAGACCCAAGGCAGAATGGGAATGTGCCGAGAGTGCTGGATCCTTGTCCTGAGCGTGGAGGATCAGGGAGGAGGAGGACTGGAGTGAAGAGAAGGAGGAAACCATACCGCCCCCTGAAGTTGGCTTTTTGGCAGTAAGGTCTGCTTAAGAAAATGAGACTTCTGAAATCTAAGGACTGGGTGTGAACAGGTGTTCCAGAAGTTCTGCCAAACTTTTCCTGTAGGTAAAGGGCAATCCTTAGGCGTTTTGGGTCTTCTCAATGCATTACCACCCATTTCAGGAATAGAGTTTAGTTCTAATGGTTTGTGCTGCATACTTTTCAATTAAAAACCATTGCTTTTATTTTTCTCTTTCATTTAACTTGTGTCAAAAATCTATATTCAGCCTCCAGTGATGACTCACAATATTCTCTTCTTAAAAAAATTAAAGGGTCCTTGATGGACTTGGAGGGAGCAAGGGGAAAGTAAGTTCAGGCATTGGAGCAAATTGATAGACTTCAGAACTTGCTTCATTACACCAGCTAGTAAAAGGGATACTTTAGGTTCACCTTCCAAGAATTCCAAGAAGGATAAATCCCAAACTCTTTCCCCCTTTATTTTTGAAGAAAGTTTGTGATCTAGTTACATGCTATTTTTGCTTTTATCTTGATGAACCCTGTTCTGCTACAGGTGATTCATAGGATCCCCCAGATGTAGTATAGGGCAATTTCTCCTTTCCTTAACCGTGCTCTTCCTTCATTAAAGGAAAAGTCCCATTAAAATGAGCTCCTCCGCATCACAAATGATATTCCTTGAGGGAGAACCATAGAAACTGTATGAAGCAGGTGAGAACATAAAACAGGATGGTGCATGAAATCACCTCCTTAAACTGTGGAATGGAAGATATTTCAAACATCTTCAAATTTTCCCCAAAGCAGAGTACTCTATAAGGAAAAAAAAAAAAGAGATAGATCTAAGTCCTACCTGGAACTTTTTCTGAGATTCTCCTGGGAATCCTGGGTAGGCCCCCAGTGGAGGGAAGAAGTCAAAATGTCTAATGGACACCGTAGGCTTACTGGAAATAAGATTCCTAGTACATACACTTTTCATGTGGTGACCCCATTTGTAAAGTTCGTTCATTGTCATCTGGGTCTGTAGTAAACAAAAAAAAATTCCGAGCAAGGTAATTTTTTATTTAAAAATTTTAGAAGAGTTATGATCTTTAAATATTAGGTTTCACAGAAGAAAACATAAATAAAAAGGAAAATGTGAGTTTCTGTAGTTTAGTAGGTCAATTATCATTAAGACTTTTGGATGTATTTGGGCACTTAAAATATTTGATTCTTATATTAAAATAAAAACACAAATATCATATTAGTTACTCTAATTGAAGAATTAAGATGGTTATCCAGAGACATTTGGAAGATAACCAACTAGCAAACATGGCAAGCCAGTATGATTACATAGTATGCAAATTTCAATCAAGCAAATTTGAAGTAGTATTATAGAAAATATTAACAATTTTATGCAAAGAAATGAAAATAATGTGAATTATTAAAAAGTAAAAGCCTTAATAAATCATTGCACAACTTCAAAGTAGGGGGAGCCCTGCTGTCACCTGCTAGGGCCACTGGAGCTGCCCACGGAGCTTCTTGACCTTTTCATCATTATCTTGCTTTTTACCTGTTTGGGAACCTCTGTTACTTTAACACTTATTGGAATCTGAAACCTGCTAGCTAGGACAGTATCTCACTCATAGTTGATACTTAATAAAGACATGCAAATGAATGAATAAATTCAGATTTTCTAAACTTTACATTGTGTAAGAGAAACATCCTAGCATTTATTACACACAAATGTTAATGTCAAACTCAAAATGTATTGAGAACATAAGAAATTTTGGCTAGCTATGATACATAACATTAGTGTGTGTATATACACACACACACACAAAGTACTTTAAGCTTGTGTGTATGTGTGTGTGTGTGTGTGTGTGTGGTTGAGAGAGAGAGAGAGAGAGAGAGAGAGAGAGAGAGAGAGAGAAACACGAAAAGAGTGTACTTTTCAAAAGAGGTCTCAAAGCAAAAATAAGCTAAGCTACAAGAGTTGTAGATTTTTGTACATTCTTCCATTTGCATTTATTCTTATGAAAACTCAGTCTTAACAAGTACTAGTTTTGATTCTGTGAGGTCTCAGCCGCACATTCTTTTCTTAAAATGTATTTGTCTGGCATATAAAGTTGTTTAGATGAGCCTAACTCTACCCGAGAGAGGATGTTGGGAACAGATGTTCATGCCTCTGTTGAACTTGAAATAGCCACCCCTCCCTTTGTGTACCTTTGAACTGATGTGAGGTTTTGAGCCAACTGCATAGTTGTACCCCAATTTTATATTTAGGGTATTTGGGAATCTTTGGCTATTTTATTTTCTCCTTGATGTTATTACCTAAGATGCAACCACGTTAGCAAAGTTGAACTGGAAACTTTGCAGCTTCTAAAATTGAAAAGTGTATTTTTTAAGCATTTGGAATGAATAGAAGAAGGTCATGATTAAATGGAAAGCTCTGTCTTACACTGTTCTTGAGCTCCCTGAGGAGGCTGGAACAATGTCTGGTACTGTTTAAAACTAAACACTGGAACTTGGAGAGGAGCTACTGAGAAGACAAACATCATGATTAAAGATAATAAGGCAGAGTGAAGATCTCTCTTTACGATCTAAATGGAGATTCACACTAGATCTATTCTACAGTAGCTGTCAGTTTCTCCCCGAGGGAGAAGAGCTCATCCCATCTGCCATTTCCACCTTTCCCCCCCTGTTTTTCCTCTTTTAGTTGAGGTACACAGGGCTCAAGGTCAGAGTTGAAGATTTCCAAGATGATATTCAAGTTGGAAATCTGGGTCTCATAGAGATGGTATAAGGGGCCACTTAGTCACCCATCACTCATTTTTTTGGGGGGAAACTGGGGATGTCTTCATAATTTTGGCACTGATTAACAAAGTGATCAATCAATCAAACATTAGACTACTCATCGGTGGGAACAAATCTATTCATTACTTACACAATGGCTTGAGGTCTATTTTGTTAGGAAGATCTACATCAGTAATTAAGATAGTAGTGTTCACAATGTGATAATTCTCCTTGAAAATGATTTCATGTCCCTATTTAGAAATTTTAATATTTACTTAACAAACTATGAGGCTAAAAGTAATCCTGGAAAATAAGAAAGTATCCACAACTCAGATTTTAACAGTTCTCACTTCAAAAATCATGAGCAACATGTACCTGCAAATCTATTAACCAACTGTGTATGGATATTTACTTAAATAGAACTTAGAATGTAATAGGAAACCTTCTTTAATGCCAACCACATAATTTTTTTTGCAATGAAAAAGTGGTGAATTTTAATAATCCTCAATTCAAATGATTAGTTATCCACACTTCGTGTTTGGCCATTTCAACTTTGTTTCATCTGTATTCTTGGATGATCAATTTTAGAAGAGCTTAACCCTCAGAGATAAAAAAAAAAAAAAAATCCTCCTTCTTCATTTCTGTGTGGCTAACTGGGAAAATCTGCCAGGACTGATGAGCAGCCCATCAGCTGTACATGGTAAGCCACAAAAAGACTATAGAAAAGATTCTAAACATTGACAGTGTTAGTAACAGGGACATTATCCATAAAGCATGTAATCCAATCCAAACCTTCCTAGAACAGTTTCACATTGCGCCAGAATTTTTAGGATATTTTCTATTTTCAACCCGTGATCCCGTGTAATACATAGTCTTGGCATTTCTTATCACTGCCAACCATGCATTCCTCATTTAAAAAAAATGTTTGTTCCAAATTTCAATACTGTGCATCCTTTTTGCCTTAGACCAAATGCCTATCACACATTCTCATCATTTTAATTAAACTCGGGCCAATCCAGGGCAAATGTTTGATTTTGACTCGAAAGGTGCATGCAAATCACGAATTCTATTCTATTCAGAATGGAAATACTTCCTCAGCCTCTTTCAGCGTGTGGAATGAAACAGTCTGCCAGATTTGTGATTGCACATCATTAGAGAGGGGACCTGCTGATTCAAAAATAGAAAAATAAATCCATGTCCACCCAATGAGTAAACATCATGCATCTGTAGTTTTAAGATCCTCAGTCTAAAGAAACAAAAGGCTGGGGCTGGAATAAGGCAGCCTTGGTTTTTATCCCAGCACCAAGTGAACAAAGAGCTAACTGGCTACAGATGTCCAAATGACTGGGCCCTAGGAAATCATACGTGGGTCAGCAATCAGGAGCTCTTGAGTTCTTTGACTTTCCTAGTGCTCTCCTGCATGGCCTTGAGCAAGGAAACCATTCCTATTCCTGGACTATAAAATGGAGGAAACACTAAGGGCCATGTCTGTTACACATTTTTCATAGCTTGTATGGCCAATTAGAGTCTTCAAAGAGGCAGTTCTATAGTTGCTGAATTCATTCCCATGAATTCAGAGTTTGTGAAAACACTGATAACTGGAACTCATCAAAGAGAAATCTGTAATAAAGAGTGTCATCAAAACAGGCTCCTTAAAATCCCCCTTTAATATGTTTGCTGTCCTTAGTGACTTAGAGCAATACCACAAAACAGTTGTTTTGTGGGGAAAAGTTTCTGCACAAATGAATTTGGGAAGTACTTATCTGTTAGGAACACTCTACAATTGGAAATCCTTACTGGCAAAAGAATTGAGCTTTTTGGACTTTGTCAATGTGCCAGGGAGCATAGGTATGGAGGCTTTGTGACTGAATTTGTAGTACAAGAGAAAATTTGGGGAGCAGTAAAAGAGGTTAGGTGCTATTAATGTTTAATAAAATAAGTCACAGTATATATAGAGATTGAGTAATGGGAAAGAAAGGGAAGGATTGAGGAACACTTCTGCACTGTTGGTGGGATTGCAAAGCAGCACAAACACTGGAAATCATTATGGAGGCTCCTCAAAAGACTAGGCATGGAGCCACCATATGACCTTGCTATACCATTCCTCCGTATTTATCCTGAAGAATTAAAGTCATCGTACTACAACGATACAGGCACACCCATGTTTATAACAGCACAATTCACAGTAGCCAAACTGTGGAGCCAGGCTTGGTGTCCATCAATGGGTGAATGGAGAAAGTAAATGTGGTATACATACAAAATGGAGTTTTATTCAGCCAAAAAGAAAAATTATGTCATTTGCAGGAAAATGGATGGAACCTGAGGCCATTATGTTAAGCGAAATAAGCCAAATTCAGACGGTCAAGGGTCATATGTTTTCTTTTATATGTGGAAGTTAGAGAGGAAAAAAGAAAAGAGAAGAGGGGCTTGATCTCATGAAAATCAAAGGGAAATCAGTAGAGTACAAGAAAGGGACCAGGGGAGGGAGCTGGGAAGGGAAAGGGGGAACACTGGAGAATGATATTGGCCCAATTATCATGATATATTGTATATATGTACAAACATGCAACAACAAATTCCATCATTATGCACAACTATAATACACTGTGAGCTTGTCTGAGTCTCCATTGGCTTTCATTCCCCTCCCCACCAGTGGCCCTCCAACTAGGGTTTCCAAGTAAGTCTTTGTATGTCCTGAATGAGATGCCCAATGTTAGAGCTGGGAATGTAGCTCAGTGTACAGCACTGGCCTAGCATGCATGTGGCCCTAGGTTCCATTCCCAGCAGTGAAAAAAAAAAGTTGGTAGTACCATATTTGCACAAATACTCTTATCTACCAACTTGTAGTCAACTCATTCAACCTCTACCCCATGCAAGAGTCAGTCCAATAACATATTTTCCATGTTTTGTTTCACTGTTATTCATAACATCTCTGTGGTGAAGATGCTATTATTATATCTGCTTTATAGATGAGGAATAAGAGGCTTGGAGAATTGAAGTGATTTGCTCAAGGTCACACAGCAAGAAGTGAAACCAAAATTTGGACCCTTGTCTCCTTTACTCCATAATCACATTTCTTTTAAATAACTTTGTTAGACACCTCCCCAATTAAGGAGTTCATTCTATTATTAAATAATTCTAAAGAATATATGAAGCTGGAATCTGCCTTCTTGGCCTAGTTCTGTACTTTGGAGTAACGGAGAATTAATCAAATAAATTACATGTTTTTGGTGCTTGAGGACATCTTGGGCCTCTGCTATGTCCCAAGAATACTGAAAATTAAGTTCCTAAAATTACTGTTACTTACTTTGTTTTTAAAATAACTTTTTTTTTGAAGAGATAACTGATAATCAGTAAACTGAACATATTTAAAGTGCATGATTCAATAAACTTTATATGTTTTTGTGAAATTATCACCATAGTCAGGAAAATAAGCTCATCTATCCCCTCCAAACTTTCCTCAGGCCCATTGCAATGCCCTGCCTTCCAGTTTTGGTTATTTTGATCTCTATGTTGTAGAGTATACCAATAGTTTGTATTTATTACTGCATAGTAGTGCATTGTATAGACAGAGTATTTAGGGACATTTGAATGGTTTCAAGTTTTTACCCATTACAAATCAAGTTCTATGAACATTAGTCTTCATGTCTTGGGATGGACATAGGATTGCATGCCTTTCAATCATCAAGAATACAAGCAACAAGAAATGTTGATGAAGTTGTGGGGAAAAAGGTTCACTCATACAATGCTGGTGGGACTTACAAATTGGTGCGACCATTATGGAAAGCAGTATGGAGATTCCTCAGAAGACTTGGAATGGAACCACCATTTGACCCTGTCATCCCACTTCTAGGTTAATATCCAAAGGACTTAAAATGAGCATACTATAGTGACACAGCCACATCAATGTTTACAGCAGCTCATTCACAATAGTTAAACCATGGAACCAACCTAGATACCCTTCAACAGATGAATGGATGAAGAAACTGTGGTATATATACACAATGGAATATTACTGAGCCTAAGAAGAATGAAATTATGGAATTTGCCCATAAATGGACGGAACTGGAAAATATTATGCTAAGCAAAACAAGCCAATTCCAAAGAACCAAAGGCCAAATATTTTCTCTGATATGCAGATGCTATTTACAATAAGGGGGAGGGGGGCAGAATAGAGGACTAGACAGAGGGAAGTGAAGGAAGGAGAAGGAGCATGGAGGTAGGAATGATAGTAGAATGAATCAGACATTATTACCCTATATACACATACGATTACACAACCTGTGTAACTCTACATCATGTACAACCAGTCAAATGGGAAGTTATACTTCATTTATGTATGATGTGTCAAAATGTTGTGTATATATATATCTCGCAAACAAAACAAAAAAGATTTCATGCCTTTGATAAATACCTGAAAATGAAATTTTTAGATCATATGGTAGATGTATATTCAACTTTTAAAAAGAAAACTGTCTTCTGTTTTCTGAAACCAGTTACTTTTGCACTAAGTGAATCAGTGTTTTAAGTAGACCACATTCTTGCTCACATTTGGTATATAGTCTTTTTAGTGTCTAATAAGTATGTAGTTGTATCTCATTTTTGGTTTTACTTTGTGTTTTCTAACACTAATTACATTAAACATTTTTCAAATGCTTCTTTGCCATTATATATCTTCTTTGGTAAAGTATCTGTTTCAATCTTTTCCTCACTTAAAAAAAAAAAACTTGAGTTGGTTGTTTTTCTCCTCTTCCTCTTCTATCATTATTGTTATTGTTACTTTGTTTCTTCTTACTTTTGGATTTCTTTATATATTCTAGATACAGATCCTTTATCAGATGTATGTACCACAAATATTTTTCTCCCATTCTGTGATTTGTCTTCTCATTCTTGTAACAGTGTGTTTTAAAGAGCAAAAGATTTGATTTTTAGGAAATTTAATTTATTAATTTTTATTTCAGGATCATGGTTTTGATGTTGAATCTAAGAAATCTTTGCCAAATCCATAATAAATATTTACTCTTATTTTTTTACTACACTTGATTTTAGCCAAAAGACAGAAGAAATTTCTCCTATTTTTTATCCAGCAGTTTTTATTGTTTTAAGCCTTACATTTAGCTCAATGATCTGTTTTGGAGTAATTCACTGTATATATAGAATAATGTATGATAAATATCATTATTATTTTTTTGTACACAGATATCCATTGATTTCAACAGCATTTGTTGAGGAGGCTATCCTTTTCTTCATTGAATTGTCTTTGTACTTTTATAAAAAAATCACTTCTGCCCATATGGATATGGAAGAATTCTATAATCTGTGTTCTGTGTCATTGATCCAATTCTCTTCCCTGACCCCTGCTCTTTTAAAAAATATTATACTATCTTGATTACAATACATTTGCAATAAGTCATGAAATCAGGTAGTGTTGCCTCCCTAAATTTGTTATTTTTTTCAAGTTACTTCAGTTACTCTTATTATTCGCATTTTCACATTAATTTTATTATCAGTTAGTCAATTTCTATAGCAAAAACATCCAGTGATTTTTATTGAAACTGCATTGACTCTAGAGATTAATTTGGAGATGTTTGAAATCTTATAATATTTATGACCAATGAACAGAAATATTTCTTCTTGTATTTATATCTTTTTAATTTCTCACAGAAATATTTTGTTGCTTTCAGTGTATAAGCCATTCACACTTTTCTGAAGATTTACCTGTTTTTATTTATATTTTGATACTATTATAGAAGCTATTAATTTTAAATTTTGATTTTATGTGAATCATCTCCTTTAATAATATTAAACATTTATTAGTTATGATTCTGTTGGATTTTCTGCATAGATTATCATGTCATCAGTGAATAAGTAAAATTTCACTTCTATCTTTACAACCTACTTTCCTTTCATTCTTTTTCTTGCATGATTGCATTGGCTGGAATTGCCATTACAATACTGAAAAGAAAGCACAAGAGAAGACAACTTGTCATTGGTTCTGATGTTTGCATCTTTCTTATTTTATGTTCTCTTGAGCTAAGTCTTTTGGCTTTTTATCCTTAGTTCTTAACACAATGTTTAGGATATAGTAGATACTTAGCAAAGCAAGCTTAAAAAATTAATGAAAGAAATGTAGGACCCACATAAAGTCATTGACTTAATGGGATAGGGAAGAGTGATGGACATTGGAAAACAAGATTTTACTACAACAAGAAAGTGTTTTATGGATAGCAGGGTGCAGAGAGGAGGAATGCATAGCATTCTGCTTCTGGAAGGAAGAGAATAAGTGAGCAGGAACTCTTATAAGGTTTTCTGGAGAGGTGACTCTAAGCTGTTTCTAGAGGGATCAACAGATAAGAGAAAGGGAATGGGTAAAGCATTTTAAACAGAAGAAGCTACAGAGAACTTCCTAGTACTCTTTGGAAAATACAAAAAAATGCAGTGTGAAAAACTTTCAGAATTTTGACATTTTTGTCTTTCATACTTTGCTGCCTTTCCTGTTCTCTTTTTTCTCCAGATTTATTCTTACAGTTTTCTTAACTGTACTTTCCATGAAATAATTCCTGAATTACTCACCACTATAGTTTCTGACTCTGGAGACATTTTGGCTAATCTCCTCAAAATAGAGCCCTCAGAATTGAACCCAGTTCCAGGTGTGATGAGCCAACCAGAGTCAGGACATATCACTCTCTTCATCTGAACATTGTAATTGCTGGATCAAAATGAATGTGACCCACTTAACCACACCTGCCTCCTCCAAATATAATTTTGATGTTTTAAGGGAATCGAACCTAGCAGCAAACTTTATGTCACTTTCACCGCATTTGATTTGGAACTCCAAGGAGTCTAGTTTGCTTTTAATATCTCTTGTTGTGTAATCCAGCCTGTTTATGTATATATTTCTTTGCTCATTTCTGAGACTGTTCTATCTTTTCTGGGATAAAATAGACATTTTGCTTCAGTAGGAATTTCTAGGAGATGAAGAGGCAAGCCTATGGCCGTGGGGGGATTCTCTTGCAGTTCTTCCAAGATTTTTTAAAAGAATTTTGATGGGCCTGAGTGAAGCACAGTAGTTTTGATCTATGTAATGGGAAGATGATATTAAATCATTTGCTATAAAATGATTTGCAAGATACAAGCATCTAGAATTTGTCTTGAGAATATTTGGTGTCCTAAGGACAATATATCAGCCCTGAAAATTGTTCTTAGAAGAGCATGCTTTTAAATTCTTCTAAAGACTCAGCAGGGTGGGTGGTAAGATCCTATGTCAACATACTTGATTATTATTTTTTATTTCATGTTTACTTTTCTCTCTCTGTGAAGCTTGCAACCCAGCAGGTATTCTTTAAGTCAATAAACACTTTCCCACACACTCAAACACACGTGTGAACGTGCATGCACATATATGCACAAAACACACCTAGAAAGGCTTCTTTATCCACCAGTGTAAGATACTGTGTCTTAAAGCATGTGTTCTCTTGTCCTCCCCTATAGACAGCTCAGTAGGTTCTGGGAAGGGAGGAGTTCTTCTAAGGATCTCTGGAAGGAAACTTCCCAATGGGCTTCTTTGCTTTGTTTGAAGTGAGGTAAATCCCCAACCATCAGACATCTCTCTGTTGACATAAAGTCACTTCAGAATTCATTGCCACAAAGAAAAGTAGAGAAGACTCAGTGTAATCACAGGTACTGACCTCTGATATACATTCTATGCTTAATTTACATGCAACATTTAAGAAAATAAACTATGTTTACATGTATCCTGGCCTGTTGGGATTTCACAAAGAATCAGGGGATCGAACCCACCTTGATACCTCCCAGGTGGGATCAGATAGGGGAGACCCCATTAGCAAAGGCCACATTTGGACTCTGAGGAATTGCACCACCCTCTTTTCCTGCTCATCCTCACCAGCATCGTTCACATAGATCTGCACATGGATGCTGTTTTTATCACCAGCATCTGATGAACCTTTTAGTAGCCATATCACCCTGAAGAGCAATGAGCTACCTGTTCAGCCTTGATGCTCCTACTTATACTTCTCCCATCCTAACCATTGATTAAATGGAATTGAATCAAACTGATTTGAAGAAATTGCTGTCAGTTCGTCCCAAATCAGCCTTCCCTTTCTTTCTCCTGCTGCAAGCTTAGTGGTCATGTGGAACTGGAGCTTTATTTCAGTCTCCTTCAGGCACATTGCTTAGACCTTGGGTTTCCTTTGGGACGGTGACTTCTCCGTCTTTGGGGAGAGAAAGCAAGAGGAAGGATGCTGCACTGAATATTAGGGAAGTTATCAAAAGGGAAGAAGAAGGAGAAGAAGAAGCAAGGCTTTCTCTGACCAGTTTTAGGTATTCTCTACCTGATCCCATGGAAAGTCCCCAGAGAGCTGCCACCACATGGTATCATGACTCACTCACCTCACTCACGTGGGCATCTCAAGAACGACCTCTATATAGGAACAAACTTATGGACCAGGGTTGAGGAGGGGATGTTTCTTGGCAATAATTTAGCTGTCAAGGGGCTGTCCCAAACTCACTGCATTTTATGTACCTGTGCTGTATGGCCGACTTGCTTCAGTTAGGGCTCAACCCTGCCTTTTAAAGTTCCAGAGATGTCTGCATACATCCAACTCACTCCCTGGCATTCTGAACGTGCTCCTGGGTCCTCTAGATACATCTTTTCCAGTCTGGCTTATCTGAGGATACGATGTCCCATTCTCCTGCACTACAGATTTTTCCCTGAGTGCAATGGAACAATAGGGATTCACTCAAGGAGAAACCACTGAAGCCTGTTTCCCCTCCACATTATTAGAGGCTCTGCTGAGCATCCTGTGGATGCTTCTTACCCCCCAAAGTCCCCCATTCTCATGCCAATTAACAAGAAATGTGTGTGTGGGAGATGTATCTGTGTGTGTGTGGGGGGGGGGGCCGCTACGAATCCAGCCATGAATTTTCTGATTCTCTAGCAAAAACAAAACAAAACAAAACACCCCCCCCCCCACCATTTACTAGGGCGTAATATAAACAGATGACAAGTAGTGACTTCCATGAACTTCAACCAACCACAGCTGCATTAAACTGATGACCCGAGAAATCTGGTATTTTGTTATCTTATAGGATACAGCCCAATATCAACACTCTGAAGGAAAAACACATGTGAGAGAAGCAAGCTCGCCTCCGCCAAACATAGGGATAAAGGCTCAACAAGCAGCTGGTGATTTAAGACAGAGATATAGGGAACACAAGGTCAATGATTTCCGATCATGTCCCTCTTTGCAATAGGCAGAGCAAACCCAGAGAAAATTTCTCAGCACACAGAAATCCACTCCCTCTCCCCATTAAATGAAAGAGCTACGCATTTCACAATCAACTGAGCGTTAAAAAGCTTCTGATTGGAGACACAGAGTTTAGTTTCTGAGTCATCTTTTTTATAGTTGGTTCAGTTCAATTCAATTCAGTTCAAGCCAAAAAAGCATTTATTGAGTCCTTACTGTGGTCTAGACTGTGTTCTGTGAAAGATGTGGGAATGACTAAGTTTCTGCTTTCAAAGAATGTAGCACATCTTGGGGAAGCGAGAGACAGACCCACCTGATTGGGAGTGAGAACAGAACCCAGGACCCCGCAATAGAGAGACAAAGGGTTATGGGTAGGTGATGTTTGAGTTGGGTCCTGAGCACTGAGTAGAGTTTAACCAGTGGAACTGGGGGTGAGTGTCAGGTAAAGGCAAGAAAGGACATTTGAGAATGCACTAATGCCCTGATAAAAGGCACAGGGTCATAAAATTTGTGTGTTTAAGAAATAATGACTAGTCTGATATGGCTTGTAATATTGGGAGATAGGCTACAATTACAGGTTTGGGTAGGATCTTGAGGAGCCTTGAATGGCCAATGAGTTTAATTGTCTGACTGTTGAGAAATTTGTTAATTCAGTGAGCATTTGTTAAACCCCTACCATGTGAATATTGACATTGTGGTTATGGAGGTGATTCAGAGACACAAGCTTTCCTCTCCCAAGGGGCTTCTATTCTAGGCAGTGGACTAGGCCACTAAAAAGTAGACAAATAAGAATAGAAATTGAAAGAGAAATAATTTCTGGAAATAAAATAAGCAGAGAAATGTGAGAGAGACAGCATAGGAGTGGTCGAATGTCACTGTCTAGGGACATGATATTTGGTCTGAGACCTCACTGAGGAGATATTAGTTATACAAGGGTCAGAGGGAGAGAGCTCCACATAGAGAAAAAGGAAAGGACAAAACCCAAGAGAGAGGAAAAAAAGACCAGGAAGTCCAGGTCACAGAAGGAGAGGGGACAATGGTATGAAATGCTTTTGCAGGAGGGACAGGGTCTGTGAAGTAAGGCCTTGCAGGCCATGTAAAACCTCAAGTTCTCTTCTGGGTGTGAAGGGAGCATCACATTCTGGGTTACATTTTGCTTTGTTAGTGAACTCGTTGTAGTGGCCCAAAGGCCCAAACCGAGAAGTCTAGGGACAAGCTCCTGGATTTCAGGAGAAGGACAATGGAGCTTGGGCTACGATAATACCAGTTGGTATGAAAAGCAGGTGATGGACTTGGCTTATTTTTGAAGTTGATGTCAACAGGACCGGGTTTGAATTGGATGTTGGGGAGAAGGAAAGGATAATCAAAGAGGGCAGGTTTTAATTTGAGTAGGTAGTTGTGTTATTTTATGAGATGGGAAAGTCTAGAAGAGAGATTGAGGAAAGGAGTATATCAAGAGCAAATTTTATGATGGTTTATTAAGTTTGAGTTGCTTATTGATCATCCAAATGGTGATGTCTTGGGGGGTTGATTATCATGGGGGTTGTTAATCTGACCTCATGGGAGAGATCATGGCTGAAATAATAAAATTAACTTTGTACTTAGCCTAGAGGAGTAAAGAACACATATTGACTTCTTTTGTAAAAAGCTATGTGGTGTTTTTTTCCGGAGGTGGGTGAGTGTTGGGTTATTAATGGTAATACTCCACAAATATTGATCACTATGAAGAAGATTGCTTAATTCCAGGCTAATGTCCAAGCTTAAAAACACTATGATTTTGGTAAAGAAAAAAAAATGAAAATAGCAACCGATCTGTAAATTTTCGAGGCCTCTTGGATTGCAAACATCTGCCTTTACTTCTACGGATTTGTCTTACTATGATGAAATATAGGAAAAGTCTGGAGGGAATCTATTTTATTAACAAAATCTTGTAGACTTGGGACATTTTTCAAATGTAAAAACAAACAAAACACTCAGTTCAACTGTATATTTTAAAAAAAATTTACAAAATTCAAGGGAAAAATTATCCCAGGTAAAATTGTCTGATTTGGAATTGGAATCTTCTTAATGAGCACAGAAGATCTGTTCCACGGTTCATTGATGGATCACAAAGAAACTATGTGTTCATTTGACCAAAAGCAAAATCAAGTAGAAACTTCCAAGACAATAGTCAGAATAGCACACATCATAATCAGAAGAAACTTATGTTTGTTATTTCATTTTGTATTTTCACTGAGATTAGTTATGCTACGTTGTGTTAAGGAAAATCTTGTTGATAATTTGCGACATATTTTGAGCTCATTAGGGAAAAAAATTGTAAATGTGCTAGACTAACCATTACAACATTTGTAAAATCCAAAATTAAAATTTCCTTTACTGTTCTCTGAATTCCTAATTATTGGGCCTGTGAATTCATGTAGAGAAAATGATTGAAGAATCCTGCCAGGATGCCTTAGGAGAGAAGATAATACTATCTAAGGGTTCTTTAAAGCTGGGAGTAACATAGAAATGCTTTGCCCATGCTAAATAATAATTACACTAACAATAATAAACTTTCTTATCAGAAATTTATTAGATCTTCCATCTCCAAAAAATCTTGCAGAGGAGACTTTATTCAGCTGAAATGCTCTCTTGCATGATGTGCAAATGAGAATAAAATAAAGCCTGAGAATGTGGTCAGGGAGACTGAGATGGAATAAGCAGACCAAAAAATATTGAAGCAGAATGTCATGCAAGAACTGAAGTACATCTGGTGAGTATGCATGCTATTGCTCTACCTTAGAAACCATTATAAACCATTTGAGGTGATCAAAAAATTGCTGCCCAGGTGCAGCAGTTTATATTTTGAAAATGAAATAAATCTAGTGGATACCGTGGACGAAGAACTTGCAAAATCTTATTAGAAAAATAAATCTGTTTTGAGTTAGAGGAGTGAAAAAAATCCTAACAAATTACAGGAGTAGAAGTGTTGCAAAACTCAATATATTCATGTTTATTCAATAATCACACACATGTTCCATTAAGAAATGCAGAAAAAAGTGCAATAAATATTGACTTTCACAGCAAAATGTAGAAGTATATGTGCAAAGAATAATGAATCCTTTTCTTGACAGTTTGAGAAAAATAGAAACTTGAAGCCATTAACACAGGTTGAAAAATAAAGTTGTCTTCTTCATTAACCAGGGAAAAATATTTCAAGTTAGTTTTGTAGAGATTATTCATCTGACTTGATTCTTTATATGCAGAAAAAACTGGTTTGTGTTCCATTGTTTCTTGAATATAGGAAATTGTGGGGCAAGACCTGGCTGGGAGCTCTTTTTGTTTGAGAGCAGGGTCAAAGCATGTCTCCCCAGTTCCCACCCCCACATCTCAACAAGTGCTTTAGGGGCTTGGGGACTTGGTGGAAATCATGCTGTGTTCTAAATACCTCATCCTACCACTGGCAATATTTCTATCCAGGAAAAAACATATTAAATGAACCTAAGAGCAAACCTGAGTGGGAAAAAAAAATTACAAAAGAATATTTTGGAAATTCTAATGCTTTATTGATCTGAGTATCACTTGGTACTGTCTTGGAGGGCAACTAGAAGATGTATATTGAAGGACTTTAAAACGTTCATGGCTTTTTATCCATCAATTCCCTGAGAACCAAAGAAAAGAATCAGAGACATATGTATATAACAACTTTCATACAATGGTATTCATACAGCACTATTTGTGTTACTAAAAACTTGTAATTGGCTCAAATTTCAGGGCAAAATGATTTAACAAATTAAAAGATGACTCAACACAAACTTTTATGAAATCTTTAGAAATCGTGCTATAAAGACTGTTTGCCTACAAAACTATTCATGACATATGCAAAAATCCCAAATAATATATGTAATGCCTATGAGTTGATGTCTCTCATGTTGTGATGTATGTGTATATGCAACCTGTATAGAAAAAGAACTGGAAGAAAATACTTAAAGAATGTTAAGTGGTAGAATCATGCATGATTCAAATGTTCCTGTCTTTGTGCTTTTGTGTATTTTCAAACATTTCTACGCTGATAATCACTTTTATATTCAGAAAGGAAATACCTAATAAATGCTATTGAAGAAAAAGGCAACCGAAAAGGTGTATGTGGAAAGTGAAAGGGAAAGTTTTGGCCTTAGTGTTTGGGAGAAGGAGATCTTTGTTTTCCTGCACCAATCGGGGGAATCCACCATGTCTCTCCCAAGTTCACCTCTTTGGCAGTAGAGCCAAGACTCCCAGTGGAGGATCTGGGTCAGAAGCTTCAAAATGTGGAACACTGGTTGGACCTAAAAGGATATCCATTAGTTCAACGGGAAGGAGCTAATCTCTGGAAGTAACCAATCTGCTGTGTGATTCCTGGTGGGACAACTGAGCAGCAGGCTTAACCTCTAACCCCCTGCAGTGCAGAGTTTCCACCAGCCTCCCCACTGATTTTTGAAGAGTTCCCAGGGTTATCATCAGCTTGGTGGGGCATAAAGCAATAAGAGAAATGGGCCCTGGGTTTCGCAGCGCCAGGAGCAAATGCGGACACAATCACTTGCCCTCGACATTCTAAGATCATATAATGATGCTTGGTAAATTGCTTTGAGATCCACAGGCAAGTGTGCCATTCCATTACCAGTCTTTAATCGGCATTTCTACTCACTCATGTAAGAACCATTGAAAGCCATTGATCCTGAACTTTTTATAGTCATCAGCAAGTGAGTCTGGAGAAGTTTAGGTGCCAAGATCTCAACAAACTGACAGGGTAAGCAACTGTAATAGGGCAGGCTGATACATCCCACGGAAGCCATTGTTAATATGAAGGTGAAAGAACCTTATCAAGGATGTGATTTTGCTGAGAAATACTGCTCTATGAGAAGAAATTGAAAGAAATGGGGATGTCTACTACTGATTTGGTTACTATTTTTCTACTTCCCTTTATTAGAACACACGGGAGAGCTGATTTCTGTCATCAAGTAGACTAATTTCTCAGTTTGAAAAATTTTGGCCATAATACTCCACAGAGCATTTAAGGATTTGAGCTTTTTGACAATAGTTATTAGGAGGAATTATTTCAATGCTGCTTTGTTTGAGGTCCCATTTGTATTTGCGTAGAGGTGGTTTGTACTGGGGATTTCATTGGCCCTGCCCTGCCCTGTGCAGTGCAAGGGGGGATGCAGCACAGTTGCACCATGAGGGAATGGTGGGAACAGTCTAAGAGAAGTCTGTACGATTTTTTGTAAGTGTTGATTATTGAGAAATTTTCACAAGTACTTACATATTTTGTCATCAGAAGTAGTATCATAGTAGAGGATAGGAAAGGCAGCAGAATACAACAAACACTAGTATAGCAATATGTAAAACAGTGGATGTGTAACCGATGTGATGCTGCAATCTGTATACGGGGTAAAAATGGGAGTTCATAACTCACTTGAATCAAAGTGTGAAATATGATATGTCAAGAACTATGTAATGTTTTGAACAACCAACAATAAAAATTAAAGAAAAAAAAAGAAGTATCATCATAACGATCCATCCATCCATCCATCCTTCCATCCATCAATTTATCTTCTTTTTCTATGCTTTATGTCAGATATAACTTCCAAAGCTTTACAAAATATGAAATAAGATACAAAAATTGTTAAGGAATGGGGCTGGGGTTGTGGCTCAACCCCAAGTGAGCCACTTGCCTAGCACGTGTGAGGCACTGGGTTTGATTCTCTGCACTGCATATAAAAAAATGAATAAAATAAAGGTCCATGAACATAAATTTTTTTTTAATTGTTAAGGAAAATGGGACAAAGACAAAAGAGCCATAAAGATTCAATAAAGTCAAGAATGGATTTGATAGGTCATGATTCTTCTGTATTTTCTCAAAATGGGCCACAGATTATAGTGACCAGTGCACGCAGAAGAGATCAGAATCATCAAGCTGTGTCCTACAAAGGCCTGGGCTTCCCAGGGGTAGGCAGGGCCAAGCAAAGCAAGTGAGAACTGGCCAAGGATCTTACTTCAGATTCTCTCCACCTTCCTGCTCAGCCACAGGAGTTTTGATGAGTTTGTTACACAGAATAGCATTCTCTGGGGGTAAGATTTAAATAAGCTAAAGATGCAAACTCCATTAAAAGACATGTTCAAAAGCTGCACCATTCACAGTGACTCTACAAGCAAAGTCAATCCACATGCAGGTAAACCATACCCATCCTTGGTACTAAAAGTGAAGGGCAATACCCTCAAAAATACCCTTGGAGAGAAGAGTGGAGGAAAAATATATGCTCCAAAATGAAGGTGTAAGTATGTTATCAGTCCATCCATTTCTTAAACAATTACAGTTTTCCTTCAATGTCTGTGGGTTCCAGGACCCCAGTGAGCACCTAAATCTGAGAATGCTCAAGTCCCTTATATAGAATGGCATTCTATTTGTATATAATATGCATAATTCCTCCTATATAGTTTAAATCATCTCCTTAATACTTATAATACCTACAAAAAGGTAAATCATATGTAAATAGTTATTGTATCATTCAGGGAATAGTGACAAGAGAATAAACCTACATGTTTAGTACAGGCACAATTTTAAAATTTTCTATCAAAGGCTGGTTGAATTAACTTATATGGAGGGCCAACTGTATTTATTATAACCTTCTAGGTCATTGCTTATATCCTCAATGTGAGAGGTAGATGGTATAATAGTGAATATAAAGTATTTTTTTTTACTTTGAAACATATGCTCCTTGAGATTAGTCAAACATGAAAAATTAAACAATAATATAGACAACAAGATTAGAGGTATCAAGTTCAGACATTAAATTTTTCAGCATTTAATCAGAAGAGAGAGCAAATCTTGCCATGGTTATCATAGCATCTTCTTGAAATGAGGTCAGTCTGAGTTAACCTTTAGAGAATGTCTAAGGCTTGGATCTACAGAGACACGTGGGAAAGCATGCAGGTGTGTTGTTGAGTGGGGTTACAGCAGAGAGGAAATGCAATAACAGTTATCAAGAAAAAGTCCTGAGTATAGTTTTTGATTGCGGGGAGAGAATGAGTGGAGAGGAGTTTGCAACCTCTGTGTAAAGACCAAGAGGTTTACTGACCTGTACTGCAAGATATGCACCTGCCAAGGGAAAGTACCACGTCCCCCTCATAGTGTAGACATCTTGCATCTAATATTTTATTTTTGACTGGAAAAGGAAAGAGCAAATCCTGGATGGGGGTGAAGTATTAAAATGAGGTGGACAGCAGCTTTTGAGATTAAGTATATCACCAATAAGCCTAGTTCAATTGTTCTCTTTTTTTCAAAAAGAAGAAGAAGAGGAAGAGGAAGAGGAAGAGGAAGAGGAAGAAGAAGAAGAAGAAGAAGAAGAAGAAGAAGAAGAAGAAGAAGAAGAAGAAGAAGAAGAAGAAGAAAGCCAGTATGATTGCATATTTTTTTAAGACATGGTTTTTAGAGAGGCTCTTTGGAGATACTGTGCCATGTAGAACACTGGACTTGAGGCTCAGCTATGAACTGAATAGACCTGAAAAAGTAACCAGGCTTTTCTGAATCTGTTTCCTCTTTTCAAAGTGGAAACAATAACAGGTAATCTCCTTGCTCGGAGTCATCATGAGGACTGCTTCAGAGTTATATTTGTGAAAGTTGTTGTAAGTTATGTAGTTTTAGAATAACTGGAGGGTGCTCATGAAACTACCAAAAGCAACTGCATTTAAGGAAGAGTAAAGGCTGGGAACCTAGCCGTGCTAGCTCTATGGGGAGGAGAAGCACTTTGTCATTTAAGCTTTCTCAATGGCTAGAAAGTCATTCTCAAATGACTGGTGAAGTAAATTTTCTGATTCTTATTTGAAGCAAAGGTGAAAACATGTGGCTATGGAAATACTCTTCAATCAATTAGGAAGAAAATGTTTGCTATGAGTAAATAGAGCTGTTTATGTTTTATTGAACACCTATATGTAGTGCTGATTTTCATAATTGTCAGCTTTTACAGGATACTGGCATTACCAGAGGCATTGTCCTTCCTTTCTGCTCTGTCTGTTGCCCTTGACCCCTGCTCCACCCACTACACATACCACTTAGGAAGCAGCTCTTCTCTTGGTGAACTGGGCTGCTCGCACTTCACCAGGAGGCAGGGCCACGTGCACCAATACTACTGCTTGAAAAAAATCCTTGCATGGGAAGCTCTTGTTCTTCACATACAACAGGTTAGTGCTCCATTTGGTTGGATTTGATAAAGCGACAGTCCGATGGGAGTAGAGCAATCACCAAGTGGCAAATCAAACCATACCTATGTTCTGCTGGTAGACCGAGGCCAACCTGCCTGGCAAGTGTGCACAGCTTAACCCCTTAACTGTGGTGAGCAGCCAGCAAAGGAGGGTGGGTAGGGAGGGGGCATTGATCCATGAAGGCAACTCCCAGGTCTTAAAGTGATAACGTTGGAGCTTTTCCACGTTTTCTTCTGTTACTTATTTCTTCTTTCAGATTACAGATGATAATGTCTCTGGCAGAAAGAGATTGCTGTCAAAACTGTAAACTACCCCTTCATCCCTTGTCTGCGGACTGGAGATGATAATTTTCCTGTTGCTATTCCACTCGGGGAGCGAGAGAAATCGTGGCTGTCATTGTCATCATCATTGTCACCATGAGACCCACAATCAACCTCAGCTGGTTATACTGAGTGCTTGTGATCGCGGGCCTCAGGCCTCCGTGAGTGAGCGTGAACCTAAGGTCCTCCCAGACAGGACTCCCTCCATCCCTTCCTTTCTTTCCCCTCTTTGTCTTCTGAGTCCTTAGACATCCGACTACTCCTGGTGGCTTTGCTGAGAGTCATTTTGCAGGGGTCACAATATTCCTTTATAGCTATTAGGGTTTATCTGCCTCACAGTAGCACCTAAGGCATGGCTCTTAAGGTCTTAAGGTTGACAGAAGGCCAGGACAGTATTTCCACTCAAATAACGAGCACATTCTGTTTTAGAGTCAAGTTGTGCCTTTTCTCAGCAGGGTGACCAGAGACAATGACAATGTACTGTGTACTGCAATAAGCAAAGATGGATCCTAATGTTTTCACCATAAAGAAATGATAAATGTCTGAGGAGATAGATCTGTTTACCCTGATTTAAACATTACACAATGTGTACGTGTACTGAAACATCACATGGTACTCCATAAATAAGCATAATTTCTCTGTTTTTATGTATCATTTAGAAGAAATAAATTTAAACAACCAAAAAGAATCTTCAAGTTGTCATTACAGTCACTTAAGACAATTTGTTAAAAATACAGCTAATTACATTTCCAGTGTCACTGTATATAGAAAACCAGAATATTGGATATAATGTTTATTATTTCCTCTTACAAAAGGGAAAAACACAAATTCTTTTAATTGCATCTTTAATAATAAAAAGAAGCACAGTCATTACTAGCAGGAGATGTATTACTTTCATGGGGCTCTGCACACCAGCATTCTTTCCTATTGCTTCTCTATTATAGTCACAGCATTAATTATTAGGGGCTAATTAGGCAAAATTACAGTATTGTCCCTAATGAAGTCTCTGGATTCTTAGAAAGCCCCAGCTATCTTTTTATATCATTCTGAAGTTAGCATGAGGAATATAAGTCAGCCCAGCCTTCATTTCCAACCCCAGTTCATCTTTGAAGCACATATCATTTTTCGAGGTTCACTGGTCAAACTTTGGAAGTTTTTTTTTTTTTTTAAGTTAATTTTGTTTCCAAACCTCAATACTATTACAGAACTATCCACTATAAAAGATTTTGGAGTAGAAAATAAAGGAGTAAAGATCCAGAAGGAGACTTAGCAGATTTTTATTAGAGAGTCATTTTTGGAAATTGAGGGCAGAAAGATAGGAATGGATATTAACTGTGGAGTGTCTTTTTCTTTCTATACAGGAAAAGCTGGCCAGAGTGATCGGGAAGCTCCTTCTATCTTCTTTCTTTCTCTTGTCTATTTGCCTGTTGACCACTGGCATTTGCTTGTTGGAGCAGCCACTCAAGGGGCGCCACCCAAGGCGTAGGCCTGAGTAAAGGTTGTCTGCACCCTGCACCAGGCAAAGGCTCAAGGAGGCTGCCCCACAGCCTCCTAAGGTGATGTCGCAGGTGGCTTATGGCCCTTTACCCTAGAGATAGTCTCTGATTAGAAAGGGTTAAAAGCGTCTTCTCTTCTGGAAGGCAACGGTCTTGGACAATGACCTTTCATTACTACCTTGTAAATCTAAAATATAAATCTCTCATGCAGACATTTGCCCACCTCCTTTTCTGGGTTCTTCCAAACCCCCTTTCCCCTCTTCCCAACTGGGGACATTTTCTTAGGCTCATTCTAAATTGTCTGTGCCTCTTTCATGGAACACCTTCCCTTGGCGAATGTGGCCAGGGCTGCATCTTCATCCTTTTCCCCTACATTGATGGCCTCAGCTCTGGTCTCTACCCAAGTGCTCTGCCTGCCCATATCTCCCAGGATGCAGGCTCCATGAGGGCAAGGATTTTGTCTATATCTGTAACTTCTCCTTTTTCTTTCTCTTTCCCTTCCGATTTGATCCCCTTTCAACCCTCTTTAATCTGTCTTCTACCCTTGCCCTCCTTGATGCACCCAAACTGACTTAACAGCTTCATAATGAGCTTGTCCAGTCACTGATCTCACAACTGCTCTGTTATGATGTCTTGTAATGCCTTATACTTTTTCTTGATAGAACCACCATTTTAATGCATGTCATTAATTGTTTAATGCCTCTTTTTCCATTAATTATAGACTCTATGAAGCCCGGACTATATCTGCTTTGCTCACAGGTGCTAGACAAACAGTAAGCGCTGAACAAATACTCATTGAGTAAATAATTGGGTAAACTACTTGTGTAACTATAATTAAATATATTTTAATTTAACTATTTATTTCTTGTTCTATAACTCATATTATGTACACCAGTCACACATTTTATAAGGCGTAATGTTCTTTGCATGGTTTCTCTAGACAAAAGCTCCAAAGACTCCATTTTAGTGCTGAAATTACTAAACTATTAAAATATCACACCTGGCTTGTGAGGCAGACCCCACCCAGCACAGAGCCTTTAAGAGCTTCATCCAGTTGGCAGTCTGTACAATTAGACACCTCATTTGTCATGGTTCTCTAGAGAAACAGGACCATAGGATGTGCATGTATGCAAACTCAGTAAAGCAGAAAGCCTTCCCCAACGTGAGTTTGCTGGTTCAAATTCTGCTCTCATCTTGAAATACCCTCACAGATACACCCAGAAATAATGATTAATTTGGGCACGCCTTGGCCCAGTCAAGTTGACACATAAGATCAACTATCACATACCTCTACCCAGATTAGTCTTAGCTAATTAAAGCACTGAGCTGTTCCAGACTCTGATCCTGGTCTCCTGGCTTCAAAACTGATTTCAGTTCTCTTGCTGAGTTTATTTTGTCCTCCCCTCTTGACTTAGTGTCCATCACTGACTCTTTGGTTTTGACATCAGCAGCCTTCTGATTGACATATTTTGAAACCAGGCTCTCACAGAGGCCACTATACAGTCCATTCATGGTGGCCATCCAATTTAGCTTGCCCACTCAACTTGGCACAAGTGCTGTGAGGGTTGGAACCACCGTGTTAACTTGCCGTTGCTTTTTGTCATGTTTTCTCTCCCAGTTGGACTGGAAAGAGTCTTCGTCCATTCCTGAACCTGTGCTCACTTCCACTCCCTCTTTACCCCAACACAGCAAGCACCTCGTTTGCTTTCCCACAAGAATCCTCCTGGTCCAGCCTCTTCATCCATCTAGGCCAGCCCACGGGGTGCTCCCTAAGGCTGTCCTTGATCTATATGATCCACGCTGGTCTCCTGTTCACTGGTCTGTGCTCTTCATCGGGCACATGCTGTCTATCACTGTTCTTTAACCACCTTCCCTGTGTGTGTTCACAAGATAACTTTACACATTCTCCTGTGTAAAGTCACAAACGACCTCTCCTCTCCCGTCCCATGCTGCAGAGACCACCATGTGTCGACAGCATCCTGTGATAGACGTGCTTAGGAAGGAGGATGAACCTTCAGAATCCAGATGTAATATTGGCTCTTGGGAAAGGTGAAATGGGAAAACCTGCAGTAGGAAATCAAGGGAGAATTTCTCTGCTCCAGGAAGAGATAGGGAAAGGATGAGATGCCTTGGGCTTGAGGAATGTTGAACTAGAAAAGTGATGTGTGATAAATACTTTTTTAAATATAAAAAAATAAAATTGACATATAAAAATTGTACATATTTATGGGATACCATGTGATGTTTTGTATATGGATACATTGTGCTATGCTCTAATCAAGCTCATCTTGTCATCTCCTCAGATATGCGTCATTTCCTTGTGATGAGAAACACATTAACATCGTATATAGTTACCATGTTGCACACCGGAACATGATAGAAAGACTATTTACAATGCAACTAGGCCTCTGTAAGCAATCTGTAATTGAGACTGAAAAAGAATAAATGTCATGGGCTGGGTATATAGCTCAGTTGGTAGAGTGCCTGCCTCACATGCACAAGGCCCTGGGTTCAATCCCCAGGACCACAAACAACAACAACAACAAATGTCATAATGCTGGGTGTTACAACTTTCTTGTGGTCTGAGTATCATATAACATGATAATTAAAAACAGTTATTTTAATTAATCATGCTGTCATCTCAGATATCTATGGAAAGTATTAAATAAAATAATAGTAAAATGGGACATGGGAGTGTATTGCCTGGCCCAAGCTTCATCCTGATACAGTAGATAAGTTCTTTTAAAAATGAGTGTTTAACTCCATACAACATTTTGCAGGGGAAAACATTTAAATTATTATCTACTATCATTCCATTTATACGTTTATATTTTCATGTCAAACTAATCTTCTTTGGAAGTAAATAAAAACATTATTTTTTTATAATGAAAGATTCCTTCTGCATGTACTACCAGGTCTAGCGGCAATAGAAAACTGAGGCCAACTGTCCCAACACGTGCCTTGCCTATGTTCACGGCCTTCATTTGTTGAAAGTTAACCTCCCCCATGCTAGTTTCTGGATGGAGATGTCATTGTTTCTCACCCTTATGTTTGCCTTGTTTATTCAGCCAGGTGCAGGAACCAGTCTGTTCTTGCTCATTTGGATTCCTAGCTTTTCATCTCCTTGGCTCTAATTGCTCCTGACACAACATTTCTCTCTCTTGACTAGTTTTGGGGATTTCCTTTCCCATGTATTACTCCACAGACAGCCCTGTATCCGGTCTGTTGCCCTACACACCCCATGTCTTACTTCAGATGTGTCGACTGTATCAGAGGGAGGACCTTGGGAGTCAGGATGGACAACTTTGATGTAGTAATCTGGAGTTGGTGGTAAAGAAATGGGTAACTCTCCTGAAAAAGATGATCCTGCAACAGGGCAGTTTGAATCTAAGGGGGCAATATGAAAAAAATAAATATGTTTTTCATTCCGAAGTGAAGTGGAAGAGAAAAGTTTTCAGAATAGCATGAACAAAAGTAATTTCATTTTTCAGGTAATATAAGGTCATTGTCCACATCAGCAGAGATACTCTGTCAACATTTGCTTTGTAATTAAGTATCCTCTTAAATTCTGAGTTATTATTATTATGCATTTTGGCTGGGATTGCTAATGGACCTAAATAATCACCTATATTGGCTTCATCTTATCTTTTTTGGACGCCTGTACAAGCTCAGGTACCTAGAGATTTAATTATAGAGCTCAGCCCTTCTCTGTTATTTTCATAGACAGGCCCCTGTAATCAAGCCGATCCTTGGCAACTCTTCACTGAAAACTCCTTTGACATCCATCAAGTTGCTCTCTTCATTAATGCCTTAATAAGTCTTCAGAATCAAAGAATAACTTAAAAAATAAGCATCATTTCAGAGACCAGAGCCAAAAGAGCCCTAAGTGAAAGGATACTTGATATGCCAAAAATAGGAACTAGGAAAAAAAAAAACTAACTGGGAAAATAGAAAAGGGATCAGTAAATCCCAAGGGATTGGATACAGTGGTGTGGGTTTGGAATACGGGAGATTTATGTAAATCAGAAGATTATTCTGTAGAGTACCCTCTATGTTTTGGCTATACTTACATTTTGAAACTTTTGGAAAAGCATTAGAAAATTTTGAGACACTATCTACTTGGGATGATTAGAATCTGAGTTATTGCTGAAATTATTTCAATAGTAAAATGTTCTAGTGATAGTTGAAATATAGACTGGCATTGCTAACACTCTCCACAAGATCCAGGATATTGACTTTTGAATAGGATGGTCAGGAAAGAAAGAATTATTGATAATATATTTAAACTCAGTGCTTCTGAGAACATGATTTGAGTTTTGTTTATGTTGATAAAATAGATTATTTTACTAAATGAAAACATTCACCACCCAGATGCAAGCCAGATTGAATTCAGTGAAGCAAGTCATTGAAAACTTACCAGGTACTTAGTAAATGTTTTGACTAATTTTTTTCCCACTTTATTGCCAACATCTTGAGAATACAGGCTTATAATTCCTGTACTCACAGGAATAGATCCTCACCTAAGAATCTACCTTCATCATCGTTCCCACTTCCTGGATCACAAACAGGTTCTTTTGCAGTCTCACGCATGCACCAGTATCATCTCTCTTCCCTGTCTCCAAGGTCCACCTTCTCACTGCTTTTTCCCATCAACATGTCACCACTGTAAGGTTTCATCCATCTTCAAATCTCTCTCTTTCTCAATTATATCTTATCTTTCATTTCTTGTCCATTTTTGCCCGTCTTTTTATTTTACTTATTTTTAAAATTTGTTTTTCACTTGGTTAAGGGCTAAGCTACTCATCTTTAATCTCGACACCATACCTACTTTCTTCTCAATATTCCCTCACTCCTCAGCCCCTTTCAATCTCTGTGTGATCCCCAACATTTTAGTGGCATGACTCTAAAGTCACTCATGACCTTCATGTCACTAAATTCAGCAAACATTCTTCCAATCTAATCAGAGTGGATCTCTTATAAATGTTGATAAGTACTTTTCTGAAACATGCACATCTCTCTTCTTTCTTGACCTTTCTTTTATAACTCTGTCTAGCTCTTGATAACCTCTAATGGAGGATCATCCTTCTTTACTTGCCCAGCAGATATTATTTATTTCTAGATGATATCTATCATATCTGAGTCTTCAGTTACCATCTATGGGTCAAGGATTCCCAAATGTTTATCCCTGCTTCAAAAATCCTTCCTGGGCCCAGGGTATAAACACACCTGCTGTCTCATCACTTCCATTGAGGTTGCAAAGGCTCCTCAACCCTCAGTGTGGCTCAGTACACTCATAACTCTGCCCTTGAAGCTTGACTTTCCCTTAGTGTTCCCTGGTCTAGTGAAAGTCACTCACTTGTCCAGGATAGGCACCTAGAAGCTCTACTCTCAGTCTGTACTGAATTTAGCATTAAATCTTGCCAGTTAAAAATTTAAAATGTCTACAATCCATTCATCTCTCTTCATTTTTATTTTCTCCACTTTTTTCCAAATTACTCCAACCTCTTTCCTAGTCTGCTCAGTATCTTCTTCAACTGAACTCTTGCTGTCTCCAAACTCTGGTCAGAGTGATCTTTTAAAAATTCAAACTAGACATTACTGTTTAGCTTAAAACTCTTCAGTGGGGTCCCTCAATAGAAGGATGTCTTTAATCTGGCTTTAACATGACACTAGACTCCTTCTGTCCCATCCTTCCCTTGATCTTTGCCCATAAGGCATATTGCTGTTGTCTACATTTTTCTGTTTAACTCCAGGGCATCCTTTAGATTATTGCTCAAATATCACTTGCTTGCAATTTCTGTCTTTAGATTCAATGTCCCCATTCTATGCTTCCAGAACACCTTCTGCTTTTGCTTTAGAGGTACTATTACAGCTTGTAATAATGTCTTTATGTTTGCACACTTATTGATAAATGTCTCTCATTCTGGGAACTTGCACAACTCATATTTATTGAATAAAGATTACTGAAACATGTTCACCAAACCATGTGTGTGGGCAGGAAATAATCTTTCTGTCAGTGGGTGGTGATGGAGGTAAGAGGCACCAGGGAGAAGAGTCTGGCCTCTGTAGTTTAGGGTAGGAGTGGGCCACGCCTGGTCTTAGTTGAACACCGGGAGTTGCATAGAAGAATGACTCTACATCTATAATTACACCATCTGGATACATGCCAGGACCCTTGGTTAGGAAGTCTCTGGGAGAATGCACAAGTTAAACTTGACACTGGAAGACCAGTCACTCTGTTGCAGCTGGATCTCTCCCCCTGCTCTGCAGTCAATGTTTTACCCTTTGCCGGCTCCAGAGATCCACTTTGCAGTCAGTTTATATCTCATACTTGGGACCGTTCTCTTGACACTCATCTTGAAGTGACTGATTGCAAATTACAAGTCCCCAAAGGCCCTTCAAATTTAGGATAAAACAATTGGGCATAATTCAAGATGATTAAGTGGTAAGGAAAGTAAGTATTCATAGGCTGTGAGAACTGAAAGACAGTATTTAGTCCAATGACATCCATTTTTAGATGAGGACATTGAGGCCTAGAATGGTTAAGTAATGTTTCTAAGGTTCACACAGTGAGCTTTTGGAGCAGGTAGGTAGGTCTGAAATATGCGTCTCTTGGCTTTACCTACTAACGGTGCTAGTCTTTACACCCAACCTGAAAAGCTTCAGAGTCTAATCAAGTTATGAAATATGCCTAATGTTTGGAATTGGGTCCTGAACAACAAAAAGAAAAAGAAACCCTGAGAAAAGTTATTAAATCACATCCATTAATGTCTTCTTATAATTATAATTACTTGTCAGCTTGAAAGATACTATCTTGCTTCTTTAAAGTCATTGTCATGGGTAATGCACATAAGTTCTACAAGATCCTCATGCATTTGTCTGTATTTTGCATTTGGTAGAGGAAAGCACTCTATTGCTAGCTACACCCCTGACCCTTATATCTTGCATGTGAAAAGAATGAATCAGATTTGGTAAATCTCTTTCCTAACAAATACATGGACTTTTATGTAAGTTCAAAAATATTTGTCTTTTATAGTTTAAGTGAGTGCTCCCTTAATTCATAAAATTGCTAATCTTCTTCTTGGAGGTGAGCCCATACTGAACAGGTGACAACAGGTGACTTGGAGACACACGTGTAAGACAAGGACAACTAGTATTTCTAATCTGACCTAACTAGACCAGGGGTCGTGACCACCTACTACTAGAAGCAGTTTTTCCTCTGTGGGAGGTGGGTTCTAAGATGGGCCTGGTAATCCCTTTCTCCTGGTATTTGTTCCCTTTGTGATCCTTGGACCTGCATGTGGGATGGAGAGACCTGCAACTTGCTTCTGACTAATAAAATACTGCAAAAGTGACAGGACTTCTCTTCCATGATTATGTCACGTAACATTTTGATTTCTGGTTTTCTAGCAGATTCTTTCTTTTGATGGCTTTGTGGAAACAAGCTACCACGTTGTGAGCCCAGTGGTAAGGAACTGAGGGTAATCTCTGGCCAACAGCTGGAAAAAAATCAAGGCCCACAGTTACAGCCGTCCAGGAACCAAACTCTGCCAACAGCCATCTGAGCATGGAGCAGATCTCCTTCCAGTCTGGCCTCCAGGTGAGCCCCCAGCCCTCGCTGAAATCTTGACTGCAGTTGTGTTGCACACTCTGAGCAAAGAACCCATCCAGGCTGGCCTGGATTCCTGACTCTCAGAGCCTGTGAGATGGTAAATGTGTTGCTGTAAGTGGTAGTATTTCACCCAGCAATTAAAAAATGAGTACAGTTGGTTTTTTTTTTTTGTTTTTGCCATCATTGATGTATCCTAGTTTTTGATAACCACATAATAAAAAATAGAGTTACTTACACACACACACACACACACACACACCCCTAAAGGATCTCTACTGGCTGCCTGTTTCCTACAATACCAAACATGAGCTTCTGAATTTAGCATATAATGTCTTTCCTGAGTATTTATTGCCTACATTTCTAGCTTTTTCTCCCATCCTTTCTCTTACTTCGCCTGCACACCCCCCGACACAACCTTCTCTCTTTCTCTCACTGTTCCCTTGATGCCCACCACTTACGATCTTTACATAAGCATCTCCCTCTCCGTGGGATCCCTTCATTTTGTCCTTGCAAACTCTCCTTTATCTTTTAAGGTTCACCTTAGTCCTTCCTTCTTTATAGGTGTAGCAGTCAGCTTTTCATCACTGTGACCAAAATACTGACCAGAGCAACTTCAAGTTTTATTTAGAGGAAAGGTTTATGTAGGGGTCATGGTTTTAGAGGTTCAGTTTATGGTTGACCCATTCCATAGCTCTGGGCATGAGGTGAGGCAGAGCATGGCAGAAGGGCTTGGTGGATGAAAGCAGCTCAGCTCAGGGCAGGCAGCCAGGAAACAGAGTGAGAGAGGGGAGCAAGGGGCCAGGGTACTTCCTGTGTCCTCTAGTCATGACCCACCTGACTGTTGTTACCATGCAGTAATCTGTTCAAACTATTAATCCCCCAAGTGGATTAATCCACATCCACTGATTAAGTTATAGCTGTCACGATTTAATAATTTTTACCTCTGAATGTCCTATATTGCTTAACATGAACTTCTCAGGGGACACCTCATGCCCCACCATAACAACTCCCAACCATCCCCATAGCATTTTATTCACATACATTATGCCGTCGTCACCTTGTGTTACAATTTATATAGGTGGCAGAGTGGTCTTTGATATTAGTTTGGATTTTGCTTTCCAAACTGTCTCCTTTGGGCTCTTTTCAAGTAGGTTGCTTTACGGTCATCATTTCATTGCTTGGCTATTTTTTCATGTTGGAAAAAAAAAACAGTAGAAGACTTTTACAGCTAGCTGATTTTCCTGTTTGTTTTTATTTGGAAACAGACATATTGAATAGATGGTGCTACATATGTAGAGGAAGAAAAGGAAGAAGGACGAGAGTCTCTGAGAGTAATGAAGGAGAGAATTCCTTCAGGTGGGAAGAGGCAGGACTCCACTGCAGTGCTCCAGGAAAGAGAAGTACAGGGAGACAGAAGGCTTAGGTCCCATCCTGAAGATGGGGTTCAGCCACAGGACTCTGACTGCCTGGAGACTCCCAGGGCTCAGGTGGATTAGCGACAACACTGGTAGTGACCAAACCATTGGTGTGCTGTTGAGACTTCTGCATGTCAACAACCCATGACAGGAGAGCTCTCCCTATCTGCTAAGGCCCCAGGAACTGTCCCATTCCAATGGGGAAGGGAAAATAATAGCTGTTGTTGAATATTTCACAGGCTGTTGGAGAGGGTTGGCACTAAGTTACATTTAACTTGAGTTAAAATAAGAAAAGAAATTTTACATTTGTTGTACACCTGTTTGTAGATTAAGATTTATACGCGTATGAATGAGCCGTATGCATAAGAAACATGAAGAAAACAACATAGAAGCACCTCATAATCAATTTGCTCAGAGCCAGTGATAAAGAGAAAATCTTGAAAGCAACCAGGGAAAAACCACACATTATGTACAGAGGGAAAGAGATAAGGATGACAGTAGACTTCTTGTTGGAAATGAGCCAAGGGAAGGGGCAATGAAGCCACATTTTTAAACAGCTGAAAGAGCAAAAATATCAGCCAGTGAAAATATCTATCAAAAAAAAAAACAAGGTAAAATTACAACTTTTTAGAAATACAAAAACTGAAAGAATTTATCACTTGCATACTCTCACACACAAAGTATTAAATGGAGATTTTTAAGAAGAAAGAAATGATACCAATATGAAAAATGGATATGTAGCAATGGCCCTCAGCTGAGGTTGATTCTACTCCTGTCCCCTAGCCATTTGGTAAAATCTGGAGTTATTTGGGTTGTCACGACTTGGGGGAGGGTGTGGAGAAGGCTGTAGCATCTAGGGGGCAGAGACCAGGGATGCTATTCAATATCTTGCAATGCACAGGGCTTCCCTCAATGGCAACGAGGTCAACAGTAATGAGATTGAACAAGCCCTGGTCTGAACAAAGGAACTGCAAGAGTAGATAGAAATACTTTTCTTACTACTTAAATCTCTTTAAAAGATTAGTGATCATTTAAGCTAAAATAATAGCAAATGTAATGTAGGGCCTACAAGATATGTAAAAATAAAATACATGGTGTAATGCGGTGGTCAGGAGTTGAGAAATGAATATATGAGATTCTAGGATATTTTATACTATATGGGATATGGTATAATAACCCTTAAAGGTAGCTGGGTAAATTAAATATCTCTGCCATCCACCCTCAAGTGACAACTAAAATTATTCAAAAAGAAAAAAAAGTAAGTTAAGGAGATAAAATAAATTGTAAAAAATTCCATTAAAAAAGCAAAAAAAGGAAGAAAAATAAAAAATGGAACAAAGAACAGATGAGAAAAAATGGGAAACAAATAACAAGATGATAGACTTGACCCTAACAATATCAATAGCTACATTAATTTTAAAAGGTCTAACACCCAAATAAATGGTTGATAGTATCAGTCTGATTTTAAAATACTCAACTTTATACCATCTGCAAGTAACTTACTTTAAATAAAGAGAAATAGGTTTAAAGGTAGTGGCAAAAGATATGTATGTGAATGCTAATCAAAAGCAAGCTGGAAGAGTCACAATTATTATCAGATGAAGTTGACATGATAGCAAAGATTATTAGCAGGCTCAAAGAAAGTCACTTCATAAAGATAAAGGGGTCAGTTCATCAAGAGAACATGACAGTCTTAAGTGTTAATTTTCTTAATAGTAGAACTTCAAAATGCATGGGACTAAAGCTAATAGAATTTCAAGAAATGGATAAATTCTCAATTATTGTCAGAGATTTCATATGGCTACCTCAATAACAGAATAAATAAGCTGAAAAGTTGGTAAAGAGACGAAATATTAAACAATGAATCAACTAACAAGATGTAATTGACACTTACAGAAGATTTAACCCCAAAACATCAGAATTCAAACTCTTCTCAAGTGCACACAGAATGTTTATCATGGTTTAGGCCATAAAACCAGTTTCAAAACATTTAAAAAGTGTTTAAGTCATTCAAAGTGTGTCCTCTGACCATGATGGATGCAAATTAAAAAGCCATAACAGAAAGATCTCTGGAAAATCCTCCAATATTTTAAAACCAAATAGTGTACCCTGCTTGTTGGGGGGCTAGTGGGAGGTATTAGGTCATATTTTCCTTCCGCTTAGGGTTTTAGTAGATAAAATAATAACAACATGGGAGTGATTTAGACTCAGTCTTGCGTGCCTAGTTATAGTGGAAGGAACGTTTTGACCCCCAGTGATCTTTGGTGTCCACGGTGTCTATGGACATACAAAAAAAAAAAAAAAACCAAAAAAACCCAAAAAACTAAAAAACTCATAGAGAGGAGAAATCTTGTTTAAATTTTAAAATTCACAAATATAACTTTATAACCTTCAGACCTAATATCTGGTTGTTGGGCCAATGGTTTTTAGTAGTGTACTCAGAGGGACTGTTTTAAAACAATAAGAATATAAAATGCTTTATAATTAGTATGTGCACATAGGTTTGCTTTAGAGAATAGAAAAGAATGTTTATAGTTGCTAGTCTGTTTACATAGAATGTATATAAGTAATTTGTTCTTTGAAATATGGCAAATATTCCCACTGGAACCACATTTTATTTTCCTAAAGTGACGTCAGCAGTATTTTCAGCCTCACCTTTTCCCTCTCAGGACTTTATTATTGCTCCTGACAAGAGGAGGAGTCTGATTCCCTTCCGCTTGAATATGGGATGGCTTCAGTGACTTGCTTCTCCTGAACAGATGGTAGTGGAAGTCACGGTGTGTGAATTCAAGGACTGTCATAAAGGTGGGAGAAGTCCCATCCCTGGCTTTTCTCTCTGGGCCCTTAGGATCCAGTCCTCATGCTGTGAGGTCTGTGTGGAGCCAGCCCATGGAGATGCTGATGGGGAATTGAGGCCTCCAGTTCTCTGGACTTGGTGGGGGTGAGCTTTCTGGTGGGTCTAGCCATCGACCTCAAGTCTTCAGCCAAGGGCCCAGCTACCATGGGGCAAGGACGGTTGCCTCGTTGTGTTTGGTTAAGTCCCCAACTCCTGGAATTCATGGAGTTTTACACTGCTGAGCTTTAGGATAACCTATTATACTGTAGTTATAAGTACCCTCTTCTTTGCTTACCTACTTATTTAATGAACCTATTCTAATTTTAAATGTTTTATAAATACATATCTGTAATCTGAAGTCTTCATAAACTTGCTGTACATGGTCTATACAGAATCTCTATGCACAGTAGCCTCATGTGCGTTTCCACTTATATAACTTGATATATTCCTGAACATTTCAGTGAATGGAGAAATATTACACATGGATATGAGAAAAGACCAAAGTCAGATTAGTGAGTGAGCAGATCACACACCTGAGGGATAAGGCCAGACTCACTGTGTGTTTCCCAGCACCAGGGTCCTGGATCCAGACAGGACTGGGTTTGGAGTCCCTGCTCTACTGGGTGGCAGCTTTGTGTCTGGGGATGGGGAGGTCTACAACATCTCTGAGCCCTGATTTCTTCATCTATCCTTTGGAGATCATAAGGTTGCTGTGATTAATCAATGACAGTGCACATGGCAGGCCCCCAATGTGTATGGAATCTGTCCATTTAAATATGTTTTGTAATATTACCTTAACTTCCAATCTGGAAAACTTTCCCCCTGACCCACTGCTGGACGGAGTTTATGGAGTTGATTTTCATAGGAATTCGCTGTGGCTATTAACTGAGGTGACTTCCTAAAGACAGTCTGATCATGACTGTGGCCCCTTCTGCAACCACTGGAGAAGAGCAAAAGTCCCCAGAGCCTCAGGCAAACTGATTTGTATCTTAGTGAGTTTCAGTTTGCTGCCGAGACTCACTTGTCTTGGCCATCTCCCTAAGAGACACACAGGAACAATTTTGCAGGATGATCATTTCCCATAGACTTTTTGAGAAGTTCCACTGTTTGTTTTGGAAAGCAGTTAGGGTAAAATAAAACCCAAAGATTTGCTTTCTTCCTCTGACAGTTTGGCTGGGTTGAGTTGGTGGCACCCGCTTCAGGGACATGCCCCGTCTCTCTCCCTCAGCCCTTCCAGGGAGAACAGGCTTGTGTGATTTTAATGTGATCGTGTCTTTACCATGTGGTCTATCAGCTGTCACCCACAGTGTGTTTGAGAGTGTCTAGAAAAGGTTTTAATTGGCAAGATCTTTAGTAAAATTTGCAAATTAGTGATCCACCGGCTGATGTTATGACAATGTCTAAACACTATCAGTGCCATTTTAAAATAATCTTTCATCGATACAACATTCATTTTAATTAGCCAGAAATTGTTGGTCTCAAGGGAAACTGCCTACAGTTTCATGGATTCTGCATGGGGTTGCAGGATGGGTTCTGAACATTTATTTGAAAAAAAAAAAGAGTTTTATTAATTTATTTATATTTTATTCAACTTATGAGGTGCTGGTTGGTGTCCTACATGTGGTCTATACAGAATGATAAGAACATAAACCCAGGGATATAGGCTAAAAATGTTCTTCTTTCTGTTAAAATGGCATGATATGAAGATCAGCCAGAGAGCCTGGAGACGTGGCTTTTCATCCTGTCTCAGTCAAAATTTGCCCGTATAATCCCAGGAAAGAGCAGCAGCAGCTAAATGTGAATGAGCACTTACTGTACACCGGATATGCTGCATTCATTGTTTTATTTCTTTCAGCAAGAGTATGAGGTGAGATCCATCAGCATCTCCATTATAGAGATGTGGAAACCAACAGAGTCTCAGTGAGAGGAACTGGCTTGGCCACATGCCATCTAACTTTTGAGTGGTAGAGACCCACACTCTCTGCCTGTGAGCACTGAGCTCTATGCAACCATTTCAGTGAGCAAATGCCTCCCCGAGAAGTCCCTAAATCTTCATGAGCTGAATTTTTTCTCATCTGCATATTGAAGCAAGCAGTGAGACAAGATGATGTTTTGCTTGAAGTTTAGAAAGGAGATAATTCTATATCGTTTACATCTCTAGATTTCTGGGATTTTTTTGGGGCGGGGGTTGGTTCTATTATTGTCTACATTCTCATGAAATCTGGCAGACCCTTGTAATATCTTTGGGAGGGTGCCAAATTAATAACCTGGTACTGATTATTTTAAATGGATTAGCAGCCTTACAAGGACCATTTGTTTCTGGGTTGCTCTGAGCTTGACAATTCTCTCTAACTTATAGAATGGATTGTGCCAACCCCAAAGGCCATCGTTTTCTTTCATTCTAGTGATATTAGCAGGTTTCTAGTGGTGCTCAGCACCCTGTGGGTAGCCTGTCACTATTTACTGGCGCTTCCTTATTGATATCTTTTATAGTATATCAGCTTAGGCATCATTTAATTTAAATTGGAACAGAATCTTGGCTCAACCCAACTGCACAAAAATGCACCACAGAACATTTTTTCTGGTATGAATTTCTGCCCTGAAGCATGAAATTCAGTACAAACTCAGCTCAGGCTGTAGGATAGAGATGCCAGACGGCTGTTAAAACAGCCCCTTGCTTGGCCTTTTCTTTTATAAAAATAATTTATGACCTGCCGCTCTGAGCTTCCGGTCGTAGGCTTTGCAGGCACCCAGAGTTTTCTCTCACGTTGGTGACTACCCTAAGTTGCCTCTGTGACAACATTATCCTTGGCAGTGGCCTTAAAATATCACGAAAGGAGATTGTGGAGGTCGCTTAGCTTTCCAGCCTTCAGAGACTGCTCTGGGGAGATGGATTGTTGGCAATTGGGACCTCAAGTCTCTTTAGGGTTCCAAGAGGGTGGAAGTTTCTATGCTCTCCAGGCCTCATTTGTGAAATGGGAATAATAATCCCTGCTTTGCAGAGATATTGGGAGGGTCACATGACTCTGTGACTATGGAAAGCCCAGTACAATGTCAGTATTTGCTGTCAATCACTAGTGTCAATCACTACAGGATCCTCTCAAGTACACTACACCAAAGGTTTTGAAATATTCGAACTGTTTAGGATTCCTATAGATTTTATTGTATCCTGAAGGACCTTATGTTTGTGGGTCTCTGATGGGACCCTGGGAAATCTGAGATCCAACTTTTTAAACTAACCCATTATCTTTCTGACAAAGGCCTTCTTCAATAGATCTCTTCCCTCCATCTCCCCCCAAGCCATCACAGAGGAATGGTTTTGTTTTTTGTTGAAGTTATTGTTGCTGTATAACAAACCAACCCAACGTTATCAAGACCAATCATTTGATTCTGCTTGTGGACTCTGTGGGTCAGGGACTTGGACAGGACATCCAGAGATGACTTCTGTTCTGCTTCTCCATGTCTGAGGTCTACCCCAGGAATCCATGAGCGGCAGGGGTGACCTCCCACCGGGAGCTCAGATCCCCTGCGGAAGTCTCATGCAGGATCATCTTCTTGAGGGAATCTGGGTTTCCTGCTTGTGCCCTGGTTCCCTGGCATCTAGATAAATGAGTTTTCTCCTGTATGAGTTGGCTAAGTCAGCTGTGACAAATTACCACTAACTTGCAACTTTATTCTCTCACAGCTGGGAGGCCAGAAGTAAGCAGGGTCATGATCCCTCTGAGACTTATTTGGGCTTGTGCCCGAAGAACTGCAATCCCTGCCTCTATTGTCACCTGGTCTTTCCTCTGACATGTCTGCATCTTTGTGTTCAAACCTCCTCTTTTATAAGGATGCCAGTCATTGGTTAGTGCCCATCTTAAACCTAGGATGATTTCATCTTAAGTTTCTTAACTATTTATAGCTTCAAAGAACCAGTTTCCAATTAATGTCACATTCTGAGGTTCCCAGTAGAAGTGAATTGGGAAGAGCGCTATTAAACACAGGGCACTGGCTCCTGCCTCATGAACTCGTGAAATTTCCCCAACAAAGCAAGAATGTCAAAACCTACTGGGTTGCCAAACAAATATGATGAATGTCCAGTATGAATGGTTTGAAGAAAAGCAGAATAAGGTAGAGGAAACAGAGGACAAGGCAGGGGTGGATGGAGGTGGCTCATCTTTGGGACCTGTGGCAGGGAAGGTTTCTCTGCAGAGGTGACATGTGATTAGGGAGTTTTGGAAGCTGCAGGGTGTGAGCAATGCAGAGTACATGAGGTGAAGCTGTGCAGGTAGGTGGAACCCCGCGTACCAAATGCCAAGGAAGGGGCAAGGTGGTGGGCTCTGAAGAGCAGCCTGGAGGTACCATCACTGGGAGGTAAGAGGGAGTGGAGGGTGATGAGGTTGGAGCGATGGGGGTCGGGGGGGTCAGGCTGTTCTTGGGCCACCATAAGTCTGTGAGCTTTCATTTAGTTGTGATGAATACTAATGGAGGTTTGGGGCAAGAAAGTAGACTAATCTGACTTACATTCTTAAAAATTCACTGTGCCATTGTGTGGCGACCGTGGGACCAGGGCAATAAGCTCAAGAGTATTGTAGTCTTCGGGGCAGGAGAGGTGTTGCCTCATGCAGGCGCCTGGTGGATGCAGGGAGCATCGGGAGTGGAATGTACTCTGAGGCAGGGGTCAAGGATAACTCCACAGTTTTGGTCAGAGCCCCTGGATAGGATCATTTTCTGAGGTTGGGGAGAGAAGAAGAGAGAGATTTGGGAGCCCAGTGGGAAATCAGGAGTTCAAGTTTGGATGCATTAACTTTGGGAGCTCCATTAGACATCCGAGAGTTTGAACTCCCCATCGGATTTTGGGTCTGGAGGTGAGAAGAGAGGTGGGGAGGGGATTTAGAGTTGGGAGCCATCGGTGCTTAAATGGTGTGCTAAGCCATGGGACTTAAGCGAGGAGGCCACCCAGAGAGTGTGGGTGAGGAGAAGGGGACAGGACCACTGCCTGAGGCCTTGGAACATTGAGGTCAGCAAGGTGCCGGTGCCCCGAGGGCCCACACCCCTCCTAGCGCCCTCTGCTCTTCATTCCTTCTCACTCATCATCGCCGCCATCCTTCTTCCTCATGGATCCTGGCAGTTTCAGTCCCTTGGTTTTGAGGCTAAAAATTCCCTGGTTGCGTTTTACCCGTGTTTTTTTGAAAGCCTCGGAGTAGGAAGCAGCTTCTTAGTGGAAAGTCCCATCTGCTCTGTTCTTGTTCTCCACTTGTGGATCTGCCTGCGTACCTGCAGGCAAATGAGGCACGGATGGCTGAATGGGCCTGTCTTCTCTTATTCACAGTCTCCTTCCTTTCTCTGCATCCCGTGTCTGGACATATGGCCTAAAAAGCCATCGCACCTGCATAAGCACTTGTTTTCACAGACCCAGCTGTCTGGGGCTCACCTGGGCACACCTGTTACCTTTTCCTTCGAAACCCTGGCTATTGGTTTCTCTTTTCGGAGCCTCAAATCTTACAAGGGAAACTGCTAAGGTATTTAACTGCCCTCATGTGTCCACATTTCAAATGGCCTTGGTTGGCTTGGATTTGATCTTCTGCTTTGGAATGATTTGGAATTTGGTGACATGAGACACTTTGGGAATAGGAAGAGGAGGTGCAGAGATGTCTGGTTCCATTAACTGCTATTTCCACCTGATCCAGTTTAGGGGACCCAAAATCAGACCTCTTGCAACCTGGATGGATTTGGCAGGTGTAGTGGGATGGAGGTGGGTTAGGAAAAAAGGAAAAGTAGAGACTGGGGAGCAATGTAAGTTAAAACGTGACCCACAGCACATTTATTGTTGCAAATGCTTCATCAAATTCCTGTCATCCATTCATGGAAAAAAACAGACCATTCCTCATTGAAGCAGAGATGTGCATTTCTCTTGGACACACACATGTGCACGCACGTGCGCGCACACACACACACACACACACACACAGGCACAGCCTTTGCCAACACTGGCTTCTTATTAAGTGCTTCAGATTTAGGATGAAAGAATATATAAGAACAGGAACCTTTTTTTCCCTGGACATGAAAGAACTCTGAGCCTGTAGAGTGTGTGCTGGCATGCATTCAAACACAAATATGTACCACAACACAATTCCCCCAGCTCAAAGCAGGGCTGCAAGGGAGCCTTGGAATAGAATGAGCAGTGCCTAAATTTTTATCCCATTACCCAGTGAAATCCCCACCAAACTCAGTCTTATTCTCTGTACAAAACAACTTAGATGACTCTTGAGCTTCTCTTTGAAGCAGTACATGTTGGCAGATACCTGTCTAATTCCCCTGGTTTTGCTGTGAAAGCTGCTTCCCTACTCTAGTCATTCTCCAGCATTCTCTGTAAACTGCCCCCACCCCACCTTTGATCTGCCTTATCCCTCTTCTCCATGTTTAAAATGTAAGGTCCCTGAAATCTGGGCTGCCGTGACCTCCCCTCTTTTCTGCTCCTCCCCTCAGAGCTCTGTGTTTTTTTTGCCCACCTTGCATATTTCCATTGGCACTGGAGTCCAGCTATCCCAAGAAGAGAGGCGATTCAGCTCCAGCCCCAGTCCACAGTACTAGGAACTGGGGTTGTGAGTCTATGATGTTCACAGCCATTGCCCACCTAGGCAGGGGGATGCCTCAAAAGACCAGAGGAGGTGCTCCTCTGAGCAGGTACTCCCACCTTCTCGGACTCAGTGTTTGTGCCCCTAGTTGGGGGTCCTCACCAGGCTTCTCTATGTATTTCTGCAGTATCTCCTTGACCCCTGCTTGCATTAATATCACATTCGGCCATGAGAATCATGGGTGTTTTGTCCCATCCACAGTCAGAGCAGGGCTGGATTCTGATTTACTGATGAATTCTAATGTTTAGTATAAAGACTTACACATGCAGACACTAAGCCTGTGTTTGCTAAATTCATGCATTCATTTGGTCATTCATTTGCAAATATTTATTGCCTGTTCTATGCCAGACACTGTTTTAGGTATTGAATAAATGAACGAAAGTGGGTAGAACTGCTGCCATTCCCCCAGGCTGCTGGCCCTTTATGTTCCCCTTGAAGTTTACTTTAAAGTTATTTTACTTGCTTTATTAACAAACGATCAACTGGAGCAGGGTGTTGTCGCGGTGAGATCTGGCTGCGTCAGGAGCCCATGTCCTGGCACTCTGACCCCCACAGCTCTCCCCCAACACCCGTTTCTATTTCTGTCTTTCTCTGCCTTTTCCATCCTGTTCCTTTTGGAGAAAGAACAGAGGACATATCCAGAGTTAGGGGACAGACACACACTGACATGTCTGCTTACCTGTCAGGGCAGGAATGGGGAGGGACTAAAAGCAAATTATGGTAAGAGTTTGGAGTCCAGCAGAGAGGATGGATCCTATGAGAAAATATTAAGCTGACTGCACAGGTGTTTCTGAGGATGGGAGGGGATTCTGGAGGTCTCACTAAACTCTCTATCCCTTGCTATTCACAGCTAGCTAAGGGGTCTCTCTAATAGATAATTCACAGCAGGGTGGGGGCTAGGCATTCCTCCTTGGTCTTAGAAGTAGCTTATGGGGCTGTTGTACAACCACAAGGATGTGAACATCAGTGTACAGAAGGATGGGTAGGAGCTGCAACCTAGAATGGAATGAGAAATGGTCTGATGCTTCATGCATTTGAGATAACTCCTGAGGTCCCCAAGATGGCAGGAGGAACTCACGATAGCGGTACATGTGTGGCTGCAGGGCCCATGCAGGTAGAGTTGAGTGAGGTGGCAAAAATCATTTGACTGTGACTATAGCCTCTTACCTCCAGATAAATGAAAGCAATCGACTGTTCTTATTTCTTGCCTTTTAAGGTCAATGCTGTTGGCATAAGCACCTGCCTCCACGCACAGCCCCAGGATGGGCTTGGCTCTGTTCTCTCTTCCAGTGGCTTTCATCAACCTGCCCTTTCAATTTCAGTGACTCCCTGACTCCACCCTCTGGCTCTCAGACCCTGCTGGATGTAGTCACCCATTTGGGAAGGTGATCTTCCCACTGTTGAGAGTCTGCCAAAGTCTGCCATTGCAAGGACTCTGCCTCCCCAGTCTGGACCTAGAAAGTACAAGGGAGGTGAATGGCCCTGCCACGGCCCTAGCATCCTCAAGACCAGGGGACTTTTGTGTGTATATTGTCCTAGAGACTACAAAGTGTGGGTTCATTCTTTTCCTCACTTTCATATGTAGTTTCCCCACTGAAAGGACCAGATACCTTTATTGGGGCACCTCTGCATGAGTAATTCACTTGCCTTAAATCACTCCTCTTGGGTGAACTTGAACTTGAAAGGTGAACAAAAGCAAAACAAACAAACAAAAAACCAAAACAAAACCATGGGGAAGCCCATCCTATGAATCTCTAGATTGAGCACGTCAGAGCAGGAGTGATAGATTGTCAGCGGAGCCTTTGGATGGGGAAAGCACTCTATGCGATGCTCTGGTTGATGTTCATATGTACACGAATCTCGGGGGATCCTGTTAAAATGTAGATCCTGACTGAGTGGATGTGTGATGGAGACTGGGAGGCTATATTTCTATCAAGCTCCCAGGCGATGATGTTGGTCTGGGGACCACAATGAACACCACGGGCCTGAAATGGCAATACCACCCGTTTCTTCCAGGCAATGCGATCCCTTCCCAAAATGTTGAATGAGATTATTGGATCTGCTATTTGAAAGAGAAAAGGAAGTTGTTTTTTTTTTTTTTTTTTTTTTTATAACTGAAAAGGAAATCATTCCAAACTGGAATTCAGTGGCATAAATAAAGTTTTGTGCATGATGTTCTTGCTTTCCCACAACTGCTTCAAAAATGCTGCAGAGATGCCCAGGAATCTGGTGGGTATACGCATAAGGGATGGATATTGTTATGACCAGCAATACACCATCCAGAAATCATCAGAGGAGCTTAACAAACAGGCCAGTGCACTAAGGTGGAGCAGAATTATGAGAATCCGCAGAAGTAACGAAGTACATCATTTGCAGAATCAGAGTGGGGACAACGGCTCCCTCATCCTCTTTCATTTCTCCATCAAGCTGAGTCGCTGAGGGCTCAGAGTGGTATTTGCCACTCAAGCGTGAGCCCAGCTGGTTGCTCAACCTCCACCAGGGTACATTATTTTCCTTGGTGTTTGTTCCCCAGGGCTTACTCTGGGTGATGCTAGAAGATAACTTGTTATCATTACCAAACCCTGCTGTGGTCCCCCTGTAGTCCTCACACAGAACCCAGCCACCAGTGCAGCGCACTGAGATTAGTCCCAATGTAGATGCCAAAAAAAGGCAAGAGCGGGTTCCTGCCCTTCTGGGTCTTCTAAGATAGCTGAGAAGAGTCGTATTCTTAAGATCACTAACCATATCCAGCAGGAAGTAAGTTCCCAGTGTGTGATCCACACGATAAGCCTGTGGACTGATGAGGAAACTTGTTAATGAGGTGATCAGAAGGGCTTCATCAAGAAGGCAGGTTGATTCATTCCTTGAGGGGAGAGAAGGATTGAACAGTGCCTGGGGTGAAGGTGCTAAGGCAGTGCAATTTCCCAGGACGTTTTCTTGCCCAGATTTCTTTCTGGTAATGGCTTGGGGAGAAGAGGAGAGCTGAGCTCGGCTTTATTTTGATGATAGAAGTTATCCATGGCCCTCATTGTAACTCAGCTCCCTTTGATAGAAGGTTTCTATTTCCTGCGAATGCTACATGGAAACAGGTACAGATTATCATATAGTTAAAAACTACCTTCTTTTTTTTTTTTTTTTCTTGAAAACATGCTTTACAGGGAGATACTTTAATCAGGTACTATCTCTGTGTGGTTCAGGAAACCCCTTAGCACCTGATTTTCAGCTTGAAAATTTCAGACCCCAAGCATTCAATTTTTTATACACTGGCAGAAATAGATTAATAAAGGCAGGGCCAAACAAACTCCATAATGTTATTTAATCTCTCTCTCTCTCTCTCTCTCTCTCTCTTTCTCACACACACACACACACACACACACACACACACTCACACACACACACAAGCATTTTTTTTTTTTAAACTTCAGGCTTCACATTTCAAAGTTTTATCAAACTGCCCCCCCCCATAATTTAAACCATTGTTTTCCAAGGGAAATTTAATAATAAGAGCTGCCATGTGTTTTTGCTTAATTTTGGAAGCCTCTGTTATGCAGGCAAAGATTCTCATTTGAAAATAATTCCTGTCCTTATTCAAAAACTGCCAGGGGAGTAAGATTTAAAAAACATGCTGCAGCTCTCAAGTTTATGTTTTGCCTAAAGCCAAGCAGCGCTGGAAGATCAAAGTTTAGAGTTTAGTTCTAAAGTTAGAACCAGTTCCTTGCAACGCGCTCACAAATGGGGGGCTGAGGCCCAGCAGCTGCCGGTCGGGGTCTCCGGTAATTAGCCTGGGTGCAGGCAGAGGCCCTGGCCCCTCCCCTGGGCAGGACCCAGGCCTCAGGGCTCCTGTCGCCTGGGAAGTGGATCCTACAGAGTTGGGGCAGGCCTAGCATTTTTAGACCACATGTGCCCACTGTGCAGTCTTCCTGCATTCCAGAATTTGCAAGGGAGCAGGATTCGAACACACCGCCTGTGCTTGCTGTGTGCTGTGTCTGCCCTTAGTGGGGGCTGTTTTGTCAACATGACAGATTGATCAAATAATGCCGAAAGACAGGCAAAGTGGGGCCTGTTTGCTATTCTCGAGCTATCTCTTGTTCTCTTAAAAATGAATATGTGTGTGTGTGCACGTGTGTGCATGTGTGTATTTTTCTTAAGCCTTATTTCCCTCTTCCTTTGTCAAATCCCTAATTCAAACCTTAGTAGAACTGATTGCAGATTGTGACCTTTTAGAGGACCAAATGACACTCAGAGGCAGGTGCGGGACTCCCAGGCCATCTCCATCTCTCCTTTCTTCCTCCTGGGAAGTTCTGCTTGCATGGGGTGAGCAAGGTTGAAGAGCCCAATTTTAAATTCAAAGTCTGGGGTTCAGAAATCTTAAGTGTCCAGAGAGGTGTGAATCCAACATCCATGTGATTTTTCACAGAAAAGGTTAAGTCTTGCACAACTGAAAGTGAACTTGACCTGCAAATGCACCCAACTTGGGCCAGAAGTGCACGCTGAACTTTGAAAAGCTGGCAAATGGGGATGGGAAGCCCCAACCTTTACCCCGGGGTTTGATCTGCTGGAATCCCACTGAGGGTGAGCATTCCACATGCAGTCCCTGACAGCTCCCAGTGCCATCAAGGCTTCCCGTTGATTGCCCGTCCCCTGGCAGCTGTTCAAAGAGAAGCCCATGAAGCAGCTGTCTATTTTCAATGCAAGCGTGCTTCCCACCACTTCTCAATTTCAGGTGGATGGTTTTTACACAGAGCCTTGGTTTTACATCAGCTTCTAACTTTGTAGGCCTTGGTAGTCTCCTTTGTGCAGTAGATAACAGGACAAACAGGTGAGCTGCTAAGCTTCGCTCAAGCTGTCCGTTTAGCTATTTTTACCCTTGGAACGCTGAATCAGCTCTCTCTATTCCTTTTCTAGAACAGAAGAGATCAGCTCCCTTGGGACAAGAGGCAACAGGAGGTGGCCTTTACCTAATAATTCACCTTAATGTTTTGTATCGCCATCTTGGGAGAAATAGACTTTTTTTTTCTTACATTGTTCAGAGTGGTGGAGCCCTCAGGAGAGTCCCACACCTCTCCAGACAGATGGACATGCTCAGGTAGCTGAAGCCTCCTCTGTGTTAGATGCCAGGCCTGAGCTCCAGTCTTAGGTGAGAATGGCAAGTTACTCCAATCCCTCTCTGTCTCTTCGAAGCAGCCCTAAGAGCTGCTTTAGGTAGAGGCCTGAGTATATTGATGGTGAAGGAGTTTAAGATTGTTGGGGCTGTTGTTATGGGGTGAGTATATTCTGCATGTGAGGACATGGATTTGGAGGCGGGTACAATGCCAGGGTTATATGCTGAGTCCTGTGCCCATCGAATGCACTTGTTAAAACCCTGCCTCCCAGAACCTCAAAATATAGCTATATTTGGAGAAGGGTCTTTAAAGAGGTAATTAAGCTAAATTGAGATCTGTGGGGTAGACCCTAATCTAATTTGGATGGTGTCCTTATAAAAAGAAATGAGGACACAGGAACACATGGGGAAAAGACAGTTGTTTATAAGTCAGGGAGGGGCCCCAGAAGAACCTGACCCTGGTGACACTCTGACTTCAGGCTTCTAGCCTCCAGAACTGTGAGAAAATAAATGTTGAAGCCACTTAGTCTGTGGTACTTTTTTATCGCAGTCCTTGCAGTCCAATATAGGTTTGGAGAGTCCAAGTGTGATGTGAAGCCAGCATCTGACATACCTGTTCTCTAAGCAGACCTGGGTGGCTATTGCTAGAAGATAGAGAATAAACAGAGTCCATTTCATTTGATATATTTTATAAAACTATTTGTTTGGGGGATTAAATTTTTTGAAAAAAGGAACTATTGTATCCTAAGGACATGAACTTGTGCATTTTTTATTGTGGGGGAAAAAAAGAAGCCCGACACTACCAAACTGGCAATCTCTCCCAAGACCAGGTGCATTACAGATTGGTGTGTGGGCTTTTGTGAATTGGTTGCATATAAATGAGGAACATTTAAATAAAAAGGAGATCTAGAAACTTTCACTAGTTTGGGGCTTTTATTTATAGCTACTTATGCACAAAGCCCATTTCCCTTCCCATGTGAGTTTGTGTCATGTCAGTCTAACAGGCTTCTAGAAAATACGGTTGACTTCAGTGTTCAGATAGTGTGCACCAGACCCTCCTGTAGGTGAGAATGCAGAGACTGGGGGGAAATGAAAAGGAGCCTGAGGGGAAGACTGGTGTGGCAAAGGGTGGAATTTGGTGGGAAGGGACTGGGCTGAGAATCAAAGCCTGTGATTTATCCCAGCTGAAGTTGGAAGCTTCAGGTTATTGGGCATATTGATTTAGACATATTCTGTAACCTTCCAAATATCAGGTCCTCACCTTCAAAATGAAGTGCTGGACTGAGAAATGCTAAAACTACTTCTCATTCATTCTAGGAACTCAGAGGGTCAAGAACAGAGGAAGCCATGGCTTTTGGAGTGGAGTAAGGTGTCCCCACCTGGCCTGGCCTGATATCCCCATTCAGCCAAGGAACACCACCCTGACCTGAAACAGGCTGTGCGTGTGTGTGTGTGTGTGTGAGCGCATGTGCGTGTGATATCTACCCCCAGAACACGTTGGGACCTGGCCACAAACAACCCCCTCTGCCACATTGTCCCTCCCAGGCCACACATTCTTACTTCACCCTCCCCACTCTGCTCAGATATTCACGGCTAGTGACATCTTTCTAGCTCCGGGAACTACTCACAAGAGGGCTTTTTAACCCTGAAGTTCTGTTTGAGTCTTTTTCTCTTCCAATCTAGGAGGATTTGAGTGAGGGTCTGACTTTGCTTGTCTCTCACTTCTGCATGGACCAAGGTTCCTAGGTCAAGCTCCTGGAGATGTAAAGGAAGCAATGTCCATGCAGTGAGCTCATGGCATCTGTGAGCTCTCTTCCCATCTACACTGATGCCTGCTCCCCTGGTCAGCACTTCGTAGGTATGGCCTCATGTTGCCCATGCGTGCCTTACCTCCACAGCCAGAGGGTAAAATTCGGGACACATTCAATCAGACCTGCTTATATTCTGACTCCACTCTATGCTGTCATTATTTTTTAATTGATTTTATTTTTTAAATACATGACAGAGGAATGCATTACAATTCTTATTACACATATATACCACAATTTTTCATATATCTGTTTGTATATAAAGTATGTTGACACCCAATTTGTGTCTTCATACATTTGATAATGATGTCCATCACATGTCACCATCCTTGCTAATCCCCTGCCCGCTTCCTTTCCCTCCCACCCCTCTGCCCTATCTCGAATTCATCTATTCCTCCCATGCTCCCCCTCCCTACCCCACTATGAGTCAGCCTCCTTATATCCAAGAAAATATTTGGCATTTGTTTTTTGGGGGGATTGGCTAACTTTTTTAGCATTAACTTCTCCAATGCCATCCATTTACCTGCAAATGCCATGATTTTATTCTCTTTTATTGCTGAGTAAAATTTCATTGTGTATATATGCTACATTTTTTGTCCATCTACGACATTTATTATTGATTTATTAATTATTGGCTTATGATCTTTACCAAGTGGCCATGCCTTCAATAACTTCTTACTAACAGGGACTCTTAGGATGAAGACAGTATTATCATTCATGTTCAGTGTACCTTTGACTGGAGTATTTACCTATTTTTAAATAGTCGTGACAATGCTGAATGGGCCTATATAAAAACAACCTCATTGTTCATGTTGGAAAGAAAATTGGGTTCCTTGATATGGCAACTTGATTCCACCCTGATTGTCAATGGGAGGCAAAGATTTCCTAGAAAGACTATATCCAAATGAATAGACTCATAGGAGTGCAATTATTTGTATCTTTCCAAAGAGTAATAAAAAGAAAGTGCTATTCAATGGAAATTTACAAAACATATGGGCTTCAGGGAAGTTGGGAATATTAATGTCCAGTTAAATTGCTCTTGTTTCTTGGAGAATGTGTTTGGAGAGGAAGGATTGGACACCTGAGTGGATTTGGACCCAGGCCTTTGCTTTAAGGGTGAGGGAAGTGGAGATGCTTGGCATGAGGAAGAGAAAATTCTGGGTTACAAAGCAGCAGTCTTAAAATATCTGAGGGGTTGGCGTGTGAAAGAGGAAATGTGTTTGTTCAGGGAGGCGCCAGTGGGCAGAATTACAACCTGTGGGTAAAGAGCACAGGAAGAAAGATGTTCCAATGCTAGGACAAGTTTTCTAGCAATGAGCTCTGGATGGACCAAAGCAGAGATGGAGGATTACTGTCGAGTGGGGGATTGGAGTCAGAATGACAACCAGAGGCTCTTCTCGTGTGGGGATTTATGGTTCTTTAAACCTGGATCCATATTTCTAAAGAATGGCTCCAATTCTAACACATCTCAAAATGACAGAGAATTCTAGGTAATTTGAAATAAAACCACGACTGTAAACCAGGTTATTTGGAAATGTTTTCATTCACCATTAGTTTCTGGTACTGAAAAAATGACTGAGAACCAATCAAATCCCAAGGAAAAGGTGAGGGTCTCAGACTCATACATGGAAGCCTTCGGGTAGAGAGGAGTTACAGCGAGTCACCCGCATGGCTGGTGGGGTCTCCTGGACAACCTTTGGGAGGGCAGGAGGTAATTATCTGAGGAACGAAGCCAAAAGGAGGCAGCTGGGGCATGAGGGATCTTGTAACTCTCTCTGCTCTTTGATTGGCACTGGCTTCAGTGAGCCCCACTTTGTATAGTCTGTGGAAAGTTACTGAGCCTCCTCTGTTCCACCTGTGAAATGGGTGCAATAGAAAGCGGCAACCACTAGGGGGTGCTGCATTGAGGGTAACCATCTAGCAACTGCAGGACTCTGTGGCATGCAGAAGGCGGAGCAGTCAAGGGAAAAGGAAGATCTTGCTTATTGGAACTTCCATGCAGCAGTAGCTGGTGAAATTGAATTGCTTGCCCTATTAAAGAACAAACAAATAACAACCACAAAACCCAGCGTGACCAGGGGGGTGTATGGTTTGCTTCCTCCTTGTGTGAATACTGCTTTTTTTTTTCAGTTCTGAAGACGGAACCCCAGGACCTCACACATGCTAGGCAAGTGGTCTACCCCTGAGCTACATCCCCAGCTCGCAGTTGGTATTTTTATAAGACTTTCTTTCTTGGGAAAATATCAATGATTAGGTCCCTTTGAGATTCAACAAAAAGTAAAATAAATGCAAGAAAGATGGGTGGTGGGTGCCATCTTTATTTGTTATACAACAGCTCCTTCAAAACACCAGCTAGCATGAATCACCTGAATCCACTTAGCTACTCTCAGTCCATTCATGAAAAACTATACTTTGTCTCATGCTAGAAATGCTAGTCTTCTCAGTTTAGACAAGAAAGTCTACTTGTCCAGCTCTGTCACCAATTAATCAGGACTGAAAATGAAATCACCCTGGCCCTTTACTTTCATCAGGATGTGTTTAATAATAACTCCAACTCAAAGCATCTTAGAAATTAAGGTAATATGTTGTTTTGTTTAGCAAAAAGCATTGACATAGAATATTGCTGCTATAGCCCTATAATGTCACAGGACCCTTTCCATCATTTGGTTAGAGGTGGCCATGTACTTAGGCCAGTCTACCTCAGGCCTGCAGGATGGCTGCAACAGCCCCAGGCATCACTTTTGTTTATTCCTGTTATTCCTTCTTGGGATAAAATGAGCCTTTTCCATCAGTCCATAGAATAACTTCCCTGTTATCTTACTAGCCAGACTTATGTCACTGCCAGTCCCAGGCAAGGCGAGTAGAATGGAGATGGTTGGCTTTGAACTGATATCAACAAACTTAAAGGGCCAAATGGTAAACATTTTAGGCTTTGTTGGCCATGAGACAAAATTAAGGATGTCATGTGGTGTTTACATAACCCTTTAGAATAAAACCATTATGAAAAGTAGAAACCATTTTGGTAGTCAGGAATCTCCAGAGAAACAGAAACATTTGGATGTGTATATAGAAATAGAGATGGAACTTAAATAATGAGCTCATGCAATTATGAATGACTGGCAAGTCTAAACTCTGCAGGTAGAGCCAGCAGGCTGCTGACCCAGGGAAGACCGGATGCTGCAGGTGAAGTCTGAAGGTCATCTGCTGGCAGAAGTCCCTCTTGCTCAGGGGAGGTCAGTGTTGGTTTTTATTCAGTGCTTCAACTGCCTAGATGAGGCTCACCTGTATTAGGGAGAGGCATCTGCTTTATTTAAAGCCCACTGATTTTAGTGTTACTCACATAGAAAAACCCTTGCACAGAAACATCTGGAATAATGTTTGACCCAATATTTAGGTACTGTGGCCCAGCCAAGTTGACACATCATATTAACCATTCTTAGCTCCAGGCCAGGCAAAAACAGTTGGCAAGGTAGATTTGGCCTTGGGCTCTACTTTGCCATCCTTTGACTTAGATTGATAACTGAGGTTGGAGGAGGGTCATTTCTCTTAATTCAATTATCAAGGAATAACGTTTTAGTTAGATGACTAGCCCTTCTCGGCCAGCCCTACTTATTCAACAGAAATATTTAAAAACTTTAGAAGATTGCAATGGAATGTAAGACAGAACTCCTGATCCAGCAACTTCCCCAATTTTGTCTCTGTCATGAGAGACCCAGTGTTTCTATTTGTCAGTGCATGTCTTTTTTGATTCTTCACTTCCCATGCAGAAGGCATTTGCCATCCATTTCTCTAGGCACAGGGGGAAGGCCACCTGTTTATCAATAATAGGAATACCCTCTTATTTGCAGTTTGGCTTTTAGCAGATTCAGTTACCCTTAGTCCAAAAAGAATTAAATGGATAGTTTCAGAAATAACCAGTTTGTAAGTTTTAAATTGCATGCAACTATGAGTAGATTAATGAAATATCCCACTGTCAATTTTTCCGGGTGTATGTATCCACCCTGTATATACTACCCACCCATCAGTCTCTTGGTAGCAGTCATGGTTATGAGATTTACTCTTGTGGAATTGTAGTGCTTATATTTAAGGGGTTATACTTATATAACCTCTATTTTACTTAAGAATGGTCCAAAGTGCAAAAGTAGCGATTCTGGCAGTTCAGATATTATAAAGAGAAGCTGTAAAGCTTTCTTTAAATAAAGAACTGAAAGTACAATAAGATATTTTGAGAGAGAGGTTATTTTCATATAACTCAAATATCCATGGATAAGGGACAACTGTATTGAGGGAATGAGGTGATATGAGAATTTCATAACGATCTACATTACTGCTGAGTGATAAGACCATCAATGGGCACAAGCAGATGCTCTTCAGTTGCAAGGACAGGTGTAGGACAACGCGTTCTGAGTTTCAGGAGAGGTGATCTACCCTGGGCAAAAAAGGAAGAGAAGAACTTGAATTGCCCTATGAGCAACTGTGAGTTCTTATTTGCTGTTTTTACTGGTCTGAGCTCTTTTTCAATTAAGGTTAAATGATAGGCACTTGGGGAATGTAGATCTGTGGAAGGTGAGATAGCTACCCTTCCAAAGAGCAAGTCTAGAGATGGGGGCAGATACACATAGATCGTCATGTGGTCCTCAACTGTGCATGTGCTGGAGGGAAGGGATGCCATCATTTTAGTGCACACGTGGAAATGGGAGGGGTGACTTTGGTTTCTGCAGTAACTAGAGAATGGCCTGCTACTTTGCACTGGTTGCTGGGGTGTCCCACAGTAAGGGTTAGTCCCATACAACAAAGAATATACCACTCAAAATATTGATAGTCCCCACGGGGAAGAACTAAATGCTTGGATGATGAACTTTCAGTTGAGGGATGTAGAAGGTACAACAACCACCCCCCTTCCTTCTGCATGAGGGTCTTGAGATCCACATGGCAAAAAAGCCTGGGTCTTGCCAGGCTGCTAGTTTGGTATGAGCTCATGTCTCTGCTGAAATTCAGGGAAGGACTAGGAGTAGCTTTAGTGGGAAGAGGGCCTCCACTTATGGTTTTGTAGACTGTGAATCGCACAACTCCAGGGGGAGCTGTCCATGTTTTAATCACCATAGATTTAAATAGCTATTACCACCTTTTTCTGGTAGATGGCAATACAGCATCTTGAAAGAGGGCATCTTATCACTTCATTCTGAGCTGATGGCAGGACTGGGCTGGAGGTGGCCAGAGAGAATGGTGTGGTATGGATGGTTTCCAATGGCGGAGAAGGCTTAGGTGTCAGGACGTAGGTGACTAATTGCAGAAAAGATTGTGGACAGGGCGTGATTATGGTTTCTGACTAATGCAAACTGGAGCTTCAGCCAACTCCAAGGTGACTGGTATGTGGAGATCATGTAGGTTCCCAGCTGCTGTGAGAGAGGCCCAAGGGTCTCTGTCTTCACTGACCTGTTTGGGCTAGGAATTTTGATCTCAGCTGGGAGGAAGAACACACTGTTCTGGTCACCTGCAAAAGCAGATGGGCTCCCATCTAAAATGTGATCTGGTTGTAGGAGTGATGAAGCCCCCTACACACCAAGAAGCTCTGGGAATGTTTATCACATTGCTGAGGTCTCTTGGGAGGGCAGAGCTGACCCACTCAAGTAGGTATGAAGTGACTTCTTAAGTTGATAAACCAGGAAAGGAAACTGGCCTGGGTTTTTACCATACTTAACAGACGAGGCTAGCGTGAAAGTCCCAGGCACGGCCAATTTCATGGTTTTAATTTCCCACCAGTCCCAAGGAGGGGACACCCAGACTTTCTTTTCAGCTTGCCCAGATGTACTGGAAGAGGGAGGAGTGTGGTTCAGACCTGTCAGCCATCAAATGACAAAAAATGGAGAAGCCACATCCCTTATTAAATAGATCCTCTCTCGTTGCCACAACTCAGATTATTTTCAGGTATTTTGGACAATGGCTGGGTAAAAAGGGATGGGATATGGGGGGCTCTTCCATCTGCATGGTCCCAGGATAGAAGATGCAGGGGAGAACTCCAGAGAGGGTGCATATGGAGGCTGGCTCCGTCTAGGACTGACTCCGAATCCTGTGGCCACAGTGTAGCCAGGTAACAGAGGACTCACCCACATGTGTGCAAACCAGAATCACCAAAACAGATGGAGACATTAGAACTTCCCCAACCTCAATTCCTAGGTACCTCCATTATTTCACTCCAGAATGTTTTCTGGAGTCAGGATCAGGAGGACGCGCCCAACCAGGGTGCATTTACAGGAGTGGTGTGCTGAGACTTTATTTCCACACCTCCAGAAACAAAAAATGTCACCACTCTTAGCATTTCTCTAGAGGCTGAAAAAGTGATGAGCAGTGCTTTTAATGTAGTGCAAGCGAAATATACTTGGGGATGTAAGCGAACAGGGCGAAAAAAAAAAAGAAGGCAAGAGTTATTGAGGCAACAATTCAGATTTAATTGCATTTGATATAGACCACCCTTTAAAAATAGTTTGGTTGGTTAAAGGCTGCAGTAATTTATGGAACGTTTGCTTGCTTCCAGGGACGTTGACAAGTCTGGACTGAATCAAGAGAATCAGCATAAATCTCAGCCGATGCCTAATTTTAGAGATGTCTGATCCTTGAAGGAGTCTTGCCACAGCCAGATGGGGTGGGAGACAACATTTGAGGGTGGAAACGCAGGAGGTGCCAAACTGAAGCTCCAAAGGTTAAACTCATTTTTGTGGCTGATAAATCCTGAGCAAAAATGAACTGGATTGTGAGAAGAGTTATGTAGTACAAGCCGGAGTCCCTGGGGAGGCTGCAGAAGGCTTCAAGGACCACAGGTATATTATGTAATTCCTTCAGAACTTGAACTCATTCTTCCTCTAAGCTGTCTGAAACAAAAGAGCGGAAGACCGTGGGCAGGTCACTGGGCCTCTCTGGGACTTCACTACTTTTTGCGTTCAACACAGAAATTCCCCTGTCCTCTGTCTGGCAGACCTCCAAGCCCTGCTTAGGTCTTGATCACCAAGAAACTTCTAGACAGTTTCCAAAGAAAACCTTGTGTCCTGTTCTTCTCTGTAGTGCCTGCATGTCCCAACACTCGGCACTTGGCAAGTATTTGGTTATGATAGAAATTGAGCTGAACGGAAAGGATTACACTGCTGATCTTAATGGGAAATTACAGTGCTGAGCTTCTGTCGTTTTGAATTCAGCGCATGGTGGCCAGTCTGAGGAAGGGCATGTAAATGTTGGTATGGCCTTTGTACTCCCCAGAACATTTGTTCTAGTGTACTTATTATCACAACTGTGAAGATGATGAGTATATTATTCTGGCAGAAGAAAGAACAGGAGCAGAGAGACAATCTGAAGCTCTTGAGTAACTGCTTATTCATTTAAGGGGGCGTGTTGCCAGGAACCAAAGAGTCTAGGATCAGATTATAACATTTGAAGTCTAAGACTGTGATGGATTTGGGAAGTGTTTCTCAAAGTTTTGTTCTCAGACCATCTGCACCAGAATCTTTTGCTAAATGCAGATTCCTGGGCCTTGGGCCTTGGACATATGGAATCAGAATCTCTCAGGGTGTTCCCGTTCCCAGGAGTCTACATTTTAAGCAAATTTCCCAGGTGTCTCTGACGCATATTCTAGTTGGATGATCGTTAGCACGAAAAGTTATAAAATAATTTTGATGAGCTTAGAGACAGGGAACTCCTAGCCCGAGCCACTCAGTCATGTGTGGATCTGTTATTGTGCCAAGGCCAAGAAGTCTTTGATCTGTGTCAACATCCTGAGTGAGATGCTTGTTAGCTGTGTGGCTATTTCTCTATTTCTCTATTTCCATGATTGTGGAATGGGAACATTAGTGGCCTTTTTATTGTAAAGAGTAGACAGAGCTACAAGACAGCTTGGCACACAGAAGCTGTTCAATAAGTGGCAGTTGATATTATTATTTTGTAGCATCTATCAGCATGAGCGGATTCCAGGACCAGTGGGCATTGACCTGAAGGGATGAAGTGGGAGCATTTCCTCGTTTGATTTCTTATTGGATCAGGATGGTTGAGCATCAAGTGTGCAGAGTAGGGAGGAAGCGAACTTCTTTGAGAATATTCCAGGACTCAAACAGAGCATTTCTCAAAGTATGCTTCCTGTCCTCACATCTGCACCAGAAAGATTGCTGCCAATGTTCCTCCTGTGACGAGAAATTAAAGAACATCCATTCTTTTCTAATTTTCATTTGTTCTTAAGTTTTAAAAAAACATTTCCATTATAAAATTTTTGAATTTTATATAAAAATAGATGAGTATACTGAAACCCCTATCCCATTGCCCATTTCCAGTGATTGTCAGTCTGTGTTAGCTGTTCTCCTCCGCTCCCCTCTGTGGATTATATCCAAGCAATATTCTTTCATCCATAAACATTTTAGCATGTAACTCTAAAATAGAGGACTTTAATAAAAAAAAAGCAATGGTAGTACCATAATCAATCTAAAAATTTAAAATCTTTAGTATCAAATCCCTGTCAGTGTTCATATTTTTCTAATTGTCTAGAATTATGATTAGTTCAATAGGGAGAGCAATATTTCTATTTGTGTCTTACTTTGTTAATTAATAATTATCTAAAATACAACTACAAAAAGAAGCTTTGCTTGTCTATTTGGCTTCCTTTTGTCTATCTGATCTATTTTCAACTATTTTGTTACCTAGATGTACAGTCCATGTAGAAATATCAATAGCAGTATGAATGCTTGTTTTTTTTTTATATTTGTTAGTTTTCAGAATAATTAGTTGGTTTTTTAGTATTGGGCAAAGATGAATTATTTTGTTTAAAATATGCTGTGCTTTGACTCTTTGTAATTATGTCCTGATTGTGCCATGGTTGGTCAGTGACAGCCTCTTCATTTTGTATTTTGTACCTTTTAACATAATGTAGCTTTGATAGTTTTCTGCTTTCTACTATTACTGAATATTTTATCCCTGTCTTGTACATTTTTTCTTCAGACTAGGAATCACCTATTCTTCCCAGAACATGATGTTTAGTGACCACCATCTGGTACTAAGAATGCTCATTGCTGCTATATTGATTATTACTTCTAGGCTTTCAGAGAATAAAACTAGAAAATAAATCCTTTTTAGATTTTGGACTGATTTTCCCAATTTCAATTCAGGACAAAAGTATTTTAAATTACCTTCTATATTTTATCTGTATCTCTTTCTTCCAGGCCCAAATCCTGATTCTCAATGACATCACGTAATTACTAATTTTTTAAAAAATCCTACAATATACACCAAAGAGTTTAAAAATAAAATACCAAGACAACCATCAAAAATATAACTGAAACAAATAAAAATTTTTTTTTCTGTTCTTTTGTCTTTAGGTTTTTCCCCCTTGAGACTATGTAGTCAACATCTGTGTTTTAGAGTCCCTGATTCCTCTTTGTGTGGTTACGTGGGCTAGTCACAGCATAGTGTTGAGTGCTTTTATGCTGGGGAACGTAAGGGTTCTCTTTTTGTAAGTCCATTCCCCTGGCAATAAGGTAAAATAGACACATAATTTCAGAGTCAAATCTTTAACACAGTGTCTAATATAAATCTTGGATCTGTTCTATTTCTGCAATCCAATTCTCTTCTTCTTTAAGATGTAATCCTTTCTCTATTTTCATGATTTTTCCTTTCATTTCAAATATATACTCAGGCTAATGTACACATTCGATCTTTATCTATATTGTCTATCCAGGATTTCTTAACCTAGACAATTCTTTGTTGTGGAGATATGGGCATTGGGTGTATTGTTGTATATTTAGCAGCATCCCTTGATCCCCACCTACTAGATGTCAATAGAAATCCTTTAGTTGTGACAATTCAAAAATGCCCCCAGACATTGCCAATATTTCCCGGGAGGCAAAAATCACCAATGAGAATCGTTGATTTATATGTACAGGTACATATAAATATACTTATTTACATAAACATTTCCTCTTATTTCACAAATACACATAGCAAATTGCTAATTTCTTTGCCTAGCTTTTGTCTTACTCAATAAAATATATTTTGAGGAACACGCCCAACTATTATGGAGAGAGGTTCTCATCCCTTTCTCAGTTGCGTCTGGCACTTCACTGTCCCCTTGTAATATTCTTCCAGCTCTTCTGCACATTTATTAAAAATGGGTCCATGACCATTTGGGCTAGCACACAGAGAGTTTCAGGTACTCAGTGATGAGAAAAACTGAACAGAAAACCCTAAAAAACAGAGTAATTTAGTTTTTCCTGCCCCCACCTATCAACATTTTAAGTTTCAGAACAAGTTTTATTCTTTTTTCTATTCTTCACCAATGCCCTTTTCCCCCCATTTAAAAAAAAATAGATTTCCATTGTTAAAGATCCAAATTTTTCAAATCTAAGAGAAGTACATTTTTGGCTCTTTCTTAATTACTGTCAGTGTTTTATTATTCCTGGACCTGAATCTGGAAATGTCTGTTTGCTAATTTGTTTGCGTGCTGATTTGGGTGTGGAGGCTGCACAGAGCTTCTTAAGTTTTTTGGAGTCCGCTTATTTCCTCTTGTATATTTTTCTTATCCCCTTGTGCCGAGGAGCATGCACTCCACTGCCCTGTCCTTCAATCCCTGTCACCAATTGTGAGGATCCAGGAGTTATTCCAAGTTACTAAGTGGGATTAAAATTTAGGAACTTGGAATTCCCAATTGTTGCTATCAAATAGCAACTAAAAACATTAGTTTCCTCTGAAGATCAGCAGGCAAAAAAAAATGCTACAGGATATGAGGTGGACAAGGAGCTCCCTTGGTGCTGAAAGAATTCTCAGAATGAGGATCCTGAGGCCAGCCTGGGGAGCCCCCAGCTGGGCCAGAGGAAATGGGGCCTCAGCTTTCACCAGGGGAAGGCTCCAGAGGAGCCCTGAGCCCAGGGTGAGGACGGGCCGATTCCTTCAGGGTTGTACAGAAGCTTTAGAACACTGCAACCTGCTCTCGCTGACAAATGAGGAAGCCAGGCTCAAATTAATTATGTTGGCACTGTTATCATACAGACCAATTCGGTACATTTATATAAAGCCGAATATTAAAACCTGTTTATTTTTTCTTCTAGCTCATAAGCTGTTCCTTCCCTTCACTCCCCTCATAATGAGTTACATACACTATTAAAGAAATAGAGCTGAGAGTTCAGAAAATCCTTCATTTCCATATGAATATCATATTCTGCAGTTTAAAAAAGTACCAAAGTATAAAATGTGCCCCTTTCTGAAGTGGTCTTCAGGGGAAAGAAAGGAGGTCTTGTTGGGGGGAGTGGGGGGGGATATTGTGTGCTGAGTTGGCAGAAAGAGGAGAACATTCAATAAAGAATGTAATCTTTCCTATTTTTAAAAGGAAATATTTTGTAAGGACGAGGCACGCAGTCTGCTAACTCAGAAGTCGAGGATGTCCTTTTCCCAGTGACCCCTGGATTAATCCATTCAAACATTTCTCCACCCAATTAAACCCTCTATTCTGAGCTCTTTCATGCAGAACTACAATTAAAATATCTATCTATCTATCTATATCTATCTATATCTGTTTTTAGACTTATCCTTTGTCTATGAACCAATGATAAAATACATTCAAGAGCAAAGTCCAAAATATAACTTCATATAATGCAAAGAAGGGGGAGATTCTTCTGACCAGTTAAAATGCCATATTGAACCAATTATTTGCCCTTCGCTGATTCTTCTCTGTTCTTTCTCTGTTCCTGGGCTCAAATGAACATATCTGCTTACTACTGTTTTTTGCTTGTCTTTAATCATACAGATAGCACCTAGCCCACTCTTGCATCTCCTTACTGCTCCCCCGCCCGCCTTCATTAGAAGGTTCCCTCTGTTCCCATTTCCTCTTTTGCTTCATTGTGAGCAGCTGGGCTATGTGCTTACAGCAAATTAGCTGTAAAATAAAGCAGACTTTTTTCCCTTTTTCTCTTCTTTTTTTTTTTTTTTTCTTTTTTCAGGGTGTTGCGGGAGAAAAGGTGGTTAGAGAAATTACCCTACAATACGTAAGTGTGGACAAGGATCAAATAAGCAGAAGAAAATAAGCCTGCTGGAGGGGTCACTCACGCTGATGAGCCATAGTAGGTACATTACCCCCCCCCCTGGGGGTCCCTACTGTTCCATTCTGGATCTCACTGTCAAGTTCCTTACCAGGGGCATTTTCCTCTTGGTTCTTGATTATCACAGACCTCTACCAAATGAAGTCCCCATGGTGAGTTCTTTAAAATACTGAAATGTAACTGTAGTCCCAAGGCCATTGGCCTCACTCTTCTGTGTATGCTTAAAAATTCAACAGCAATTGTCACAGCTCTTCCTTCATTAAAAAAGACAGGCAGGCACCAGAATGGTGTGTGGTCCCCAGAGGAAAATTAGTTCTAAAGGTAAAGAAAGAGAAACAAGCTGGATGGGCTCAGGAGTTATGGTTAAATAACCACCGCCTGGCTACTATGCTTGGGCATCCTGGCTGGTTCCCCAGGGTGTTGAGGAGTGTCCCTTAGTATTGGTCTAGCTTGTATTTGAGCAGAGCCCCTCCTGAGGGGCCGAACAGCCACTCAAGGTAGGACAGTGAGACTCTTCATGACGTCAGATCAAGTCCTCTCTGCTTGGTTTTTATCGACAATGCAATGTTAATAATATTCATCAGTCGGCCTCTGTCCTGGTAGAGTTTAAAACTCATGTACCAGCCCTTCTCTCTCCATCCCGCTTCGCATGGTACAAACACACTCAAGGTGGGTGAATGGGAGGAAGCCTTCAATGGAGGCATGAGGAGGAACTTGCTGCTTACCAGACACCTGCCTTCAAGCCCAGTGATTGTCAGACTTTTTAAAAATATATATTAAGCAACAAAATATTGTCTTTAAAAAAAAAAGAATTATGTGGCATTTAGTGTACAAAGCATTAGTATACAAAGGTGCAAAAGGAATATTTGAATATCTTGAATATATTTTATAGTTTTCAAATTGATGCCATTATAACTTTAAAATTAGTTTATTTAAAAGGCATTCAAAAAAAATTCTGGGGCTCTTTGGTTGAACACAAACAAATTGAAAATGAGAGTTAGGGGTGACAGTTGTTCTGTGATATACCAGCCTCATTACTCAATTTCTTTATGAATTTTTGTTTTGGTTACCAAGTGTGGAGAGAAATTCTGATTCAGTCATTTCAGTAGAGTGAAATGGAAAGATGTTTGATTTCTTATTAAATATACCTTATAGTCTTACAACCTTACAACCTTAGGACATCTCTAAGAAGGTGGTCCCAGAAGAGTTTGCAAAGTTGGCGTAAAACAAGTTAACCTGGTAATACCAGGCTACAGATAGAAGTCATAGATTTGAACACATCATTTCAGTGTCTTATGCTTATGAGTGACTAAGCATATTTTAAAATGCAATGCAAATTAAATGTTTGCAGAATTTCACTGTTGCATACCCTGAGGTGAATAATGTGGCATGGAAGCCATTGTGTTAGGGTGTTTTGGGGGTGGGGGTGGGGGGAGGGACTGAGAACACCAGCAACATCTTGCAAGCAAAGCCACCAAGATAGTGTGAATATGCCTCCCTCTGAGCCAGAGGGTCCATCTCTTATTTCAAGATCGTTGGAACAACTTCTCTGTCTCCATCTTTCGTTAATGGCAGAATTTCTCCAGCTGGTGCCACGTGGATGGAAGATGAAGGGGCAGCCTGGAAGCCCTTCCTGTTGCTCAGGGTTCTAGAGCTGCACGGAGCCATGAGGTAGGCGTCAGCCACATGTGGCTGTTCAAATTTAAATTCCTCTTAATTAAAATTACATGAAATTAAAAATTAATGTCTCGGTCCTCTGGGCACATTACAAGTACTCAATAACTACATGTGGCTGCCGGATACCACACTGGACAGTGCACATTTACGACATTTATTACATCATGAAAGGTTCTATTGGATACCTCTGTTCTTGAGTGGGTGCCACTCACCAATCAGACTGCCATTTTGAGATTGTTCTTGAAAAGAGCTTATAAACCAGCACAGGCTTATCTATTTGGTCAACACAAACTTCCCCTCTAATTTACTGGAACTTTTTAAGTAAAAGATGAAAGAAATGACACCCAGCAATGTTTCCTGAACACAGTTCTTCTCATAAGAGAGAAGAGAGAGAGAGAGAGAGAGAGAGAGAGAGAGAGAGAGAAAATATATTAATTAGGGTTTGTGTTTAATTGGGGGCAAGCATAGTGATTAAGAAAGAATCTCAGAGCCAGACTCCAGGGTCTGAATCCACTCAGCCACCTAGAGCCCTTCATCATCATGGGGAACTAAACTGTTTGTGGCTCATTTCCTTTTTCAGGATAACACAACAGCCTATCTCATCAAGTTTTTGTGAGAATTAAGTGAAATACTGTACATAAAGTCCTTAGCATAGTCTCCGACCCCAATGAGCATCCAATACTTATCATCTGTTTTTATGTCTATCACACCCTGCTCCCCTGCAGAATTCCATTATGGGAGTCATTCCCTGAATAACAGGTTCAAAAACATGAAGCACGAGAAAAATGATTTAAAATATTTTTCCAAGATGAGAAAGCAGTGGTGGAAATGTGAAAGGTGACAAGCTTGTCTTGTTGGGATTTGGGAACCACTGACTACCACAAATTCCTCAGTCTCGAATGTCTTCGACCCACCTCGCTAAAGGTTGGAGGAGGTCTTCAAGGAACGTTCTGGGGCAGAGGACTTTCTGAGCTCTTGTTTGGTTATCGGTGTCTTTCTGTGATTGTCACGTGTGAACGACAACTTGGCTGAGCATGACACAAGGGCTCCAGATCATCCTCTTCAAACCTGAAGAAACCTCACTGTGGTTTCACGACAGTCAGCATTTGAGAGCAATCTCTAGCACAGTTTTGGTTCTCCATTGGAGGCATCTTATTTTGAATTCCAAAGTTAGACTGGAGACAAGGGTTCAAATGCAAGCAGCTTATTTGGGGGTTGAAGACAAGAGATGAGAGGAGGTGAGACATAAAGGAAGGTGGCCAATAAAGGGTACATTGTAAGGAGTGTGTCAGAGAGCCAGACACCACTGTGCACACCTGAAGCTTGGACACCCCGGGTCGACTCTGAGAGGCAATAAAAGCACATTTTTTGAAGTTAACCTGTCGTGAAAGGAGTGAGTCCTGGCATTTAATCACCAAATCCTGCTTCTCAGTGGTTGAATGCAGCTTCTGAGGGTTATTAATTCCTCAGCACTCAACACACATCTGCAAGGGCAGGCAAAACCGTTATTCTGTCATTGAAAGCCTGGCGAAAGGAGTTGGCAATCAGAAATCAGGCTGGAGTCACTGAAGTGGGAGGCTGAGGGTGGGGCTATGTGGGCAGGGAACCTCTGTGTCCACTACCAGGGTGGCCTCTTTCTTCTGTGAAGATGCTTGAATGATTGAATAACTGATTGCTTGTAATTCCACATTTTTACTTTATTCTTTATTTGCCCCTTCATTTCCTCTGGTTCTCTTTCCCCCTTAGCTTCTCTCTGACCCTTATTCTCCATCTTGTTTTTATCTCTCTCTCTCTCTCTCTCTCTCTCTCTCTCTCTCTCATGCTCTATTGCTTCTGGGCGATTTCTTTGTAATTTTTATCTTGATCAGTCCCGGTGACATTCAAACTTAGTTATGAAAACTTTAATTATTTCTTTGGCACTGATTGTTTTCTCTTGTCCTGGACCATCTTTTCTTCCCAAATTCCAGCTCTGTGTTGGTTCTGCCTTATGTATTATATTATTTCTCATCAGTTTTTGTTTTTTCTTTTTGTTTCCTTTGCATTGTGAATGAATCATCAGGCTTGGTCTCCACATCACTGATTTTATTTTTGGCAGTGTCAGACCTGCTCTGTGCTCTCTCTAAATTATATTTTACTTTGCTATTTCAAACTTGGTTCCCTGACAGTTCTTCTTTGTGGTATCCAGCTTAATTTTCATGCCAATCTAGTCTGCGTTTCAGCTGCTGTTTCATGGAGATCATAATTTTTTCAATCCTACTGTGAAGAGTTTTCCAAAAGTTTCTATTGGTCCGTAGAGTAAGTGGTTTTCATATTTTCCTTTCCTTTAAGTCTCTTGGGGGAATATTCACACCCTTCAATCTTGAGTATTTTCTACTGTTTGTAGGTAAAAATTTTTGTCTTTACTTGGATCTCAAAGAAATCCAGATTAACTCAGAATAAGCACTAACCAAGTAAAAAGTTTTTTGGATTTCCCCTGATTCTATTTCTGTCCACTGTTGACTGAGATTGAAGTAGGAGGAGAGGTTGATGTTTATAACTTTAGACCTTCATCTAGCAAGGCTTTTCTGGGCCTAACAGAGACCTTCCCTTACCTAGTTTTCTTGTATTCTGAAACTCTGGAGTGGAGGAAACCCTAGACTTTCAAGCATGTGCTGAAACCGAGGCTATTTGTAATCTCTGCCTTGTCTGTGTTCCTTTATGTATAGGAGCCGTGTCTTCCAATATGCAGTTTGCATCGTGAATTTTATCTATCTATCTGCTATATATCTATCCAAATCTCTGCATGAATCTAGAAATATGAGGAACATCATGGTTTGGACATGAGGTGTCCACCAATAACTGTATACAATAGACAATGCAAGATTGTTCAGGGATGAAATGAGTAGATTATGAGAACTGTCATCTCATCAGTGGGATCTTCCATTTGATGGATTAATAATTTGAAGGGACTACTGAGTAGTAACTGGTCAGGTGAGGCATGGCGGGAGGAAGAAGATCACTGGAGGCATGACCTTGGGGGTTATATATCTTGTCTGGCCCTCTCTCTTTTTGGTCTCATCTCTTTTTCTCAGTTACCTTGAGCCTAGCAGCTTTCCTCTGCCACACTTTTCTACCATGATGTTTTGCTTTACCTCAGGCCCAGAACAATGGAGTCAGCCTACCATGAACAAAGCCTGTGAAACTGTGAGCCTAAAATAAATATTTCCTCCTCTAAGTTTTTCTTGTCAGGCATGGTGGTCAAAAGAACAAAAAGCTGACTAATACAAGGAACCATGAGACCGACTGAGTCATATATCGTCATCACAAACACAAATTCTGCAGCTAGTTTTCCTTGATCCAATCTCAGTTCACCATTTATTAGCTCTAATAAATATTGAAGTGACTCAGATTTTCTTTGCCTCCATCTCCTCAAGTTCGGGGGTAGTCTTGAAGTGCTTACTTCATTGGCTTGTGGTGAGTATTAAATGAATTAATACATAGGAAGTGCTTGGTAGAAGGCCACCACACTGTGACTGATTCGTAAATGTTGGTTTGGATTATTATCTCACAAAGTATCGGTTGTAATTAGAGAAAGGGTTACCATGTTTTTGGTGTGAACAAGCATAAGTGAGGAGGAAGGTGCCAAGGAAGAAATGAAGAATTTTCTGGTCTTCTGGGTGGATGGGACTACTCTTGTTCATGAGAAAAACTGGGAGAGGCCACTAACGTGTTTTCTACCTCCGGTTCCATCAACCTTGTAATTGGTAGAAATCCATATTGAGGAGAATTAGAATTCTGACCACAGGGCATCTGCTGAACCTAGATTTTGGTTTTGTGGTGAGTTTTCCTTTTATTATATGTCTTCATGTTTATTTTAGTGGGATATCAGAGGAAGTTATATGAGGCAACTAGTCAGTTACCATCTTAACTTGAAGCAACATAGACCATTTTTACCTGCTGGTCAGGCAAATTGCTTATCCTCTGCCTTGTTTTAAGTAACAAAGGAGGAAAGGGAGCCAAACTGAGGCTTCTCAGTTTGACAGTGGATCGTACTGACCATCTCTGGTCACACCAGGCAACAGGCTGCAGACAGTTACACAGTTCAGAATGGGCCCTGGGCCTGGGTATGAGCTCATTGAGGAGAGAGGGAGCCATTTATTTCCACATGCTTGGGAAGGTGTCCTGCCATATGTGAAGTTCTACAGGTTTTTGAATCAAACAACTCCGTGAAGTAGTTACTATTTTTACACTCATTTTACAGCGCAAGTTTAAGGATCATTAAACTGATGCTGTCCCATTTGTTCATGTAGGTAGAGCCCGTGTCTGATCTCAGGTCATTTAATTCGAGATTTCCCGTTCTTGACTGTTCAGAATTGCCAATTTGAAAGATGATCTAGGATTCTGCCGTGGGTCTTGCTAAGAGCACAATGCTCACCTCTAAGTGGAAAACAAGGCAGAAAAGGTATACTCCTGTTCTCACCAAACAAGGTTTCTCAAGTCTTTGATGCTACCACTAATCATGTCTTCTTCTAACAAACACCCAATTCTACATTTCCCCCAGGCACGATTGGTGCTTTCTAAGATTGAATAAAAGGTGAATATGCTAACAGCCTTCATGTCAAGGTCCATGAGGTATATGATTATAGGCCGGCCTATCTGTCAGTCTGTGTATCTATCTATCTATCTATCTATCTATCTATCTATCTTCTATCTATCTATCTATCTATCTTCTATCTATCTATCTATCTATCTATCTATCTATCTATCTATCTATCTTTTCCCTTAATAAACTTGTGAGTGCTTTCCTTCTTTATGTACCATTAATATTCTGGGTACTTTAAGTCAATATTTTTACTTGGTAGAGAAGAGATTCTGAGTATGGAATTTAACTGAGTCCAAGACAGTCTCTCTACAACTTAGAAAATGTGGCTGTACCAACCATTTGATGCTTATGTAGGTAAAATGTCAGCACAGGTCAGAAAGGTCTATCTATGGAGACATCTGCTCCCCGTCGCCCCGTGAGTAATAGCCTGGCCATGAGTGAGTGGAAGAAACATCCACTCAGCACCTGGAACCTGACTGCTGTGCAGGCAGAACCAGGCCACTGGGAGAGAGGGAGGACCAAGGACAGTGGGCTGCAGGCAGCCGGAGGCAGTGTTCTAGCATCAGCTTCTCCTCTCTCCCTGACTCCTTCTCTAATAGGAGGAGAATCCACGCTGGGATAGGTGAGATAGCACACAGGCAGATTGTCCACCAGATGGTACAATCTTCTATTTAAGAAATATTTGAAAGGGCAACAAAATACAGCAGAAACCATCCGACAGTCCACATGGCTAATGCAAAATTAGCCAAAATGATGGTGGCAGCCGTAATGGGGGTGCTATGGGGTGAGCTGCAGGAAAGGCTGAGGGGAGGCAAGCTCTGTGATGTTAAACAGGGCAGGTGTCGGGAGAGTTGGAGATGTTTCTCCATCTCTCTTGGTGAAGTTCTGATGTGCTTCTAGGAACCACAGTCCCTAGTCTGCACTTGAGAAACGCCAAGGCCAAGAGTGATGGGCACAGGTATGGTGATTCAGCCTGGCCCGTGTCTCATGAGCCTGGAAGGCCTCGTGTGTTCTCTTTCCAGGTGTGATGAACTTTGGTTATCAATGCTGTTCTGTGGCTCTTTCTTCATTTCCTATCTCTGTGGAGTGGCCTCTTCCCTCCTGATGTCCTGCCACAACCCTGGTTGTATAAGACTCTGCACATCAGCATCAGCATGAGCACTACCATGGTTGCTGTGAAATGGTAATTTATTTTGTTCCAGGTACCGTGCTAAGCACTTCAGCTCATAATAGCTAACACACAGAGTGGTTTACTAGATGTCAAACACTGCGTGGAGTAACTTGCATATATTTTCTTTTTTAATCTCCACAAAACCAAGAAAGTAAGTACGATTATTGTCATTTTCATTGTGTACACGAGGAAAAGGAGGCCTAGAGACCTTAAATAACTTGGCCAATTTTATGTGGCAGAGGAATTTGCTGATTCTGGGGGTCAAAGTTTTGGGACGCTGTGCTCTTCTGCCTCTGATATGTACATTTTCTATATTCATCCTTTCATGACCACCCTATGAAGACATTGTCATTGTTTATAGTTTCTAGTTTACAAAATCTTTTAGCTCACAAAGTTGAGGAACTCCCAGGAGCCCCCTGTCTGGTGAGAGTTGCTTGTCTTGCTCCCACCCTGGGACCATCCCCCATGCAGAACTTTCTCCTGTTCACCAGGCCCTCCTGCTCCCTCTCTGTCCTGCACTAGCCACCCCAACAGCCATGCTTGAAGTGGCAGCAAAATATTCTTATTATATTCAAATTATATTCATCTTACAAGTTTTTTTCCCTTCCTCACTCAATGTCCCCTTTCTGTTCCTTTTGTCTCCATCCCTTTGGCCACTGGACAATCCAAATGAGATTTCTTGGTTTTATACTATTATTAAAGTATCTGTCATCACTTCCCACTTGTTTCTTCTCAAAAGACGTGCTGTCCCACACAGGGCCATGATTTCTAGGCCCGAGCCTCCCAGACGGATGCACCTCCTCCACTCTAGAGTAGGTAATGGGTAGAACGGCCTTGTTAACTAGGCCTAAGACTACACCAGGGTGACTGTGAAAAGAGAATAGAACACACACCACGTTTTCCACTGAATTATATCAATACTTCTCTGTATAATTACACTTATAAGAATAAAACTTGGAGTGGAGTCTACTGTCATTGTTTTTGTCATGGATTTCAGGGAGAGAGCTGTTGTCATGCAAGGTGAGTCCTTTTTCTGAACTCTTCTTTTGACCATAATAGAGAGAATGTTGTTGGTTTTGGTGTTTCATTTTTGGGGTGCAGGAAAGTTTCCATTGTTCACAGAAGAAGCCTCCCTGGGGATCACAGCTGACAACGGGGGGCAGCAACGGGATTGACTAACCCACTGACCTGGTATCACAAGAGCAGAAACAAATAAAACGGAACAGACCCCTGTGTTTTCCATCCCCCCAAGGGCTCGGTCTGTTCTCAGGCCTGGACCGCTTTCTGTTTTCCCCCTCTGGAGGGTTCCAGTATCAAGTGTTTCTGTGTTAATTAACTCAGCATGTGGCATGTGAAGGTCTGACAGCAGATAGCTAATGTTTTGGATATGCACTCAGTTTAAAGATTAGCTCAATTCCAAAGGACAACTTGCCACAGTACAGCTGACACTTGGTGATCCAAGGCAAATTTCCGGTTCTGGGCCGGCTTCCTTTGTCACCACTGGGCGCTAAACTTCGCTCCTCACTCTTTGCTCTTAGATGCTCAGACAAAGCAAACCAATTTTAACATTTCAATTCAACCTAAATAAAATCAGGGAGACACGTCCGATCACTGCCATAAAAACCGACAATAAAGCTCCATGACTCATTTAGTTACCTAAATTTTTGTCTCTACCACTATGAGAATTTTATCAAATATTTTAATGTTTAAAACATACACGATAGCCCCCAAAGCTAGATTTCTTAGGACAGGTGTGTGGTGAGAAACCAGTGTAATTTCTCCTTTGGTCTGAAATATATTTGAGCATCCAGGAACACAAAGTTGCAAAATGGCTACCCAGGGGCCCCATCTGAAGCCTCCTGATGTGCTTCATTTGCCTTTCTGTAGTGTTTTTAAAATTTTATAATTGAAAACGTGGGTTTAAAAAGAGGAAAAAAAAAACCTTTGCATTTCCAGTTTTTCTTGCTGTAGGTCCACATTTCCCCATGGCAGAAATTGACAGGAGCCAAGCAGCAACTGTCCCCATTGGATGGAGCATGGCAGCAGGATGCCAACGGCAGCCCAAGAGCATCATGTTTGAAATGCCAATTCCTGAACCCTGAATTTTGCTTTCTTGTTTTCCTGCCAACACCAAGCTTGCTAAATCTCCCTCCTAGTTCCTCATAGTTTCTTGATAATTTTGCCCAAACTAGGCTGTGAAATAGGACAGACTGGGTGGAGTTGGGCAGAGTTCATCTTAGATTCACTTTTTATTGAGCTTTTACCAAACTGAGTTTTCATTACCATTGACTGGCTGCCCAGAAATCACCTGGTGAGTTCCTTTTCTAAAAATCAAAACAATCAAGCAAGTGTAAAATCCTGTATGTGGAGAGGCTGACAAATTTAGCCATTTGGCTTGGCATTCAAAAATGGATATAGCAGTATTTTTAATGTACTCTTTCAAATGTCATGACAGCTGTCCAAATTTATAATTTTAAAGTATATTTTATGTTATCACATACATTTGCTATACACTCTATCAAATATATGACTAATATGTGAAAACAAATATGTTTGCCACTCGGCTGAGTCATGCATGCTCCTTAAGATGCTAGAGATTCCCTGTAGGACCAACAAAAAGCCCCCTGTGGTTGGAAAGAGGGGCCAAGGCTTAGCTTCCTTCAGCATGTGCCCAGGAATGGGCTTTTGTTTCCACGTAGCGTAGGAGGCATATCTTGAGAAGCTCACAGAACATCAGGCATAGAAGAGGGATCTTATCATAAAGACCTGGGAATGGTTCTGTAAATCCTTCACTGATGCTTGCATCCCGTCATTATTTACTCACTCAGTCGGCATTTGTTGAACACGTTCATAATGTGACACCTACTATTGTGTTAGATACCACGAGGGGATGAATATGTGAGCACAAATTCCTGTTTGTGAAGGAGCTGTGTGAGTTTCTAGGCCTCCATAACAAAGTGCCACAGATTGGGTGGTTTAAACGACCTCATCTTTGTATCATAGTTCTGCAGGTCTGAAATCCAAGATCGGCAGGGGTGGTTCCTTCCTAGGACTGAAAGAGAAGGACCCATTCCAGGTCTCGATCTCTGACTTGTAGATGGCCTTCTTCTTTTCCTTCCTGTGTCTTCAAAAGGTCTTTCTTCTCTCTCTCTCTCTCTCTCTCTCTCTCTCTCTATGTATGTGTGTGTGTGTGTGTGTGTGTGTGTGTGTGAGAGAGAGAGAGAGAGAGAGAGAGAGAGACTAAATTTTTTCTTCTTATAAGGACATCATTCATATTGGATTAGGGCTCATATCTCTGATGATACTACCTTCAGATAAGGTCATATTCTGAGGTATTGGGCATTAGGAATTGAACACAAACTTTTTTTGATGGGAGGGGGAGATACTATTCAGCCTCTAACAGGGGCTTTCAAGATGATAGTTTCTATGCTGTGAGTTAGACTACCTCTGTTCTGCTCATTGGTCCCGCTGCTTCTGTTAGCAAAGGGATCTGTCTTTCACTGTTACTAATGGCCAACCCATTGTTTCTAAGTCCTGCTGGCCTAGGCAGTTTCAGAAACTGTTAAGCTAACGATGACCTAACTTTGCTCTGCACCTACAAAACTCCAGTCGCTGCATGTGGAATGGAGTTATGAATAAAAGGGTCTAGATTTCAGATGTTCCTGTTTGAAACCTGCAGAGCCAGCTTGTGGCCAGGAGTGGGAATCAAAATTCTCTGCTGTGTTTTCCAGAAAGAGACAAGGCCATGAGATGTGGGTGAACAGGAGAGAGCAAGTTGCACAAGTGCTGGGCCAGTCCCATAGGAAAGTTCTAGAAAGTCAAAATCTAGGCATCACAAAGACCATGACATGATCCATATAACTCTTCCATTCTTAGTCCTTTAGAGAGGTGGCTGCCTCTGGCCCCTTTTTTTCTTGCAGTCTTTCTTGAAATTTAATGGGCATGCCAATCAGAATACAGATTCTGATTCGGTGAGTCCGGTCAGTGGCCAATCTTGGAGCAGCAAGAGCCTCTGGGATTATGGAGCCCATGGAGGCCCAGAGGACAGCCTTGGCGTCTGGTTTGCAGCTCAAGGCACGGAGACTTTCCTAGGTTAAGAACAGAGGATGCCCCTCTTGACCACTGCCTTAACGTTTGCTAGCTCCTGTATTCATTAGTAAGGGTTAGAGAGAAAAGAAAAATAACAATAGTGTTCTTAATTGGATCCCTGAAAGAGATACTGCATTTCCACTGATTAAGGCAATTAAAGGTGCAGACACTGCTGCTCAAAAGCTGACATCTTCAGGTGTCTCATAACAAAAATTAATACCACTGCTAGCTGTGCCACCTAGTCATGCTGTAAAGTAAATTAATTACTGCAACCAAACTAATAATAACAGTGCAGGCAGAGTTGTAGCAATCTTGTGGCTTACCATTGGAGACTGAGCAGGGACTTTTGCCTCTCTGCTACCCATGAGTGCAACCCAGCAATTGCTGACTGTAACATTTCTATTGTATGGTTTATGCTAAATATGCATATCTTAATTGCATTAGTCAAAATAATTAGCTAATATATTTTTGCATAATGACGAGGTAAGCAAATATCACCATAGCTCAGTGGTTCTTGCATGAGTAAATTTGGAAAATTAATAGACTCCCAATTTCCTAATTATCTGTCTTTTATTCCGTGCTCAAACAAAGAAATGCTACTGCATACTCCTGGGCATCGTGTAATTTAGTTTGCACCTTGAAAATTTTAAAGCACCTGTGTTTGTTTTCTCCCCCTTTTGCAGAAAGTGATATAAAGGGAAAAAAAATCGAGCTCCTTCCTTTTATCACTCTTAAATTGAAATGTTAAGGAATTTGTGGATCAATACATTTTAATTTCTATGTGCAAGTGAGGCCTTGAATTTTGAGACATTCTTAATGCATTGATACACTATTACAGAATTAAAACAATCATCAAGAATCTTTCCAAAGTGATGGTGGGTAGCAGACAAGAGCCAAGTTCTAAAGGCTTGATAGAATTTCCTCCTACTGTCCTTCCCCTGGACTCTAGCAACTCTCTGCCTAGATGCCTCCTTATTTACTCTCACCCACAAGGCAATGAATATTTCCTGCCACTGAACATGACTATCTCCATCAGAGGGGTTTGGTAGAAAAGGAAAGCTTGCTGTTTTGATTAAAATGCTTGGTGGTCCACAGCTGAATTTCTTTGGGTTCTATCTAATTTATTTTGGCCTGTGACTGTGAATAACCTCCAGTGCTGAGCTCCCCATACAGCATCTGGATTTAACAGAACCAGTCACTCCTGCGGAAGGTGTCACCATTCCTCACTCTTCATGAGAAAGCATATCCTTAGCGTGCTAATTGAATGCGTATGGAGCCAGAATCTGCCCAAGAGGACATTTGAGCAATATGCTAAGATCCTCTAAAGAGCTTGAAAGCACTCTTGCCTTGTGCCTTCCCATGGCAGGTTTCAGGCCACCATTTAAAAGAAGAATATTCTGGGGCCTGCAGCCCACTGCATCTGGATGAAACCCTCACTCCAAGCCCAAGCCCATCAGTCTAATGATAGGCAAGTGGTTTAGGGAACAAAGCAGCTGGGTGAGGATTTCCCTTAAGTTGTTGATGAGTCTTTAGCGATCTGGTGGCTTATGGGAAAGCAATTTGTTACCTGATAAGGGAAGATCTCTTCGCTGATGTCACTTTGCCTCTGAACAAGCTCTGTTCAGATCTGTTCCCGGGGCAGCTGCAGTACTTGTCAGGATTCCAGCCTGGAGACCACTTGGGCTGCCACTTATCAGTGCACCTCATGTAGGTGTCTGCAGCAGGCAGCAGTTGTAGGCCGCAGAACATCCTGGGCGTTGTAGTAATTCCCATGCTCACCCACACATCACCAGCAATCACAGAGGGAATGTATGTAAACCAAGTTTCAATTTGCACATGTGAGTGTAACAGGCTTACATTGGGATGGGAAGAAGTGAAGACATGCTCAGTGGTGTGCTTGGGGGAGCCTATGAAGTCAAAATACCAATTTTATACAATACCAGTTGGAACAGGAAAAACAAGCTTAAAAGCCAAACTCTAACTACACACCTTGCCCAGTCCGGAGGGAAAGGCTGGACGTTGCCGACCATGCGCCTTAATTCCCATGAGGGCAGGTGGGCACAGGAGGCAGCAGGACAGCTGTTTTAAAGAACTAGTTGCTGAGGTCCTAGAAGAGAAAGAAGAGCCAGAAGAGAGATAAAGGCCAAAAAGATAGTCTGAGAGAAAAAACAAAATTCTTAAAGATGAAAATATAGTGAGAGGAAAGTAATTGGAAATTAGACCAGAGGAAGGAAAACATGACCAAAGCAGAAATGAGTGGGTAGCCTGTGAAGCAAGCAGGGAGGAGAGAACAGAGAGCCAGAGAGATGGAAGAAGAGCTGCCCTTTCCTCACAGCCCAGCGCAGCCTCTCAATGCAGCTGATACTGGGAAGGCCATGCGTGTGTCTGAGTTACTCAGATCCTCCATCCACTAGAAGTGGGAGGCAAAGCAAATCGGACATTCACCCTCCCTTCTTTTAACTCCCAGAGTCCTAAGGTGAGGTAACATCTTGTATAATAGGAATTTAGCCCTGAGACCCCATGAAGGAAGGGATTTCCCATATGTGATGTCTGTGGGGACACAGCTCTGGATGTGGGGGCATAGCAGAATATAGGACTAGAGAGAAAAACAGGTCCAGGCCAGTCCTGACGTTACTGGACTGATCTAAGGAGTTTGCACCGAATCCTGAGGGTAGCTGGGAGCCAGTAAAGGGCTTTGGAGTGTGAGCATGGAGCATGGGATTAGTATATCCGTTGGAATATGTGAAAGACACATTCTTGCCTCTAAAAAGCTAATTTTCTTGAGTAACTAGTTTAAAAACCCCAAATAATAGATTGATAATAGAAAAACCATGTCCAGGAGAGGTAGACCATGATACCATGAAGAATCTGCTACTCAAAGTGTGGGCCGTGGACCAGCAATCAGTCTCACCCAGGAGCTTGTTAGAAATGCAGACACTCAGGACTGCTGAAGCAGAATCTGAAATTTAACAAGTTCTTCCCTAGGTGATTAGTTCCCAAAACACTGACCCAGAAGACATGCAAAAACAACAAAGCAAAGCTCCTGGTCTGGTGGAGAGCAAAGATGTTATGACAGAGGAGCAGCACTGATGTTGCTCAGTGGAGACTGCTTCCATTGTCTACTAAAGGTCTCGGGGTTCAGGGGGTGCGTGAAAGCACAGGATAGGTTCCCTACAAACACAGCAGCAGATAGAAGGTCAGAGCTGCCAGATTCTCCAGACACTCGCCCTGTAAGAATTTAGAAACTTGGAAAAGGGGAGAGGAAATCCTGGGGTCCCCAAGCAAAGGGAAAATTTAGATAGGCCTACTTCTTGTATACCTGGTATGAAGAAATAGTTCCTACTTGTGGCCTTGGTTCATTAGTTGAACTGGATTCAGCTTTGGGAAAGGAGGAACGGTAGGAAATGAGGTCTTCTTTAGGCATAGCCTCCGATGATACAAGTTAATTAAGATCTTTCCAGATTCATTGCATCTAGATCCGTAGCTAGACTCCTTCAATACTCCGCCAAGCCATTTAGCAATGCAAGCTGCCTAGGAGCGCCTTTCCTGGCCTCAAATGGACTGATTGCTGTCTCAACTTTCAGGGTTGACATACCTCAGTCCCCCACTTCTGCTCCTCCATCATGGGCACTACCATGTCGGGTTCTCCCACCCTGTCCCTGCTGACTTGTGCCCTTTTCTTGTGACAGCCCTTCTTGCCTTATTGTGCAATCCTTTGGTAAATTCTGGCTCAGGCTTCCGACCTCAGCTCACACATCTTTTCTTTTACGGCAGAATTAGACACTTAACTCTCCATGGTTCCACAGTGTCTCCTACACAGCTTCTTCCCAACCCTAACTAATAGTTCTGATGTGGGCTTCATGCTAGACTCAAGTTCCTTGATGCACAGAGTATATCTTCTTCATGTTTTTCCAACCCCTATCCTTATACTTTGGACTTAATAGATACTGACTTAATGGAAAGATAAGTGAAGAAGTTAATGGATGAACATAATTAATGAACAAATGAAATCAGACTATGGAGGGCCTCGTGTGCCAGGCTGGGAAAATTGAAACTCCTGCTGCAGCCATTGGGAGGGAAACACTGGAGTGGGGTGTAGGTAAGACGCACTGGTTCAACTCACATGTCCTGAAGTAAATAGGGAAAATAAAGCAAAACATGTGAACAGGGAGAAAAGGAACTTTATCAAGAAAACCAGCAACAAAAATCTGTACGCTTATTTTGAAATGAAAATGTCTCATCTCTGCCTCGGGAGATTCACTCCTTGGCAGGTTCTCGAGGAGTCTCAGTCAATGGTAAAAATCATTAAGGTGGCCTTCCATTCAGGATTACCTGGTCTGTGTCTGGATGACTTATGGTGCTGTGATTTCAGATTGCTGCACATTCCCCCTATCATGTCCAGGATGATTTTACTCGGGCTACAGGGCACCCAGAGCACAGCAGAAGGAGGTGCCATGGTATGGAATGCTAACGTGAGGAGTGTGTTTTTTTGCTCTACTCTCAGTTACTTGTGGGGTAGCCCTTTTGTGGTTAGGTAGACAGAGTCTTTGAGTTGCTTCTGCATCTTTTGTTTATGGGTATTGCTGAGGTCTAGAGACAGAAAATATATACATCTAGCAGACTCTACATCACTTTAGTTCTGTTTGGGGCTGGGCTTCAAACTATTATTTATTACAATATAATTATTAGAGCAAAGAATAAAGTCAAGGAGTTTCATTATGGATTCCAAATTTTAGGAACCATGCTGTGAATTTGGCAAACGAGATCTCTCTAGGGGAAGCTTGGACAGCTCTCAAGACAGCTTCCTAATATAGGGCCTCAGTTCCCAATGCAGCTTTGACTGGATATGGGATTCTTAATTCAGGTCCCAATTTTTCCAGAATGTTACACTGGGCTGTTAAACAGCTGCTGTGCTTAACCACAGATGTGGGTGCATTTTATGGATGTGATTCCTGTGTATATGTGTGTGTGTGCGCGCCAATAAACAAACATGTATATATTTAAAACCAATATTGACACAGTGTTAAGACTGAAATATTTGCAGTCAAATCAGGAAATTCCAAAGTTGCTTTCCTATAACTTATTATCTTAGTCCCTTGCACATCCTGTGTGTTACACCATAGCCATTTCACTCCCAAAGGGGATAGGCTGCTACAGGCTGACAGTGGCCAATGTAAAGCCATTTTATGAATTATCTAATTTTTGAGGTGCTTTCATTTTACATCTCAGCTTCATGTTAACAAACTGAACTTATATATAGAAAAGTGGGAGAGAAACAAACAAACAAAAACAGAACCAGGAAGGGTGTTTCCATTTATAAATCAAGGAGAGGCATGTCTCGTTTCAGTCTCTGGTTGATAATCTTCATCCGCATGGGAGCTAAAATGGGAGAGGAAGTGGTCCTCATCTTAGCCTCAACACTCATTGTTTAAACCTTTTATGCTCAAAGATAGGAAACCATTTTTCTTCAAAATTGGCTTCCATTGCTTTCCTTAATGAGGACTATAATTGTGCCAAATTTGAAGTTCACAGCTTCAGTCATTTTTGAACTGCAGAAACACAGATAAAACATTTTAATAATTTTTTATGATGGAAAAATTTTCATTTTCTCTAAGTGTATGGCAATATCCTTAGATGTATCATGTATAAGTGCAGAGTTGAACAAGTTCTCTGGTGTCTTAAATGGTAGGGAACTAACATGAATGACTTTGGTTCTGTTACTTTGTGCTGTTTTCTAACTACCTTTCCACCTGGTTCCCTTTTGTGGCCAGTATCTGGTTGGAGTGGATTTTCACCAAGTGTCAATGCACTAGTAGGTATGGTCCAACCAGTCACCTGATGCTTAACTTGATGTCCCCCATGTACTCATGTTTTAATCTTATTGCTTATTATGTTCTGCCTTCTTTTCTCCTGCTTCCAAAATCTTCTGAGAGTTGCCAGAGAATAAGAGACAAATTGTGCAAATTAAATGTCAGAAAGTGGTGTATTAGTAAGTGAGCTTTTTGCCATCAATGGTACAGCCGACTCCCCTCTCTCTAAGCCAAATATCTCTCCAAGTTGGAGTAGGCTTGATGAATTTCTTTCTTTCTTTCCTTTTTTTTTTTCAAGTTAAAGTATGACAGCTGCTTATTTTCATTTTTGTTCATCTGGTGAAACCAGAAGGGGCCCAAAGAAGTCATTAATGTCCACTGTGTGAGGGCTGTAGGAAATGCGTTGAGGGTAGAATGCATGAACAGTATTGTTCACCATATGTAGGCTAGAAACATCCTTATGTTCAGGGTCCACGGGTAAGGGAGGGAGTGTGTTATAATTAACTGTATAGTACATATGGTGGACTAGAAAGTTTACTCCTTGGAGACTAGTTGAGTTATAAAATCAAACAAACAATGAAAACAGAGTCAATTAACAATGGCTGCATCCAATATTGTCATATAGCTCCTGTGCCATGTTTAGGAGCCCAGGGGTCAGGAAGCATGGGTATGTCCTGACCCTGGGCTCCTAACTTTTCTGGACAAGGAAGAAGAGACTGTATCAGATGAAGTTAGCAAAGCCAGAGAAAAGAGGTTGGAGTGGAGAGAGAGAGAGAAACGAATGAGCTTCATTTACCACAAAAGCACCTCATTGTGGAATTGCCAAGAACCACTAGAAAGTCTTAGAAGCGAGTGTGTCTCCCAAAGCCCATATTTCAATGGCCATCCATCTGAGGGTCATCTGTTCACAATGCAGTACATCTAAACATAGGATTACCAAGAACTGAATTAGAACTTCTGCAGCTCTGCTTCCAGGGACCATGAGGCTCTAAGTCTTGCTGAGGGAAGCTCTGATGAAAAAAAGATTGGTCTGACCGGTGACTAATGTCTTGCAGGACAGTGAATATTTTAAACCTGATTCATCTGAACTTCCTCAAATCTAGACAAGCTTTTACTCTTCTAAATCATGTGCCTTGCCAAGACAGAAGTCAGACAATGCCAGACCCCATGACCGCAGCAGAGTCTGGTTCTGTGAGGCGGCTTAGCAAGAAGGCCTTTGATCATGCTCTTTTGCATCTGATGTGTTCCAGACATTTCTTGAGATAATTTTAACAACCTGGAGAGCCTTATATACGCCAACAGGCATGTCTGCAAAATATAGACTCTCCTTTTGCACTGATCACGATATGATTCACTCACATCTGATTACACCAACAGCTTGCTCGAAAGTCTTCAAATGGCTCTCTGTGGCTCTTAAGATAAAGTCAAAACTTCTAACACTTTGGATAACCCTTCTTTCTCTGAACGTCTTGCTTTTTCACCCTCATCTTTCTTCGCTCAGCCCACTTTGACCTCATGATGGTAACTCTACTGAAGTTTTTGCTTCCCCGGGATTCCTGGAAGCCTTCCTTGACCCCCCCACCCACTTCTCCCTGCCTTCCTCTTCCTAATTTAGTTGGTATCATTGCTACATCTTCATATAGTTTGGAGAGATCATTTGAACTTCTGTTATATGATTTACCATGTTTGTATTTGCTCAGTTTGCAATTCTAATTAGACAGCAATGACCTCTGTGATCCAAGGGACTACCATATCTGTCTTGTCCACCCTTTGAGCTCCACATCCATCAGATGCTTGGTAGAGAGTGGGCATTAATGGACATTTGCTAAAGGTTTGAATAAGTCATTTTTACCATAGATATTAAGATTCAACGAGTACTTGATGAATGTGTGTATTAATGATTTTTAAAATTTAACTCTGCAGGTGTATCTCCTTGCTAATTTACCTGAACTTTGTTCTATTTTACCTTAGTCCCTTTCTTCTAGAAGTTCCAACATGGTCTTTAGGCCCAAAGCATCTCAGTGTTTCTTTTGATTCCTCCTAAAAGAGTATGAAATGAAAGTTTCTTCGAGTTCAAGAGAATGCTTTCTCTGGTACCCAAGTCTGAGGGTTGCTTTGCCAGTCATCCCAGCTCCTAACAAAACCCTTCAGGTCTTGAATCTTTAACACTTGAACTAAATGAGCCAGCTTCAAATAAAATTCTGTTGTATAGTAAATGTCTGCATAAAGATTTGCACCTCTCACTGAGAGATTGGGAACTGGGAACTCACACATTTGAGATGTCTGTATCTTAACCAATGGATGATAAAATGGGAGATATTCAATACGAAGGGAGGAGAATCTCAAGGTTTGTCCAAGGTTGGCCTTCAAGAGGAGCGGGAACTACTCTGCCCTTTAAGATTCTGATCTCTGCCAACCATGATGCTTCCTTAGCATGCCTAGCACTAGAGTCCTCTTCAGTGTTATTTCATTGTTATTTCTTTACTGCATTGAACAAGTGTCTTTTTAGATGGAAACACTTTTTAGCCTATTAAACCCATTCTCACAGATTCATTTCAGGCCAGCTCAACATTCTCACAAGAGTGAGAACAGACCCTGAGAAATAAAATTCCAACAACAAATAGCCATTGCCATGAAGAAAAGGGAGGAATCAAAAGAAACACTGAGATCATTGAGGTGTTGTATGGATGGTGGTCTGCAGCTGTGAGATGGGGATAACTGTGGTGGTGAGTCACTTTGGGACAGGGACAGGCAGTCGTGTGTGTGTGTGTGTGTGTGTGTGTGTGTGTAAGACCTGCTGTCCCAAGGCAAACACAGAAGGTGCCACTGGCTAGCTTCACCTCTTAGGTTTTGTCCAGGCCCCTCTTACTAGTCAATCCCATGCTTCTCTGATACAGGAGGTAGAAGGGGAAGCACACTCAATTGGGCCTTGGTTTCTCTAGCTGCTCAGCTTACAATTGGGTAATCAAACTGTTATAAACTCTCAGGACTGATTATGAATATTAACTGGTTAATCTCACCTTCTTTGATCTTTTTACCAAAGGATATCACACATCTATCAGCTGTTCCTCTGTATTTTATTCAGTTACCACTAAATTGGGGATAGCGTTGTCTACTGATCCCTTTTCTTGCTTTTAAAAGATAAATTTCTGATTTTCTGAGCCACATGTGTCCAGATTCCTCCTCCTCCCTTCGTCATCTCAGTGGCTGCAACGTGTGATAGATGTGTAAACTCTGAAGGTTTCCCAGGTGAGGAAAAATCGGGGGGAAAATGGACGGAAAGATTGGCTAATGACCAGAGTGGGTTTACCCCATATTCAGACTCTCATTTTCAGTGACTAGCGAGGGTGATACTTCTGGAGTGTATGAAGCAGCTGGTATTAGCAAACGTGTGAAGATCTGCTGATGGAGGAGGGGGCAGAGAAGGTTTGTGGGTGTGTTTCAAAGTCTGTTGGATGCAACTGGTTTAATTTCCTTTGTTCATCTGCTTCAATGTTTGCAGTGATTGGAGAGGGTCATTTCCTCCCCTCCAGCACATTCAGTGAGGAGCTGGTCCTGTGTCACTCGTCATGCTGTCATCAGTATTAAGTACTGTGTTCCCTTCACATCAGGAAATCCTCTCCTAGAGGACCACGTGAGATACAGGGTCTGGCTCCATCTGGGCCTCGTGTTCGAAAGACATAGCGATAGGGACAAAGAGAGTCAAAAAGACAGGAAAAGAAAGAGAGATGCAAGAAAGAGTTGGAGAGGAGACAGAGAGAAGGGAAGTAAACTGCAGATGAGACTGTGAGAGAGAAAGGAAAAAAGGGAGGGAGGAGAGAATGAGAGAGAGAGAGAGACTAGAGATGGAGAAGATGAGGGGGTCTGAGCACAGAGAATTGGAGAGGATAAAACTGTGCATAGATAAAGAGACAGGGGCTGGGACTTAGTGTTATAGCGCTTGCCTTGCACACGTGAGAGACTGGGTTCAATCCTCAGCACCATATAAAATAAATAAATAAAGATATTGTGTCCATCTATGACTGAAAAATACTTAAAATCTGTGTACAACCAGAGACGTGAAAAATTGTGCTCTATTTGTGTAATATGAATTGAGTTGCATTCTGCTGTCATATATAACAAATTAGAATAAATAAAATAAATTTTAAAAAGATAAAGAAACAGTGGGAGGATAATTATAGAAAACAAGAGCGAAGATCTGAGGACCTAGAGAAGAGAAAGGAAAGAAGAGGAAAAGAAGGAGGAGGGAAGAGGAGAACACTCCACTCCACCACAGAGACCCAGTCTGGTTATTTGAGCTTGCCATGATATTGCGGTCTACGGGACCCTGCTCTTGTGCATAAGATTTCACTCCCAAGTCAAACACAGCAACTGACTTGTAGCTCTTCAGGGAAGTTACATGCATTCAGACAAGAAGGTGAGAGAAAAGTCATAAAAGTCATGAGACTCTGGAAAAAATTCATATACCAGTCTATCTATTTTTTTGGTAACAATTTCTTTTCTGAAAAGTTAATTATAAGCTTCACATAAGAAATCCAGGTTTCCCATAGTGATATCAGTGGAGATAATTCCTTCTAGAAGAATTTTAAATTCTCTTTCTAAGAATTTGCCTCTGTTGTATCCGGCTCATCTGGGTATTGCCTGGATACCAGAAGGTGCCAAAATTGTGGGTATATTCTGGCCAAGATCGTTTGTTCACTGGGGAAAGAAACCTACTCAAATTAAAAGGGAAACAAACACGGATAGCAATACTATTTCGGCCACTGGTGATAGGCACAGCTACCACTGGGGCCCATGTTGCCTTGATTGACACTCTGGGTAGGAATGCACCTCTTTCATCCGGGCTCTGGAAGGGTTGAATGGTGGTTCTACTGTATTCTGTGGCACCTTCTGCTTGAATGAATTTGTCCTGCTCAGGTGTCTCTTGATGCTTTGGGTTCTGCTCTTCCTTCATCTTCCTTTCCTCGTAGTACACAGTGCTGTGCCTGCCACATACATGTGAGCATACTCAGTTGAACTGAACTGGAATATGAAAGTACAAAACCTCCTTCGTCCCTTCACTTGATCTGGTGCAGAATTGAGATGGGAAGCAATTGCAACATCTAGTATGATTTACAGTCCATTTTTATCCGAGAAAGTTCAGCTGGGCCTGAAATTCCCACTGTTGGTCTTCATTTCTTACTACGAGTAGCTAGAGGCCATAAAGCCATGAATGAGAGTGGCACTTCTCAGATAGAGGATGAAGCTACAAGGCCATATCCAAAGCACACACATTTGTACCCAGATCAAATGCTTTCCACGCGTGCACATTTTCTAGTTGTCACCGTAAGCCAAAACACAAGTCAAATGAAGAAAACCCAGATCTACCCCCGCCCCCATTCATGTACCAGAGACCCTTAAGCCATCTTCAAAAGAAGGAATCTCCAACTCTGCAGGTGATTTTTAAAAATATCAAGTCCAATCAGAACAAAAGATTCAGCTGCCTCAAATGTTTCGATAACCACTGGTCACTTCATGGTCATATTAATGGGCAATAGTGTTTGGGGACCGTAATGCCACCCATGGTTCTAGGATATCGAAGAGCATTTTATAGTGGGATCTTGCATTTATTTTAATAAGTCAGCACTTATTCTAGGTATCAAGAAAGGTTACATCCATTTAATAGGTGCAGATGGGGTGGAAAAGGAAGATGTGGGCTTTATGCAATTGAATGGGGCAGGAAAGACACCATACTTTTTAGTACTCTTTGAAGGTGCGGCATCCCAAAATGGAATTGAGAAAAAAGGGATATCTTCATGTTTCCCCTGGTAATTTTCACTTTCAGAAGACCATGAAACAATTTGCGTGGACTTCCCTATTCTCCTTTGCACCTAGATTGGTAAGTGGAACTCTTCTAACTTGTCCTAACCAAGAAACAGAAAAATGATACATCAAGGGCCAGGTGGCAACTCACTAACACAGATGTTAAGGTTACATTTCAAGGCATGCCACCGTATTGTAGCAAAGACATGGCTTCTAATTTCAGCTCTACCACTAACTGGGGTGAGATGCTGGATAATTCCCTTACTTTGGGACCTGGATTATCTCATGTGTAAAATAATTACATTGGATTCATTAATCCCACGTCCCTCCTATTTGACTGTACAATTTTATGATTCTAGCTCGGATTGCTGATGCTAGTTGTAGAATTATTTTCATTTCCAGAAAATTTTCCTTGTGTAGTATATCTTTTGCCAGTTTGTGAATGAGGTCAATATTTGTAAGGAATTTACTGATCAAGGAATAACCAAATATTTTTTCTTTCTTGTCTCCATATATTTCTATTTCTTTCCTTTAGTTCTTCAAAATACATTGAAGGGAATCGGCGGAAATGTGGAAGCCCTAATACTTTAATGCCATCTTGATTTTCATTTTATGTGAAAACACATAATCATGGCAGAACAGAACAAAAAGACTAGATCTTTTTGCTGGGGTCAGAGAGCTCTGGTTCCTAATAAATACTTAGGGAAGAAAATATTTCCATAAGAAGTTTGTTCCCCCTAGAATGTCTAGAATAGTGTTAACTGTTCTTGGCTTTTTATTTCTTCCCCTATGCTATATCAGAATTGATTCAGAGAAAAGACTGCACCCAGAGTACATAATAAACATCTCTAGGAAAGGTGGGGAGGATGGGCAGAGGCAGGAAGGAGATGAAGGAAAATCAATTGCTGGCTGCTGACAACTCCTTCTTGTAATAACAGTATTCTGTCACATTGCATTAGCAGCACTTTGCAATTGTATGTGTTTTTGCTAACAGGCTGTAAAAGTGTAATCATATGAGCACTGAATACATTGTATTAGTGGGAATGATTCAAGGGGATGTGTGCTTTATTACACCAGTGTGGTGCATAATGTGTTGCTTACTGAAGTGAGACTTATCATTTTAGCAAAAGAATATTTATTATTTATTTGTTTGTTTGTTGTGGCATTGATGCCTTCCAGGGAAAGCTGCATGGCTTCAGGTTTCTGTTGTGGGGGATGTCTCCTTATTCGTCTTTCTCTCCCCACTCTATATATCTGAGCAGCATGACCCTGAAAGTAGGATAAAAAAATCACTTGGAGTACCAAGTTCTCAACCATCTGAGAAAGCGATGGCTCTGCTCGGGCTTCCAAACAACATTTGTAAAGCTAATGTGATTGTTGCTGTGAAGCATCTTCTGCAAAGAAAGTTGGAGTAACAAAAGGGGAGGAATTTCACACTTTTGTAGGAGTGACTATGGATTAAAAAGGTATACCACAAAGACTGTGCTGAGAAAAGGCAGCTAGAATTAGAGACAGCATGAAAGCGCCTGTCCAGGATCCTTGAGGATTGATTTCTTGGTTTAAAGAATTTGGCAGGAATTTAACTATTTCCACCCAGGGTTGAAATGCATTGGTCCTCTTTCTAGATGAAACCTTCCCTGATGCCCTAGTTCTGAATTCTTGTAATAGGGATTGTTATAGTCACAGGTCATTGATGGTACATGGAATTGTCTGTGTGAGGGGGACATGAGTGTGCATTTGCCTCTTCTATCCCTTGGACTGTCAGTCCATAAAGCTGAGTCTTAGGCAGCTTTTCTCCGCCTTGGCACTAGTCACCATTGTCCGGAGATGTTCCACCAGCAATTCTTGCTTGACTGACCTCAATAAAAATTGGCATCTGGATCTGTACTTATATCTGTTTGCTAGAGCTGACTTGGCACAGCACCACAAACTGGGTGCCTTAAAAACAGAAATTCATCATCTCCCAGTCTGGAGGCCAGAAATCTGAGCTCAACATGTCCATAGGCTCGGTTCCTTCTGAACGGCTCCAAGACTCCATCCCAGCTTCTGGTGGTTTGCAGGCAGCCTGGGTTTGTAGGCACATCACTCTGATCTTGACCTTCATCTTTACATGGCATCTCTGTTCTATGTCTAAATTTCTCTTTTCTACCCAGACATTAGTGACCTTAGAGTAGGGGCCTGTCCTTCTCTAATATGACCTCATCAACTATATTTACAGTAACCCTATTCCCAAAGAAAGCCACACACTGAGCGCCTCAGGCTAGGACTTCCACATGTGACTTTCAAGGGGGTGCAAGGAACACATCACAGTACTGGATCGGTTATGGCTTGGATGCAAGGAGTCCCCCAAAAGCTCCTGTGTGAGACAATGCAAGAAGGTTCAGAGGAGAAATGATTGGGTTGTGAGAGTTTAACCCAATCAGTGAATTAATCTCCTGATAGGGATGAACTGAGTGGTAACTGAAGTGGTAGGGTGTGGCTGGAGGAGGTGGGAATTAGGGTATAGTTTGGGATATATATATATTTGCATCTGGCAACTGGGGACCTCTCTCTGTTTCTCACTCACCATGATGTGAGCTGCTTCCCTCTGTCACCCTCTCCCACCATGATGTTCAGCCTCATCTTGAACCTCGAGAAATGGAGCCAGTCTTCTTTGGACTAAGACCTCTGAAACCATGAGCCTTCAAATAAACCTTTTCTCCTCCACATTTGTGCTGGTTTGGTTCTTTAGTCACAGCAGCAAAAAAAGATGACTGAAACACCATCTATGATCGCTGTTTCTAGTACACATTTTGAGATCAATATGACTTTTCTATCTAAAACTGGCAATGTCCTCAAAGTAATAATAGCCCATGGCTTTCAGGAGTGACAGTACTGCCACTAACCCCATGGCAAGCACTGTTTCAAGAACTGTAGACAGATTACTTAATCCTCATAGTATCATTATGAGGAAGGCACAATTATTACCCTAATTTTATAGATAAGGAAACTGAGGCATAGGGAATAAGCACATTTTACCGAATGTTCTGGTTTGGGTATTAGGTATTCCCCAAAAGCTCCTGTGTGAGACAATGCAAGAATATTCAGAGGTGAAATGATTGGGTTGTGAGAGCCTTAACACAACCAGTGAATTAATCCCCAGTGGGATTAACTGATTGGTAACTGAAGGCAGGTAGGGTTTGGCTGGAGGAGGTGAACAACTGGGGCGTGCCTTTGGGTTCATATTTTGTCCTTGTTAAGCAGAGCTCTCTTTCTGCTTCCTGATCATCATATCATGAGCTGCTTCCCTCTGCCACATTCTTCCTCCATGATGCTTTGCTTCACCTTGAGCCCGGAGGAATAGTGCCAGCTGTCTGTAGACTGAGACCTCTGAAACTGGAAGCCCCCAAATAAACTTTTCCTCCTGAATGTCTGGTCTTTTGGTCATAGCAGAAAAAAAAATGCTGACTAACACACCCAATGACACAACAGATTCAGGTTTCAGATCTGCACAATTTGGCTCCTGAACTTCTGCATTTAACCCTGCAGTTACATATCCTATGGGTCTTCCTAATCATAATGGGGATTGGTCCTTACATAGGTGTGTCTTTCTTTTTGTATAATATTTATATTTATATTATCCTGCTAGGGCTTTTCATACAACACAAAGATTTTCTAAAGCATTATAAGACTTTGGTCTTTGGATAAAATGATGCAAAGGAGGCAAGACTTTTTTGTTGACTTTGTTGTGCAACATACGCAGTTCAGGTGTACCATCCTTTAAAATGGAAATCTCAGTGAAGCCTTAACAGAAAGATGCTCTGAGATTTTAGCACCAGCTGGTGGCAGAGGAAGTGAAGACAGGAATGGATGAGGGCAGGATGATTTGGGGATTCAAATTATGGTTCCTCAAAGTAGTGTAGTGACTTTGACCTGTATCCCCTCACCATCAACATGAGGTGGGTCCAGTCTATTGAATAGAAAAGCCATCAGGAATCTGCAGGCAAAGATGGAATCTGTAGGCAAGATAAAGGAAGCATCTTGGTTCCTGGTGGTTAGTAATTTCAAGCAGGAACCCAACTACTTATTGAAGCTATAGACACAGAGGTCCTGGCCCCAAGGAGAGGTGCCTGACCAATGGCAGAGGATATCACCTGTCGGATCTTCAAAAAATACTATGATGATTTATTATTTTTATTGTTTCAAAACCAGGGCTTTCATGTCACCTGATGAATCCTTGTACTCAGGACTAGGGGAGGATGGAACTAGAACTTAAACTTCAGTCTGTCTAATCCAAAAGCCTGGACTCTTGGCCTACACTACATTATCTGTCAGCTTCACACAGGGGTAAGGGTGTAAGTGAACAGAGCTGAGAGTCTACCCTGCAGGTCCTCAGTGTCTACTGCTGAGTGGGATTTGGGGAAGAAAGGTACTGAGATTACTCACGTAGATGGTGTTTGAGTCAGCTTCTTCATCACTGTGGCCAAAATACCTACCATACACAATATGGAAGAGGAAAAGTTTACTTGGGGCTCACAATTTCAGAAGTCTCAGTACACAGAGGGTCCACTCCATTGCTCTGGGCCCAGGATGAGGCAGAAAATTATGGCTGAAGGTCAAAGCAGAGAAAAGAAGCTCAGGACATGGTAACAAGGAGGCAGAGAGAGCTCTGCTTTCCAGGAACAAAAATATAAACACCAAAGTCATCTCCCCAGTGACCAACTTCCTGCAGTCACAGCCTCCCTACCTACAGTGAGTTAATACAGTGATTAGATTGAGGTTCTCAAAACCCAATCATTTCACCTGTAAGCTTCCTAGCTTTGTCTCAGACATGAGCTTTTGGGAGACATTTCATATTTAGACCATAATAGAGGGACTCTCCACCTGTGTGTACAGTTATAAAAGGGCTGATAACTCCTGTGCGTTGGCCAAGTAACTGAAGTAGAAGAAGTAAATGGGACAGTGAGGGGCAAACAATCTTTGTCCAGAAAGTTTTCTTTCTTGAACTTGAAGACTATTTACAGCTGCCACATTGGGCTCTGCTATAATCATTTAATATTCTCTTTTCTAGTTAATGTTAATAGAAATATGGGATAGACTCCACAAGACATCACCCCTGTTTTCTCCCTATAGGTTTGTAGCACATACATTTCCACTTGAGTCCCAGTGTGGACCTTTTTTGGTCTGACAATTAAGAGGGGACACCAGGAGCATGGATCATGTTCCTTTCAGGAAGGCAGTGGTTTTGAGTTTTGATTTATTTACATGTGGTGCTGGGGATTATAAGGACTTGTTCTCAATTTTTTTGATCATGAGCTCTTCACTGGGGTTTTCTGCTGACTTTTCAGTGCATCCATCCTGAGTTCTACGAATTCTGAGGACATGATAATTCCCTGTAAAGAATTTGAAGTGGGTTATAGTAAACTTTGATTTGTATCTTTTGAATTTAATTATAGAAACTCCATTTGTTTTATAGTAATATTTGTGGTGTAGTTTTTCAGATTTCCAAACATCATTCTTTTTAAATTAAGCAATAGGTGTTTATTGTACACCTATGTATTATCATATGACAGTTTCCATGGGTGAACCAGAAGCACAAAAACAAGTTTCTAAACTCCTACATCTCATGCTTTTCCCTGCAAGTTAAATATAAAAGAGATCAGCAATACTTGCAAAGAGCACTTCTAGAGAAGACCACAAAGTATTAATGGAGATTCAAACAAGACATGCTCCAGGTATTCAGAGGAGGGGCACAACTGGGAGTTGGGCCCTTACTGGGACACACAGAGCTGGCAATGAAGTATAGAGAAGACGAACATGAGTGACAAAGACTTTATTACTCACACTCAAGTTTTTCCTGGTGAATTCTGAGCTAGAGGGTTTTGATCAGACACTTTGAACTGATTATTTTTATAGTCCCTTCAGCTTTGTATGTTGTTTGCCTAAAGTAAACTCCCTCTGAGAAACTTTAGTTTCCACGCATGCTGTGTTTCTCTTTCCGTGGGTTCTCTTGCTCAGAGCCTACAGTAGCTAGAAGATGGCTGCCCGGGTTCTCCTCTCCACCAGCCAGTTGTAAGCACATGACCACTCTTTCCATCCACCTGGAACAGGGTTATAAACAGAGCAGAGGTGGAATAAGAGCCGTAAGTGTAGCTAGGTCTGGCAAGGCCTCTACTTAATGGCAGACCCACAGGGTGTGATAGAAATAAGCTAATTCTGTAATGAGCTTGTCTAGGTGCCATTATTTATGCTTACCTATTAAAAAAGAACAATGGTATTTTAATAATCTACATAGCATTTAATTATATTTCAGTAATCTGATGTAAATAATTTCAGTGCCCTTTAATATAACAAACCCCTGGTGTGAAATAGCTAGCTAATAAGAGATGACAGGTGGTCGTTACTCGGCGAGCCTCACCATCTTTCTCTAGCACTTGCTGTGATAAGTTAAATAACCCATCCTTCATGTGAGAAGCTCCCTAGTTGGCTCCCAAGGGAAACGCAGGCATTGAGTTTCCCAAGACCAGACAAATGGTGACATCTTCAGTGCGAAGACAGTGGCTGGCAGAGATAACTGATGGCTGCATATGACTCAAGGTTCTGCGTTATCGTTGCTGGTGAGGTGCAGTTTAGTAGAGAGTAGCAGTGAGATCAGGGCTTAGTTTATACTGTGTAGGCTTGATCCCACTTTGTTCATGATTCTGAACATTTTTTTTTAAGCAGGTAGGAAGAAGTAAGAAGTAGGAAGAAGTCAAGAAAGTAAAAGAGAACGGATATATTGTTTTGACTTAACACTTATTAGGGAAAAATATTAAAAGAAGTAGCTAGTAATTGGCAGTTGCCTATGAAAAGCATCAAGGTTTGCAGAGAAAGGATGCCACAGTATGAGGAGATGTCTTTCAAAAGCTTTTTTGTGGTATTTTTAAACAAAAGTGTGTAGGTCAGCTCCTTTGGCAGTAAGACCTATGACTTGATGACTTGGTAACTTCAATTCCTCATGTCCTTGACCCCATATGTAGGCATAGAATCCCCAGGACTGGTTCCTCTCACAACTTGATTAGAAGTGCACAGCCTTTTTCGAGGTTAGCAGGGGAAAAACGGAGGTAGGTATCTTAGAACGACCTTAAACATTTGTGTCACTATGCAGGTTTGGAGTCCTATAAATGAAAATCAGACTTGGTAGTATATATGGAAGACCTCAAAGACAAAGCATCACTTAAATGCTTTTATTAATAATTTCTTTTCACTTATAGTTGAAAAGAAAGCTGGAGTGCAAACCAGGGTCTAATCTTCAGAAACCTGGAAGCTAAATCAGAGTTTTCATGTCTTTGTCATAGGAGGAGGACCTCTGGGGTCCTGGGTCCTGGCTTAGATGGCCAAGTCATAGCAAGGCAACGATGCAAACCAATGGGATACAAGAGTCAACTTTGCAAATTCCCACTGAGCTCTTTAGATGAGTCTGAGATGTGTCAACTGCACTGAGGAGAAACTTCTCATTTTTTTTAACTAAATATTTCACCGATACTTTCTAGGTATCCTGCTGTGCGTTTCTAACTTCTATCTCCCCAGCTCTTGCTCCCAACCCCCTTGCTATTGGTTTCGGTCTCATGTTGTAGATTCCTCTTAGATTGTGTGCCTATCTATTTCTGAAAGCCTTACCTTTCACGGCACAGGACAAACAAAACCTTCGCTGTTTCCCTAAATCATCTGCTTTGCACTTGTCGTAGGGAACTTTACTTACGACACAGGTCCTGTTCCTCTTAATTTTGTACCAGCCCTTTCCTGATCTATTTTTTGCAACCCACACAGCTTCATGCATATTTCACATGTTCAATAAATTTTTTTGAATGGATAAGTGATTATGGGATAAAGACTAATTTGGATCTTTGAGAAGCCTGAACTTCAGAAATTTATTTCAAATTATAGAGATCCTTTGAGTCTACTTTAATGATGGCATTTGCCAAAATCCTTAAAAATATTTATTCTCTGAAGTCGGTTAAACATTTCCTTCCAAATCCCTTCCCTCCAAATGTGTTTCGTTGACTCAATAAACACTTTTTTTTTCCCACCGATAGTGAAAAATATGTTAAATCAGTTTTGGTCCAGATAATAACAAAGCATCAAAGAGTGTGAATTTAATAAAGATCTTAGTTTTGCCCAATGCATCCTGAAGTTGTTTAGAATTTACTTTCAAAGCAAATATCTAATACACAATTTCTAATAGTATTACCACTACCCTAGTTTAGACAATTAAGATCTCTTCCCTGTTTGCTGTAGCATTTGCATAAGTCTTCAAAGAATTCATATCCTTTCCCCTCTAGCTCCCTAGGCTTCAGTAACATTTTTTTTTAACTGAACACATGCTATATGCTAAAAATGGTTCTGTGTACTGACCATGACATTACAAAGGTGGTCGTGATACCTACTTTCATGAGGCATACATTCTAGTAACTGACAAGACTTTTGAATGCTTCAACAGTAAGGAAAACACGATGGCAGCTGTTTGGAACCTCTTCTAGGTACCCATCAATTAATTATCAATGCAGTATTTTCTAGATTATGTTTTTTCCATTGATTAATAACCCATCTAATATATTGTCATGTGGCTCATTACCCAGTACATTATCCAATTCATAAGAATATGATTAGAGACTCATTTTAGGCATTATTGGGTTGCAAGTAATACAAACTTGTTGAAAGTGGCTTAAGTAACAGACTTACAAGGACACAAGGGAGCCTCACATTACTTGCTTGTAGGAAATGTTGCTGTGTCCCAAGGAATTGAAAAACCATTCATCATTTGCTTTCTCCATTTCCCTCTCTGGACCACCCATACTCCAGATCTTCTCCATTCTTTTTACTGTAGGTTAACTGCTTCAGTGATTGTCTCAGTTTCACTTCCTTTTAGCTTCTGACTCTCGGTGGTACCGACCCTGGCACTGTTTCTATGTGAACCTATTGTTCCAGAACCTAATATCGTCTGCCTGGTTTTTATTTTCTTTCCTTTCCTTTCAATTCCTTCTCCTTCTTTTCTCATCCTCCTCTTCCTTCTCTTTCTCTTCTCCCCCCCCCCTCCTTTTTTTTTTCCTTTCTGCTTTCTTCAAATTCTAGAAGGAGAGAAGTGATTGGTCATGGACCTGTTAGCCCATCCTGTCAACTGTGGGTGAGGAGCAGGGAGAATGGAATCATTCAGTAGGAAGGACTCTGCATCACAGGACTGATTAAGTTGATAAAACTAGAAGGGGAGATTGACATGGCAGGCGTGTTATCTAGCATGCCACTCTGACAGGAGCATGGTCATCATTTCTCAGAAACCTAGACAGACACTCTCTATCAAATTCCCTGATGGACTAATTTAATAATATTGTCAAAGAAGGTGAGATTAATCTGGCAGGACTTACTCTTGGGGAGCTTATGTCTTAGATTTTTATCACATTTTCTAAGAGACCACAAACTGTCACTTTAACAATTCATTCTAGACTCTTCCTCAACTTTAACCTCAACATTATAGATCTGTACTATGCAGAACCAAAACTAAGATTTACATTTTCACATCTCTATTAACTATGATTCCTCAATGAAACACAGATAATGGTTCAGCAATCTCATTTTTAAGCTATTTTGAGTACATGGGTGAGTGAACATGGAAATGAGCTGTCTAGATTTCCCCTTTAAGGGAGGACTTTTTGTCCCAGCTACTACTAGTGCTGTTGACAGATAACCTCTAGCTCTTGGCTCATGCAAGAATTATCTTAGCTTCAGAGAGCCAACTTGCCCAAGGTCATTCCCTCCCCCAATTATTGGCTGAGGCTGTCAAACCTACATCACAGTGACTTCTCCTTGCACCCAATCCTTCTTCTACTTTTAAAAAATATATATTTATTTATTCTAATTTGTTATACATGACAGCAGAATGCATTTCAATTCACAATATACATATAAAGCACAATTTTTCATTTCTCTGGTTGTACACAAAGTAGAGTCACACCATTTGTGTCTTCATACATGTACTTAGGGTAGTGATGTCCATCTCATTCCACTGTCTTTCCCATCTCCATTCCCCCTTCTTTTCCCTTCCTCTCCTTTTCCCTATCCAAAGTTCCCCGATTCCTCCCATGTTCCCGCTCCCTCATTATGGATCAGCATCCACATATCAGAGAAAACATTTGGCCTTTGTTTTTTTTGGGAGGATTGGCTTACTTCAACTCCATCTATTTACCTGCAAATGCCATGATTTTATTTTCTTTTAATGCTGAGTACTATTTCATTGTGTATATATACCACAGTTTATTTGTCCATTCATCTATTGAAGAGATCTAGGTTGGTTCCACAATTTAGCTACTGTGAATTGTACTGCTAAAATCATTGATGTGGCTGTGTCCCTGTAGTATGCTGTTTTTAAGTCCCATGGGTATAAATAGAAGAGTGGGATAGCTGGATCACATGGTGGTTCCATTCCAAGTTTTCCAAGGAAACTCCATACTACTTTACATAGTGGTTGAACCAATTTGCAGTCCCACCAGCAATGTATGAGTGTACCTTTTTCCCCACATCCTCACCAACACTTATTGTTGTTTGTAATTCTTAATAGCTGACATTCTGATGAAATCTTAGAGTAGTTTTGATTTGCATTTCTCTAATTGCTGAAGATGTTGGACATTTTTTCATATATTTGTTGATCAATTGTATATCATCGTCTGAGAAGTGTCTGTTCAGTTCCTTAGTCCATTTATTGATTGAGTTATTTGTTGTTTTGGGGGATTCTACTACTTTTTATAGATGATGTCAACGGCGCTCCATATCAAACACCTCAAGAACTGAGCTCCATTTCAGAGTCTGCCGTGCAGAGAACCCAACTTATGACAATGGAAGGACTAAACTTCATAATCTCTTGCTGACATTCAATCATTTGTGGCCATTTTGACATTTCATGAATTGTTGTCTCGTGGTTTATATGTTTTCCTGTGTACCCCTTGTGTCTTTTTAACCTGGGCACTAACTCTTTGAGGGCAACATCCCATGAATTGTACTTTGGTATGCTCTTACTTCCTCCTCATTCAAATCTCTTCTCTTTGGAAGTGACTTTGGTCATGCTACATAAAAGTATGTGCCTCCCAACTTCTGAATTCCCTATTTTCCTTCATAGCCCTAATCATCTGCTAATAGATCATACAGTCTGCTCATTTAAAAAAAAAACTATTATTTATCTCCTCGATTATAATGCACTCTATAGGGAGGCAGGGATTTTTCTCTTTTGATTACTATAACTCCAGTGTACAGAATAGTACCTGGCACATAGTTAATATTTATTAATTCAATTGAATTAAATTAACAAAAATCTTTCTACAACAAGGAGGTCAAAGTCTTCTGAATCACTGAAGGTTCTGGCAAGAGAGATGGTATACTTAAACTGCGCATTTGAAGAAAGTTTAATCAAGGGAAGATTTATAAAGGTGTGGTAAAGGTTTAAGAAAGTCAGTAAGAGATAGCACAGTGCCCTGGGGATAGCAACCGCAGGAAGCCATTACCACACCTAGAAATGAAGAGACAGGAGGAGAAGCAGGATGGGGGAACTCAGAAAGAACAGCTGTAAGAAGAAAGCCTTCCAAAAAGAGCTGAAACCTTGTAGTACAGGAATGCATCCCAGTTACAGTGCTTGGCTGGGTTGGAGCTAGGGCAGCAAATCCTCTGGCCTCACTCTCCTCCTACTCTCTGATGTCTTGCTGGAATTTCCCATTGGCCAAACTTCCATTGCTAGTAGGCAAGGGAACCTGTTAAGAGTCCTTCATGGTTGGCCTAAGGCACAGAGCAGGGTGAAAAAGGGAGGAGTGTGGGTCTTGAGAGGCTAACAGGAAGTGTCCAGATCACATGCTAAAGCAAATGCCATATGGTTATGAAATTACCCCCTGGGGCCCTTGGGAAACCTAGCTGGTTAGATGAAGTAGAAATGAAAGATTCTGTGGTGTGGGTACAAAACAGAAAACCTGGGGGAGCAGGTATTATGTGGCTAGAAGCAGTGAAGGGTGCAGGAAGGCGAGAAGATTTCCCTCCTCAAGAAAGGAGAGAGTGTGTGCTGGAGGGTAGCTCTTTATTCATGAATGAAGCTTGGCTGTAAGGGGGGATACTGATCGCTTCCATGCATTCTGCTGTGAAAATTCTGTGGACATGGATGACAGAAGGCCCCACTGATAGAAGGAGATCCTAGAAAGCTGCTCAAGCAGTAATAAGACCCTATACCTCAATATATTAGAAACAGTAAAGAAGAATATGGGAGATACACAGAAGAAGAACACCAGTAATGGCAGAAGCCTCACCCTTGCACTCTCTGCCATCTTTGAGGAGGTCAGGATTGGCTTGGGGAGTCAGTCAGTACATAACAAATCCAGAACTTCCATTGAGACACTATTTCAGCTCTGATTCCTAGACCAAATATGGCTTCTGAGAAATTTCCTTTACATTAGTATTCAAGCCACTCTGAGAAGATTCCAAGATTGTGGGAAATGACAGGAGGGCTCAGCCTCCTGGATTCTGGCTGTTGTTGACGGTTTGAAGCTGCAACTGTGGGTGCCAATCTGGTGCCCTGATTCCCTGCCTGCTGGGAGTACCCTGCAGTGTCACACCCTCCCTTCACCCCAGCCACCTGCCAGTTGGCATTCGGCAGCACGTTCGAGTCAGAGTGGTCCACCTTCCTTCTGGGTGAAAGAAGAGGGCTGCAAAAAGCCCTGGGAGCCACCCCTAGTGCCAGACATGCAAACAAAACTGGCAGAGTGGAAACAAGCTGAGAATGAATGCAAATGTGGGTGTGTGAGACGGAGCACAGAGGGCCAGGGAAATGGCACTCTTCATTTCTGCTTGGTCGAGAAGTCACTGTTCCTTCTGAACCTGGGGCAGAGTGGCAGGAGCAGTGGTTGAGATGTCACTGTCAACGCAGCATAGGAATGGGAGCTGGAGGGGAGTGGGGCCGTACTTCTATAGTGGAAAACTGCACAGCCCCCATCAACCGCCTGTAAAGCTCCATGTGATAAAGCGAGAAGACAGGGAAGAAAAACACTTTGAGTAAGAACAAAGATTGTTTAAGGCATGGTGGCAACCACCCAGGTGGTGTCTGAGGAAGCAGAAAGCGGGGAAGACACTGAAAACAGTAGTGAGGTCCTCTAGGTGAGAGAAGCCTACAAAGTAGATAAGAAATGGCTTCCTATTAGGACAAAGTTCAAGCCAAATAGCTCTGGTCATCACAGGCATTTCCATGGTTTCTGTAATTCTTTTCCTTGGACGACTCCCAAGTCAGACTGATGGAAGGTGATTATTTCCATTTCAGATTTCAACCTGAGATGTCAGACTTCAGTATTTTTTTATTCAACTGGACATTAGCATTGGGTTGCTCAACATTCCATATTCAGCTTATCCAGAATGGAAATCCACATGCTCATACCTACAGGCACCATCTTATTCCATTTCTCTTAATTACTTTAAGTTCCTTAAGTTAATCTGATCAGATCCATGGCCATCATCATCACTTCCTTCCTCTCCTATCTTTATCCACTCCATCACCAGGGCCAGCTGACTTGAATATTCTCTGTTCTTCTACTCCATTAATATCCTTAGTTTAGAGCCTCATCATTTCTTGTCTGATATCTTGTCCAACTTTTTGTAGCTTTCCTCTTTGACATCCTCTTTCAAGGATCTGTTCTTTATGAGCCCAAATTCTGTGCTGCAATCAGTGACGGTTTATTCCCTTTCTTATCTAGCATCCAGATACTTCCCAGTAGGAGTCAAATGAAGGTCATGATGCTTTGGTTTTGAAACAAAAAAAGTAATATCACCATGTATTTTTTAATTGACTTAAGTTCAGCCATTCATTTAATTGGTATTTATTAGATATTTTTCATAGTAATTGTGAAAATGAAATAAGGTGATATATGTGATAAGCTTATAAAATTGCCTGGTAAATTATAAATGCTCAATAAAAATTACTAGTTATCTGCAGCAGTGTAACAATTACCTATTCAGTAAAATACTACTGTAGGTACAATGAAGGCTACAGAAATATATTATACATGTGTATGTATGTGTATATATATATATATATATACACACACACACACACACACATATATGTGTGTGTATATATGTACATATATATGTACATATGTATATGCATATATATATGTACATACATATACTATATATATAACATACATATACTATATATCATACTATATGTATCAGACATGCAGCATTCATATAAATTCATGTATTTAAGGGTCTTAAAACTCCAAGGCCTTCCCATCTTCACTCTCAAACTAGCCCATGCTTCTGACTGATGTGGCTGATTTGAAGACCTCTACAAGTCAGTTGCTAAGCCGATTCTGTGTTCCAGAGAAGCCAGCTTTTGTGTGCTTCTCTCAAAGAATAAATGTGAGGCTCAGATGAGATGATGACCATTTGAGTGCCTTGGTGACCGTGGGGTGCTGCACAGCATTGCTGAGTGGCTGTGGGCACTGTTTGGCTGTGTGGACAGAGTGGGGGATTCTGTCACTGCCAGTGGCTCTCCAGCATTCCTTCCAGCCAGCCAGAGGCTGATGTGTGATCTTCGCATGTTTCGAAGACCGCCTTCTCTTTTAAGCTGTTTTATTAATTGCTATTTCCTGAGCAAATAGAATCTCATATCTGATTCCTCTCATAGAACAAAGTTGTCTGGTGTTCTGAGCCCAGTAGATGGTTAAATCTTCCAATCTCAAGTCATCTGTTTTCCCTCTGGCCCAGTAGTCTCAGATGTCCCGTTAGTACTTTCAGTATCTTTCCTAACGGGCTTTAAATACATCCTTGTGGTATGTTTTTAAATTATTAAAACCACATAGGGTTTTTTTAAAAATAATTCCACTCTCGCACCCTTCACAAAAAGAAAGGAAAAAATTGGAAGGAAGGAAGGGAAGAAGAGAGGAAGGGAGGGAAGAAAAGGGCAATCTTGTTACAAATGAAGAGGCTTTATTTCAGTGCCAAAAGATTCTAAAATCTGATTCTGGAAAATCATCTATGTTTGGTGATAGAATCTTCTGTGCAGTCTTCAGGTCTACCGTGATGTGAGCACTGACTCTCTATATAAGTGGAAATTAGCTTTGGCTTGTGTTGCTTGGAAAACTAAAGAAAAAGGAGGGAGGGAGGTGGAACTTGGGTCACTCAGATAATTACCTATTCTCTGGCATCACTTGATGTTCTCTGGGCCTGATCTTCAACGTGTGTGTGTGTGTGTGTGTGTGTGTGTGTGTGTGTGTTTTCCAGCTCTACAATTTGAACAAATTCATACACTTGGATTTTTTCCCCCTATCTGAATCAGATATTTACTCCCAGTCTGAGAAATTGTATGCCAACTTCCTGCCAGGAGCACCTTTCCACAGCTGTGTTATAAATATCTGGGAAAAAAAAATTGGGAGGATTAAACTAGAGATTGCAATAACCTTCCTCCCAGTGCCAAGGCGGTCCTGAGAGGTTCCGATAATAATATCCCACGTTTTACAATTGGATCGTGAGTTCACCAAACTAGGAGTAGATCCAACTTTTTGTAGCTTTCTCAAGGCTAATGGTATTTAAGGAGTTGGATGGCTAGCTAGTGATAATCTCTATTATTAATTAGACTATTAGAAAGCATTGTGATTTTTAAAAAATAACTTTATTTTGGGGGCACACATAGATGACCTGGTCAGTGTGTCTTGTGATTATCTAGCATATTTTTTTGTCATTTGAGTTTTATAAAAGAAAATTGCTTACACTTTTGGGTAAGTAGGTAGAGCAGGGAAATTTATGAGTCTTTTTGGATACTGCTCTCAAAATGGGTTTCCATGAGGGGCAAGTGAGAAGTGTCCCCTGGAGATGGGCAGAATGCAACCTGAAGAGGCTCTATTAGCTAGAGTTTTCCAGAAAAAGCAGAACCAAAAGGAGATTTGTCTGTCCGTCTGTCCATCCATCTATTAATTCATTTCTGGAATTGGCTCGTGTGATTTTGGAGGCCCAAGAAGTTCCACATTCAAACATCAGCAAACTGGGAAACCAGGAAAGCCAAGGGTATAGTTTACTCTAAATCTCAAGGCCCAGGAACTGGGAGTTCCAACATTCTCCTCTTGTTCCAGCTCAAGAAGAGAAACTAAACTAACCCTTTCTCTGCCTTTTTGTTCTCTTCAGGTCCCCAATAAGTGACTGATGCCCACTCCCATTGGTGAGAGGATCTCCTTCACTCAGGCCACCCATCTTAAGGCCAGTCTCTTCTGGAAACACCCTCATAGGCACGCTGAGGATAATATTTTACCAGTTCTCTGGGATTACCTCAGTCAAGAAGCTTACGTGGCTTTACCCTCAACTGGGAAATTGAAGTAGGAGAGGGAAAGGCAACAAGGGGAAGCATGCACCCAATTGAACATCATTCAAAGTGAGCTGATTCTTCCAAAGCAAATCGTTTTTCCATTCATTAGATGTGTATGTATTTATTGAGCATGTAAAATGTACAATAGACCATGGTTTTGGGTACTGACTTATAGCTTTGAACATGATTCTAGTTTCTCTTTGTTATGGTTTAGATAAATGGTATCCTCCAAAAGATCATGTGTGAGACAATTTAAGGATATTCAAAGATGAAGTGATTGAATAGAGAGTCTTAACCTAATCAGTGGATTAATCCATTGATATGGATTAACTGGATGGTAACTGTAGGCAGATTGAGTGTGACTGGAGGAAGTAGATCCCTGGGGGTGTGCCTTTGGGTTTATATTTTGTCCCTGGTGAATGAAGTGTGCTCTCTGCCTCCTTCTCTCTGCTTTCCGGTGGCCATGTCCTGAGATGCTTTCCTCTGCCATGCCCTTCCACCATGAAGTTTCGCCTTGTCTCAGGCCCATGGCAATGCAGTTGGCCATCTATGGACTGTGACTTTGGAAACCATGAGCCCCAAGTAAACTTTCCCTCTTCCATGTTGGTTGTTCTTTTTGGGTCTTTTAGTCACCATGATGAAAAAGTTGACTAGAACACTGTTTTCATGGAGATTACATTCTAATGGAGACACATGTATAATAAACAAGTAGGCAAATGTATAAATGACATGATTTCACATAGAAAGCTGTGAAGAAGATAAAATAAAGCAGGGTAATGGGATAAAGTGGGAGGGAGGTAGCAGCTGAATACAGTGGTAAGGGAGAGAAATTTAGGGATAACCATTTAATAATAACTAAATGATACCTTTTAGAAAATGATTGTAAATTATAAGGATCTAGTGAAAAGAAGCTATTCAAGATAAAATAATAAGCTCAAAGGATGAAAGCATCAGTGAAAAAATTGAAAGACCCTTTTCCCAGGGTACTAATCACTATGCTTGTATTATTTCTAAAAATCACCATTTTTGTTACAGAAGCGGAGCATTGTAATGAGAACCCATAAAAGAACCCATAAAAGAGGAAAATAAGATCACCATGATAGCTGCTCTTGAAATTTCTTTATCTTCCAGTGATTTTTCCTATGCATATCAAAGTATATTTTTTACTATACTGCTTTGTAACTGACTGACTGAATGAAGCATGTGAGGGTCATCTTCTGATGTCCATGCATATGTGCATTAGGTTGAGTAATATTCCATCAAAAAGGAGACCCATGCTTTAAGAAAACAATTCCCTGTTTCTGACCATTTGTTTCTAGTCGTTCTCCCTTATGAACAATCATTGAAGAATATCCTTGTATCTTTTTCTTTGCACATTTGTTTAATGATGTTTTTAGAAGAAATTTTTGAGTGTCATGGCTAGGTCAAAAATCTTCATTTTTAAAGACCAAATTAAACTGCACACATTTTGGGTGGAGAGGTTTTAGAAATTCATACCAGCAGTTGATGAGTGCTCATTTCCCCACATATTGGCCCTTTCAGAATAATAACAATGCTAATGAGTGAGAAGTGGCTGCTGTTTTAATTTGTATTTATCTTATCAAGAAATTTATAATATTTGTACTTCTATACCAACCTTTCATGTTTCTTCTTAATGATTCATATTTTTGCTAATTTTAAAAAAAGGAGGTGTTCAATTTTTTCTTTTTTCTAACAAGACCACTGTACGTATGCACTTATTTGAATAGCTATTATATGGCAGGACCTATGGATGTAATGATGAATCAGAAAATATTGTTCCCCTTTTTATTAAAAAACAGTTTTTTCTCATCTAATTTTGGTTCTTTAATTTTTGTCAGTAGAATATTTTTGAAGGTGAAAAATAGCCTTATTTTCCTTTATGGTTTCATCTTATATTGTCAGGTTTAAAAAGGCTTTCCCAACTTCAAGATTATAAAAACTAGTCATCATATTTTCCTTAGCTATTAATTGAATAATTTATCTTTCCCCCACAGATTTGAAATGTCATCTTTATCATTCAATGAATTCTTAAATATACATAGGCTGCCTTTGGATTTTCTACTTGATTTCCCTGATGTGTCTCTGTTGGCGCCAATGTCAAGTTACATAACTATTGTGGCTTCATAAAACATTTGGATATCTGCTGAGGAAAATCCCAACTCATTACTGTCCTGTTTCAAAGCATTTTTACATGTGTGTTCTACTAGAATTTTATTAAGCTGCAAAAAGGAATAACATTAGATTTTCAGGAGGGTTGAATTACATTACAGATTAAGTTGCAGCAAATCTGTGCAGGATTAGGTGTTGTTACTATAGGAATACGATTCTCTGTATTCAAGCGTTCAACTCTTCTTATATGACCTTCAGTACCAAGTTCTTGTGCATTTTTAATTTATTATTATTATTATTATTTTGCCCAGTTTATTCCTGTCTTTGGTTACTACTGTGAGTAGAATCAAATTGTCATCATGTTTTTTTCTAACTCGCCTTAATTAGTGAGTAGGAGAGCTGCTGATGGACCTATTATTTTATTGCCAGCCTTCTTAATGACATCTCTTTCTAGAAGCCACAGCTTAAAATACTTACACAGTGGTGCAGCCCAAGGACCGACACATCAGCTCAGACACTGGGTGTGAATGGTTTGTATCGATTTTCCATGACATAGCAGCTGAGAACTAACCAGGACGTCAGTTCTAATACTTTTTCAGATGAATCTCCTTTTTTCCCAATATCTTTCATAGATGAGCAACCATAACATCTATAATTCCTGGCTGTTTTTTACCCTCCTTCAATAATATTTTGTTTTTATGTTGAATCGCATTACCTGAATTCCCAAATAATCTTAAATAGAAGTGTTGATGATCAACATTCTCTTATTGCTCCTGATTGTACTGGAGGAATTGATCATTTACAGAGATATCTTGTAAATGATGTTTTAAAAAGCTCTATCATATTGTATTTTATTAATAGTATTTTTTAAAAATTAGATATCAATAGTGAATTTTATCCTGTGCTCTGCTTCTGTCTTCTATCAAGATGGTTATCAGAATTGTCTCTTAGTAATATAACTTAAATTTATTCATCTTCCTAATTAAAGCAATACTGCATTCCTAAAATCAACCCTACCTGGTCACAATACATAACCTGTGTTGTACATATGAACTTCCTTTACTCATATTTTATTTAGCATTTTTGTATCTGATAGGCATATATGAGATGGGTTATAATGTTTTTGGTGTTTTAACTAGTTTTGATTAAAAAAAGAAAAACATAAATTGGAATGTTTTCATCCTTTCATGCCTGTAAAACTTAAATGATACAGGATTTTCTGTTTCTTGAAGGTGGCCAGAACACCTCTTTGGGAATTGCAATTTGACAATAGTTTTCAATGCATTTTATAGTTTTGGTTTATTCATGCTTTTTAACTCTTCTTGAGTAAGTGTGTAATTTATATTTTCTTAGAAAATAATCCATTTCATTGTGATGTCTAATTTTGTAAAATAGAATAGCTTTCATATTTTTTTAAAAATGATCTTATCTATTGCAATATATACTTTAGTGTTCATTATTTTTTCTCTTTCATTCTTGGACTGGTCAGAGGTTTGTTTATTTAGCATGTCTTTTCAAAGAGTCTATACTTGGTTAATAATAGCAAAAGTCTTTTGAGTGCTCACCATGTGTCAGATTTCACAGGAGTTTTGCATATATTAGTTCATTTAATCTCCCAACCACCTCCTGATTTTCCTCCTAATGTAGTTGAGAACACCAAGCCTTCAAGATTGAAGGCTAACCTCAAGTATCACAGTTGGCATTTTTCAGGGTGATGTTGAACAACTAAGTTTGGAGTAATTTGTTATGCAATAATAGATAAAATAATAGGTGATTGAATTTCCTGGACATTTGTCAACCCCTTCTATTTGGTTTGTAAGATTCCTGAGTTCTGTTATTACAGAGAAATCAATGGAGTAACACTAAGTAAGTAAAATATGCAAAATAGAGGTTAGAGTATCTTGGAGATTATAATTGCATAATTCTTGATTTGCATAATGGTGACCTCTGATAAGACATTACATAAGGAATGAAATATGGTTTTAGAGATGCAAAATATTAATGGGATATGTGGAAATGTATCTCATGGTAAAGATGAATGTTGGGAGTGGGAGGGCAAGGCCCCTGTGGTTTCTGTTACCATAGGCTTCTCATTGAATTATCTTTTGTTATTCCAGTTTATTTGTTCTATTTTCTCCCTTCACTGTATTTATTCAGTACTAAAAGTTTACAAAGTGAAGGCAAGAAGAGAGAATCAGTTTTCAAGTTAAGGAGATGCATTTATAATAGAAAATAAAAATACTAAAAAAAATAGGAAAGCATCCAGCATCCTTATTGTCCATGAACTATATTTGTTTTGTGTAACAGGAAAAAATATTTTGAATGATGATAATGCTTACATGGAAAGCATGGAAAATATTTTGTTTCTTTGAATTCCACAGAATAAGCAAGGCAGAATTCAGGGAAAAAAATTTACTTCTGCAAATGAAGGATTTGCTGAGAATGATAGTGGTGAAGCCGAGTTAAAGCACATGCCGCTAAACCTAATGACCATCTTAGCTCAGTCTTAAGTTGGAAAAAATAAAGAGAAGTTACCATGAATTCTTGCAGAATTGGACTGCTCTGCGCTAGGTTACAAGAGGAACTTATGGCAGGAAGAACATGGATGATGAAACTGCTCAAAAAAAAAATCTAGAAGCAATGATGGAATAAAGTAGATCACGCAGCACAGAAAGTCTTCATGCGAATGAAACAAGATCACCCTTGGAATAAACATGCCACATTTTCAAGAGTTAACAACCAACTCCAGGACTGAAGGCTGCAAAGATGCACTTGGGCTTGGACTAATGTAGTGGGAAATTGAAAATAGAAACTGTGGTCTGTTTATTACTCAAAGATCCAGGAGGAATTGAAAGGCCCTAGTGAGGTGCACGTGTCTTCAGTGTGCACCAAATTCCCACTTTGCAGGAATTTCTTAAAAAGGATTTTGCTGTAATTTGGGAATTGTCTATAATTACAGTTTCTTGCTTCAAGGGATTCATAGTTGGCTACTAACGGCAAGTGCTCAAGTGAGGGCCTCAGATGATGAGTCAAGATTGTGTTGGAAGTGGGGTGCAGTGTCTATCCCTGTGAGTTAGGCTGAGAAGACCATCTTTCGACTGAAAGGAAGAAACCCTGTCTTCACATGTGTTTTTAAAATGATGATTTCACTTCTATGAGATAGGAATTGTTATCTTCTTTCACAGCTGAAGAAATGGAGGCACTGAGTGTGAGTGAATGGCCCACTGTCATCTGGCTGGTGACTGAAGGAATCAAAAGTGAACATGGCAGTAAAATTCAAGACCTCTCTGTCCTTGTCTTATCTCTATCCACATCCACATCCTGGTTGGTGAGATCTGGGGATGCCTATTGGTAGTGACAAAGGAGTAAATTATCCAGGGTGGAGCTGGACACTGTGCTTTGTGCACTCTCCTTTTATTATTAATCACATCACAAGCTTCTTGAGATAGATATCTTTTTGCTTTTTAACATATGGATCCACCGAATCAATTATTTTGCTTGCTAGACTACAAAAGCATTTGGGAGTTCTTTTTGGTTATTACCTTTTGAAGATGCCACACATTTATTATTTCATTATTTAAATGCCACACACTTATTATTTTATTATTTACTATTTTAAAGTTATTATTAAGCCATTTAGAAGATGGCTCACAAGAACCCTGAAGATTCTTCCTGAATATAGGACCTATTTGCAAGGACATGGGTGCCCTCTCTGGGACTTCAAAAGTAAACCTTTGGAATGCTTATCTACCATCATAGTGCATGAAATTTGATGTTGAAAATTTATAGAATTAATAAATGAAAGTATAAAATATTGAATGCATTAATGTTTAGAAACTCAACGTACAGGGAAAATTTTTCTTCCTGTCTTAACTCTTACATGTGAGAAGAGAAGTAGGTAGGAAGGAAAGAGAGAGGGAAGAAAAACAATTTTGTACCTGGTGCATACTTACTAACTTTCTTTCTTTCTTTCTTTCTTTCTTTCTTTTTTTTTTTTTTTTTTTGCTGAAATACAATGTGGAATTAAAAAGGAGTTTTTTTTTTATTATTGGTTCAGCTAATAATGATCCAGGACTTACTATGTGTTAAGTTTATATACCTTATGTAGCACGTGAATCTGTTGGTTCTCAAATCTGTCTGCACATTGCAATCCCCTGGGAAGTTTTCAAATTATTGCTGCCTGGAGTCCACCTCCAGGGATTCTTATTTAATTGGTCTGGTGTGTGACCAAGAGAGAAATGGGTTTTTAAGGCTCCCCAGGTGATTCTAATGTGTAGCAAACTTTGAGAATCTCTGTTACTTCTGAAGTCCAGGGATCAGCAAACTTTTTCTGTAAAAGGCCAGACAGTAAATACTTTAGTCTTTGCTGGCCATATGGTCTCTGTCCCAAATACTCAACTCTGAATATTAATACTAAGGCAGCCACAGACAATTTAGAAGTGAATGAGCACAACTGCATTCCAATTAAACCGTATTTTGAACACTGAAATTTGAACTTATAAAAAAGTTATTATTATTTTGATTTTTTTCCAACCAAGTAAAATATTTTAAAAATTCACACATTGAGGGCCATACAAAAACAGGCAGCTGTGCAGATTTTTTTTTTTAACAGTTTGCAGAGCTCTTTCTTGATATGTATTACTTTATGACAGCAAATGCACCTATATTCTTAGGTTTATAGTTGAAGGAAGTGAGACAAAATCAGATGTTTGGTAGTGGTAGAGTAGGGATTTGATCATGAAGCTATGGTTCTCTTTTAGAAAATGTCAAAATTTTTCCAAAAATTACTCTTTTGGTTATCTTTTAGGTTAAATACACTTAAGGATAATTGACATGGGGAAAGCTCTCCTCCCAACCTCTATCTTTTAAAAAACAAATTGCCAATTTATTCAAAATAGAACAATACATTGTTTAGTTTTAAAACTATTTTTGAGCCATTGTTCAATCCTCTGCATCCCACATGGCTAGGCAGACCTGGCCTTTCACATGCTGGTTGAGGGATTTACTCGATTTAATTGAAGTTACGTTTTTTTCTTGTTCTTCATGTACTGCCAAATCAAGCAAATAGTGTTAAAATATTATGGTCAATTATACATATAAATCTTGCAGAGCTAATGAACATAGTCTCTAGATTGAGGCTCAGGCTGGACACTTATCTTACTCTTTAAGATAAAACACCGCATCTATATAATGCATTGCTAAGCTCTCTTCTTACTATACACTGTGTCTAGAATCCCATTTTCCATTAAATAATAATCATTGTAATTAATAGACTGGTTATTTTATCTCCGTAATCTGGTCACAGTAATTCATCAAAGGCATGTAAATGAGTGCTAGGAGAGTGGTGCATCCTTCTTTTTAAAAAGAAGGTAAAGGATATAAAATGTAATAATTCTCCAAGGAGCATGTTAGACACAATGTTTGTAGCTTATGGCAGGAAACACTGTATATGGAATAGTCACTGTTGTCCCACGGGCATTGGATCAGTTGAACCTGCTCTTCTCTTGGATGGTGATTACAGTCAGGCTGATTGGTGACTGGATGCCTGCTTCACATCGTCACGAGTGTCCTGGGCTTCATTGATCTGTGGCTTCATTCCCAGCTCTGCATCCTGCATTCCTCAGCCCGGTCCCGCTGAAAACTGCAATGCCTCCAGATGTTCTTGAGAAGGGTTTTAAGAACCATTTATCTCACCTTACTTAAAACTCCAGGGAGAATGGAGTTTGGAGAATGGAGTTATCATCACCTCCACCACTTCAGTCCTCAGGCACTGACAATTCAGGCAAGAGAATGGAGGAGAGTGAGTCGGATCAGCCTCATAGACCACTGGGCTCTTGTATAAACTCTGCTTCTCCTTGAACCTGGCTGATCCACCTGATCCTGGTGGCCAGTGTGCTCCTTTTCTCAGTACTCACCTCTTCTTCCTATCCCTAGGACTCTTCTAAGGCAAGGACAAGGTATAGCAAGCAACATTAAAACAGCACCAACAGAGGCAGCATGGGGGAATGACTTTGGTGCAAAGAATTTAAAGAATGAGCTTTAGAGCGAACCAGCCTTAAATTAAAATCCCAGTTACACCCATCTGAACTGATGACCTCGGCAATGAATGAAAAACAGAATATCTCAATGCCTCATCAATAGGATATTGCTGAAAAGACGTTTTGGGTGAGAATTAAATCCAAACACGGACACTAAAGCTCTAGAGTCTGGATTCCTCTCCTCAAAACATGGAGTTATGACATTCTCTTCTTCTTCTCTCTCTCCTTCTTCTTTTTCAATAGGCTGTGAGGACTAAGGCAGGGAAAGGAACAGCTCATCTTTCCCTGCAGCTTTTCACATGTTTGGGTTTTCATTCGGAAGGAGAGGGAAATCACAAAGGGCCGGTAGGGAGGACCACAGGGGACACAAAACCTGACCATGTCTTTCCCATCCTCCTTCCATTAGTGGTATTTTGTTCTTCTTAGAAGAAAGACTTTTTTTTTTTTTTTTAAAGCTATAGTTTTCTGCATCTTGAGTGGTCAGTCCCTCTGTGCCATGATGACCTCCTTGTCTGTCACCAAGCTCTGGCACTCTTAGTTTTGTGTTTATGCCAACAAACTTCGAAGGTGGACTCTGCGTCATTGTGAGCTCCAGTCAGTCCTCAGCAGTGCAGGCCCAGCACGTCTGGCTTCTATGCTCTGAATACGAGGCTGAGCCAAGCCCTGGCCAGGCTGGGCTCTCATCTAGATGCTTTGAGGAAAGATCTTCTTCTAAGACTTTATGAGTCAAAATCTGTCCCGCCCATTCCTATGTTGGAGTTGTAACCCCCAATATTTCTGAATATGTCCTCATTTGGAAATGGGGTCTTTATAGAAGTAATTAAGTTGAAAGGAGTCCTGAAGTGAGCCCTACTCCAATATGACTGGGGTCCTCATCAAAGGGGAAGTTTCATCCCAGAGACACACCTGCTGAGGGGGAAGATGACGTGAAGAAGACACAGGCTACGTCTTTCTGGAACAGGCCTTCAGCACAGAAATACCCAACCCCGCCCACACCCTGAACTTGTACTTGTATCCTCCAGAGCTGTGAGACCGTGATTTCTGTCATGGAAGCCACCCAGTCTGTGGTACATTGACGGAGCAGCCCCAGGAAACTGACACACGAGATCATTCTTGCTCTGGGCAGAATTCAGTTTCTGGCTGTTGTAGGACTGAAGGTCTGATTTCCTCTCTGGTTGCCCGGAGTGATCCAGCCACAGGAAGGAGCCCCGCACCTTACCACGTTCCTCCTGCTCTCTTCAAGCCAGAAACAATGCATTGAAACCTCCTTGACCCTCTAATCTTTAACTTCCCGTGTCTCTGGTTTCTAGACCCAAACTAAAAGGGCTTAAGGGATGATATCAGCTTTTGTGCCCACTTGGAGGGTCTTTCTTTCTAAACATTAACTGTGTCACATAACTTAACCATGGGAGTAAGATCCATCCTGTACCCCCAAATTATGCAGGGCATCTATACTCACGTGTGGGGACCTTGGGGGTACCTTTGAATCCTGCCTGCCCTGGGGACCTTTCAATTTCTTCATTCTTCAGCTTTTGCTTATCACAGAGCTGTGTTCCTGCTGCCCCCTCCACGGGACCAGATCGCAGTATGCCTGTTTGTGTGCCTAGACACAGTGAAGAGCTAATACGCTGTCGTTTTCCATTTGGGAGAGGTTGGGGGGCTCGTTTTCATCCACATAGTAAATTCTTGAGAGCAAACACGGAGTTCCTGGTCATGACTGCCTCCTGCACGCCCAGCACCGTCCTCACACTGGACACCCGCTGAGCAAGTGAACAGAGTGCACCGTAAAACTGAGACTCTTCCTCCACTGCGTCCCTTCAAGCTCCTGCAGTAGACGAGACATTTCCCAGCTTGGAGCATGTGGAAGTTTTATTTTCAAGGTGGGTAGGGCTAGATGTGGCCGCTGAATTGTTCTCCAGATTCCTGGATACTTACCTTAATTTTTTTAGGGTTAAGGTAATGAAAGTCTAGAGACCACCGTTGACAGGTCACCATTCCTGACCCTGGTGACTTTTTCTGCTTCCAGTGGCCTTGCAGGAATGGGATAAAGGACAATTTCAGTGAAAACAGATTGCCTCTGGGAAGGCCGTCTGGGGCTAGGGAGGACAAGAAGAAATTCGGTGGATGTGAAGTGAAGGTGCCGCCTTCCGCAAGGCTCTGCTGCTCTCTAGATGTACCAGATGTACCAGGGCTGGCTGGTTGGCATCCATGAATGGGTTAAACCAGGATGAGACAACAGCTTGGGCTGATGTGCCTTCCCCCCCACCGTGGCTCTTTGGTGGAGGTGTGGGGAGGCAGGGGGATGGAGATGGGGGATGTTTCTCTTCTCTGAAACATCAGAACAGCTCTTTAATGGCCACTTATGTCTGGGTCCCAAGGTTTTCATTCAAAATGATAATAAAAAGACACCTCAAACCTATAGGGAAAACCCATTCACATAGAGCAGCTTTGAGCCAAGCCTCTAGAGTCACCAAGCTGAAAAGAACCTGATTAATGACAGCACCTGAGATAAGTGGCACTTTAACCAACCTTAACTGTTGATGTATGATGACATAATGTCCCCTCCAATTAATGACAAGGATATAAAACACCTGTATTTAGCGGAGCAGATGCTGCTTTTATGGTTAGATGCACAGATGAAATTGACTTCTAAAGGACCATCTATAACTTACTTCCCTATTATTTGTTTCTATATTTGTTTCATTATGTATGTTATAGGTGGAGGAGGAAATTTAACCTCAGATTCCACACCTGTGCAGCAAAAAGGTGTAAACTGTACTGTAATTTACCTAAAGAAAACTTGTATCCCATGATTGAGCAGGTTGGTGGTGGTAATCTGCCTCATTTATTGAAGGCCTTTTATACTGAACCCCAATTTTGTTTTTTGATAAAGGTGAGCAATACCTTTAATGAGTCAGTCAATCCATTAGTCAATCAATCAATCAATATACAGAAATTACCTGTTTAACTCCTCAGCAAACACTGTATAACTAGCTTTTAACATTAAATATTCACTGCATATGCTACATATACAAGATGCTGCACTAGGTGTTTTGGACTTGACAAGGACTTTTTTTTTTTTTTTACAAAGAAGTAGATTATTCTGTTGGGTTTATTTTTATTATTAAAAATTACTTTATTTTAAATTAGATGTATTTGTTTGAGTCAATTTTTTTTCTTGATTCTGTGACCAAAAGACCTGACAAGAGTGATTTTTGAGGAGGAAAAGTTTATTTGGTGCTCATGGTTTTAGAAGTCTCAGACCATAGATGGCCAGTTCCATTGCTCTGGGCTCAAGGTGAGGCAAGACATCATGGCAGAAGAATATGGTGGAAGAAAGCAGCTCAAGATGTGACTATCAAGAAACAGAGAGAGAGAGAGAGAGAGAGAGAGAGAGAGAGAGAGAGAGAGAGAGAGAGAGAGATCTTGTCTCACCAGGGACCTAACAGCACACCCTACCTGTCTACATTTACCAACCAGTTAATTCATTCAAGTGGACCAATGCTCCCATAATCCAATCATTTAACTTGTAAACTTCCTTGCATTGTCCTATATGTGAGTTTTTAGGGGATGCCTTATATCTAAACCATAACAGTATTTATGGTTTAGTATTAATAGTGTGATAATTTAATAATGCATATAATGTGGAATGATCAAAACCGGGTAATAGCATTTCCATTTTCTTAAATATTTACATTTCTTTTGGTTGGAAGCCTTTGAACGCTTCTAGTTCTTTACAGAACATGTAATATATTGCAGTAAACTATTGTCATCTTACTGTATTGTAGAAAACTAGAACTATTTATCTTCTCTAATTGTATTTTGATAACAGTCCCTTCTCCCTGTTCTGTGCCCACAGAAGTTTACTTCCTATATCCCTCCTTCCTGCCCCCTTTCTAGCCTCTAGTGAAAACCGTTCTTCTCTCTACTTCCACGAAATCAACTCTCTTAGCACACACAAATGAGTGAGAACATGCGGTATTTGTCTTTCTGTGCCTGGCTTATTTCACTTAACACATTGTGTCAATGACTTCTTTATAGAGTTGTAATTTATCAGGGAAAAGAAGACATGTACACACGATGATAAATGTTAAATTTTAGGGCCAGCTGCAAATGTTGGGGACTGAAGAGTACTGGTCAAGCAGAGCCTGTGGGCACAGAAGAGGTAGGATGGGAGAAGAGACTGGGTAGGTAGGCAGAGAAGACAGCTCAGGTAGGAGATTCATCTTCTGAAACAAAGACAAAGGAAATGTATAAGCTAGGGTCTGGAGCCAAGGAGAAAACCCTGGTTTATAAAATGAACTCTAGAGAAACCACAGAACAAGGTCAATAAGATAGACGGAATCAAGATCATTAAAGACGTGGAACAAGTTTCATTTCTTTTAAATGATATAGGAACCTAAGCATAGGCAAAAGGACAGGTGACCTTCCATCTCTACTTGAAACATTTTATCTTAGTGTTATTTGGGTGTATTTTGGTTTCAAAGGCTGAGTAACAGAATTGAGAGATTTTAAAGTGAGTATTTAAAAGGTTTTGTGGGTCCAGACTGCCCAATTGGTTGTTTTTTTTTTTTCATCTTTCATACATTTGATTCAAGTGAGTTATGCATTTCCATTTTTACCCCAAATACATATTGCAGAGTCACATCAGTTACACATTCACAATGTTTACATAATACCATATTAGTGACTGTTGTATTCTGCTGACTTTCCTATCCCCTACTATCCCCCCTCCCCTCCCCTCTCATCTTCCCTCTCTACCTCATCTGTTGTTGTTCCGTTCTCTCCCTTCCCCCCCTTTCCCCTCACAACCTCGTATATGTGATTTCGTATAACAATGAGGGTTTCCTTCCGTTTCCATGCAATTTCCCTTCTCTCTCCCTTTCCCTCCCATAACTCGTCTCAGTTTAATGTTGATATTTTCCTCATGCTCTTTCCCTCTGTTCAGTTCTTAGTTGCTCTCCTTAAATCAAAGAAGACATTTGGCATTTGTTTTTTAAGGATTGGCTAGCTTCACTTAGCATAATCTGCTCTAATGCCATCCATTTCCCTGCAAATTCCATGATTTTGTCATTTTTTAGTGCTGCATAATACTCCATTGTGTATATATGCCACATTTTTTTTATCCATTCATCTATTGAAGGGCATCTAGGTTGGTTCCACAGTCTGGCTATTGTGAATTGTGCTGCCATGATCACTGATGTGGCAGTATCCCTATAGCATGCTCTTTTAAGGTCCTCAGGGAATAGTCTGAGAAGGGCGATAGCTGGGTCAAATGGTGGTTCCATTCCCAGCTTTCCCAGGAATCTCCATACTGCTTTCCATATTGGCCGCACCATTTTGCAGTCCCACCAGCAATGTACAAGTGTACCCTTTTCCCCACATCCTTGCCAGCACTTATTGTTGTTTGACTTCCTAATGGCTGCCAATCTTACTGGAGTGAGATGGTATCTTAGGGTGGTTTTGATTTGCATTTCTCTGACTGCTAGAGAAGGTGAGCATTTTTTCATGTACTTATTAATTGATTGTATGTCTTCTTCTGAGAAGTGTCTGTTCAGGTCCTTGGCCCATTTGTTGATTGGGTTATTTGTTATCTTATTGTTTAATTTTTTGAGTTCTTTGTATATTCTGGAAATTAGGGCTCTATCTGAAGTGTGAGGAGTAAAGATTTGTTCCCAGGATGTAGGCTCCCTATTTACTTCTCTTATTGTTTCTCTTGCTGAGAAAAAACTTTTTAGTTTAAGTAAGTCCCATTTGTTTATTCTTGTTATTAACTCTTGGGCTATGGGCGTCCTATTAAGGAATTTGGAGCCTGACCCCACAATATGTAGATCGGAGCCAACTTTTTCTTCTATCATGTGCAGGGTCTCTGCTTTGATATCAAGCTCCTTGATCCATTTTGAGTTAACTTTTGTGCATGGCGAGAGAAAGGGATTCAGTTTCATTTTGTTGCATATGGATTTCCAATTTTCCCAGCACCATTTGTTGAAGATGCTATCTTTCCTTCATTGCATGTTTTTAGCCCCTTTATCAAATATAAGAAATTTGTAATTTTGTGGATTGGTTTCTGTGTCCTCTATTCTGTACCATTGATCCACCTGCCTGTTTTGGTACCAGTACCACGCTGTTTTTGTTACTATTGCTTTGTAGTACAGTTTGAACTCTGGTATCGCTATACCTCCAGATTCACACTTCCTGCTTAGTATTGTTTTTGCTATTCTGGGTCTTTTGTTATTCCATATGAATTTCATGATTGCTTTATCTATTTCTACAAGAAATGCCGTTGGGATTTTGATTGGCATTGCATTAAACCTGTAGAGAACTTTGGGTAATATCGCCATTTTGATAATGTTAGTTCTGCCTATCCATGAACAGGGTACATTTTTCCATCTTCTAAGATCTTCTTCTATCTCTCTCTTTAAGGTTCTATAGTTTTCATTGTATAAATCTTTCACCTCTTTTGTTAGGTTGATTCCCAAGTATTTTATTTTTTTTGAGGATATTGTGAATGGAATGGTTTTCCTCATTTCCATTTCAGAAGTTTTGTTGCTGATATACAGGAATGCCTTTGATTTATGCGTGTTGATTTTATATCCTGCCACTTTGCTGAATTCATTTATTAACTCTAGCAGTTTCTTTGTAGACCCTTTTGGGTCTGTTAAGTATATTATCATGATATCTGCAAATAGCGATAATTTAAGTTCTTCTTTTCCTATTTTTATGCCTTTAATTTCTTTTGTCTGTCTAATTGCTCTGGCTAGTATTTCAAGAACTAAGTTGAATAGAAGTGGTGAAAGAGGGCATCCCTGTCTAGTTCCAGATTTTAGAGGGAATGCCTTCAGTTTTTCTCCATTTAGAATGATGTTAGCCTGAGGCTTAGCATATATAGCTTTTACAATGTTGAAGTAGGTTCCTGTTATCCCTAGTTTTTCTAGTGTTTTGAACATAAAGGGATGCTGTACTTTGTCAAATGCTTTTTCTGCATCTATCGAGATGATCATATGGTTCTTATCTTTAAGTCTATTGATGTGGTGAATAACATTTATTGATTTCCATATATTGAACCAGCCTTGCATTCCAGGAATGAATCCTACTTGATCATGGTGCACAATTTTTTTGATATGCTTTTGCATTCGATTCGCCAGGATTTTATTGAGAATTTTTGCATCTAAGTTCATTAGAGATATTGGTCTATAGTTTTCTTTCTTTGAAGTGTCTTTGTCTGGTTTTGGGATCAGGATTATGTTGGCCTCATAGAATGAATTTGGAAGAGCTCCTTCTTTTTCTATTTCTTGAAATAGCTTGAAAAGTATTGGTATTAATTCTTCTTTGAAGGTTTTGTAAAATTCTGCTCTATACCCATCCGGTCCCGGGCTTTTCTTAGTTGGTAGTCTTTTGATGGCCTCTTCAATTTCTTCTTTTGTTATTGGTCTGTTTAAATCGTGTGTGTCTTCCTGACTCAATCTGGGCAGATCATATGACTTAAGAAATTTATCGATATCTTAACTATCTTCTATTTTATTGGAATATAGGGTTTCAAAATGTTTTTTAATTATCTTCTGTATTTCTGTAGTGTCTGTTGTGATATTGCCTTTTTCATCCCGTATGTTAGTAATTTGCGTTCTCTCTCTTCTTCTCTTCGTTAGCATGGCTAAGGGTCTGTCGATCTTATTTATTTTTTCAAAGAACCAACTTTTAGTTTTATCAATTTTTTCAATGGTTTTTTTTTGTTTCAATTTCGTTGATTTCCGCTCTGATTTTAATTATTTCTTGTCTTCTGTTATATTTGCTGTTGTTTTGCTCTTCCTTTTCTAAGGTTTTAAGATGTAGTGTGAGTTCATTTATTTGTTGGTTTTTTCTTTTTTTGAGGAATGAACTCCAGGAAATGAATTTCCCTCTTAAAATTGCTTTCATTGTGTCCCATAGATTCCGGTATGTTGTGTCTGTACTGTCGTTTATCTCAAGGAATTTTTTGATTTCCTCCTTTATATCTTCTGAAACCCATTGATCATTCAGTAACATATTGTTCATTTTCCAGGTGATGCAGGATTTTTCCTTCCTTCTTTTATCATTAATTTCCAGTTTCATTCCATTATGGTCAGATATGGTGCATGGTATTATTTCCACACCTTTATATTTACTGAGAGTCGCCCTATGGCATAATATATGGTCTATCTTTGAGTAGGATCCATGTGCTGCTGAGAGGAATGTGTATCCACTTGATGATGGTTGATATATTCTATATATGTCGGTTAAGTCTAGGTTATTAATTACGTTATTAAGTTTTATAGTTTCTTTGTTCAGCTTTTGTCTAGAGGATCTGTCCAATGGCGAGAGTGGTGTGCTGAAGTCCCCCATAATTATTGTGTTGTGGTCTATTTGACTCTTGAACTTGAGGAGAGTTTGTTTTATGAACATTGCAGCACCATTGTTTGGTGCATATAAATTGATAATTGTTATGTCTTGATGGTGGATGGTTCCTTTTAACAGTATATAGTGTCCTTCTTTATCCCTTTTGATTACCTTAGGTTTGAAGTTGACTTTATTTGATATGAGAATGGCCACTCCTGCTTGCTTCCGATGGCCATGTGAGTGGTATGATTTTTCCCAACCTTTCACCTTCAGTCTGTGTATGTCTTTTCCTATCATATGAGTCTCCTGAAGGCAGCATATTGTTGGATATGTTTTTTTTTAATCCAGGTTACTAGCCTATGTCTCTTGATTGGTGAATTTAAGCCATTAACATTTAAGGTTACAATTGAAATATGGTTTGTACTTCCAGTCATGTTTATTTATTTATTTATTTTAGATTGGCTAGTTTTCCCTCTTTGGTTATTTTTCTTCCCCTTTACTGAGATACCTCCCACTGTTAGTTTTGGGCGCTATTTTTCAGTTCCTCTTCTTGTAATATTTTGTTCAAAATGCTTTGCAGTGCTGGTTTTCTGGCTGCGAATTCTTTTAGCTTTTGTTTATCGTGAAATATTTTAATTTCATTGTCAAATCTGAAGCTTAGTTTTGCTGGATACAGTATTCTTGGTTGGAATCCATTATTTTTCAGTGTTTGAAATACGTTGTTCCAGGATCTTCTCGCTTTCAAAGTCTGTGATGAAAAATCAGTCGTTAACCTAATGGGTTTACCCCTAAATGTAATCTGCCTCCTTTCTCTCGTAGCTTTTAGTATTCTCTCCTTGTCCTGTATGTTAGCTATCTTCATGATTATGTGTCTTGGAGTTGGTCTATTATGGTTTTGGATGTTTGGGGTCCTGTAAGCTTCCAGGATTTGGCAATCCATTCCATCTTTCATCTCTGGGAAGTTTTCTAGTATTATCTCCCTTAGTAAGCTATCCATTCCTTTGGACTGATTCTCTGTGCCTTCTTCTATCCCAATGACTCTCAAATTTGGTCTTTTGATAAGATCCCATATCTCTTGGATAGATTGCTCGTGAGATTTCAGCATCTTTTCTGTGTTGACTATATTGTTTTCAAGTTGATAAACTTTGTCTTCATTATCTGAGGTTCTGACTTCTACTTGATCTAGTCTGTTTGTAATATTCTCATTAGCGCTTTTAATCTGATTTACGGTTTCTTGCATTTCTATGATTACAACTTAATTTTTTTTAACACCTCTATCTCCTGATAAAGCTCATTCTTTACTGATTGAATTTGTGTGGTTAGTTCCTCTTCAAAATATACTTTCAATGCTTGGATTTGCTGTCTCATGTCTTCTCTAATATTCCGTTCCATCTGAATTAGGTATGCCTTGATTTCTTTCCCTGTCCATGTTTCTGTTTCTTCTATGTCCTCCTGTATATTTAGATTGTCCTGCATTGTTTGTAACCCTTTTTTCCCTTGTTTTTTCATATTGTTCACGTTGCTTTCCAGCTCTGTTTGACTGCTTTGTAACTGCTTTCTCCTATACATTTGTTTTGGCTTTGTATATCTCTGTTGTCTCTCTTTTGTGTTGGGAGATTATGCCTAGAAATGTTGGGCTTTGTTGTGCTTTAAAGCAGATTCATTCAATTCATATAAGGCTTCTAGGTTCTGTATGCATATAATGATTTGCTGTTTGTTCTTAGGTCTATATGTTTAGGTTGGGTGCTCTGGTGGTACGATGGTTAGTATGTCTTGGCTACTTTAGAAGATTGCTCCACTGAAGGTGGATACTACCGGGCAATTGGATCAGGGTGTTGTTAGTAGCTAGGTATTTGGGAGTCTTATAGAAAGGCTCGAGATATTCACCTATTTGCATTTAGACAATTACACGCAATGGAAGTTGTAATGCTTGGGATGAGAGTTGGGGGGTAGGGGAATGAAGGTGCTGTTAAAAAGAAAAAAAGGATGGAGGAAGAAATAGATTAGAGGGGAATGAAAAGAACAATAAAACTTGAAATGGGATAGAAAGAGAGAAGGAGTAGGGGTGAAAGGAACAGGGAGAGAATAAGGAGAGAAAAAAATATATCGGCAGCAGCAACAACAACAACAACAACAACAACAACAAAATTAAAGTCTTGGAGATCCACCTTCTTCTCTTCCAGTAAGTGGAGCTGTGCCCTCCAAGCGGAGCGTCTGCTCTCTACCTGCCGAGAGCTATCTCTGTAGGGCGTCTCCTGGGGGTCTCTCAGACTTGTCAGTCCAGAGCCATTTCACTTCTCCAGCTCTTAACCCCCTTCCTCCTGTCAGCCTGCCAGCCAGGTCCTGTTCCCCTGAAGTGACTCCCCCAAGGTCTAGTTACACTTGCAGCCCCACCGCGTGTCCCTTTTAAGCCCCAGTGCTTGGTAAACTGGCGGCTAAGACCCTGATGGTCACCGCTGGTGATATGGGGGCCTTGGGGTCTGGGATCCCCTCTGCTTCCCTATGGACACGACCCCTGAGAAGTCAATGAAGTTTCCTGGCTGCCTGTATCAGTATGGGGAGTCACGCACCTGCTAAAGTGGATTCTGCTGGGAAGGAATTCCGCCGGCCGAACTCTGATGACGTCACCTCTCTGCTATGGCGGGCCCCAGGCTCCTTGCCAGAGTGTCCGAGGGGAGGGGTGGGACTGGTCCGGCCCGGTTCGCCTCAGCTCCTGGCTCGTGGAGGCTTGGCTAAAGACTTCTTCCTGCCAAGCTGTGTCTCGGCATCTAGCAGGACCCAGTCACTTTGGCTGCGGGCGGGTGGACGGATCTGCAGCTGTGCCTGCAGTGGGCGGACTGTGGAAGGTGAATCTGGAACTCCGCGTCTAGTGGCAGGGTCCCGCTCGTCCTGGTCACACAGACGCTTTAAAAAAATCCTAGTAGCTCCCGGGCGGTCTCTCTTCAGTGGAATTTTGCTAGGAGAATCTCCGTTGGTAGGATCCAAGAGTTATCCTTGCGACTTTATGACCCCATCACTGGGAGTGCATTGAAAGTGCAGCCTCTCTGCCCGCCGCCATGTTGGATCCCCCCCCAACTGGTTGTTTGTAAGATAAAATACAAGAACAGTGGTAAGAATTGGAGAAATGACCTTGTGAAGCTTCCCATGAATCTCTCAGTGAGAAACTTTTGTGGGCTCTGGGTGTGATTGGTAAATATATGGTCTAACGGGGGGAAGACAAAATGCTAGGGAATTTTGATTCCCGAGAACTGGAAACTTTATTGCTGCTCTCTTCTTCCTTTCCAACTCCTCTCTAGTACCCAAAGAGGGGAACTTTTATAGGTTGGTCCAGTTTTAGGGCATTTAATTGGCGTTTGCTGACATCTTCAGCTCTCACCGTGCTGAGTTGAGATCCTGCAGGTTTGGTGTGGACTCATTCATCTCTCTTGGGTTCCTCAGGTCAGAGAGGATATTCGAGTTGGACTGCTGTCCAGAGGAAGAGACCCAGCAGCATCCCTTCCCCATGTGCCCCCACCAGGCCCTTCACTGATTAGCGGCAGCCCCCCTCTCCTCCTCCCTAGCTGAGGCAGGTGGCCTTCGTGGGTTCTGCTTTCACTGTTGGGGCAAATGTTGTGTCTCTTTCACTTTCTTTTGTTTCTTGAGAGCAGGTGTGACCTTTCTCACATGGCAGGGTGGTCTTTGGGATGGAAGGAGACAAAATAGGCAACTTGGGCTGACGATTTGAGGTCCAATTTCTCTTGATGATTTTGGAAATAGAATAAAACTCCCAAGGTAGCAGGGCATTCTTTGATTCATTGCTGTATTCCTAGCACCTGGGCCTGGAAGATAAGGTTATTTCATGTAAGTTCATGGGATGAAAAATAAAGTGGTGCTTTGCTTTGCTTTCTTTTCTATATATGTATTTTCTTTAAGGACCTGGATGGTTGATTGTAGGAATTGACTTTTTGGGTGTGATGCCTTGGTCTTCTCTCTTGCTAGCTGTGAGTTCCTGTATATTGGTACCCCATTTTTTATATCCCAACAGTAGACACAATATTTTTAAACTAGCTTTTCCTTTCTTCTCCTGGAGAAGCCATTTTTGGGATTAGTCAAGTTCCTCAAAGATGGTTCAGTTTTCTAGCCACTGCTACCTGGAGACTCTAGTCTGAGGAGTGAATCATGTCCATGACAGACCCATGCTCACTTCATTTTTATGAAAGAAAAGGTTCCCTTTCTTCTTTTGTAGATGTTTTTCCTCCATCCCAGGACCAGACTCACCTTGTACCCATGACCCCCTGCTCCTCCAACATCCCCCTTTCTCCTTTCCTCCCCCCTTCTATCTGGTATTTTCCACATCTCACTGTTATCTATTCATCTCTTATTATCAACAGGTTATTTCTTTGCCAACCATAGACTGCTTTCCTTATCTTAAAAAAAATGTTTCTTCTCTCTGCTCCAGTTTTTGCCATTAATGCTCTGCTTTTCTTCTCAGTGTAACTTCTTGGGAAACACACACATTTATGGCTGTGACACCCTCTCTCCTGGATCATGGTTCCCTGGTACCTTCCTGGGTGACTGGCTCAGGACCAAGCCTGTACTTTTTGGTATCTCACTTTGCCTTAAGGGACTTGTGCTGTCACAGGTCCCCAGCTGTCTGTGCTTGTTCATCTTTAGGAAATGTGGCCATTGAATGGAATTCTAGGAATGGTTACAAAGCCTATGACCTAGTTCTTTATTAAATGATATTGGAAGAATCAGGACCATAGGCAGTTTTTTTTGTTGTTTGTTTGTTTGTTCATCTTAATAGTTGTATTGTCATGGAAACCTTCTCCTTTTAGAAAAAGGAGATACCCTGATTCTATGCCCATATGCAACCTTATTAGGAGTTTAAGACCTAGGATTATTTGGAGGAATGGGTAGGTAATAGAAGACTCTCTGCATCCCATTGATTACCTAAGAATCGTACACTAGAATCCCACTCTATAGGACCTGGAGGAACCTCAGGGATCACTTAGTTATGTAAGACAAATAAAGCCTGAGTTTGGGATGTGGGTGGAGAGAGGAATGTAGTTTAATGGTCAAGACCATATCCTTTGAAATTCCTAGGTTTAAATCCCAACTCTGCCCAACTCTGCCATTTAGGAGCCAATTGCTACACTTCTTCATCTTCCAGTTTCCTCACCTGTAAATAATCACAACTATCACATAGGTTGTTGTATGGTTTAGTGATTGATATTTGCAAAGCTCGTGGAGCAGTGCCTCAAAGAGAATAAAGATGTACATAAATACAGTGTCCCTTTGTGTAGTTAACAGTCATTTGTAAACTGCCCACTTCATGCCCACAATTGGACCGGGTGCTAGGATTATATAAGATAAAGCCACAAAAATGCTGTTCTTAAGTTACAAGAAGAATGCAGAGTAGGGCATCCATTGAGGTTTGGGGTGTTCTCACTGCCAGGGTCCAGCTCCGTGGAACCTAGACAAGACAGTCCTGGACCTGCTGGAGTGAGGGGAGCACATCAGGTGGGCATGAGTAAGCACTGTCAGCAGACGTTCTCCTTCATGTTTTGAGAAAGAGAAGATACACTAAGGTGCCATTCAGTAGCTTGCTTTGAAAAGAAATGGAGTTTGTGTGGTTTGGGCAACAGAAATAATGACCCCTTTGCTTGGACTCATAAGCTTTTTTGTCCTTCTTTTTTGTCATGGGTATGTTAGTCTTCAAAATGGCTTTTAAGAGTAAATTATTATTTCTAGAAGAAGAGCATTATTTTCTAAGCCAAAAAATGGTGCCACTTCCGCACGAACTAAGCCTTTTAATTTAGTTGGAAGTGAGATAATCAGTGTTTGGGCTGTTGTGTTTGTTCATTTACTTATTTATTTTTAATGGCAGGGATATACAAAAGTTGTCTCCTAAGCAGAAAATAAACAAATGCCCACTCTAAGACATTTGTGCTCATAACAGAATTTTTGGTCTGCACACTGGGTCCTGAGAGATTAGAGACAGCTGGTGTGCACCGCAGCCGCCAAGAAGGAGCATGTTCCTGGGTGAGTGTGTTGAACAAAATCTAACCGATGCTAACGGGTCCTAGACACTGATTACGGAGCACGGCAGTCGTAGTGAGCTACTCCAAATGAAACACTGTCTTTTCTTCACTCTGTTGAAAGAGAGATACAAATAAGTTTCCAGAAAGTTTGAAAAGTGTGGACACCGTGATCTTGTCTATCTGGTAAAATTTTCAAAATCAAATAACATGAGAAGGAACTGGTTCAAAACCACCAGGAGATGTGGCTAAATGGGGGCTGAATGTTTTTTTTTTTCCTTAAGAAAAAATAATTCACGGATCTCAAATCCCTCAAATCCTCAGTTCTCTGCCACCATCATTTCTTGTTGGTTAAAAATAAAATAGTTCCACCAAGAATGGTTTGTCATAGCTTACATACGATTATTTGCTAAAAGAACAGTTTAATAAGATGGATGTCTGAAGGTTATTCTATAAGAGAATGAGAGAAATTTAAGAGCAGTTAAAACAAAAGATGGAATGTGCTCCTTCATATTTACAAAACATTGCAGACAAATTCCTCATTTCAGGAAGCCTAGGGATGTTCTTGAAAGCTGAGGAGAACCATGAGCCACCCATTCTGTCCTCCTCCTGGCCACTTGGGTGAGGGCTATTTGGCCTCTTCACAGTTGTATATTTGCCTGGGAATGAGAACCAAGTTGAGGCTGGTAAGCCACAGAACAGAGCAGCCAAGGTGGATTGGAGGCAAAGGAAAAGAACAAGTCTGCTTCAGCTCCTGACATCTCTCCAAGCTGCTGTCATCTGGACTCTATGGAGACAATTGGATCTGCTAGATGCAAAGGCATTATAAGGTAAATGGATAAGAAATGGATGTGAGCTCTTTCTTTGCACTTAATAGCCTCTCTTCTAATCGTGAAATCAGACCTTGATTTTGTGGTGAGGGTTAGAAAGTCAGGGCTCCACTGAAGCCCGTGTCCACCCATGTCCTCAAACTGCAGAGCTTTTCCTCACCAAGGTCTTTATGAGTTTCAAGTTTCCTCTTTGGTGGTACAATAATAGTCATAATTTTGGTTAATACAGTTTGAGGACTTATGATGCACCAATGTACCAAGTGCTTTGCATATGTTAACCTCACCTGTTCTTACAACTTTGAACTTATTCTATTACACAGTTGAGGAACCTGAGATTCTATGAGGCTCAATTAGTTGCCCAAGACCAAAGAGTAGAGACAAGATTCATTTCTGTATGACTTTGAAGACGAACAAAGTGGGAACCTTCCAGAGAGTTTTAGGGCTCCTAGAAAGGGGGTGGCAGCTACAGAGAGGCCAGTCTAGCCTAAGACCCTGCCCTGCAGGTCAGGGAAGGAATATGACTTCTATAGGTAAGGAGTGAGGTGAGGCTCAACTCTGGACTATCTAGGAATACTCAGGGACTAGATGTAATAAGCTTGTTTAATATTTAATATGTGCATTTCATGGTGTTTTGTGGTCATTGGTAAACATATTTATCTTGCACCATATTTGGAAGTACCTAAGGTCTAAGTGAAGTATGTATTGATGGTGGAGGTGAGGAGAGGTAAGCACTTGATTTGGCATAGGGTTTAGGGATACAGTGTTTTCAAATGACAGAAAAGTCTAGTAACAGAGGTTTAAAAAATGATAGGAATTTATTTTCTTTTTTGTACAGAACCCAGTTTGGAAGTCCAGGACTGGCAGAGTGGCTTCATGAAGTCATCATGAACCCAGGCTCCTTCTCCCTTGATGCTCCACCCTCCTGGGGGGTGGCTTCCTTCTTACAACACAAGGTGGTTACTTGGACTCCAGCCATCAAATCCAAAATCTATTCTGTAGGAAGGAGAAATGAATAGGAGTCATACATGGCCTGCATATTTAAGTGCTATGGGCCAGAACTTCATCTTTGAGATGTCATGTCAGTATTAGGATGCAATAATCACACTAAAGGATAGCATTATGTGCTAAGTTATTCTCTTCACATACCATTTTGCATTTTCAAGTGAATTCTTGGATACAGAATATCTTCACTCTAGGATTTTATTTTTATGCAATGTTATCATTTGGATCTTGAGTGTCCCCTAAAGACCCATGTATTCAAGGCTTGGTCCCCAGCCTGTGTTGCTACTGGGAGGTGGTAGAACCTTCAGGAGGTGGGGACTAGTGGGAGGAAATTATGTCATTGGGGGTGTGTCCTTGAAGGAGATGGTGTGACCCACCCAACTCCTTCTTGTCTGCTTGGCTGGGCTGTCAAGAGCTGAGCAGCTTTCTTCATTACATGCTCCTGCCATGATGTACCAACAGGCCCAAAGGCAACAGGGCCAAATGACTATGGATGGCAATCTCTGAAACTATGAACCAAAATAAACCTTTCCACTTTTTAAGTTGTTTATCGTAAGGATTTTGTCACAGTGATGCAAAGTTGACTAACACACACAGATACAGATAGATGAAAGAACTACTTGAGGCTGATCAATCTTTGGGGGAGTTTTCTATAGTTAAGCAAATAAGAGAAATATCTTGGCTTGAACTTTTGGACCTAATTGCTCTTTGCTTACTCTGATATAACAAGACAAAACAAAACAAAAGGTTAAATAAATGTAAGATACTTATGATTGGATAAGTTGAAAGACAAATCACTTTATTTTGGCCTTGGGTTTTATGATTGGAAAAAGCACACATGTAGAGAAAAAAATACTCCATGTTAAGAAACAAAATCTATGACTTAATGGAGATTAGAGTCATATTTAGCTACACAGAGTTTTTGAAGTACAGAATATTAGTCTAGATAAATTAAGCTATTTATTAAAGAAAGGCTTTTATCAGCTAGAATTGGCTGTTTTTTTCTCATTGTAACTAATACTGACTTGGGTTAAAATAAATAGAACAAATTTTTAAAGTTTTTGAAAGATTATTGAAGCTAACTGTATCTAAGAAAAAATAAAATTTAAGGATTATTTTATTTACAGAATTCATGCTTATCATGATAACAATTCATGATATCAGGAAGGATATTCACAAGGGAACATGTTGGTCTCTCTAGAACTCCCTTGGTGGACCAGCTTCCACCATCTTTCATACTTGGATGACTGCTTTGTAGATTAAAATTGCTAGGCAGGGGGTGTAGCTCAGTGGTAGAGTGCTTGCCTAGTGTGCATGAGGCCCTGGGTTCAATCCCTAGCACCACATGAACTGATACACACACCCCCTAACACACACACACACACACACACACACACACATACACGTACAATTCTCAGGAAGTGTATTGGTAAGGTGGAGTCTATTGCCCACCTTTGACCACAGGAGGATATGACACCTTGATGAACACAGCAACCAAGAGTGGATGCGTTGGGGGGGATGGTTTCCAAAGAAAAATCAGGACACTTGTGCCAGAGAAAGGAAAGAGACACTGGCAGTCACAAATAACAGATGGGTTGCCACCTACATGCAGACAGTAGCTCAAGTTGAATCTCAAAGGATGGGGAAAAGCCTGGAGACTCGAGTTCAGCATGGTTAAGAGGCATAAGATCATGATCAAATCTGACTAAATTGTATAGCAGTTCCTTATTTAATTAAGCAAAGTTCTGGAAGCTGGAAAATTAGAGGTATCCAGTAATGGAAGAAATGTTCCTCCAGTAATGTTCCTTAGTAATGGAAGAAAAGCAACCAGGGATGAGGAGACAGAGACATGTGTGGCCTGACTCTACCAAAATCAAAATAAGAAGCAATCCTGCCATATATTTATGGAAGATGCAATGCTTTGACCACCACAGATAGACACCTTAGCACACTGTCGTGGGGAGTTGGTGACACAGTGACGTTGCGAGGGTATTGCTAGGATCCAGGGTTCCATTCTCACTTTGTTCTGAGCAATTTGGTCTCACTGGTGAAACCAAGGGTTTTAATGACAAAGAAACTTGTAGTCAAATCTAACTTGTTTAAATTTAGGAAATTTATTTAATCTCTGTTCCCTTCCCTGTGAATTGGGACTTTTATAACTACCCCATAGAATAGGTGAGCCAATTGCCTTGAGGCCTGGTGAGCTGTGGCCTCCCCTCTGCACTCCCACCTCATCCCCTTGCTCCCTCAGCTCCATCACACTTCCTTCAATGTCTTTCACACCATCCAGGCACAACAGGAATCTGGAGAGCAGTGACCCAGGGAAGGGAAATGGCTGGTTCCTACAGGAGGATCCACAGTAGGAACTGCTCCATCTGCCTGTCTTTCCTGGGGTCTGGGGTTGATGAAGCTATGGGGGGCTTTATGCTCATACAGTTATGTTAGTCCCTCTACCTGTTGTACAGATTGCCACCTTAAAACAATATGAATTTGTTCTCTTACAGTTTGGTAGGCCGGAAGTTGTCTAGCATCAGGTATTGGTAGGGCTGTAATCCTTCCTGGAGGCTCTAAGGTCTTGTCTGCTTGTTGTTTTCACTGTGTAGAGGTCACAGCTCTCCTTGGCTCATGGTCCCTTCCTGCATCTTCAAATCCAGCCATGTCTGAATGAGTTCTCATACTGCCATCTTGCTGTTTCTCTTCTGCCTCCCTCTTTCAAGGACCCTTAATGATTACATTGGACAACCCACCTGGATAATTCAGGAAAATCTCCTATTTGAAGGTTAGTTGATTATCAACCTTAATCCCATCTGTCCCCTTAATTCCTCATTGCCATGTAACCAAACATAGTCATGGCTCCCGGGGATACCTGGACATCTGGGGAGACTGGGAGGGACTCATTCTGTTTATCACAATTTCTTCTTTTTCATAGACTAAGTCAACTCTCTAATATGCTTCCAGAAATTATTTTTCTGTCCCCAGGTTCACATTAGATGTTGCTTACTTCTGCCTGAATCTTCTCCCCGTAAGATATGGAGCTCACTCTTGCTCTTTGTGTCTGTTGAAGTGTCACCTTCTCAGTGCCACATTCCAGGGCTCCTGGACCTCTTTATCCTAATCAGCCATTTCTGTGGCTCTTGTCACCTTCTACCTTACTACACACTTATTATACTTATTTGGAGTCTCCATCCACCAGAACTGTGTGTCTTGGGCACAGGGGACACTCAACAAATCAATAGTTGATGAGTGAATGAAAAGAGCTGTCATTAGGGTTAAATAAAATTAGCTGAAGTGATTTATGGGCAACACTGAGGACACTGCCTGGTGTACAGTAAGTGCCCACGTGATGGTTGCTCCTCTTTTAATTTCCAGAAGGTCTCTGGCTTCTGTAATTCTTCACACCAAATCCTTCAGTCCAAAATTGAAGACACCACAAATGTTGCTAACAAGCCCCAAGAAACTTAAATTCAAGCGTTTCTTTGGCTGGAAAATAAACTTTAATTCTTTGAAAGCCACAAAAATCTTTCAAATAAGGCATAATTAAACACACTGGCTTTGCCTTTCTGAAACTATTTGGAATGGACAGACAGCCCATGAATTTATGCACCGACAGTTCCGTTGGCCTTCCCTTTAGGGTAGTGGCTTTCTGCTCCTGAATGTGAGAAGCCCCATCAGGGTTCTTCAGATTCAAGGCTACCCCTGCAGCTGTCGCAAAGCATGGTGTGGCCTTGACGAATGGTGAATGTGGTCGGATGAAAAAAAGGTACAAGAAAGGCCCGAAGAAGAGAGGAGCCCCCCCGTGCCATGTGAGTAACGGGCTTTTCCAAATCAGCCTCTAAAGTACCACTTCCCTGAATCTGCTCAAGTTTTCATTTACCCTGCAAGTCAGAGAAGTTCAGGTTTCTACATTAGGTAAAGAAGATTTCCTGAAGCAGTCCGGCAGCTGCAGTACTCAGAAGAAAAAGAGGAAGACAATACATTTTCTTGCTTGGGCTCTGCGGTGGCAGGTACACACCAAGGGGCACAGCCTCCAGAGGGAACTGGGGCTTGGCTGGAGAACTGTCAATTAATCATCCAGGAGACTGCCCCTGACAGCAGGCAGAAAACTCTCATTCACCGCCTCAGGACTGTGCTGCAGCCGCTAACGGCAGTGTTTCTACAAATAAGAATTCATCCGCTGCTTGGTACCGGGGCTCATTTGTTTGTTCCTGCGTGGCCTGGAACAAGCCCTCCGCCGCAGCCACGCGGGCCTTGCTGAGTCCCTGCACGCCCTCGGTGCCGGCCCATCTGCTTTGGGCTCTGCTGCACCCCGCTGGAAGGTGCCTCTCCCCTCTCCTCTTCCTCATGTAAATGCTACTCCTCCTTCACAGCCCCACTTCCTCCTGCCCCCGTTTGGTTACTTTCTTTCCCCTCTTGACCCCATTTCATGAGCCGAAATGATCATGTTTTACATTTATCATGATCATGATAAAAACCTGGCTTTAAAAATGCCCCAGAGAGAGGTGTGTGTGTGTGTGTGTGTGTGTGTGTGTGTGTGTGTGTTGTGCTGGGGTCAAACCCAGGGCCTTGCACATGCCAGGCAGATACTCCACCACTGCGCCTCACCCCCAGCCTCTGGTTCTCTGTCTTTAAAATGGGAATTTGGTCTGACCTCAAGTTCCTCCGAGGGGCGGGCTTGCCGAGGAAAGTTTTCAAGGTTGGCTTTGAACATGGTCGTTATAGAGTAAATATCAGATGAACTGGAAACGCCTATCCTCAGGGTGGTTCGGATGCTAAAGGCGTCTCTGGCAATTAGAATCCACTTCTATGTGTGGGTCACCAGAACCACTGGCATATGAGCTCCGCAGAGCAGAGACCTGGTCAGAACAGCCGGAAGGAATGGAACGGGCTCTCCAGAAATAACTAGATGAATACTCTCCCTCTAGTTTTATTTATTTTTCCGACAGTTACATTTGTCTTCTAACTCTGTTATACTCTTCTTGAGAACAGGAGGATGGTTACGGTAGGATTTATATCTCCACCAAGGTCTCTGGCCTATTAATCCTTCATGAATATCTAGGTTCATTAAAAACACTGCTGTGGCCACTGCCACAGCCTGACTCCTTGCACTGCCCTCATTCCCACATGTATCAAGAAGTTGATTGTCCTGGGATTTCCATTCTTTAGGATCCAGCCAGGAACAAACTATGCTTATAAGAAAAGAAAAAGTGGAAAGGCACATGTTTTTATGCTTACAAAATTTCAGTTCTAGTGTTATTATATCACAAATAATTATATTACAAATAATTGTTTTTTGTTAAAGATTTCCACATTATGAAACCATCTTAATAAAAAGCAAAACAACAAAACACCTCTCCTTATATAGAATAAGATCAGGTATGCTGATGCGTTCTTTTTAGAGTCTCAATGGTACCCTAGGAAAATGACCTGGACTTGTGTTCTCACACAGAGTAGATACCAAGAGCCCTGCTAAATGCACTTTCATCTTGGTTCTATGTATTTACCCTAATTGCTGGAAAAACCGTCACTTAAAGGCTTCTAATTGAATCTTTGCCTTGCCCTCTGACCTCCTCATAAGCTTTTGAAGCATGTAATTGACCTTATTTAAAATGATAAATCCCAGTCTTCAGTGAAGGATCCTATAAATCTGTTTTCTCAACCCTAGCTTCCCATTAGAGTCCTGTGGAGAACTTTAAAAGAACACCAGTGTTCTGACTCCAGCCCAGGCCAAGTGAATCAGAATCTCTGGCACGAATATTTTCATTTTCCTGATACTCCCTCAGTGCTTCAATGGTGTAGGCAGTGCTGAGAAGCACCACTGAAATCCTGGGGAAAAAGCAGTAATTACCAAGGTCTTCCTGCATTTCCTTGTAATCCATAAAATTCTATAGGACAGACAGTGTTCGGGGTGATATAATTTGATACTTTGATATTTTAATGAAAATTGGCTACTGGCTAATTTGAGTGAGTTTTATAAGTAAACATGTGAATTTAATTCCTCCTGAGTCAGAGAAAAGGAGTTTATTCATCCTGTCTGTGGGCCTTGTTTGTGGCATCAAAGAATGCTTTTGGAAGAACACTTTGCTCTTTGAAGGATTCCTGAAAGGACCTAAATAAGCCACAACCACCCTTAAATTTCCTTAGAGCAACTTTTTCCTTCTCTTTTCTTCTTTTTCAGAATTGTTTGATAGTTTGTAAACATTTATTCTTTTTTGTAAAAATTGAGATTATTTTCCCTCCATAAAAATTTCCGGACTTTTGTGTAATTGTAATACATATATAGATTAACTTGGAGGAAATTAAAATATTTGTAATAATGTATAAGCCCAATAAAAATAAGTCATTGCATTCAATAGATATTTGGATTTATTTGTATTCTTTAGTGATCTCTTTGCTTACTATTTCTTTTTCTTTTTATGTGTTTGTTTTTCTTTCCGTTATAGAATATCATCCAGTAGTTCCTTCATTGAGGATAGGAAATACACATACTGTTTATATGTTCAAAAATGTCTTTATTTAACTCTCTCCTGTAAATTATTTTTTGGTTGAATTTTTCTAAATAGAAAAATTATTTTTCCTTTACACAAGTTAATAGTTCTGATGTCTTGTGGCATCTGGCTGCTGTGGATAATTTTTCTGTTGGCCTATTTGTGTTTCCTTGGTAAGTAAGTTGTATTTCCTGTTTGGTAGCTTTAAGAATTCATATTGATGCTCTCACATTTCAGAAACTGTAACTGGTCTCAGTCGCATGTGATTATTTTGGGAGGGAGGTCACATATTTCTATCAGTATACCAGAAGACTTAAGAAATTCTCATATTCGAAGGCATTCACAATCATTATCTCTTCAAATATTGTTCTTCTCCCTTTCCTTCCATCCTGTACTTCTATATCTGTTTAGATATATGATATAATTTTTTAGCCAACCTCTGATGTATGTCTGTATAAAATCTCTTTAGTATTTTTAAAAATTACTTTATTTCTCTGGGCTACTCCTTTTTCTTATTTTCCCATTCTTTTTGTGGTTCAGTCTTGCTTTTATTCCATCTATTGGGCTTTGTGTTTTAATGACTATATTTTTCATGTCCAAGATTTCTTATTGGTTTATTTATTAAAAATCTCCACCTGTTTTTCACTAATGCCAATGGGTTTTGTTTCCTAATTTCTTCTTTCTCTGTGGCTGTTATTCTTTCCATGACCTCATCGAGTGTTGTAAATGTATTACTATAAAGTTCCTTTCATATGACTGCACTATTATTTGTGTTTCTTTGTGCGTGACTTCTGTTGTTGAGTTCTTTGGCTATCTTTCATTATATTATTTTTCTTTGTATGTTCTTAATTATAGTGCGCAAGATCATCTTAGGAAAAAACTACTACCACCCTCACCCCCCTTTTATCTCCTCTTCCACCTCCTGTTTTTCTTGCTCTTTGTCTTCCTTCCTTTTTTTCCTTATTCACTGTCCCTTCTTCACCACATGTAGCTATTTTATAGCGACATTCCTGCAAAACCACCAGTACCTGAGACCAGAAGTGTGATTTACATTGAGATTCTCATCCTCATATCAAAGATGGTTTCCAAGACAGTGGGTGCCAGGTGTGGTGGCACACACCTGTAATCCCAGCGGCTCGGGAGGCTGAGGCAAGAGGATCGAGAGTTCAAAGCCGGCCTCAGCAACAGCAAGGCACTAAGCAACTCAGTGAGACCCTGTCTCTAAATAAGATACAAAGTAGAGTTGGAGATATGGCTCAGTGGTAATGTACCCCTGAGCTCAATCCCCAGTACCAAAAAACAAAGCAAAACAAGAGAGACAGTGGGCAGCATGGCCCAGGTCCTACTTTCTTGGCTATCTGCTCTTCTTGCCAGCTCAGATAGCAGTAAAATAGGGCTCCCTGGTGCTGGACTGTGCAGCTAATTGTAAAAGTGTGGTCATTGCAGGATGAATTTTTCTACAGCTTGAGGTTTCATGCCACTCACCTGGCTCTGACACCTTTTCTTTTCTTTATTCTTCTTTTTATTTTTTTTGCAAGCAGCTTCATTCCCTTTTTATCCCACCAGGGTTAATCTCCTGGACACCCCTACCTGTCTCTAGTTCTAGAACCAGTAGGCTTTCTGCTGCTTCCCTACTTATTCCACTGCTTGGTTGTGATGGTTCCATTTTTGATATATGAAGTATGTGCCTTGTTTTTGAGGATTTCTATTTTTTTTATTATTATTTTACCCAACCCTCTATTTGGACCTTCTATTTCTATTTTTTTATTATTATTTTACCCAACCCTCTAATTTTATTTATTAGTGCATTATAGTTATACATAAATAGTGGGGTTCATTCAACACATTCATGACTGCACATGCCATAGTTGTCTTCATTTCAATCCGTGTACGTCCTCTTTTTCTCTCCTCATCTTTCCCCTGATTCACTTCCTCTACTCTATGGGTCTTCCTTCTATTTCTTTCTCTCTTTTTTAATGTGCATTATAGTTATATGAAAATTGGAGTAATTGTAATATATTCACACATGAACAATACATAATGTGATCAACTTCATTTCCCAGTTCTGCCCCTTCTCTCTGCCACTTGGTCCCTTGCTTCTGATCTAGTGAAAAAAGTAGTAACATTAATATCTTGGAGTCACCTACTTTTATCAACTGTTAATAAGCTGCCAGATTTGTTTTTCCCCCTTTTCTTTCATTCTGCTCCATTCAAGAGTTACTTGTTGACCCAATTATTATGGACCTTTGCCCTTAAATACTTCAGTCATCTACCGCCCAGGTAAAAGTATGTTTCTCTGCATGAATGCTATCATGGGCTATGCATTCTCTTCCCTTTTTACGTCTCTTTATTCTCTTTTCCAGGACAATTTGTGTGTGTGTGTGTGTGTGTGTGTGTGTGTGTGTGTGTGTGATGAGGACAGGCAACCAGAGGACCTTTTATGGCACTGACATTATTTGATAAGTCTAGGACAATTGATTTGCAAAATGTCCTCAACTTGAATTAGCTGGTTGTTTTATTCTGATTTGATTCAAGGTAAGCATTTTATGTCAGAGTACAATGCAGGTGATATCATATTCTTTATAGTATGACATTGGGGGCAACTGATATCAGTTTGTTTGTTATGATTTTTAAATAAATATTTTACTACTTTATTTCTCTATGATTGGCATTGAATAGGGATTTCTGCATGAACTCACAGCCCTGTGAGAAACTCAACCTTGGCTAGGCTATTTCTATTGCAGCAGGATTGCATTTGTCAGGTTGCGTTTTTATAAAAGAACAATGCAGTCATTTTGAAAAATCTAATGTCATTGTCCTCTTGGATTCAGTGACAGTTATGAGAAATTAGTTGTTGATTTTTTTGTTTTTTTCTTATGGAAGTTTTTTTTTTTTTATTCATTATTGATCACTCTGTATCTTTGTATGTGGTTATGCTAAAATGTGCCTGTCATTTGTCTATGTGTGCATGATAATGTTTTATTCTGGTCAATACTCAATGGGCTTCTTCTTTTCTCAACTTTCTATTTCTTTTTTTAAAAAAAATATTTTTTAGTTATTGGTGAATGCAATATCTTTATTTTACTTTTATGTGGTGCTGAGGATCGAACCTAGTGCCCCAGGTGTGGTAGGCGAGTGCTCTACCTCTGAGCCACATCCCCAGTCCTCAACACTCTATTTCTTTACCACATTGTTACATATTTTTTTTAAAAAAAATCTTTGGCTCTGCCCTCATGTTACTAACCAAGACATTCCCTCCTTGATCTTGCAACTTGGTCCTTCTCCATCATCCCCCACTCCAGCCAAGTTCTCACTGTGCTCCTTACTTACCTTAGTCCATTTTGATCTCGTGCTAACATTTTTTTTTCCTCTTGCTCTGAAATTGTCATATCTCATTGGCAATTTTTAACTTTCATTAAATTCATTTACCAGCCTACTTACTTCTTCACACAAACACCTGAATATTGTTGGAGAAAAAGAAAGCCCATTTGTGCTGATGATTCCTATTTAAAACTCTATTCCAGACCTCTAGTGACATTCACCCAGTATTCCCACGACACTTCCCCAGCGTGGTTGCTGTATCATTCTCCAAAACAGCTGCTTTATGCTTTCCCCTCTCTGCAGACTACCTCACTCCAGATTCCCCTCTCCAACAGCTTGTGACTTAAGCTACTTTATTCAGAAACTGAAACAGGCAGCAGGTAACTATCTACCAACCTGTCGGCATCCATACCCGTGCACATCCCTTTAGCTTGCTTTCCCGCTTCAATAGACAGATGAATACAAGTCCAAGCTGCAGTGTGCCTGCTGCATGTCTCTGCCTGCCTTCTCAATGCATCTCTTGGTCATTGTCTTAGCTAAATTTCTCCTCTTTCTCTCCCATTATCTCCCTTCCTCTCTGCTCTCCACAGACTGCTGTTATTGGTGTCCCCAGTAACCTTCATATTGTAGAATCCATTGTCACTCCTTTGTCTTTGTCTTGGTTGATGTCTCAGCCCTGTTGGCACGGTGACCACTTCTTTCTTGAAAGATTTTTGAAAATCAGACATTGTGCTGATTTTCCTACTCACCCTCTGGCTGCTTCTTCTTTGCCAGCTTTCTCTTCTTTAGCAGGACACAGAATGTTGGAGTGTTCTAGATCAGTACTGGATTCATCTCTCTTCTCAACACTCTCTCCTTCTAAATAATCTCTTCCAGTCCCCAAGGCTTTAAATATCTTTTTTTTTTTTTGTATAAATCATGCACGTGCGCACACACACACACACACACACACACACACACACATGTATCTTCACATACCAGTTTACATCAATCATCCCATACACACACAGATCCATTTCTGAATGACTATTAGATAACTTTCTAACCATCAGAACTACAAGAAATAAATGTCTGTTCTTGATAAATGACCCAGTCTAGGTCTTTGTTATAGCAGTAAGGATAGACTAAAACAGGTATTAACTGAAATGAATTTTTCCCTAATGACTAAATTTAGGGTAAATATAGCAGGTGACATTTTTTGAGTACCTACGACATAAAAGACAAGTAGAAATTACTTTTTTAATATATTATCTACTTTATTCATTACAATAATGAGATGGATAATATCTGTTCAAAGATAATATTATTGTACCCATTTTTCAGATGATGAAATTAAGGCTCAGGAATATTAAAAATCTTCTGTAGGCTAACATAACTGAGAATGTATCATAGCCACCATAACTCTGCACCTTCTGCAGTAAAAGCAAGTCAGAGAATTTTGCATTTCTTCAACATTCACAGCTTAGATAGACCCACATATCTCAGCTATGTCTCACGCCACCCTCTTCATAATTAGGTGCAACTATGAAGGACTGATTTCTGGGTCTGTAACTGAGAAGTTGAGAAAGGCCCAACAGCTGTGAAGATAATGCACCAAGTGAATAACCTACATCAAGTGACTGTAATGTTAATATTATTGGTTCCAGTTATCTCTCCTACTATGCCAAAGCTATTTTTATACTATATGAAAAGAAAAATCCAATTAAGACATGCACTTACCATCTGTATATTAGGATTTTCCTTCTATTCAAAAATGCCTTAGAAAATACAGCCAGCACTTTCTTCTTTCCTTGCTCTGCCTCCCCAAAATTGCCCCTTCCTGCAGGAAAGAATCTCCAGCATTTGTCCCTGTGTAACCCTGGGAACCAGGATGCTTGAGTTGTCTAGCAAGAAATCCAGTTGAATTTATAGGCTACAAAGGGATGAATCTGTGCAAGCTGTGGCTAAGCATTCAAGTTTTCCAATTCTTTATCTGCTTTGGTTTTTTACCTCTGACCCATGGAGCTCAGATGCTTTAAAAATAGCCTGTAACTACCTTCCAATTCTGGTTGATGGGTGACATCCTTGACTAAATATCACACCCAAAAAACTAGTGAGAAAGCGGCCTCCCCCTCCTCCAATGCTGCCCACATTGCTTAAAATGCTCAGGACAAGGGACAGAGGAAACCTTATGAGCAGGGGCTGTCACTTCATCTTCTCTGAGCTCTGGTCCCCAGAACCTAGAGGTGCCTGAAGAGGATACTGGGGGCAGTGGGAGCATATATGAACTCTGTTACCATGGATTTTGAGTCCTGGCATTTTGAATTACACTGTTTTACAATCATCTCTTTTGCTTAATAATATGTCAAGGTCATGTTTTTGTGTTCCTAGGGGCATGCAGACATAGAAGCTTTTCATGGGACTCAAAATTCTAAGTATGACATTTCATCAGCACAGTCAGCAAAGCAGGAGCCGATCGCACACTGGAGGGTACTCAACTTTGCATCCTAACAGGAGAGGCAAGATTTCCCAGGACTTGGTAGGGCAAGGATTAATAGAATGAATCACCTCATTTCCCCTAAAGGTTCGACCCTGTGCGTCACTTGTGCCTGCGAAGCTGATATAATGATGAACAATCCTTTTTAATAATGTAGCTAAAAATGGAACCAGTGTTAAGACCTTACATAACCTGAAATGACACATGGAAACGGAGGGTCACTTCTCTATCAAGCTCTTGGGGCCTAAGTTAAGTTGGCATCCAATAAAAAGAGTTGTTAACTTGCACTCTGCCTTTCTCTAAGATCTTCCAGCTGATAGCAAAAGAAAAACACCAATGTGCAAGCTGAAGCCAGGTTGTGCTGGCTAAATATTTTTAACATGGATACTAAGTGTTATCATTACCATCATTAGAACTAATAATAGCAATTAATTCATGAGATGTTTGGCACATGGAAGACCTACATTTTATACATTAAATCATGATGCATACAGAAAAAATTTTTTAAATATTATATTATGGGATGTTACCATTTTAGGTTCTCCTAGACCAGTAAGTTCCAAAACACAAAGAAAAAGAAAACTGCGTAACATAAAAAATATAATAAGCTTGCTTGTAAGATAAGTCTGGAGAGGAAATATATATATGTATGTACACATATGTATGAATACCATTTCAGTTCTACCTTTGCTCATTTTGAAGCTAAGCTGTCTTTTTTGGTTTTGAAATTTCTGATGTGTTGTTTCACTTGTCTGTATTCCCATGACATTTTCGAAAAGATATTTTTAAAGTCTAAGTCTCGTCAAACAGTTTATTTTGAATTACTTGGAACTTGGTTACGATGAAGTTACTTGATTGAATCTGACTGATGATTTTCAACATAACTACTTGCTAAATTAAAACTGTAAATTTCACACATAAATTTGTATGTCAAGGCCAAAGGTTGTATGTCCCATCTATAGCCATGTTTTACTTGTTCTGCGCAGTGTTTGCATTATTCTGTAAAGCTAATAAGTCATTAACTTTTAAGAGATTTTAATTTTGACAATTCTTATTTCTTGACTTCTTCAAAATAAATGGAACATCTGGCAGCCCTGGACTTACGTTTCTGCAGGGGTTGAATATCAAATGCCTACTTTAGATAGAACACGATCTTCAATTCATCCTTATCACTGATTGGCCTGTTCACTAACATGTGTCCTCTGCCTGGGTCCTGTGAGCAGATCAGTTTGCAGTTGCTGGTATAGATATAGTTCATAGCTTGTCTTCTCAGAGTCAGAGGTTCTGCAGTGAGAGGCTCTGTCACACCTGAAGTCATGTATGCATGTGCTTTTTGTAGACAAGCAGCCCCTCTCAGAGTTATTGGGCTTTCTCCTCCGTCTCTCTCTTTCTCTCATCGTTGAGCCTAGGTCTATACCTGATCTGGCCCTTCATAGTGTACATCACACAAGTTGACAAAAACGTAAAAGTCTTGGGATGAAAACTTGTATTCATTCCACAATTATTTACTGCTTTGTACCCAGGTACTGATCAAGGTGCTGGAGTTACACCAGTGCACCAAACAAACCCAGAACTTATCCTCATGGGGCTCCCCTTCTAGAATGTCCCATGCTTTACAATGGTGAGTTTGCTTTTTGCCTTCCCGGATTCCCTCAAGGCAGTCTCCAGGTCCTGTGTTCTTTTGGATCTGGACAGTCTCAACAAATCACTGAAGGTTAGAATTGGACCTGCAGGCTGGGAAGAAGATTTCGTCTTCTTTCCCAGTTCTAAATAATCAACAGAACCTTCTGGGGACTGGGATTTTAGATAATTCCCAGCCCATATCTGGTCTCACTGGTAGAGAATGCCATGAACTTGCTAGTGATGTGAATTAAAGAAGTATTTACTAAAGAAGCTAATCTCAGATGAATGGTCTCAACAGAATTCCCCTCTGGTGTGATGATTGATTTTTGCCAAATTTCCATGCCTAGGAAAGAGGTACACTGAGCTAATGAAACTGACCAATGATATGAAGTATCGCTAACTTGTATCTAGGATGTATATCTATGTAACTTGAATATATGATTTTACCCCCATTTATGTATCCTGATTGGATATATGTATTAGATTCTTAGGAAACGTCTCTCTTGCTTTGACTTATTCATTTATACACCCAGCAGGTATTGCCTACAAATATTTACTGATGTGAACTGCTTATAAGACGTTGTAATAGGTTTGGGGTGCAGTAGGGGATATTAAGATGTGTCTGCTATGCATGATATAATAGAAACTTGTAGATGTAAATATTTAAATATGAGAGAAAATGCTAAATGCAATTAAATAGGGAGTGTTCTAGGGAGAGATCACACTTGTTCAAGATGAGATTCCCAAGGCTTTGCTACAAGGGGCATCTGATAGAGGCTTTAAATGATGAAGAGGATTTGGACATCTGGAGATGAGCCCTGGAGCAATGGAGCCAGGCACATGTGAGGCACATGCAGGTCCTTACCCTGCTTTGTTTCCTGTCGTTGTTATGTGATTTCATCGCCTTCAGTAGAAAGATGTTTTAAAAAGCAGAAGTGAAATAAGGAAAATTAAAACTTAAAATGCAAGCATATTAATATTTATCAAGCAAAGAACAGTATGTCTGAAGCTTTCCAGAATGAATGATCTGACAGCCCACATTGGAACATCTCATCATTGCGCTGCACCCAAAGTGCAGGATGACTAATCATTCCTATCTTGGGGGTGGAGGGCAAATGATTCTCTCTATGGTATCTGATCTCTTGAACAGGTATCTAAATTTCTCAGGAGGTTGGATATGGAAGGTTTGCTTTGAAAGAGGTAGCCAACACACCAAACCTCAAAAATTACCTCAATGAAACACAGTGTGGTAATTTGCAAAACAGTATTGTGTTTATTTAAGGTATTAGCACTAATCTGTGGTTTGTCATGTTTCCTATGACAGTATTTTACGTGCAAGACCTGTTTTTGCTGTTAGATTAAAGCATCTTTGATAATACATCCCTGTCAATTAGCATCTCAAGCATTAGGTTGAGCAGAATTGGTGTTAATCCATATCCATTTATTGATGACTTTTAAAAAAGAGCTATGCATATGCTTCATGTTTTGAGATGTGCTGTATTTGTTTGCTTTTGATTCATCCCAGTATGGTGGCTGCCCTACAGGAATGAGAATCCAGTGAATGTTTGTGAATTGACTCAAGGTTAAAATAGGATTTAGCCTAAGCCTAGGCTACTCTAGGTCAAAACCAAAAATCTCTTCCTGATATTTGTGAACTCCTTCCAGAAAAACAAGACTATTACCCAAAGGGCTATCCAACTTCATCAAACCCATGGGACTTTAGTTCAAGTTAGAAAATATTGTACATAACCCAATTGAACAACTTGAGGTGAGGAGTGAGGAAAGTAAGTCCTGAGCTTTTGAAACCACTCATAAAGCTGATTGCAATGTTTTTAGTACTCGGCGTATGGTTTGTTCTATAAGAAGTGATGTTATCCAGCCTGGCTGTGGAGAGGTGAATGGATCCCTCTTGTGCAGGTGGGTTCTTGTCTTCTCTGCACACAACTCACCATATGTCCAGCCTTAGGAAAGTCGGGCTTGTCAGGGCCTAGGATGATGTGTGCTCAGGGTAACCAGGACATCCATCCAGTGATTCTCCAGGGAAACCTTGGCTGACTCCCCATGCTTCCCAGAGGCCATCTGCTCCCTTTCTCAGAGAACCTGCTGCCAGCAGCCTGTCCTGGGAGCCTTGGCAGCCAGTGATCTTCTGTTCAGTCTATATTATCGTGCATCAAGGATGGTATAGACCCTTCCTCCTCTTGATATTAGGAAAATTGTATCAATGTATTGTAAAAGGAAGTTTGTTTATGTCTTTTCCCCCCAAGGGAAAAATTCCACTCAAAACACTTCTCCCCAAAGAAATAGGCATTGGTTGGGTACTATACACTCAGTAGAACTGGCAAGCACAGAGGGTCTTAAGACCGCATGTGTACTCAGAGCCTGCCAGTTCTGTGACTCATGACATGGCAGAGGCAGAGTTGGCAGTGAAGGCCTGTCCCAACCAAATGTCTCCTGCCTGCACAGCCTAATTCTCTACCCACTTCTACAAGAGAGCGGTCTCAGCGACCACACAGCCACTTTCCTATTTAGTTATATTTGTCCATTTGTGAATGTTTATGTTTGCCAATGTATAAGATGCATTTGAAAAGGCACAAAGTATAAATTTAACCATGATACTATCACATTTTTATGAAAGAACCTTGCTCTAACCTGCTATTTTAGCACATTCACACTTGCGGAATTTTTTATTCGGCCTTCTCTTTCTCTTTGACTCTGATTTGGAAAATGAGCAAAACTAAACTTTGATCTGAATTCTAGAATTATACTCTTGAATCCAATCACTTTGGGACACAAATGCTCTAACCATGGTAGAGTGACCCCAGAGTGTCCCTTTCCGATTCCTTTTTTGTGAGTGTGTGATGCTGGGAATGGAACCCAGGGTCTTGAGCATGCCAGGCAGGTGCTCTGCCATTGAGCTCCATCCCCACCCACTCCCTGGCCCATTCCTGACCTCATGCCTTTGCACAAGCTGTTCTGCTTACCCAGAGTTCCCTTCCTCCTCCCTGATTGTCTATCCTCTACCCACACTTGGAGGCCCACCTGAAATATGTGGTCCCAGCTGTTCACGATCCTTTGTTTTGTGGAATCAGCAAGTTTTGAGATGTGGGACCACAAAGTGCAACACTTAAAACTGGGCCAGACAGCTATGTAATGGTTATCCTAACCATGGGGATGAATATGAGGTCCAAGCCCAGGTTGCCTGGCCAATCATAGGACAGTTGTGGAGTTCAGTATTTACATATGTGGACCAAGAATAATGTATGGATGCCAATCACAGCAAAACTAGCAGGGTTTGACATAGAATCTTAGAGCAAGAAAGCACTTCAGAAATCACCAAACTGCTTCCATTTTTAACAGAAGATCCTGAAACCAAAGCAGTTAGATGGCATTTCTGAGGTCACCTGATATTAATAGGCAGAGCCAGGACCAGAGCTCAGGTATGGAGACTGCTATAAATTTCCAACTGTGTCTCATTCAGTTACACATGAATTATGGCCTCACAGAGTTTCTGACTCATTGGGCTTCAGGAATCAGCACCTTGAACAAAGGTCCTAAGTGCATCTGTTGCACTATAAATTTAAAAAATAGCCAGTCACAAATGAGTTTCTGGTAAACTCTCATAGTTGTTTCACATGGGCTGAACTATTTAATTTGATCCTTATTTATCATCTTTGCTCTTTTGCGTGGTCTGTGTGCCTACAGAGCTCTCTCCCTCTCTCTCTCTCTCTCTCTCTGTAGACTAATTTCTTTAGCACACCATTTTAGGTATTCAAATGGGCCTAATCCTTTCCCATGTAGTCACTCTGAGAGGCTCCATAATGATCCTAGCAGTCCTTACAGAACATATCTAAAAGGAGTACTTTGGGGGACTGTGACACTTCTACTTTTTCTTCTCCTCTTTTCTCTTCCTTTCTTTCTTCAGTCCCTGTCCCCTCTCCATTTCTTCCTCTTCTTCTTCTGATTCCTTATGAATCGATTCTGTTATTTTTAGAAACTGATGCAAGTTCTTCAGCGACTGCTTTAGGAAACAAGTTGGATGATGCTGCCGGACCACATTGGGTAAAATTATAGTGTGATGATAAAGTAATGAGCTCAATTTTCTACACATTAATTAGTAAATATTTATCAAGAGGCTGCTATATATACTCCTGCAATCCAGGGGTGAGCAAACTCAAAGAGCTGAGGACCTTGGAATATAGAAATGTAGAAAAGTAATCCAAAGCTTAAGGTAAGCCTATGATTACTATACTCAGGTTTGGGAGAATCTGGGAAGCAACTTTTGAATCCAGAGCTGACAGCAGTTTCCAAGGAGGAACCTCAGATGCATTTGAATTATAAAAGTATATTGGCATAGGGCAACATTTCTCAGGGTAACTATTCAAAGTAGAATTTGGAAAGTTAAAATCTTGGTTAATCAAGACATAATTCTCTTTTTTTCTGTACCCACATTTTGAGTATATAAACATTAGATGCTGCATCATTGGAACATGTGCTGCCATAGATAGCTTGAATGTGCACTGACTGCAGCTTATGCAAAACCCAACTCACTATCATCTCAATGAGCCCATTTCTCCTTCAACACTCCCTGCTCAACAGATAAAAGAACCCCAAGCAGTCCTCGATGCCTCTTCCAATCTCTACTCTACTCTTGAACTGGGAACGTAGCTCAGGGATTGAGAGCTTGCCCAGCATATGTGAAGCTCTGGGTTTGTTCCCAGCAACACACACACACACACACACACACACACACAAATCATTTCATATTCTTATTTGACCAATCACAGAGCTGTCAGTTTTATCTCCTAAGTATTGTTCAAAAGCATTTGCTTTAAGCCACTGTTGTCTCTTCCCTGAATTCTCACAATCACTTCCAAAATTCCCTCCCTGCTTCCAATCTGGGTCCCCCCCACATCAATCTTTTCACCATATCATAGCCTGACAGAACACATCCTATCACTTTCACGATTAACCAATATTCTTTGGATAAAGATAGGTATCCTCGATAAGGCCTGATGGCACTGGGAGACTGGGTCTCCTTTTACCCTCTGTCCCCTGTTCTTTTCATCCCTGCTACACTGGCCTTTCCTCTCCTGGAACAGGCATGCTCTATTCCACTGGGCAGACTTCGTTTTCTTCCTCACTTCTTTCTTCCTGTTACATGCCCACTTGCCCTCCACCTTTCAACACTGAGGTCCTTACCCAAAACTAGACTCCTCTCTGGGATTGTTCTGGTCTGGTAGTTACTGTTTGTAATGGGGTTAACGTTTCTCTTTCTTACTAGAATATCTGGCCCATATTTGCACCAGCGTGCCATTATTTCCTGGAGGCTTGCCCTGTGCTTTCACCTAATAAGTGCTCAGTAAACCTACACCACCACAGTGACTGAACCGAGTGTCTCCAAAGCATGAAAAGAAATGCATCTCTGGAAGCATCAAATAGTCAGTTCTGCTTCAATAGGAACCAAATAAGCTCAGATAAATAAGGGCTAAGTGTCATTCTCTATTAAATACACAAGCTTCTAGAGAAATATTCTCAAGGGTGTGTGCACACACACACATTTATAAAAACTACTGAAAAGGCAAGAAATAAAACGTGAAAATGGAGGCAAGAGTCCACCCCCTAATTTTATAGATAGATACAGACATGTAGATATAGTTACAAACCCATAGAAAAATTATAAATAATCACTTGATGAACTCACATATAGGCATCACTTACACCCCACAATTGTTACTATTTTACTCTATTTGCTTTACATCCTTTTATGTGTGTGTGTTGTATGATTTAAAGGTCAGTTACATTCATCATGAAGTGATACTTCAGCAAAGATTTTCTAATTATGAGACATTTTCCTACATATCCACAAGATTGTTATGACTGAAGAAAATAAACAATGATTACTAAATATAATCTAATAGCTGATGTGAATTTAAATTTCCCAAGTTGCTTCCAACACACCAGCTATAGCTATTTGTATCAAACCAGGATTCAAGGTTCAAATGTTGCTTATGGTTCTTGTGTTTCTTTAGTATTTTTAAATTTATAAACAGTTCTTTGCTCTTTAAAATTCAATACATTGGCTCTTTGAGGGAACCATTATCTTAGACTGTCCCCATTCGGGACCATCCTAAATCTTTGCTGTTGGACTTAAGGACAATGGTTCTTCTATTTCCTGCAAGATGCAAGTTAGGTCTGAAGGCTGGATTAGAACTAGGCTGCACAGCGTTATCAAGACTTCTTCATATTGTAACCCAGAAGGTCATCCAAAGGATTTCATTATGAGACAGCCAGATACCTCCTGTCTCTCATTGCAATTATCAAGTTTTCTGTGGGACGACACCTATCACCTTGGGGATAGTTTTTCCTCCCCACAATGTTTTATGCAATGGTTTTGGTCCCAGTTGATGATCCTTGTCTGAATCAATGCTTTCATGGGATGGAGGGGTACAGATTGCAAAATGGTGATTTAAAAAATTGACTAGCTGGCATTCATTTGTAAAGAGGGGCTTTCACACATCAATTGTGGATAAATTAAAGTACCTCTTTTAAGGATTTAAAATGGTTAATTCTTTTTGAGAAATATTCTAAGTGGATGAATCAGTACACTTAGCACATAGCGATCTGAGCAGTTGTTTTAAGGAGTTAGTTCACTGATGATCTGCAGTAGTGCATATGCCCAAGCCAATTATAGTGCTTTGGCCAATGATCCGTAAATTTCAAATTCTAATTAAGTCTTGACACCTTAGGTTAGAATGATGCAAAAGGTCATTAAAGATTACTGAGTCTATAATACCTGTTTTAAAAATACTCTAATTATGTGTTTAGTCAATTACTATTGTAGATAACCAAGCAAATTCTGTGCATTTTAAGAAGTCTCTCAACTCAATATTTACATAAACAGCCTGAAATGGGCAGAATATCAAGTAATTAATACACATTTTTAAATGCCCCAAATACCCATGTTCAAGAAGTTAATTATGTATTTATGGGATATGGATGGGTGGGCAACTGATAAGCATTTTTAAAAGTTCATTGTTTCATATCTTCGCAGAGACTGAGCATGATTTGTAACAAACCACAATGGCAGAGCCATGTCACGTCCCTTTCTCAGACAGTGTGAGTGGTCTCTTTTCATCCTGACTGGCAGCTGATGAATTTCTCATTTGGGCTTGCCCTCCTTCCAAGAGCTGGGGAAAATAAATCCATAACAACCAACTGCATGCTAAGGAAGCGTTATGCTTTCAACTTCCTGAATCCAACCAAGAAACAATAGCAACCCAGAATCAGGGTTGGCAGTCACTCTTCTCATTCGGGATGTTAGAATCTGTATGTGAGGCACATTTATGGAAATGAAAATAAGGTTGTCAGTTCAGATGGGAAAAACCCTCAACATGGCTCTTTTTCATTTTTTTTTTTTTGATTCTCATTGGAAATTTACTATTAATTTAATTTCAGAAACCTCTATTTTTTTGTTTCCTAGAGGCATAATATTTTTTAGAAGACTTAAAGTAGAAAGTCTGTGTATTATAGGGTTTTTGTTTTTATGAGTCAATTAGTATCAACTGCTAAAATCCTTCAGTGAAATAAAAGGAAAAACAATAATTTCTTGAGCTGTTATGGGCTCTGTGGTGTGTTGATACATTGATGATAAATAATGTATTTATTGATCGATTGTTCTTCATCAGAAGTAGTCTGACACTTGGAACACAACTGAAAGCAATCCTTTGTAAGTGAAGTTAGTTGGCTTGAGGGACACAACTGAAGCCCAAAACCACAGCCCTCTTTAGCAATAGTTCTTGCACTATTTGATGAATAACAACTCAATCAGAATGCATTTAACTCATATTTATTGAACTTTAAGTGCTTACGAGAGGCAGAGTAATGCTGGAAAAAAACAGACAAATATGAATTCACAGTGGATTCATTCAGCAAGTTTGTCTTGCCTATAATTGTCCTGCCATAATTCCATTATGGGTTTGGGTGATGATCCAGTGACCCAGGGCAATTGTATTTAAAACAGTTCGTCAATAATCTTGGCTGCTTGGATCCTGTGGTTCTGCTATCCCCATGTGAGGCCTCCACATTCTCTGCAATGCAGAAATAGACAGCTCTGAGAATTGCACTGGGTTCTCACACTGCCCCAGGCTGGAAGTAGCACACATGGTTTCTGTGTGCATGTCGTGGGTTACTTGTAGGCTCCTCCTAACTGCAAAAGTTTGGGAAGATAGCTGCCCAGGAAGGAAGTTAGATGCAGGTTTTGGTGAACACAGGGCACTGTCTATGACATAAATACTTTGTGCTGGGCATTGTGCTATGTATATGGAATAATAAAATTAAATGACTCTGTTTTACCTTCAGGTGGTTTGTGTCTTGTAGGAGAAATAAACTGATACATAAATTACAATTGAGTATAAGTGTTGTTATACAGGTATGATGACTATAAAGTTCAACCTCAGAAAGAATAATAAGCTTTGATAAAGGTCAAGAGAAGAGAGGTTTCCAGGAAGGCAATTTTAGAGTGGAAAAAGAAATTTGCTAGCAATTTAAGTTAGATGAGACCATTGTAGATGGAATGAAGAGCAAAAACAGTGTATGGCATTTTGCTGGAAGAAAATGACTAAGGAGAACAGAAGCCAATAAAAGGTTTAAGAAAATGCAGGAGTCAATTCATAATGAATTTGATTGTCATAGAAATAGCTAGCATTGCATGAGTTTCCTATGTGCCAGGTACTGTTCTCAGCGGTTTGCCAGCATTGTCTTCTTTAAGCCTTCCAATGAGATATGGAGAAGGCAGAGTTATCATCATCCCTACTCTACAGATGAAGAAATTGAAGTGGGGAGAGATATAACAACTTGCTCAAAATATCACAGCTAGAAAGTGGAGAAGCTGGGCGTGGAACGGAGGCCTTCTGGGTCCAGAGTCTTATCTCTCTGCCTCCCCACTTTTCCTTCCTCCTGGTTTACACATGGAGACCAGCAAGTGACTTGATGCAGGAGAAAGACACAGACTCAGTAATTACGGAAGCAATTCTACAAATACAGGTGGCACAGATATGCACACGGCTAGGTCAAAATCTCATCCCTGACGGTTCCTAGCTATGATTTTGGCATTACTCCTCTGAGACTGATTGACATCTATTCTATAGTGGTGTGTGTGTGTGTGTGTGTGTGTGTGTGTGTGTGTGTGTGTATGCACATGTGTATGAGAGAGAGACTGTAAACAGAAGGTCTGATACCTGATACTCAATCTGATACTCAGTAAAGTTCTATCCCCTTGCAAATGTTTCCTTAAGATTTCATGTAGAACATTTTAATTTTTTTTAACCTTATAGTTCTTAACACTTTTATGTGGCTTTTCATTCTCTCCTAACATTCCCCAAAGCGAATTTCTTCAGTCACCGGGGAGCCAAATCAAGCCTGCTCTCAGAGCATGTGCTGTCACCTTGCATGACCCGAATCCTCAGGCTTGATGATGCCTTGTGGGTTAATCTATGTCTCACAGAAAGGGAAATTCCTAGACGTGACTCTTTGTTTTCCTACCACAAGACAAAAGACACACTCAGTCAGTCTGTAAGTGTTCAGACACTTGACCACATCAATGACAGAAAAAAATTGCCTGAAAGGAATTTACTTCAGAAACTTTCTTCTATTATTTCTGTCTAATTCTGGTTTCAGAGGTGATCTTGAGTGACTTTTATAATCTGGTATTAGAACTTGAGGCAAGACAGACAGGAGCCCTCACCTCCAAGAACCACCCCCACACCATGGCCCCACTAACAAGAATTCTGACTCTAACACAAACTTGCTCTGGTCACCCCAGGATTAAGCATGCAGGTCACTCAAGTGAGGGCTTACTTGCCTTCAGATTGGAGTTTGCTTTTCAACTATCCAGTCATAGTTCATCCAGATCCTCAAAATAGAGAGCAAAGTCTGGCTTAGATGATGTTCATTCTTTTAGATCAGATATCAAGCAGAAGGTAGCCAAAGGTTATTCTTCCCTGAGCAGTCTCCCCCATGAGTGAGGACTCAGATCTTGACACTTCAGGAGGGAGATGTTGGTGGACACTGGCCAACGGTGCCTATTATGTGCCGGGTTTCTGTTCTCGCGACTAAAAGGCTCAGGGGTCACTCCAGTTAAACTGGGCTAACTGGACTGCATGAAATAACCACACAAGAGACACAGATAACTTTTTCTTTGGGGTTGCTGTGATGGCTCCTCTGACCTTAAGGGTCCGAAGAAAGAGAGAGAGCGAGAACATGCGCTGACCTCTTTTATTGAGGAGACGCTATTCAAACAGGCAAGGGGTCAGGTTTCAGGGGGCTGAGTCCATCTTCATGATGTCCACTGTCAGCAGGTTGACTGACACCTGGGTAGGCCACACCCAAGGGCACAGTAAGAGAAGGGGACACACACAAGGCACTTCCATGGAAGATTCTATCCTAAACAGGGCAAGGGGTTATATTACAAAGGAACAGGTGAGCATAGCCTCACCCATGGGGCTGTAACAAGATACACCCATGCATGAGACACCGAGACACCGAACCTTGAACCCAAGAAGGGTGGGGAAAGCTTTGCCACATTTCTGCAACTGAGCGCCTCAGCACCCAGCCAGGGAGTATACTCAGTCACGTGTAAGGTTGGTCTCCCACAATTATGGATGCTCCTCAGATAAGGGAGCAGATAAAAGTAAAATCATCTTGAAGTCAAATATAAAGGAAAAACCTCTGGGATCAGGGTATTTGCTGAAGCCTTCAGGAGAACAAAATTCTCTTATTCTGAGGACTTCTCTGATTCCTCTATCTCAGTTACGCTGGTATTTCATCTGCTCCAAGGACCCTTGATGGACACTTCTTTGGGGTTATATATTAATTCATGATGTCCTATGGAGAAATATTAAATCTGAAGGATCTTAAATATGCTTTTTTATGGGGATAGTTTGAATGAAATATGAGAAGTCTTGGTACAAACCACATACTGGATTCCTCTGAATTTTACCCAATGTGTGTAGCGAATAGAACCCTACATCTGAATTCACGCAGTAATGGACTGATGTAGATCTGCCCACATCATAAGTGACTCTTCATCCAGGGACCTTGGTCATACAAAAAAAAAATGAAATGCTAAGATAGCCCCAGCACCAGCACATACAAATTTAGCAATAGGTTCACTTTCAGCATGGCTTAAAATGAATCTTGGAAAATGTGCTATGTGAAAGGGGATGGGGATGCGGAGGTAAGTCTTGACTGGACAGCATGAGCAAGAGGGGCAATGTCAGGCCATTGCCTCAGTGGCTTGTGACTTTGTAGAGAGTGAGTGGTTAGAGGTAGACTTGGAAACATCAGTGGGAGTCAAGTTTGATTGGTAGACCTGGAGACCCAGTTTATCCCATTGGGTTGCATATTAGAATTTACAGGGAGATTAACAAAGATATTTATTGGTTCCACTTCCATAGATATAAAGTCTGGGGTTGGCCACCCAGGCAAATGTATTTTTTAAGTGCCTATCACATTAATGGACAGCCTTGGTTGAAAAAAAAGTGTTATAATCAAAGGGAGATAAGGACTTGTACATGCAGTAGATCAGAGCAAACCTGCAGATTTGTCATCTCCCAGTGCTGTGTCCTCTGAGGATTCAGTTAAGTCCCATAGATATTAGTGCAGAAAGATTGCCAAACATTGTATTCATGTTTCTTTAATTATTTTAAGGGGCATGATTAGACATGGCTCAGTACTTGAGCTTATGAATTGATTTTAAGAATCTTGAAGACAATGTATTTGGGAGACACAAATGTCTTCTACTGTGACTGGGTTTCTTTATTGGTGGGGCAGACTCTTGTACCCTTGGGAAGAAAAAAGTGTTAGACTTGACTTTAGCCTGTTAAAATGCCTTGCTTTTTCTTCTCTGGCTTTTAGTATCACATCTACACTTCCATTCTCTATTTCTTTTAGGAAGCTGGCACTGTGCCATGTGTCCAAGAAAGGTTCAGTAAATGTTAATTAACTTTGATTTCCAAGGAGAAATATTCTATAGAGAATGGTGATCAGCTTCTCTTTTCTGCAGAAGGTGGAACAAGAAAAATTGTAGCATGAGAAAATAACTAGCGAATCCCAGGCTATGGGTGTGGGGGATAAGGTGTGCATGTGACTTGCTTCCCTTAATTAGGGGAAAGGACAGGGTTGGGACGTCATCATTTAGGAGGTGAATAAAGGGTCTCTGGAATCTTAGTATGCCTCTCCAACTGTCAGGTGTAAATTTGGGGAAGAGACAGAAGAGCACTGTCAGTTCTCTGGATGGTATGCTACGTCTCTCACCCTCCCTTTATGCCTTTAGTTTTGAATTTGTAATTCAAACCTCCGTTTTCCTAGATTACATTCTGTATCGTCTTTAAAGAATAGGGGGACAATAAAAACAAACAAGCAAACAAAAACCTTCACATCCCTGAATGTACATTTTTAGTTCCCCAAAATCTAACAAAGTTAAGGGAATAAGAAGAACAGGTCTGGATCAGAATGTCCAGATACATACTATCTTGAAGGACACTGGCTTTCCCATATGGGAACTAGGGCAAGTTGGTGTTATCTGTAGACAGCTACTCTCTTGTGTGTATAGCAGGATAGTTACTCCTTGGGATACTGGATACAAGTAAACTGAGCAAGCTAAGTCTCGTGCTTCCACAGCTCAACATATAAAACCCCTTTCCCAGAGGCGACGGGCACAGAACCCAGGGCATTGTAGAAAGAATGCCTGTCACTCATCCAGCTGGCTGCCATTGGACCCAACATTGTGATGGAAAGGAGGCACTGCTTGGTGAAGCACCTTGAAGGACAGAGGTACTGTCAGTTCAGCATATCACCACTTGGTCCTTCCTCATAAGCATTTCTTAATACAGCCTATGCCTCATACGTCATCTCGGGGCATGTTCTTTGGTCTCCCAGCAACCCACCCCACTGCTTTGACACAACAGTTTTCTGGATCTGACACGTTCATTCTTTGCTCCAATGCAACATTCCTTTTGTCTCCAGAATTCCAAATTATTTTCTTCTATTCAGAGCTTTTCCTTGTTCTAGAACATGACATTGCTAGCTTTTACCACCCAAGCTAAATGGCAGTCTCCCTCATGTGCAGCCTTTTCTCTTTCACTGTATTTACTTTTACTTTCAGGTACAGCCTCAACTTGCTGTACTTGAAAGGCACTCTCTATTCTCACTGCTACCTCCTGTCCAAAGTTTTCCCTCTTGCTTTACCCTGCATCTAGCCTCTCCTATCTCTAGTCCACCCCCTACTCAGCTCTGTGCAGACTCATCTTTCTCAAGCTATGGAGGACTAGCTGGACTTGAATGGTCAGCATGGCTTTTGTATTATGGAGGGGGTGAAGGTACTATGGATAAAAATCCCTGCAAGCCTTTCCCAGAGGGAGCCATGGACAGAAACAGTTTGAGTCTTCCCCTTCACTGGGTCTATAATGAAACCCATTTGTGGTGTGATAATATTCAATACTTACGCTGTTCGAATTCCTCTTTCAAATACATCTTTGATGCACCCACAAATACTATGATTTTCCATTAGGATTGTAGGAAAGCCCCCACTCTCAATTCCCTGGACTTCAGTGCAAGAGAATCTGGGGTTTACCTTGCACCTATGCCTCCAGAATGGCCCTTCCTATCTGCAGACCATGCATGAAAATGTGGATATGCTCCCACATGGTGAGGCATGCGAAGCTAGGTATCAGGTGAGTGTCTCTCCACCATTATTCAGAGTTTTCTAGTGGTCTCCTCAGGTCTAGTTTCCATTGCTGCTGTCATGGAAGTCTTAGGTTCTCTGACCTCTAATCCTCTTCTCTGTTACCTCTGGTCCCATTCAAGATCAGAAGAGAGGAGCCTGATGACCTCCATGCACATCGGAAGTGATGCCCACATGGCTGTGAGAGTCCACTGGGTCCATGCTAACTGCCCTGTGTGCTCTCTCTCTCTCTCTCTTACAGGACAGGCATATCTGAGACAGGTGAGGCTCTGTGTTATGGGAGAGTGAAGGTGATGTGAATGGGACCTTCACTTGTTGGAGGAGGGGGCTTATCAGAACTGGTCTTAGACCCCTTTGAGAAAACTGAGTAGTGAAACCTGCAGTTTATGTTGCTACATGTCAACACAATGTTTGTGATATTGCTTATGTTGATTATCCATGGTTGTGTTAAAAGTTCCAGGTTTAACCCAACAATGTCATCCTTATATTTTTTAGCATAATCTCAGATAGGCTCAAGGTTGACAGAAGAATGGTATATAGGACCATCAAAGTATTGGTTTTAGGTCATGTAGGTGGTGGACATGGAGAATCTGGATTTTGACATGATTAGTCATTCTTGATGGATTATGATACACATTCTTCAGATTTAGATACCTCCGTCTTTGTATCCCTCTTCCAGAAAGGTAAGGAGTTATTCAATTCTTTCCTAAATTGCTATCCATAACCATTTTATGGAGGCAAAACAGTGATTCTCTTAGCTTGTATTTTCTTTTAAGGCTCCATTATGCCTTAGGTACCAGGGAGTCCATAAAACCAACAACCTTAGACATTAATATGGGGTATTCTACAGGATTCTGTAGCCCTAGAAGGAAGAACAAGGGGGTCATAGCACTATTTTTCCTATATTTCATAGGCATCTGTGTACAGAAAAGGAAAGGATGAAAATCTAGGTGTTCGGGATGTAATTATTTTATAAAATCAGAATTTAATGCTATTAGCTCTTGTTGGATCCTTCCAAGTTGACAGAAATAAAGACATCTGATAAAAGATAGATGTGTATTCTTGTACCCCGATTTGTCTATTAAAATATATTAGTACTTTTGTCTTTGTTAGGGAGTTGGTGGCCTTCAGGACTGGACATGAGAAATGGGTATTTTTAAATGTCTATGAATGATGAGTACAAGGAAGAACTGCTTTCACACGCCCTGAACACTGTCATAAACAACCTTGAGGTATGTGTCCATCTGAACGACATCACACTCTCCCCAAGATTCTGTTGTCTGTTCCCTTAATGATTGTGAAGTGGCTTTACCCAAAGGGACCTTTTTGGATAACTGGTTTAGGTTAGAAGCCCAACTCTGTTGTGATGTCAGAGCAAGAAGTTTTTTTTTTGTTGTTTTTTTTTAATGAGGTTACAAAAATGTACTTGGGACAAGGATACAGGGGCTATATCTAAAAATTCACTTATGTGGTAGTGTACAGGAGTGGGTTTCTCTACTGTGGCAACGGAGACAAAATCGAAATCTCAAGGTGGCCTTATTCAATCTCCAACTCCCACCCCTCCCCCAGTTGAGATTGGAGGACACTTTCTCTTCCTCTGCACTTGCACTTCCTGTGGCTGTCAAGGCCTCACACTTCCTTTTTGTGGATTACAAGTGTCTTAAACCTCTGAAGAGGGACTGGTTCACATGGGGGTTCTGGATGCCTGACCGTGTTTCTCTGCTGTCAAAGTACAAGCAGTTATTGATGTCTTTGAGGCACAGACTTAGTAACTCTTTGTGGCAGTAGACATAGGTGACATTGACTTAAATGACATCAGAGAAGGCCAGCCTCTGTCCTTCAAGGTTCCCTGGTTCTGGCCACTGGAGGTAGTCACTCAGAGGCAAGGCCATTTCTCAATGTTGGTGTCCACTTCCTCAAGTGGTTCCTTTAGGTCCAGGGTCCCTAATGGTGTGCCCATTTTGTAGAATGCCTAGCTGGGCAACACAGTGTGCAGTCTTCTACTTCGTCATCTATCTCCTCTCAGTCATCTGTGATGAATAAACTTTGGCTTGCTCTATGGGCAGATTAACACTTCTAGATAAACCAACCACCTCTCCCTTATTCTTTCAGTGTCATCTCATAGATACTCTGGATCAATAAGATAATGGTATATGGGACTTGTGACTTGTTGGTCTTAAGCTATGTGGATGGTGGGGATGCAGATTGAGGGACTATAAAATAATCATTTTTTTTTTGACTAGATTCTCACACATTTTGCCAGCTGTGTTAGAGCTTTGCCTTTTCATGCACAAAAAATAAAACAAAAAACAAAAAACAACAACAACAACAAAAAAAAAAACAACTTTTTTTCTTTCAAAATCTTGGTCCCTGAAAATACAAAGCAGAGATTTTCATCATTGTTTTGGAATTTGAAAACTAAATTGGATTCTTTCTTGTTGCTTTCTCACTATAAAAATCCCAATTCTCTGTGAAGCAGGAGAGGCTTCTGCTTGTGTTATTATCTGCATACATAGAGCTCTTTCTACATCACTCTAACTTCTTGTACTTTACCATCATCTACAGGATAAAGTCTCCAGTCCAAAATGGGATTTAGGGCATTCTCAGTCTGACCTTAGTCATCTCCTCCCATCCTCCAGCCTCTTCTGCTATGGTCATATAATTCCTGAAGATGCCTCACTTCTTTTTACTACCATGCTTATATTCATGCTTATTCTTCCTCTATAATGCATTTCTGATTCTTCTCCATTTCATAAGCTAATACTTAAGCTCATAAAATGGTGAAGTCAGCCCTAATCCCATATTATTTACCCATAAAATAGTAATGCATTCTCCAAATAGAATTAATCTCGTCATCACCCTTGTCCTCTGAAAGCATAGAGTGTCATAGAAGTATAGTATTCATCACATTATATAAAAATTAATTGTGTTCCTCTCTCCTCCACTATACTACAACTCCTTGAGGGAGACACTATACTGGATTAATCTTTGCAGTTGTAGTATCTACCATAGATCCTATGGTTGATCTTCAATAAATTTGTTAAATAGGATGATGGGGAATTCTTTAATCAAAACTGTACTTGGATTATGCTAACTTGGAGTTTATTTGCTGGAATGTGATGACACTTATTGGTAAACAGCTAGTATACTAATTAAAAATAATAAATAAATCAAATCCCCAATGAATTTCACTTGTTGATATTTTGCTAGCCTAGAGTTACTGTATGCATTTGACATTTATAAGATTAATTTCTTTGAAAACATCCCATCATTTACAAATTGGTCACTTTTTTCATTAATATGAATTGAAAGATTTTAAGATATTCCCACTTGAAGATATGCCATTTCCAGACCTCTGATCCACCACGAAGATCTCTTGAAAACCCAATCATTCTTGTTCTGGCTAATGAACTGAGTTATACTGGTCAAAGATTCTGAAGGGGTGGGGCAAGTTGGTGCCATCACATTCTGAAGGAATGTCCCTGCTTCAGCATTTAGCTAAGTCCTACTCTCTCATAGAGACAATCATCACTGTGGAGGACTTCATGCCAGTTCTAGGTGGGGGGACTTTAAAGCTGTGGCTGACATTTGGATTTGCAGCAGGACTCTTGCCTTCTGAACATGGTATTTGGTCCAATGAAAGTATCCTATTGGTCAGGATTCCTAAGAAACATTACTCCTTGAGTGAGTATTTATTTTTAATAGATCCTTTGAGAAACAGTCGGTGAAGGAATGGGGGGGCATCCTTTAATTTATAACTTAAGGCAATTGCCCAACTTCCTAAAGTCGCACCATTCAGTGAAGGCAATCACTGACAAGAGTATAGCCAAATATGTGTGTTAGTCATGACTGTACCTCCAAAGGAGGAACCCTCCCCCATAATGCACGTTCTGTGCTAACAATGACATGCTCAGCATAGTCAGAGAATGCCAAGGCGTGAGAAGAAATGTGGTGGGCTTCTTCAAGAATTATTATGTCTAAACTTTAAAAAACTTGACTTTCAGGGCTTGGTTTACCTTGGCCTACTTTAATGTTTCAGAAAATGCTGTGACATTAACTCTCAGAGAGCTAATTTAAGACCTACGTTCAATTTCTGACTCTAAATCCTGCCCATTCTTCTGGTCTTCCTCTATCCTCTGGCATTCGTGAGTGATAACTTGTCCTCACACATTTATGTGTGTTACCTGAAACAGTGCTGGCCTCTGGAACAATCACAGAGGTCACGTCATGTAGGCCACAGCCACGAAAAACAGAAACCTTACTTAAGGTTGAGAAGTTCAACTCAAAGAATCATATTTAACTATGGCAGCAAATTAAGGAACAACAGCATTGGAGAAGATACTAGTTGCTAATAGTCAAAGTTATTGTTGGTGAGTGTGGGCAGGTGAAAACATCTTGGAAATCTGGAATTTTCTCTAATCCTCTCTACTCCATCCTGCTTTAATCAAATCATAGTAACACTATAAGGAGTAAACCCTTTAGATAAAATTCTTAAACATTGTATATTTTACCAATTAAAATTATTTGATGGAAAATTTTCCTTAAATATATTATACACCCTTGTGTCTTCTTAAAGAGAGTATGCTGGATGGAATTTAAAATTTTTTAAAAGTTCATCATTTCGAATGCCTTACTTTTTAAATTGCTTTTATGTTGTGTGTAACTTTCACAGACTCCATTTTCTGTTGTTGTGTAACAAACACCCCCAAATTTGGTGGTTTACATCTGTAATTATCGAATTTGCTCTATGACTCCCTGAGTTGACTGGGCTCCACTGTGTGGTTCTTCTGTTTCATGTGATGTGGGCCAGGCCAGGACCTTTACTTGATTGGATGTCCAAGATTGCTACGCTAGTTAGTTGGCAATTGTTGCTGGCTTTGTTGCAAAGTCTGCTGGAACTGTTGGTCAGAGGACCTCTGTTCTCCTCCATATGACTCCTCAAGAAGATTTTGGATTCTCACAATATGGCAGTTGAGTTCCAAGAGAAAGGATCTCAAGTAGATCCACAGAAACACAATATCACCTGGACCAAATTCTGCTGGTGAAAGGAAATCAGAGGACCAACCCAAATTCAATGTGGTGAAATACTTTGGCTACCAGGGGTCCATCTTTGAAGACTAGCAATTAAATACACTACGCAAGTATAGAATAAATTTCTACTGGTTAAGCCCCAGGGAGACTGCTGAAGTGGTTCAGCATTCAGTCTTGCTGTTGGCTCCAGTTCTAATCCCTGGGCTCTCGACTTGCTTTCTGTCACCTAGCCCTCCCTGGATATTGGATTCTGTCGTTGGCCTCTGCCCCTTCATTTCCATGCCTGTAGCTCATATAAGTCCTCTGCTGGCACACTTCTTCCAAGCTAACTGCCTGAACCACCCTGAGATGTTTTTCTCTTATCTTTGCCCCTGCTAACTTCCTGCTTCTCAGGCCTCCTCTTATTCACTGGAAAGACTGATTTGTCCCTCTGGGATCTATTTGACTTATACCCAATCGCCAGTCTCTTTGGCTTACTGCTTCCCGAGTTCCACTAATGGAGGAGTTGTACTGAGGCTGAAGTTGCCCGAATCTCATGTCTCCTACGAGGGGCTGTCACCATGTCTGATTTGGTCCTAATGCAGTTTAATTTTGAGGTGCTCTTTGAATGGTTGGCCAGGCCATATTTGGTATTTGTTTATCTTTGGGGATCAGCTCAGGGTCTCCAGGGCCCTTCCCTAGGGCCCAGTTGGCCATACTGAGAGAGTGGCAGAAGTTTGTGCTCTTACTTCTGTGGCAATATTCCCCTAGCACCTTATTTGTGTTGACTCTGGCATGTCAGCTTGTAAAACCAACAAACCTTTGCAATAAAATAATCTTGCAAAGGCCAAACATACCTTTAACATGGGTCTTTTTTTTTCCACAATTTTTGGAACATACATCATTTTAAAGAACATTATTAGCATTCTATAACCCAAGCTCTGGGTCATGTCAATTCATCTTATTTCATTCTCTTCCAAAAGAAACAGAACATGGATTGGCAGAAGGTGGATGTAGAATGTTTATGTAATGACATAGTTATTTTAAGATTCCTGACTGGGAAACAGCTTGTTGCTGCTAAAAAGCTTAAAAGAACACCCCAACCTGCCAGGACAGTCTATTAACAAAATGTCATTTTAGCATGCATGATGCCTATGTGTGGACCTTTAGTTACTGAAGTCACGATTTATTAATAGATTTGTTTATCTGCATGTTCTGGACAGGTCCCAATTGGAAGGGTTGCATTCTTCCTGCCTAAATTACCCTGTCCCAGCCTAGTGAAAGCAGAATAATTGGCTAACCCTGATTTCTTGTGATCAACTCAGATAACCCATAAACTAATGGAGTGTGAACTGAGTGTTCACCAATGACCATGTATTTTCTACAACAGTGGTTACACACAGTACCAAATGTGTATTTACTGATTGGAATTATGTCCTGATTTAATGGTAATTCAACTCTTATATAACTATGGTGCTGTGCCTCAATAATAACATAACATGTCAAGTGTTCAGAATGTGTGAGGCTCTACCGTAAGCCTTTTTACATATGTTATTTCATCTGATCTTCACAACAGGCCTCCTAGGGAGGTTAGCGACTATGATAATTTTTCTTTATTGACAAGACAGCTGAGGTACCAGGGGATTAGGTGACAACACACTGTGGCACCAACTATGTCTCTTACAGGATGTAATTTGATGACTACAAAAACCTCAATAACACCTCATAAGAGCCTCATGATAAGGAACTTCATCTTTACTTTCTGGAGAGAGTTGGGTTTGAAGAAGCAGGAATATAATGGGCAGGCCAGGTAATCTATGACGAAAGAAGTTTCTGAAATCTTATAAACTCTATATAGGGTAGAGGCTTATGAACTTATATATGTAGACACTTGCACACTTACACATGAATATCCTGTAAGTATTACAAATGGACCAAAAAAACCTGCCCCAAATAAGAACAACTTTAAAGATCATAAAACTCTCCCTAAATAAGAGTCTTACTCTTAATGAATCAAATGTATAATTATAAGGGCTCACATCCAAAGCAAATGAGGTTCACTTAAGGTCCTCAAGAAACCATCAGACATTGGAATCTTAGTCTTGTTCCTCCACTGAGCAGGCCTGACAGTATCTGTGGTCTCTTTTAATTTTGACATTTTTGTGAATTTATTATTTCAGGGAAAATTGAGAAAAACAGCATCCCATCTTTTTTCGGGAGGGTATGTTTACACTGCCACTTGAAGCAGAGACTATAATTTTGGTGGTTTTGGCGATCTCTAGATATTTCTTTACTTTGGGAAAAGCTGAAAATGTTACACTCATTGTCAACCCTGTTTCTATACATGGGACACCTTCCAGTGCTAGTCTTAGATGGAGACACCTATGTTAGCACTGCACTAATTGTGTGTGCTCCAACCACATCCTCGGGCCATTCGGTTATATACATATTGCAAGTCCCAGAGCTCCTCTCTCCAGCTGCTCCTCTCCATCACTGTCTGCACAGTGACACAGCCCAGCAAGGCCACAGTTAGAATCTCCCTCTTATGTCACATGTGAATTCACTATTTCACCTTAAAAAGTATTCATATAAAGATGATTTGCATAAATGCCACCTTTGTGGTGGAGGTGGTTTGTATGTGTGTTGGGGTGAGGTTACCAAAAGCCTGCTGCATATTCCAAATTCTTCTGTCCCAGATTCTTGGTAGAATTTCAGTGGATTTGACTCAACTGCCTCTGAGCAGAAAGAACAGAGAGTCAATGTATCTCTGCTATTTGCTTTGGCAGTATTCAGGATTGTACTGTTATTTACTTTAAAACTCCTCAATATCATTAATGCCAAATTGTTAGTTCATAAAAGCCTGGGAGAATGAATATGTTCAAACACCAGTCTCATAAATGCTCAAAATAATAACGTTATAAAGTAGATAATAATCTCTGATTTTTACATGGGTTCCAAAGCAAAACATCTCCAAGCCCTCTTCAAACCCTGTTTTCAATGCTTTGACCAAGGAGTCCCTTGGATCTAATAAAGAAATAAACAATCCAGAATAAAAATCACACACACTGGAATCCAAGTGATTTCTGTGAACAAAGTTTGATTCTATTGGATTGCAAACAAGACTACTACTGTTCTGTTGTTCCTCTAAAATAAACAAATATGTTCTTGGAGGAAAGAGAGCTGGAAGCTCTATCAAACTTGTTGAAGTCTAGCCTAGAAAGTAGCCAGAGGTCAGCTGAAGGTGGACTCATCTTTCCCAGGACATTTTTCTCTGGACTGAGAGCAGGAGGGAATCTCAGTTCCATGCTTGCTTCTGGGACACTGAAGGGCAATGTAAAAGCCATGTCCTTATTAGCAGGCCACTGCAAAGCAGTATAAGTGGAGTAGGAAAGACTGTCATTGCATGTCAGGTCCTGTCCCCAGAACAAGGTTTTTGTTTTCTTCTGCAAACACGCAGCTCAGGTAGGGAATGGAAATCATTCCATGAGTGTGTGGTCAGTCCTTCTGATATAAAAAACTTCATCTCTTTCTCTGGATTTGGAAGGGTATTAATCAAGATTTTGGTAGGGAAAACTGCTGCAGTTTACCAGAAAAATCCCTCAAGGCTGGTCTTGCTTCCTGTTACTGGGTCATGTTCTGCAATTCCCATTTTATTGTTTAAGCTGAGCTGGGCCCAGGTCAGTCAACGTATGGCTCTCTCATTAGTGGTCTCATTGTTGCTCCCCTTCCTGTTCTGATAAGAAGCTGAACCAGCAGCTGATACCTGGTGTTCCATAGATTCCCAAGTTCAATTGCAGTGTCCTGAACATTGGTGGTAAAAGGTAGTACTGCTGTTAGTTGCCACTGGCTCCCTCACAGTCTCACCTGGACAAGCTCTCTTCTTCCCACCTGATGGCATACACATGGGCAGGAGTGAGTGCACTGGCCTGGGCATGTGAGGAGCTGCCCAATAAAACATAGTAAAGTTCACAGGGTGTGTCCTCTGCTTCCCCAAGCTCCTTTTTCAGAACCCCTAGCTTCTAGGCTCACAGGGTTTTGCAGCTCAGAAATGAGATCCTGAAGAAAACCCACCTGTTGTGTGAGTAAGAAGACAATTTATTGAAAAGTTATTCATGCTAACATGTTAGTCACTGTGTCCTTCTTCAGAAGAAGTTTAATTTTCAGGGAGGATATGTGGAAAGGGCAATGCTCATTGCAAATGATTATTCAGTTAAAACTGAATTTTTAGCATCACAAATGAAGATACAATTTATTCAGAATGGGCCCAGCCCAGACTAGAAAGCAGACTGCTCTGTCTTTAAAAGCCCAAATATGAAGCATAGGACTGGGAAGGTTCTAAAATTTGTGTTTTCAGTCTCCCTCTTATATCTACCCTTCACAGTCATACTCCATATTTCAGCTTTACAAAAACCACAGCAGCAGCATCAACAAAAACACAATGAGAAGTCAGGAATGGCACCAAGAGGCCAAGAAGTCAAGAAGGGACTATTAAGGACAGGTATTAGGTTTCCAAAGGCTTGAAGATGACCAGTATACTTATCTCTGAATGATCTAGACTCTCCACATCTGGAGAAGTAATCCAATTAATGGTGAAGGATTTGTCCAAATGATGAGAACAACAACAACAACAACAACAACAACAAAACTGTAATGTGGGATTAGCTTTAAATCTTTGAGAGGAAAAATTTAGCTAAGGGTCTAAATTTATCCCTAAGGGCCTACTTTTCAGTTAATTGTTTCACTCATTCCATCTAAACCTTTCCAAGGAACGTGGAAAAAGACATAGACCATTTCAAAAACTGCAATTTATACTCTCATGATCTCCTATATTAGCTAGCATTTTGGTAAAAAAAAAAATAAGCAAACCAGTAGAAGAGGAGATGATAGAACAGAGTGTAGGCAGAGATATTAATATTAAGTGGGTCAAGCTGAAGTTAAATTAATTCATTGTCTTTTCTGCTCGGTGTTAAACAGAATCCATGAAAGTTAGATGCACAAAAATAACACTCAGTGTGTCTCATTCAAAGTTTCTGCAGCATTTTATCTTGTTAAAACTGTTAAGCTTAACATGTGGACTTTTTTAAAGATAAGAAAAGAAGACACATGCTTAAAATAAATGCTTCTCTTTCTTCTGATTATAAAGGAATGAATGATTCCTATAGAAAAATAATAAGCATAAAATAAAAAAACCAAATGATAAAATGACAATGAGGTAAGCACTGATATTTCAGATACACTTTCTTCTATATATTTTTATGAGCACATGCACATAAAAACATATGCCTTTGTTTTACAAAATTGAATATGTTGTATTTTTTCTGAAGACCATTTTACACTTACCTAATTAGAATATCTCTATCATTATATTTTTTCTAACAATAATCTATTTTAGTATTCTTTTATTATACATTGAGATTGATGCCATTTTTCACATATTATAAATAAATCTGTGAAGCACATCCTAGTACAACAATTGTGGAATGCTTTATCAGGTTTTTAAAAATTCTATTCAAACTCTTTCATCCTTGTTTCTAGTTTGTGGTACATGTCTTGTTCATGTTCTTTATACATCGGTGACATTACCACTTTGTAATATTTGTTTCAAATATTCTCCCAATTTTTCATTCATCATTTATATTTTGATGTTTTTATTCACATATAGAAAACACTGAATTTATTGATTTCCTTTTGATGTTTCTCACATTGCTTTTGAAAGCTTGGCGTCACTCAAAATTAATAAAATACTCATTTACATTTTCCCCATCTTTTGAAAATTATGTATAAAAATCATTTCTCTTGCTTTAAAAAAGACAACGAAGAAGTATCAAGCAAAAGAGAAGTGCCTTGATCTTTGCATGGTCCCTTTGGCCAACCCCTGTCCACAGAAGCTCCCTCAGGTTGTGATGGCTTTACTTTTAGCATTTCACTTTTTTAATATCAGCTGGAATTTATTTTGTTGTGTGGTCTGAAGTAAAAATCTAACTGAGGAAATTTTTTTTTTCCAGATACCGAGCCAATTTTCCGACATCATTGTTGAATAATTCATTTCTTCCTCTTTGGTTTGTGAAGGCCCATATTTCTTGAGTTACAAAGACAGGAAACTCACAATGACATTATGCAACAAAAATAACCTGCTTTCAGTGCTTGAACACACGACTGGCTAAGCACGTGGTTATTCATACACCTACACGGTTGCGGAGGCAGAGCCTGTTGCTGCAGGGCCAGCGATTGGATTGTCCATTTTTAACAGAATGTTCTAATTTGCTGAACCACACAAGTCTTTAATTTTTCAGTTCAGTTCAGTTCAATTCAACTGACTTAATTTCAACCAGTGTTTATTAAATGCTTATTATATGCATTCACTGTGGTATGTGAATTCTGATTGATCCAGTTTTGGATTTCAACCCAGCCCATGAGCAAGTAGGAAGTTGAGCAACTCCTCTAATATCCCAGGCAAAAACCAAATAAAAATTTCCAAACAATTCTGGAGGAAAAAGCTTTGCTGAAATAATTTTAAATGACTATCTTCAGAGTTTGAATTGATATGTTTTCTGGGCTGCAGGGTGCCTTCATGTTCTCATCTCCAAAACTGACAGTAACAAATTGTCCAAGTCATTTGGATTACGGGATGAGAGCAGACTGAAAGCTCATAAGCACAAGATTGAGCAAAATAAATAAATAAGAAAACATGTAAGTCAAAGAGACACATTCTTCTCCCAGTATAAAAACATAGGAAGACAAAGCTGCCTGCCATTCTCGGATAACTACCCATAGTTCATCAAGTACAGAGGAGTGAGCAAAACAACATTCTTATCACAGATGCCACATGAATATCTAAAATAATCATGTCCACAAATATTCCATTTTACTTGTATTTATGTTGCTTATCTTTTCTTTTCATCATGCTAGCATTCATTTTTTTTTCATACTATGATATAAAAACAACCTGATGAGATTATATATTTTTTTGGTTCCTATTAGAGAAAACAAAATTATTCATGTGATCCCATTAGAGTATGACAGAAAACTGCTGACAGGATGGAAATGTACCAAAGATGTGTTTCTTCTGTTTGTAGTTACACTGCCATTTTTCTTTATTACTCCTGACATGTTGCCTATCACCCAGGCACAGTACAGGAGACTCGGGAATGCTGTTTGAAAACCCCACTCCTCTGGGGAGTTCAGAAGCACCTGCTAATTGCCTGGTACCATTGTATTTGCCTTCTCTCCGTTCTACTGCTCTCTCTGACTTGGAATCTCCATAGGGCAAGCTTTTCCACAATCCACATTAGGATTTTTTCATTTAGTTTATTTCATTTAGCATCATTGTTTTCAAATTTAGTTATGAAAGCATTGGCTTTTATTTCTTAATATTCAGCATAGTTATAATTTTACATTCATTCATGTGTAAAGTTGATTGACTCTGTAAATTAGGTATAGATCATTCTGCATGTTTCCATACCAAGGGAATTCCCAGTGCCTAAAACAGTGCACAGTATGAGAACTCGACAAGTTTTATTGACTGAATGCTGAATGAACCAATTATAGGAGAGACATTTTGCTGGATGTGAAGGAAGACACAAAAATGCATGACATATTGTTTCTATTCTCAATGTCGTTACAGTATATCTGGGAGCTATGACAAACACAAAATTAAATAGGAAGATAACCAATAATGTAAGAGATGTCTTTCAAAAATATACACATGAAAGGCACCACCGTCTGCTTATGTCCGTGACAGTGTTCACCAAATGAAATACTCCTACACATTTCTCAGCCACTGTTGCATTGAAGGGGCCAAGTCGTTAGTGCTAGTCAATGAAATGTCAGTGGACTTTTGTGCTTGATCCAGCTGGAGGCTGTTCACAGCTAGTGTATCTCTTCCATCTTGCTCTTCCCCTGCTGCGTAGACCTGAAGACCATGCATTCCTAGTGGTAGAGCTGGAAGATGGAAGCAGCCTGGATCCCTGAGTTACCACTTGGAGGAGTGGTGTCCCCAAAAATCTTTCAACCTGCATGAGACTCAGATGCAAGCTTGAGATAAAATTTTGTGTTAAATCACTGGCTTGTTTGAGCAATAGCTGGAATGAAATGTTTTAATATAAAACCTGTACAGTTACCGAAAGATGAAAAGTCATGAAAACCTTCTGAATGCGGTAGATGAAAGCTCGATTTAAGCCATGATTAATAAGGATTAAAATCAAGGCAGGGTCCCACTAGCATTTTTAAGTGAAGTAGAAAAATCCATTCTAAAATTCATAAGGGATTTCAGGGTTCTCCAAAGAGCCAAAACAATCTTAAAATATAAGAAGAAAATTAGATGTCCATATTTCTTGATTTCAAAACTTATCACAAAATTATAGTCATAAAAACTTTGAAGTACTGGTAGAGGGATAGACATATAGGCCAATGAAATAAAATATTAAATAAAGAACCAAGAAGTAAACCTTTGCATCTATAGCCAAAGGATTTTCAACAAGGGTTCCAAGAATGTTCAATAAGGAAAGAATTATATTTTCAAAATATGAATTTGGGAAAATTGAATATCTACATATAAAAGAATAAATTTGGAGCCATACTTTATACCACATATAAAATGAGTGCAAAATAGATGGAGTTAACACTATGCAACTCTTAGAAGAAAACATAAGGGGAAAGCTTCATGACATTGGAATTGGCTTAAATATGACATCAAAAGCACAAACAACAAAGAACAAAATAGATAATGTGGGCTGCATTGAAACTTAAAAACATCTGTGCATCAAAGCACCTAATCAAAATGCTGGAAAGACCACTCACAGAATGGGAGAAAATATTTACAAATCATAGGTCTGATAATGGGGTTAATATTTAGAATACAAAAGGACATCTAAAATTCAACAACAGAAAAACAACCCAATTAAAAAGTAGGTGAATGAGCTAGGCATGGTGGCACATGCCGGTAATCCCAGTGGCTTGGGAGGCTTAGACAGGAGAATTGCAATTTCAAAGCCAGCCTCAGCAACTATGAGGCACTTAGCTACTCAGTGAGACCCTGTCTCTAAATAAACTACAAAACAGGGCTGGTGATGTGGTGTGGCTCAGTGGTCCAGTGTCCCTGAGTTCAATTCCTGGTATCCCCCCAAAAAGTCGGTGAAAGATTTGAATAGAGTTTCTCAAAAGAAATTATGGAAATGGTCAGCATGCATGTGAAAAGATGTTCAAAATTACTAATAATTAAGGAAATGCAAATCAAAACTACAGTGAGAGAGCTCCTCACATCCATTAAAATGACTTCTATGGAAAAAACAACAAGCATTGATGAGGGTGATAATTGTATACACAATGTGCACTATTGGTGAGAATGTAAAATGGTGCATCTGTTAACGAAAAACAGTATGGAGTTTTCCAAAACAATTAAAAATGGAATTACTATATGATCCAACAATTCTACTTCTGGATATACATCCAAAAGAATTGGAAGCAGGATATCACACCCATGTTCGTTGTAGCATTATTTGTAGTAACCTAGAGATGGAACAAACCCAAGTGTCCATGGACAGATGAATGCATAAGCAAAATGTTATATATACATACGATGGAATCTTACTGAGCCTTAGAAAGGAAGGAAATTCTGACATATGCTGCAACATGGATGAAATTGGAGGACATTATACTAAGTGAAATAAACCAGTCATGTGAAGACAAGTACTGGATGATTCCATGTCCATGAGGCATCTAAAGTAGTCAAATCCATAGAGACAAGTTAGAATGGTTGTTGCAGGGTCTGGGGCGAGAGAGGAATTGGCAGTTGTTTAGCTGATAGAGAGGTTCATTTTTGCAAGATGGAAAGAATTCTGGAGATGGATGGTGGTGATGGTTGCATAATTATATGAATGTACTTCACATTACTGAATCATATGCTTAAAAATGTTTAAGGTCATAAGTGCTAAGCTATGTGTTTTCTATCACAGTTAAATTTTTCAAAATTAAGGCAACAGGTTTTATCCCTTCCTCAGCTACAGTTATGGTATTAATTTTAGCAGCGAGAAAAAAAGAAACATATTTATTCCTGGAAAAACAGGCTCTCTGGATTCTCGATACATAACGGTGGCACTTTACAGTTGAATTGGGATCACTCTAGTCTTAAAGTGTCATTTTGCTAGGAACATTTGGCCATTAAAAGAACTATGACCACAACCAAAGCTTTAATGTCCACGTTATCAAGAAAATTATCTGAATTCTCCATTGTGCCTTAATTCTCCAAATGTGGATGCACTTTGGATAAACAAAGTACCCATCAAGTGTAGTTAGAGGACATCTGGGTTATTTCACAAGCATCCCTGCTGATGCCATGTCTGCCAGGGTAGGCCCTGCCTGCATCCTCATTTGTAAGCCAAGATGGTGGGCTCATCCTCGTTGCTTGTCTTCTCTCAGAGAATACTGTGCTCATACCTGCTGCCCAGAGAGATATTTCTCCACATCTACTTACGTGACATTTTGATCTCTACTTTTCAGTCTGTCTTTAGCACGACCGGTTTTCTCAATCATCAATATTAATAACAGACTCAAATTTTAGAATGGAGAAAACTCTTTCTGGGAGTTCTAAAAGAAAGCACAAACTAGGCATTTCAGTAGTAGCAAGAGTTAAGTAAGAGAGGATTACCCCAAAGTTGTTGGATGAACTGAAATTGAGTGAGTGGATGCCTTTCTTAGGGTTGTACAATAAGGGGAGAAGATGGGATCCAAATTGCTCATCAGTGGGAGCTGGAACCATATATTTGGTGAGAGCTGGGACCACGTCAAGAACTAGAACCACAGGGGAGCCATTGAGGGACGGGGAAGTGGGCTTTCTCCTCCCCCACCCTTCAGTTTCCACCAGTGCTGCCCATGGACCCCACCTTAGTAGAAGCCAACGAACAAGGAAGCCTGGGAGTGGCAGCTCACAGGGAGTAACTCTCCACAGAACAGAATGGGGGACATGTGAGGAGTGGAGCTGAGAGCCAAGAGGCAAATGACCAGTACACACATCAAACCTGAATGCCAGGGGTCAATTATCAGGGTCATGGGTAGGCATGCCATCTCCCCTACAGATGACCAACTGTTTGAGCCTGGGGGTGAAGGTCATTTGGATGACTCTACAGCAACTACCTATTCTAACTGTACTTAGACCCCAAAACTCTTCACAAAGATGGATCATTTGTTATTTGGTTCAGTCAATGAATGCAGGATCAGCAAGGGCTTAGGGACCATCAATTAAGTAGGAAGAGAAAAAGGGGATGCTGAAGCCATTTCCACTAAAGGAAATGGTCCTTTGGTGGAAACACATTATTTGGGGAAGAAGCTTCTAGATTCAGAAGTAGAATCCAATCAGTGTCCTTGGAGAGTGGACAGCCTGGTCATTACAATCTTACGGAAGCTGTCAAGGAGTTTTTTTCTTAAAGACAGAAACTGTGAGGTTTGCCTACTGCTCTTCATGAGCAAGTTTTCTGGTTGGACATGCTGGACCTCTTAAAAAATTCAGGGCAAGTTTTCTCAGCTTTCACAAAGGGATTTCAATCACATGAACTGAGCAACACATACCGACTCTCATAACAGACACATAAAAATGCTTTTGAAGTTGATTGAAGATATTGTATTTGCTTTTATTTAGAAATGGAAAATTTAAAGTCTTGAATATCAGGCTCTTATCTCAGAGGAAACAAAGGAGGAGAAATTGAAAAATTAAGAGGAAATATTAGAGGAAAGAGTGGAATTGCACAACTCTTGGAAAGTATTAAGTCCTGGCAAATCTTTCTGTAGAAACTGCCCCATTTGAATGATGTGAGTACCTTTCACTCCAGTGGGTTACCTGTCTTGATATTCTCCACCTCCAGCCTGCCAGGGGCTTTAGTTTTCTGTTTTCTTTGCTACTTGTTAATTTTAAAGTTTCATGGTAAAGATAAAAATGTTTAAGTTCCCCTTGAAAGACATCTAAGGAATAATACCAGCACTCCTGATAATGCCCTACTGGTGTGTGTGTGTTTGTGTGTGTGTGTGTGTGTGTGTGTGTGTGTGTGTGTGTGAAAGAGAGAGAGAGAGAGAGAGAGAGAGAGAGAGAGAGAGAGAGAGAGAGAATGAGAACATGAGAACTTAGGATTCCAGAAGTGCAACACTGTCACTTTTCCACCTCATCCAAGCTGTGACTGGAGCTTCAAGTGATGTCTGATTCAGTCTTAAACAGACAACTGCCGAGCTATCTGGTAAAGCATTTCAGGATGAGAATCCTTTCAGGTCAAATAAGGCCCAAGGAACTGCAGCTCTATTTGATCCATTACAGCAGGGAAACAACAAAGGCTTTTAGGTATTTGGTGGCCCAGGTCCCACCAGAAGATAATATTCAGCACTCCAGGTCAATTCGCTATTTAATTATATCAGTTAAGCAGGGAACTAATCTAATGCAGGATCAGTACAAATGCTCTTTCTATATTTAAGTCTGCATGCCATGAACTTGCTAGATAGGAAAATTTGAATTTAATAATATTTAAAAACTCTTTAATAGAAGCACCATCGATAGGGCCTTGCTTTAAAAAGACAGAAGAGCTATTATCTCTGGGGATCTCGGGGGAGCGGAGCTGCCTGGGGTATGGACAGTCACTCAGAAGATAGTATGTAGTATGTGGAGATGAGAATGGTAGCTGTGCCAGCAAGTGCAAAGGAGCTGAGGATGTAGGTAACAGATAATCAGCCTTTCACCTCAACTTTAGCGGGCAAAGGGCACCTGAGGGTCCTGTTGCAATTCCTTCTCTTTGCACATCACTCTGCAGTTCAGGGCCCTCTTCGCTACTTCTCCACCTTTGAAACTGCAGCCTGCGGTGCTCCTTCTAACCTGATTTCCCTTGCAGGGGGAGAGGAACGTGATTCCCTCGGGATGCCCCATTTTTAAAAATCCTTTTCAGGTACCTTCCTGCTTCATCTCCACCTCAAATCCTTGATGAGGACTTGAAAATATCCTTTTATTCCCAGAAAGGCAAAAAAACCTTATCAGCCTGTTGGAATATTGCTGCGAAACCTTGTTTTGAACAGGTATGTTCTGTCAGATTGATTGGAGGTTTCTGGCTGGAATGTTTAATTATCACCTAATTAAGACAGGCTTTCGTTAGTTTCTTTTTTGTATGCCTTGAGATTTGCCAGTGGCAGGGTAAGTCTTGCCTGACTGACAGCTGTCAGTGGCCCATGTTGAAATGACAAATAATGTGACAGGAAGAAGATAAAGGGCTTCACCCCGACATTGGCCTGTGCCAATATTTCTTTCCTCCACTGCTGGTTTCCAGGCAGATGCTGTGGCCATGTGGGGCGTTGATGTGGCTGTAGGAAAGTTGTGTTCTGGGGCAATAACTACTGTGACCTGTCGAGCTATTCATTCTAATTCAGATGTGGAGCTGTCTGGGTTGGACAGACCATTTCTGTCAATGACCCACTGCTTGGTATAGCACCACTTGGGTGGTGAACGAGTGACTCTGCTCAGAGTCAGTGCCTCCTGGAGCCACACCACTGCATTGGGCAGTGTTAACAGCTCACAGTGTCGCAAGTACAACGTCTGGTGCATGAGGTTCACCAGTGTTTCCACAAGCCCCAGCAGGGACACAAATTGCCTGAATTTAAATTGTTTTCTATTCTATCCATCTTGCTCAGCAGCCCAGCTTCAGTTTTGTTACACTAACCACCCATCAGAGGCCCCTGGAGGATCGGCTGTTGTCCATTGCTGACCATAGGATTCAAGGTTGTGTGGGCTCCATCATCAGTCCACTGGTCTAGCCTCGTCTCCTCCTCGCCCAACAAGAGCTCCACTTTGCCACACTCTCTTCCTGTTCCTTGAACTTGTCTTGACCATCCTTTCTTCCAGCCTTGACCTGGGCTTTCTTTTGTTTATCCCTCCTCTGCCTGGACATCTTTCAAAAATCATCACTAGACCCTTTGCTTTCACTGAAGTTTGGCTTCCCCTGGAGCCACAGATTCTCCTGGGGCTCAGAAGCCCAGGGACTGTTTATTTCTTGACCCCAAGTGTCCTAGGAGAGGGGAAAGAGGGCTGCAGTGGGCTCTTTGGCTCCTATGCTGCCACCCCCACCTCAATGTTCTCCTTCCCTTGTAGAAGTCTCCATCTGTCTGGGGACACATAGTGTCTGTCCAGACTGTCTTCTTGACTACCTCTATTATCTCTGTTTTCCCCGGAATCCTTCCTACTCTACTCTCTAAATCACAACCACAGACTTTACTGTCTGACTTGTGATTTTAATTTCCACAACCCTCCTAATGGACATATCAGCATATATTCTCAGCATATATTCAAATAATCCATGTCCGTGTAATGCCCTGCTAACCTCATTTCCCTCCAGATCTGGTTCAGTAGTACCCTTTTCTGCCTAACTCAAAACTGTCCCACCTCTGAAACCCCTAGAGGTTCTGCCATTAATAGCTGAGTAATCTTAAGCAATTACACAGAGATATCCATCCTTCCTTCCTTCCTTCCTTTCTCTCTCTCCCTCCCTCTTTGCTCTTTCCATGCATACTTTCTTCCTTCTTTGCCCCCCCCCCACTTTTTCCTGGTGCTGGGGATTGAACCCAGGACCTTGTGCATGCGAGGCAAGCACTCTACCAACTGAGCTATATCCCCAGCCCTCTTCTTTCCCTTTTCATGAACCCTGATAAATCATCTATATTATTTGTGTCTCTGGGACACAAAAACAAAATTTGGATCTAGATATAAACCATCTTGTCTCAAGCCCTGAGGGTTCTCCCAGTAGATCTGGTCTCTCCCTCTCCTGTGTTAGGGCTATCCGTCTTTAGGCCTCTGCAGCTGGGCCTGTGGCACAGCACAAGAGAAACTCATTTTCATGGCACAAACAAGAGACACAAACAAGACCTCATTTTCCTATCAGTCTGCATAAGGCAACTTAAGACTGTGTAGTCTGATGGTGGCAGAATGTAATTGTAGTTTTAAGATCTGCCACAGTCATCAGCTGGGGACACATTCAGTATTAGAATGGTATTTCAAACTTACCTGGTTTCCATTGCTAGTGTATAACCTAGTTTATTTCTATCAATTTACATAATAAAGAGTCTGCAGTTTGGGAAAGTGCTTGAAGATAAAAGTAAATCAACAAACCTTAAGTGGGCTTTTAATTTAACAAATTAAAGGAGAAATGGATAAATCAAACATTGTAGTTGGAGATTCTATCAAATGTCTTTCAGAAACAGAGTTAAAGCAAAAAAAAAAAAAGATAGAAGAACAGATATAAGGAAATAAACATTAAAATATACAAAATTTTGATATTCTCCAAGAAATGGAGAAAACATATTTTCTTTGAATACACATGGAACGTTTACAAAAATAGACCACAGTTTAGGCCTCAAAAGAAGTCTAAATTTAAGATACTGTTTAGAGGAAAACTGTGTCTTTAAATAAATGCATAAGCAAACAAAAAAATTAAATAAGTCTAAGATTTAACTCAGGAACTTAGGAAAAGAGAAACAGAGATTCCTCAAAGAAATAACAATAAGAAAATATTGAATTTAATAGCAGAACTTAATGAGATATAAAAATGATATAAATATGATTGTAAAAATCAACATCCCGTTTTTGAAATAAATATTACTTTAGTTATCTTGCAAGATTAAAGAAGAAAAAGAGCAAAAATACAAATAAGCAAAATACTCCACAAACAAAAAGTATACAAAGGACAGTAACTAGACACAAAATATATTCTCATATAAAAATATGATTTACTAAGTGCTGTAAGATTTTCAATCTATATAAAATGAGTAACTTCCTAGAAATATAACAAAATTGTCACAAAAAGAATTAGAAAATTTAATAGACTAATATGCACTAAGAAACTCTTTTAAGAAACATTGTATTTTACCAGTATTACCCCAAATAGAAAAGTAACATTAGCAATAGTCTATTTTATAACTCTTATAAGAAAAAAATTACAGGTCCATTATACTTAATGAATAGTTAATGAAAAAATTCTCAAAAATGTCAACTAATTGACTCTGGTGGTGTGTTATAAAGTAATGATGAACAATATAAGTTACACACAGGAATACCAGGATTATTCAATATGTGCAAATACATCAATATGATCCAAAAATTGAATAAAAGAGATATATTATTATTATAGTAGATGTAAAAAGTCACATATTAAAATTTGGTATGATTTTATAACTTTTCATGAACTAGGAATTGAAAGTTGCATATACAATGTATATATAGCAGACATTAATATTAATGGGGAAATTTTAGAAGGATTCCCTTTAAGTTTAGAAAGAAAACAATAATAACATCTAATATTCCTACTTTTGAAAATAAATAGCAGGGGTCTGGCCAATGCTACAAGGAAAGATAAAAAAAGGTGAATGAATAAGAGAAGAAATAAAGAGAAGAAATAAAACCTTTTTTTTTTTTTGTAGATAAAATAACCATTGACCCAGCAGAGTCAATAGACTAGCCAAAGTGCTATCAGAGTTAGCACTGTTTACCATGACTAAGTGGAATCTATTTGTGGAATGCAAGGATGGTTCAACACAGGCAAATTAAGGAAGGTGATATACTATATCAAGAGAATGAAGGACAAAATCTACATTATCATCTCAATTGATAAAGAAAAAATATTTGACAAATTTCAACACCTTCTCAGGTTTTTAAAAAGTCAATAAACTAGAAACAGAAGGAAACTACCTCAACATAATGAATGACATACATGAAAAAACTATATACAACACTCTTCTCAACAGTGAAAACCCTGAAAGATTTTCTTCCATTTGCTTTTAAAAATAAGTCAACAATAAGGCAAAGATGCCACTCTTACCAATCACAGTTCTAGAAGTTTTAGCTGAAGAAAATGGATAAATTATGATGTATATGTCAATTTTATTCCTGGTTCTACCCCAAAGTCATTCTTATGCAATTAATGGAGGTGTTCACCAAAATACTCTTTGTGGTGTAAAGACAGATAATGTCTGATTAATGTCAAAGAAGGATGGCTGGAGAATATATACCAGGTACATATCAAGGATTAGATAAACATTCAGCAACATGGTTAGATCCCAAAACAATACAAGACAGGAAAAAAAATATGAGAAATAGAATGACACATAAGGCCATGAAACATTTTTTAAGATTTTAAAATACAAACACAAAATAACAGTATGCTGTGATTCTTTTTTGGTAATATTTATTTATTTTTGCATTACAATTCTTAATACACCATTATATCATAATTTATCATATCTCTGATTATATATGAGGTATGTTGACACATGCTGTGATTCTTAAACATGTAAACAAAAGAATGCTATTTAGCAGGGGTGTGGAAAATAAGAATAGAAAAGGAGGATAAGAGGAAGCAAAACAATCAAATTAGAGAAATTCCTTCTACAATTATTATATGCCACAAAACAGACATGCATAATAGACTCAATCTTTGAAACTAAGACTTGACTGAAAATAAAATAGTTGTTTAAGGTATTTTCTCAAGTTTTTACATGGCTATTAGAAAATTATTTTTTCTTATTTTCCTATAGAATTAACATTACAATAATTTTCAATAGTTTGCAAATGCTTCAAAAACTTATTTTGGAATGAATAGAGAATTCTTGTTCTACATATGCTTTGCCTTCTAATCTTTTTATTTGAAAATCTTCCCTTAATACTCTTTCCTATAAAATTTTCTCTCTTTGCCCTGAGTAATTTTTCCCTTTTTACTTTTGTGTAATTTCTTCTTTCTAATAAAAATTATGGTTCATAGTGATAGTAATAATAATTACATTCTTCACTGAGGCTCAGTCCCCAAGTTGCCTTTAAAGAGGTTGCTGAATATCAAGTAGAAACATCAAGGACTTCTCAAAGTAGGGATTTCTGGGGAGGCTGGAAGAAGGGTAATCAGATAGGACTAATGTATGCCATATGAATGTATGAAAACATCACCCTGACACTATTAATATCTACATTAGTATATGTTAACCAAAAAGTTTTTTAAATAATTTGATAAAAATGTTACTCATTAACTAGTCTCCACTTTCACTGAGAAATCTCTAAGAAAAACTGACAAGATGGAGCCCTAAATATTAATGTCCTCATGATAAAAGAATATCAAAGTACTCTAAAACGTGAGGTTACACAGTGAGCTAAATGTATGAAGAAGAAATGTACAATTACCTTCTCCAATGATTTTTAGAAAAATAATATTGATTCTCCATAATATGCTCCTCACCAGTTGTTGAGAGCAAAATATTTGCTTTTCAAAATCATTTCATTTCATACTCACAGCATGAATATATATTAGTGCATGCAGGTTTTCTCCCTATGCCTAAATGGGATCATAGAATATTTTTGTTCTCTGATTGTTTTGTTCAGTACCCAGTGAAGAAAGAGTTCTCTTTAATCTTGCCCAAAAGAGAAAAGATGGGTATTTGATGATTTTCCAGGGTATCTGAGTTCTTATGCTATATTGCTGTGAGGTAAAGGGCTAGTAAAATGATGCATAGGTTGCACTCATAATTACCCTTTTTGAACAGATGTTCTCAGTCTGCTGAGGCTATAAAATATAGGATCCCATGGTTTTCGGTATATGGTTTCCTCTCAGGTGGGGCAAGAAGAGGGGAGTGTTAGAGGTCTGAAGGAGATGCAGGAGTCCAACAGCACACTTAACTCCTCTGCTCTACAGACTGGCCCTGGAGGTGGGCACACTTTCTCATATTCATTTTTACTCTTCTGTGTTGTCTTTATAGCTTATAAGGCTCTTAAAACTCTTTCAAATTCCATATCATTTGGTCCTTACAACCAAGCAGCAAGATGAAGTAGAACAGCCATATTTTTCAATTTACCTGATGTGGAAAATTAATTTTGTAAGATAAAACACAGACTTAGAACTCAAACCTTTTGTTCACTTGGTATGTAATGTTCTTTCTTTGAACCAAGAGAATAATTAGGTACCCTGTTTCTCTTTCCACCCCTAAACCTCTCTCCCTAAGACTATAATCCCCATCAGTATATTTTAAAAATAAGTGGTTAATAAATATTAAAATTAAATAACACCATGAGTTTAAAAAAAGTTATTATTAAAAGGATGAGAGTAGCACAGAAAGCAATGGGACAGATAAAACATTAAGAACTTTAGTTGAAAGACATTTCTGTAATAAAATAAGTGTTCAAATGGCATACTGAAAGAAGACAACACATTTCGAGGAAAACCAGTATAGAATATCAACATGCATGCTAGTGAAATTATTGGATCTTAAATGAAAAGAAAGAAAGAAATTATTTAGCCATCTAGAAACTATCCTTCCCCCCAATCAAAATAACATAAATCTGAAAATTACTGAGTGGGTAAGTGAATCACATTTTTCTCAAACTTTTCAATTACAGTGGCTTATATCAAAAATTAATGAAGTAACAGATTAAAGGAACTAAAGGGGGACAAAGCAGAGAGTCAAGTATTTTATACCCAGCTAAAGCAACTTATTAATGTAAAGAGTATAGACCAGCTATTAGGGATATGCAAGAAGAAATTTAGGGAAAACTCTTCCCATGAACACTTCTCAAAGACTTTATTTGTGAACAAATTTCTGAGACAGAAAATGACTAGAAAAACATTTTAAAATGGACACTATGTAATATATAAAATATATACCCAAAGTAAAGAGATAGACAAAAATGTATCAAGCAATAAAAATAGCAAAGGGACTGGGTTGTAATCTTGTTTCCTAAAAAAAGTAAAAGCTAGGTCAAAATGTGCTACAAGGGACAAAGATAAGCTAAAATTAAAGACTAAAATTTCAATGAAGATAAGGCAATTATTCATCTGAATCCATAAAGCAGTAGCAACTTTCATACATAGAAAAACTTAAAGAGATTCAAGAAGAAATTTTATTTAGTTTGATGTGCTGTTTGGAGAGTTTGAACTTTATTCCCACTCAATTTGAAACTAATCTGTTTTCCCCTCCTAGGTGTAGCCTGAGAGCTGGCTACTTACCACTTGTAGCAAATATTTACAGTTGACTACTTACAACTAGTCTCCTTCTCCTACTGAGGACAACTGACTTTTTTTCCCCATGATGCAATGTTTCCTGAGAGAAAAGTCTTTTTCCCCAGATCAACTTGTAGCCTAGTTTGTCCATGGAAATTTCATTATTTTCTTGCACTTTCCTTTTCACTAGCTGGAGTATGAACACGATGGCTGGATCTCTAGCTGCTATCTTGCTACACTGAGAATAAATGCCATATGCTATTAGTTATAACCAAGACAGACAACAGGAACTTGAGTGTTTCAAAAATGTATGGTTTCAGTGCTTTAATCTGTATTACCCACCTTTGGAATCCTTTCATGTGAAAAAAAAAATGAGTTTTCCTTTTCCTCAGTCCTAACAGTTCTGTTTCCTGTGTTTGAAGGTGATTCCTAATGACTACTCCCAAATTTATTTGAATTCAGAGCCCCTTTCCCTGGAGCATCTCTTGTGACTACTTTCTTGAAATAAACTCTGGGAAACACTGCCTTAAGCATTTAAATCTCTGTCTGAATTCTGCAGTGTTTAAGAAAGAAGAAAATAATGATAAATAACTTTTAAACCCACAAATATTAGGCTGACTCTTTACCCATGGTTGTTTTCTTTTTTAATGCTTCTTCAACTTTTTTTTCGTAGATGAAACTTTCATTTATCTGCAGATATATGTTTCAAAATATGCTTTACTATTCAGGAAGACACTTGTTAATTGAGGAATCTATGCTTTTTAATCCTTGACTCTTAAATTTGGAGAGAATTCTGGTATTTGAACTAAGGCTAGACATACTTTAAAATAATCACACTCATACACACAACGAAAAGACTTTGATCTCATCTCTGTGCAATGTAATCATGGCCACACTGTTAGCTTCATATTGAAAGCAAGCACAAAATCGATGGAGTAACGTTCCTTTGTGAAAAAAAAAAAAAGTGTGACTATAATATGAAGAAGGCAAAAGAAAGGATAAATACTTTCTTTAAAATGTGACTGGGTCTACCCGACAGCAAACATCTAAATGCATACCAAAAATAATTATCACGTTCAAATAATTATCAACATTTCTCTTTACTTTTATTTCTTTATGCAAACATATTCAGGACTATTTGTGGACACTTTTCAATCCTCATTTCTCATCTTGACCCCTCTCATGTTTTAACACCTCCTCCCGCTCTCCTCCTATTAAAACATAAACTACATCCTGTTTCCTGTGTGTCCGTCTTTCATATCAATCCCCCTTCTGTCTACCTCACTTTTAAGTCATTTTTCAAACTATTCCCACATGTGGTCATTTTATTGGGTGGGTCATTATGGTCTTTGCAAGTGACAGGGCTCACTTTTTGTTTTGAGCTTGAGTGTTCTTTTGCTTCCTTTTGTTTTGAGAAATAATCTATTTGCTATTTGCTTTAGTCCATTCAGGCTATTATAGCAAAATGCCACAAACCGGGGGGCTTGCAATCAATGAGGGTGTATTTCTCACATTTCTGGAGTAAAGGAAGTCTAAGATCAAGGCACAGGGGAGTCAGTTGCCAGTGAGGACCCTCGTCCTGGGTCACGGATGGCAGCTGCTTGCTGTGTCCTCACATGGTGAAAGGGCTCTTTGGGACTCCGATGAGGGCAATAATCCCATTCATGAAGGTTCTGCCGCACCCCTCAACGGCCTCACTCCTAACACTATCCCGTTGGTGAACTGGCTTTAACATATGCATTTGGGGTAGGCACAGTCATCCAAACCACATCATTCTTTTCCTTCATCTACCAGGGTTTGACTTTATCATCAGGCTCAGGCAAACCAAGAATGTAAGCTACAAAGACACAAAAGAGATAAACTTCCTTGACTGCCTCCGTCACAGGCAAAGTTCTAATTCTCCAACTCCACATGGAACTTTCCCATGAAGCAAATTGTAATTTGCCAGTGAGAGAACTAGATTTATTAGAAAGACACCACGATATTCATAAAGTTTATATCTTGGCAATTTTTCACTGGTAACTCTTTTTTGTCAATGTTGTGCTTTTTTGTGTTTTCCAAAATTTCTGCCAGTACTACTTCATAAAAAAAAAAAAAAAACTATCAATGTCATTGACTTTATGAGAATCACAGGACAAACTTCCTCACCTTCGAAAGTCAGAAGATGGCTTCCTTTCCTGTTACCTTCTAGGCCAGATCTCCTGCAGTCTTTTTGAACGCTAGCAAGCACTTTCGTTCAAATTGCATCCAATTACTTCTTATCCAAGAACCTTTGAGGCATTGTTGATTTTCTAGGAGGACTAGAAAACAAAGTATTCTCCACTTTCAAGGTATTTAAAACATCCCATAGGAGTCATAAATAAGTTAATTACAGAATAATACACAGCAGGAAAAATGTGGACAAACACACATATAGTATAATGTGTTTATAGTAAATGCCATAATGGCTTAGGTTTTCAGAGAAGGTGATTCATCCCCCTCCCCACGATGTGTCTTTAGAACTTTCTTGCGGGTACTAGTCACCAATGGAGTTTGCTAAACACTCAGATTCCAAGCTCACCTCACATTTATTAACCCAGCATCTGGAGAAGTAGCATGGGGATCTGTATGTCCCAGATGATTCCTGTTATTACAGGTGGTGGGAAACCACATGCTAGAGCCAAGAGGGAAGATTTCAGGAGCTGCTGGAATATGAGAAAAGAGCTAAAGAATAGGTCTCTGGGCAAGGGCTCTGAGAAGGCTTCTGGGGAGAATTCGAACCTTGGTGCAGGTCCATGCGGCTGGAGAAGAGGGTATTCACACAACCTGTGAACCCCAGGGAGACCTGAATTACACAGGTGCTTTACCCTCTAAAAAACAAAATTTCTGAATAAGGAAACCAACATGACCATAGGTAAAATGTCCACCTCTCTTTCTCTTCCTAGAATGGAACATGCTTGGTTCTAACCTCCCAACATTTTGAGGATTTACATTTGGGCTTGCCACTGGGAGTTTTAAATGAATACTGGAGCCAGGAAAGTATGTTGTTAAATTCACCAGCAGAATCATGAGAAGCAATCACACACTTTTATCCACTTACATTAAATTCAAACCACCCATCCCCATACAATTTTTCTCTGCCTTCCCTATAGGATTAATATAAATCATGAGAGATAATTTGCAAAGGAGGCTATTTAAAATTGCAGCAGAGCAGTTCATTTGGTGTGATAATTCACTTTGGTGTAAAATTCAATTATTACTGACAAATAAAGGTTAGTAACTTAATCATTATAAAGAACAGACGTCTGGGTGAAGAACAAGTAAATTAGGGGATTCCCAAGTCTTTTAATCTCTACCCCCTAGTGATTCTAGAGGATTTTCAAACCTTGTAAGAGCTTTAAAAAATTCTCATCCTCCTTATTCTTGGATAGAAATCTTCCCCTCAGTTTATTTTCAAAGTAATAAACGTGTAAATACATGCCATAAGTTTATGTATTTGCACAACTCAGTAGCGATCTTCAATCCAGCCTAACTATTCAGAAAATTTGGTCTTGATTTTTTCCCCTTCTGGCACAGACCAAAGAGAGAACCACAGCACATTTGTTGGAAACCCTGACATCTGCTGATTTGTCAGTTTTGTTTAGTGAAAATGGATTCATGTTTGTGAGGAGGGGTCCATTTAGAAGCGCCGGCACTGGAGGAAATTAGTTCTACTTTTACCAACATTAGCTCCCCTGATTTTGTATTAATTGGGATAAGCTTTTGTGGCTGGGAAAACCATCTCATAGAAGGACCTGGAGCATCAGAAGTTTTCATAAATCAAAAGAAGACCAAAGGACAGGTTGGGTATGACAGAGGTCACAGACCAGGGTGCCACACACCTGGGGAAATGGGGCTCCCTGTCCTGCCCCTGTGTGTCCTGCTTGGCCGGAACTGAGGTCTTGTTGTGATGAGCAAGCGGAAACTCTAAAAGGCTGGAATTTGTCCTTCCCTTCATTATAGTTTCCCACTTTGGGTAGTTAGTATGCATTTAATCCATTCATATTTGTATTGGAATCCACAGCTCTACCCAGACCCAAAGGACTGCTACCAAAGAGGTTTCACAGCTCAGCATTTTTATTTTTTAATTTTTTTTTTTTGCATGAAGGAGGAAAGCTGGACAACCAGTTTATAAAATGCTGACAGAAATACACAATAATTTAGAGTGCTTCTATGCACAGTCCTCAAGATTAACTGCCCTACATCTCCTATTATTGTTTCAACTGCTCCCTCTGAAATGGCTTACGATGTGGAGAGAAGCTGTAAAGGTATAGTGAGCAATGAATTATTTGCAAGCAGTATAAGCACAGTTGATAGACCTTTTAAAACTTGTATCTATGGAGCGGGCACTTCAGAAGGTAAATAGGTATAATAACACATCTATGGGGTTCCCCCTCTCTCCCCACCCTTCCATGTATTTCTTTTCAAACTGAAGAAAGCCTGACGAGGTAGCTGGCCTTTAAGCCTTCAATTAATTGAACAAAGATTTTAAAATTGTTCAATTGGTTTCATTAGGAAGTGTACAATGAAATAATAAAGTAAAACAAATGATATAAAGCAGAGCCACTAATTAGCTCGACATGATTGATATAGCTTTGGACCAGGCATTTGATCTCAAACAAAATGCAGTTCCTTGTTAAGAGGATTTTTAATTGATGTGCAGAGAGGTATTAGATGATGTTGGAAAATAATTACTCCAAAGCTATTCATGCATTTGGCTGAACATAACAAATGAAGTTTGGGCACTGGATCTGGCGAAGTGGACACGTGCTAATTAATAACGAGAAGAACAAGCATCTTCCAGGCATTTTTAACCCAGTATTTGCTAGGAGATCGCTGAGCAATTATATGCCGTAATGAGGTTGTCACATAAACAAGATCAACATTACTCAGATGTCAGCTGAGATTTCAAATTCACGCAACCCATATGTATTTTCCGGTTGTTATAGGTTGTAATGTAGCACTAACCAATTCAAGACTGTGGCTCAAAGTTCAGGTATGATTAAGGAAACTTCATAATGAGATAGCAAATCCTTTCTATTTTCTGATGGTTGGATTAAGAGCATCCCCTTAGAATAAATGAGCAGAGGTACATGAGCTCATGTCAAAGCACAATACATTAAAAAAAAAAAGAAAGAAAGAAAGAAAAAGAACTTTTCTCAAAGATATGAATATTGACTAGGGTAAATATGCTCTTCATCTCTAAAAACTTGATGAGCATATGCACCAAGTTACACATAATTTGTTAAATCTGACAAGAACGTTAAATTAGCATTTGGTTGGTCTCGGCCAAATTCCTTGCTCAGAAAAATGTGTGCATGTTGACATAAAATTAGAGGGACTTATGGGTGAATATCTGAAGGCAGAATTTGTCTTTGTTTTATATAAGGCTGTTTCTTCCTACCCCCAAATGGTGGAAAAGAAAGCTAATTTGGGATATGTCTTCATAGTAAAAAAAATGTGGCTGATTTACGTACTTAGATAACTTAGACAATTTTAACTGTAATACGAAAAACTAAGGTTTGGTATGAATTAAAAATACTGAATAACTGCTAAATAGCTTAACTTACTTTAGTAGTGGCCAATTTAATATCTGTCTTAAAATTTTCATTTATGTGCACAGATAAATATGTGTTTGTTATTATGTATAATTATAATGCACCAATAAAAAAAGATTTTGAAAAAGTTAAAAAATAAGTTCATTTTATTTGATTATTCTCTACCCATTCTTCAAGTTCCCACCACCATCCAGGATATTTGACATTTCCCCATTAAATGGGGGTTTGTCCTGCATTTTAAAGGCTTTCTAAGTTCCTGCCAGAGCAGAAACTGTATATGTGTGTTTATTGTGTAGTTTATGTGCTTGTGTGTATGCATAGGGGGTTGTGCAGAGGGTGGGAAAGAGGATGGAGTCAGAGGGAATGAAATTTCAGTCTATTGACTGGCTTCTTGCCCCACCCCCTTCCGTCCCCCATTCAGTTCATAGATGACTCTTTACCTGGAATGGAACCTGTTTAACCTACACTCAGCAAGGAGTCCCCTAATGAATGAAGGACATGTGTGCTTCTTTCCAAATATGTGTGCTTCTTTTTCTGAAAGCATAGGTTCCAGGGAACTGTCCTCTGGGATTCTGTGGTTCTTCTCTGTTACTTTATTCTCTTGATTACTTAAATTTCTTTCTTTGCTACTCAATATTTGATTTTTAAAGGGTAATACATTATTTAATTTGCTAACAGGAACTCATGTAATGAAGTAGTGGTCATAAAAGGACACTCAATGCTCATACATGTTTTGTTTTGTCCTTTTTAAATTTATTGCATGGTCTGTGGGACTAGATGACAAAGACCTTTCACTCTTGGTTTCCCAGGCTGCATGGGCGGTAGAGCCAGGCGTAGGAACAGGAAGACAGGCTATGGCAGTGCCCCAGGAAAGGTGGCAATCTTGCCTGGATGGAGTCAGATGCAAGCATGTTACTGTGGCCTGGAGGATTTGTGGGACCACATGCCAGATGGAATAGAAATGTGAAGGAATTCTGGTGGGAAAAATGTGCTTCTTCCCCCATACAGAGCAACAAAGGTGCATTGCTGCCCCGCTCTATGGACACAGAAGCAAAGGTGGAATGTGAGACCTGGGGAGTGAGCTGGCCTTTCCTCAAAGGACAAGGTTCTAGTTTTGATCTGGAAACCTAGAGATACCTAAGGAGAGCTTGAGAAGGAAGGCTCCCTTCTCTTGGGTCAATCATGGAACATCTGAGTAAACACTGCAGAGCAAAAAGAACAAACAGAAAAATCCTTGGAATTTCAATGTACGTTTGGTCTATGTTTAGTCTGACCTTTGAGGACACTCTAACGCTGTCTGGAGGAAATACTGGGGTATTTAGAGACTAAGTGATTGCGTAAGTCATAATATGATATAATGTTAAGCAAAAGGAGAGTGGTTGAAAACGTAATTATGGATTAGGACCATGTTAAATAAATGACTAGGAATAAGACTAGAGGAAATAAACCAGAATGCCAATATTGGTTTTGTTCGCGTGGTAAGATTACATAGGTCATTTATCCCTTTTTTTTCCAAATGGTTTATACATTTAAAAATTTTTAATGAACATTTTTTTTTAAATAGAAAGGAATATACTATGTTAACTTATTTCAGAGCAAAGGTGAGAACATTTGTGGAAGAGTCACTGGTAATTTTCATTTTTTTATATAGCTGGAAACTCTAAGCAGACAGATACTGCTCAGCAATTCTATGACATCAAAGAATTTCAAAGTGAATTTTTGCCCTACTTAGCAGAACAGGTCATCTTTTCCTTGGAGTTCTTGGGGGCAAACTGTATGGACCAAATTCTATACCCCATATAGAACTCCCCAGCTTAATAGGCAACCGATAGCTATGGGAAACCTAGTCTTGGCAGCTGGGCAAATTTTCTCATGAATGAGCAATGATCCAAGGTCACTGCTTGTAGTAGGATTGATAAGTCTTATTCCCCATTGTAAGCTCAACGATGTTAAAAATTGCTCTGAAATGTGCTTGAAGGGTGAAAGAAAATTTCTTGCAGGTAGGGCTCTTTCCTTTGTGCAAGGAAGATCACAATGTAAGTACCTTCCTTTGCACAGGAAAGGACTCTGAGATGATGAAGTTTCTTTTCTCAATTCCCTGAACATCAGGGACTTTAAACTACTTCATAGTCAGCGGCTCTCAAAGTGTGGTCCCAGACCAGCAGCATCAGCATCATCTGGGAACTTGTTAGAAATGCAAAATCTCAGACCTAATGAATCTGAAATTCTGAGAGTGGGGCCTAACAGTCCATTTTTTTTTATATAAGAAATCCAAGTGATTCTGGATTCTGCATGCTCAAACACAATTGCTCTAGATAAGGGCATGACTTTCAAATCAACTGCTTGGATTTAGATTGCAATCCACCTGTTATTAGTAGGGTGAATTTGGTTACATGGAAAGAAGGTATGGAACTTCAAGAAGCTCCCTGAGCCTCTTCATTGAGTAGAAAAAAGCATTTGCAAGTAATTTGAATTATTTTGAATTTTATTTTGCACTTCAAGATAAAACGAACTCTGTTTCTTTGATCCCTCTTAGGCTATTTTTGATGATAGTTTTTTGTGTGTGACATTCTCAAAGTTTTTAAAAATAGTTGTAGAATATTTATTTTATGAGGAAAGTCTATGCCATCGTTTTTCACGAGCAGCTCTGTTCCAGGCATACAGAAACACTGAGAGAGGAAAGTTCACACACAAGACCGTTCACAAAAGGTGGAAAAACAGAAAGAAAAAAAGACCTGGTCTGGAGATCTGTAAGAAACGCAGGTGACTGTCAGGGTCTTGAAAAGACAGAAATAGGCCTGGGGAGAGATCTGGGTCTTAACAGACAGCATTAAGTGAAAAGTGAGTATTTTAAACTGTGTTTCTTTTCCAACTCTTCATCCTCCTCTTTTACCTGGACAGTGGCAGCAGGGTAGGCTACATAATTTGTAGGACCCAATGCAAAATAAAAACACAGGGACTCTTGTTCCAAAGTAGGGAAAAGTGCTGTTATAGGTATTAATATATAAAGATTTTTCCCTCCTTCTGCAATCTGTCTCTTGATCTAGGTATTCTTATTTGCTATTTAATATTGTTCTAAGTAAAGAAAAGTTAAAATGTTTATTAATAACATGGATTGTGCTGTTCATCTTTACATTTTTAAGACATCAGGTTTAAGTGCAAATATCAGAGCCTTATATGAAGTCACTGAACTCTACGTGTGTATGTGGTGCTTATGTGTACATGCGAGTGCACATGTGTGCATGTTTTTGGTCTCTGGAAGGTGCCTAAAATGAATCAGAAAAGACAGAAATATGCCATATTCAGAAATGCTGAATAGAGGAAGAGAAGCTTCCCAGGGCACCCAGTAACGCGAGGGACTGACCCTCCTGCATGTTGTTTACCTTGCAAGTCAGCAAATCTGAAGCCTCTCAGGTCTGACAACTGCCGGATTCCACTCCTGACTAACTAGATTTAATAGCAGGCTTCAGCCAGAGTGGGACACAGAGCCAGGAGTCTCCCATTGACTAGTGATCCTAACTATGCAAATGACAACCACTGAGCTGGTGGTATGCTAGTTCCCAGAATAGGAGGTGAACAAATGCTCATCCCTGCTCAGTGGCCTGCAAAATGTGCCGTATCCCTGTCATGGCCAACCATGACCCTCCTGGGCCCTCTGGGGGTGGCAGCAGTGGGTAGAAAGTAGACACAGCCTGCCCCAGGATGAGGTGGAGAGTGAAGCTGAGTTGGCCTGGGAGCACCAGGAGGCTGTGGGAGGTCGGCTGTATATGAACCAAGGCTCTGAGTTCTCCCTCTCCTTTCCCCATTCTCGGGCTCCCCTCATGATGTTGGACTGCACTTATAAAACATTTCATTATTAAGAATTTTAAAGTGATGACTGCAGAGTATTAGGTCCCAAGAAGGGGACCTTTCTGAGCCTGGGTGACTGCACTATTGCTTACCCCTGAGACTGGTCTCATGTCATGAACACAGTGAACAAAGTGGCAAGATGCCTGCAGGGAGGGTGGCTTGCCCTGTGTTATTTGTATTTGGAATCTATCCTGTATATGGGATGTAGTGGGATCTATAAAATGAATTTGTATTTAATTAAATGTGGCAGAAAGTTTTGTCAAATTCTTATTGAAACCATTTATTTACTCAGCTACTTGATCAGATTAAGGACATGGTTCAAAATCAAAGGGTTCCCAAATATGGATCTTTTTGCGCTCACTGTGGCTCATAAGAATGCAATCTCTTACTGATATGGAAACCACCTAATTCCACCAAGCTTGAAACTGTAAGAAGGAAAGCACAAACCCTGTGATCTGTTTTAGAGTGTATGGGTAGGGTGTGGATAGGTACTCAGAATTCCACTGGACAGTGTGACAATGCCTTTTATATTTCACATTTATTTCCCATTGATGACCTTCCTGGGAATGGATGAAATCACTAAGTGGTGTGCGTGCGTGTGCGTGTGTGTGTGCGTGTGTGTGTGTGTATGACTATTTTTTGGTGGTTGCCCTTGGAGAACCAGCTTCAGGGGAAGTGCAAGCATCCATAGCATATAGTAAGTGCCAACTGATATCACTGAATGAACTTTCCGGAGGTGGCCCTACCATGGTTTGGTCTGTGAACGTTCACCAAGGATACACGGTATGGATCCCAGAGTCATCTCCGTGTTTCTAATTCTGGACAAATTCAGGTCAACATTTGGATCATAATCTTTCCAATGAAGTAGCTACAAATCAAAGCCAGGTGCTTCCCTTAGTGGTTCAAGCCTGGAATCAGAAGCAAGGTGTCCAAAGATCAAAGCCCCAACTGTCGCCGTGGATGATAAGTTGGGAGCAGGACCCAGGAGCCTTCTCTTTTGATTTACATTGTTGTAACATTCCCTTCAACTCCCCCTTCCACCTTTTTTCTTTCTGCAGGTGGTTCATTTGCGCAAATGAGTCCAGTGTTTCCGTGTTCAGTTTAAACTTCTCAAATTCCAGCAGGATGGGTTTATGTGTAAAGTCTGTTCCATTGGCTTAAAAACCAAATTATTTCCCTAAGACTTTTGATGATAGAGATTAATTCAGTTTGTCAAATATTGTTGTTTACATTGACTTGATCCCCCACCCGACTCCCACCTAGTATTATAAGTATAATTGTATTTTTGAATAAGTCTAATATATAAACAACTTTTGGAACATTTTCAAAAAGAGACTATATTTCACCAGTGCTTACCAATGAATCATTTTTAGGTGCACACAAAAAATTTCTGTACCCGTGGTCCTCTCATGAAAAATAAAGGCACTCTAGTGTCTGTTCTGTGTCACAAACTTTACAGATGGTGCTATGGTTTGGATCTGTAATGTCCCAAGGAAAGCTCCTGTGTTAGGCCCTGCAGCACATTCCGAGGGAAAATGATTGGATTATGAGACCTGTAACCTCATCAGTGGACTAATCTATCTGATGGATTAACAATTTTAATCACTACTTGGTGGTAACCGTGAGTAGGTGGGGTGTGGGTGGAGGAAGAAGTCACTGGGGACATGCCCTTGGAGGCTATATCTTGTCCCTGGCTCCTATTTTTCTCTCTGTCTACTTCCCAGTTGCCATAAACTGAGCGGCTTTCCACAACCACTCCTTTCTGCCATGATGTTCTGTCTCCCATCAGGGCCCAGAGCAATGGATGGAATCAATCAACCATGTACTGAGCCTCTGAAACTGTGAGCCCCAAATAAACGTTTCCTCTTCTAAGTTGTTCTTGTTGGATATTTGGCCACAGTGATGAAACACTGAAAAATACAGATGGCATCTCACTTGCCCCTCTCTTCAGCCCTATGAGATATATCATATTACAGCCCAGCATTCCCAAAGTCACAGAAGAGTTGAACCAGTTACTCAGGGTCCGACAGCTAACATGCGGCAGAGGGAAGATGGACACAGTGGTCTCTGGATTTCAAAATTGTTGCTGTGCCCCTGTGGTCTCTTGCCTCAATTTCTAAATTTTTCCAAGGAAAAAAGAGCTTTCTGTTTTGTTTTCCCCCTAATAAAGATTCCTCGCCCAGGCACCACGGGGTCCTTAGATTTCTTAAATCTTGTAGTGCCCTGACATCCCTCCTTCCTCCCATTCCTGAGGACTTCGTCCTGTTAGAATCCCTCAAGGAGAAAGTCAGGGACAGAGCTCAGGGAGACAGTATTCAACACCAACTCATCTTTTCTCTCCTCCCCGGCTCCTTCCTCTTTTCTCTTCTGTGACTCATTTACTTTGAATAAAAAGGTTTCAGCGACTCTCACAGCCTTACGCTTTTATTTATTTATTTTTAAACACCACTGGGCTGTCTCCCTCCTGGATGTGGTTAGACGTACTGTGAACACAGCATGAAACAACGTTAGGAGCCCCGACAATTTCCGGATAGAACAGCCGGTACCTAAAGAAGTGGGCATCCAGGGCCAAGGTGAAGCGCCCACAGCAATGCGAACAGAGTTGTTTAAAGTGGTCCTCAGCTCTTGTCCCCTTTATCAGCCAGCACCTGTGTGACAGAACTGGAGGGGACACTGATCACTCTCCCGGGTCCCACTGAAAGGTACAGAAGCCCAAGTTTTAGAGAGCGCATGTTGGAGGCAGGAGTAGAGCTCAGTGCTGGGCAGCAGGCTGCTCCTGGATGCCGAGTCGCCCTCCCGGAAGAGCCTGCCCTGCACCTGGGCTGCTGCCTCTGTCCTGTTTCTGTCTGCCATTCTCTGTGCTTTCACAGCCACATATCTCTTGGATCATGAAAGCAAAGTGAGAAAAATACATTTGCAGAAAAAGCAAATTATACAAGTCTGAGAGACCGCTTTTGTCAATATTTTGGTCTTTTGTTTAATTATTTTTTTTAATGTTTGTGCAGTTGTCTCTGTGTCTTTTTATTTTGAGCCTGTATCAATATTTTCTGTTTTAGAGGGCAAATTCCTGGAGAGAGAGAGTCTTGTCTATTTTTCTTTTCCAGGTCTCCACAAAACATCCAAACTATGTGGTTATTTTACAGATATTTTTCATGTCAAATTTTCTCTTCCTGATCACCGTCTCTCAATTTTTGTTTTAATTCTGTTAGGGGAAATAAAACGAATTATTTAATTCTAGGAGATTTTTGTTTTTCTTTGAAAACCCCCCCAGCTATTTTAATAGGAAGGGGACGTCACCAGGAATGTGAAAGAGGGGAGATATGAAGGGGGTGGCAAGAGTTGAAGAATCTAGAGACACCATTGCCCCCAGGGTGTATGGGGAAGAGATCTCTTTGCTTGGAAAGAAAGAAAGCAAACAGTTCTGTTCCCTTGGGAAAAGTTAGAAGTTGAGATAAGAGGGCACAGGGACATAACAGCAGATTTGGAATCCAGTGACCACTGTTCACATCTTCCGTGACTCATGCTGGGTGTCTTTGGGAAACTGGTTCAACTTCTCTTTGCCTCTGGGTGCTTCTGGGGAATAATATCTATATCATGTCACTCATAGGACAGCAGTGAAAGGTCAATGGGATAATACCATCTCTATGGTTTCTAATGCATAGTAAAAAAAATTTTTTTTTTTTTCTTTTCAGGAGAGGATCACAGGAGCAGTGCTGAGTTTCAAAACTGAGACATCTAGGCACGGACAGTGTGCAACAGGGGCTCAAAGTTCTGTGCTTGTTCTCTCCATACTAAGATAAACAGCCATTGCCTTCAAACTGGACCTCAGACATTAGCACTGACTTAAAACCCTGGGTTTACCTCTAACTCGTTTTAATGTGAGTCTTTGTTCTTTGAAAAAAATGTGAAGTTTTGAATAGGAAGAATAAGAGAGCAGAGAACATGCATTCCGTGGGCAACACCTAGAAGCAAAATAAATTATATGTTTGCAACAACAATTGTTTGTTTGAATTGTTCAATCGTTTTCATCAGGTAGGACAGAGAGGTTGCCTTTATTCCAGGTCCTTCCAAGGACAGCTACCTTCCCTTGTTTCTCCTGACTTTTGGAAGAGAAAATACACAGTGAGCCTTGCTAGAGAACATCAATCAAAAAACTCCTTCAGGGGTGCACATAATTGATCTTCATGAGGCCAAGTAACTGGATGCTGTGTTCTAACCCTAATGGCAATGCTCTGGCCTGTGTGTGGCCATGTAAGCCTGGCTATGGTTGTAACTGCCACCCCGCCAGTTAGAAAGCAGATTCTGACATTTCCCCTAAATTCACTTACAAAGCCCCCAGAGGGGTGCAGTCCCCCAGCTGCTGATGCTCCAAGCTCACTTAGGGTAGCACCTCCTGGGGAAATGACAATGGGCACTGAGAACTCCACCTCAGGCCTCTGATACATAGCCCCTAAGGACAAATGGGGCTCCTTGACACACCACCATCTTCCCCATTAAACTGTGGTTCCCGCAGGGAAGCAAGTCCCATGGACAGCCATCTCTGATATCATCCTACTAATAATATCTTTGGTGCCAAACGAAAGCTGGAATGACCAAGAAATGCACATTTTCTTCTCCATTTCTCCTTTCCCCTTATCTCATTCCTTATAGCCTGTGTTCTTATTTCATTCAAATATTTATTGAATAAAATTATGTATGAGGCATTGTGCAAGGAACTGAGTAGAGAGAGAGAGAAATATATATATATATATATATATATATATATATATATATATATATATATATATAATGCAATCAGCAGAGAGGCATCTATAGTGGGGTGGGGACTTAACACAGAAAGTGATGAGTCTGAGCAAGTTAACTGGGCCTTACTGGGAAAATTTCAGCCTAGAAAGGATACTGGCCTTCCAAGGGGTAGGAGCAGTATGTCCCAAGGCTTAGATGACTGCAAAAAAAAATCATAGACCAATCATTAGTCAAGATTATTGACTAAAATTAAACAACAAAATTCCACTTCAACTATCTGGACAAAAAAAAAAAAAAAAAAAAGTAGAGTTTTATTGTGAGGTCATGGGGGAAGGGTATCACATTTAGAAAAAGAAAATAATATCAGCTTCTCCTCAACCTTGACACTAGCCCCTCTGTCCAAGCTCCTGTCTGTCTAAATGGACCCCGGAAACACCTCCTCTTTCTTTCATTTTTGCCCCATTTAATTTCTGCCCCATGTATAAAAACTGCAATGGTTTTTCTTAAATTACCAATTGGATCACATTAGTTCATTCAGACAACTGCGCTGACTTTCCATTTCATAGAAAACTTGATCACATTCCTCATGAGGCCTGCAAAACCCCTTCTCACCTTTGCTGACTGTGCTGCACACTCACCTGTTTGCTCAGTCCTAGACAAAGCCCTCTTAGAGTTCTTTAAATCCCCAATCTCTTTCTGATCTCAGGGCCTTTGTCAAAGCTCAACCTTTTGCCCCATATGCTCTTGCCCTCCCCTCCCCAATTTTCATGGAGTGCCCGCTTATCCTCCAAGTCTGAATTTTTCTGGAGTGAGTTTCCTGGAATCTCCAAGTCTCAAGTAAGTCACTCGTGTCATTTTATCTCACAACATGCTGCACTCTTCTTTCCTAGAATTGATCACATCTTGTGTGCTCGCTTTTCATTGCTATGACAAAATACCTGAGAAAAACAAAGGAAGAGAGATTTATTTCAGGTCACAATTTCAAAGGTTTTCATCCGTGGTCACCTGGTTCCATTGTTTCTTGGCCTGTGGAAAGGCAGAATGTTGTGGCAGGGAGCACATATTGGAGCAGAGTTGCTCAATTCCTGGTGACCAGGAAGCAAAGAGAAAGCTCATGTTGATCACAAAGCCCCTCCATCCAAACCCATTAAGGTCTATCAGTGGGACTCATCATTGATGAGGTCAGTGCGAGCCCTTGGGATCTCATACCTCTCAAACACCCCATCTCTGAACACTGCTGCTTGGGAAACCAAGCCTTGAACACATCAGCTTTTGGGGGAATATTTAAGAACCAAACCATAATATCTCACAATCACTTATGTTTGTATATGACTTTGTGGAATCTCCCCTGTCGTGCTTGACCATAGCTCCATTGCTCCAGAATGATGTTCATGAAAAGTCTGCAGCTACCATGGGTTATGAGGTTATCACTGACTACCTTGTAGGGATGACTACACAACAATGTAAATGTACTTAATGCCACTGAACCATGCACTTAAAAATGGTTCAAGGGTAAAATTTATGTTGTGTATATTTTATCACAGCTTAATTTTTTTAAATGATTGCAAAGTAAAAATAAAATTTTCCTTCTACTTGCTCCTCCATTCCTAAATCTCACTATTGTCTTAACAAGTAAAAAATTGTTACAATCTTTGACTTTGCTTTGCATGGTTAATAATATACCTTTGAGCTTCTTAAGGATGGTTCTGAATAATCTATATTCTGAATATGTCATAATTTCTTTAGCCATTCCATTCTTGATTGGTATTTAATTTATATCCAGTTTTCTCTCTTTACAATACCACAGGGTACATTGCTGTACATGACTTTTCTGCAAGCATGTCATATTTCTGCATAGATTTGTAGAAGTAGAATTGCTGGGTCAAAGGCCAAATACATTTCAATTTATGATAGATTAGGAAAAATGTTCCTAAACAATATTTCCTATTTGCATCATCACTGTATGACTGATCTCATGTCTACACATCCTTGACTACACTGGATAGACTCAAACTTTGACATTTTTTATTTATATGATGAGTGAATGTAATGTACTTATTGTTCTAATTATAAAGGCACTAAATATTAGTAAAATTATCATATTGACATTTCTTTCTTTTTACAAAGGACAAATATTTTATTTGGTATTTATACAGTGTGACATTACCCATAAAATTACAAATACTAATACTAATTCATCTATAGGATATTTTTAATTCAACAAAAAAGAAAAATAATCAAATAGATTAAGTAAAAACCCACTTAAATTGTTCCTCTGGTGATTAAATGGTCACAATGACTTTAATCACATGTATATTGCCTCATAGTTGAGTCTAATTATTTGGCATATAGTTGCCTCAAATTTCATAAAGCTTAAAAATAGAGAAATAATTTATAATAGACTAATATTGCTTATCTTTATAGTGGTAGATTTTACTTTCAATCCTGGCAGGTAACTCAAAATACTATTTTTTTTTCTTTTTTAAAATTTATTTATATATGACAGTGGAATGCATTACAATACTTATTACACATATAGAGCACAATTTTTCATATCTCTGGTTGTATACAAAGTATATTCACAACAATTTGTGCAACAAAATGTAATTAAACCCCTACTGTATTGTCATTTCTTATTAGATTTACCTTTCTTCTGGTTTTGGTCTTTTTCACCCTGTTGTTTACCTTTTACTCATTGATTTATAGAAATTCCTTATATATTAAGGGTATAAAACCTTTGTCTATCAGACCTTTAGTCTATTTTTGCATATATTCTTATTTTATTTATATCATGTTTTTTTCATGAAATTTTATATTGATTTACACAATCAAGTCTGTTAGCAATTTTCTTTAATGGTCCTTGGCGTTGGGGTTTCCTCACTACTTGTAATCGTGGAAATCTCTATATAATTTATAGAGTTTGCTTCTATTAATTTATTTATGTGCATATCTATGGCATAAGAAAGTATTTAATAATGATGGGATTGCCTCAACTTTCCTCTTTCTATGATGCTTTAGATTTGGGCTTTCCAAATGCTTGGAATAGTCCTAGGTTTGGACTTTTCTCTGTTTAAGAACTGGTGTCTGTATTTCCCTTTGACCATCTGTTTAACTAAGCACCTATTGAAATAACCGCACCGGGCACGTTCACTTCTTGCTGCTCTGGGGTGTGTTTGTGCTTTTTATGTTTGTTGTTATATTGTTGGGTTGGGGGTGAGGGCAGTGAGGTGTTGCATGATCCCAGCCCATCTCAGAAGAACAAAAAGTGTTTCTAAAAACAGCCTTTGTGCCCGTGACTGCCTGGTGAAGAAATTTCATAACCGGAGACCTGTTAACGGGCCTGATTATTTAAGACAACTGTGGTTCCTGTGTAGATTTCTCGTGCAATGTGTGAAGCACACTACTAATTTACTCTTTGACCAAATGCTCCTGCTCAGTAATACGCCCAACTCCCCTAAAGCTTCGGAAAACAGCTTTAAGCTTCTCACTTCTTTAGTAAAGAACTTCTCAGTTGATTTCAAGTGAAATGCCAACAGTCTCGCTTTTTTTTCAAACACGCTTCACAGCCACGGCTGTATATCCACTTTAAAAGTGTATGTTTGGTGGGTGGGGGTGCCCTGCGCTTTGAGCAGTTGTCAGATGTTTTATTTTTGGAAAATTCTAAATAGCATTTTGAAAGATAATTAAGGGTTGCTCAAGTTTCTTTCAGAATTAAAAAATATATATATATTTTACCCCCTTTGTGTGTCTTTGCACTCCATGCTTCATTTGTCACCTCCTCCTCTATTTTATAAATCTTTTAATTAATGGTGTTTATTCTCCTCTCAGTCTGGCCTGAGTCGTGTTTTTATGATCATATTATTAGGAAGTGATAGCGTGCGTGGATTTTTTTCCCCCTTGTATCTGGGCTTGCCAATCACTATGGAAACAAGCAAATATTTACATAGCCCAGATACTGATTAGTACCTACTGGTTATTTTGACATTATAGAGTTGCTGTTTGAATGTAAAGAATTTTGCCTGAATAGTAAAGTGATGTATTCTAATTTATTTACATTTGTAATTTCCCCCATCAGAAATTAATACAGTAACTAAAACTCCATCAAATTATAGCCATTTCCGAGAGTCCTTTTTTTTTTTTTTTTTATTTGCCAACACATGACTCAAAATCATGTGCTAAATGTTTTAAAATGATTGCTTTACATTTTAATAGGGACAACTTTTGTAAAAAAAAAAAAAAATCCTTCACTCAACAATAATAAGGTGTCACTTCCAATAATATCAGAAGGACACTACACACAGGATGAGAATCTCAAAGAGGCTTCAAAGACACATTCTATTAGGTCCTCAGAGGAGTGTTTAGCTAGGACTTAATTCCTGGAACCCATCCTTCTGGGACACTTGGTAAATCCCTCTGAGAACAAAATTACCTCATTCTTTCCTTCCTTCTTTCTTCATTTCTATTATCATTTTTTTCCCTAGTGGAAGCCTTTTTAAAAATATTCTTTTTCAACTGAGAGTCCAAAAAGATGTAGTCTATATTACAGAGCAGTGTTCTCAAACTTGAGTGGACACCCATGTCATTCACGGGGTTGGAGTCAGCTTTCCGCCTGAGTCTCCATTCTGGTGATTGGGGGGTGGCCACAGACTGTTTTTAACAAGTTCCTGGGTAATGCTGCTGACCCAGCCACCACTTTTGTTTTTTTAAAGTTATAGATGGGCACAATACCTTTATTTTATTTATTTATCTTTATGTGGTGCTGAGGATCTAACCCAGTGCCTCAGACATGTGAGATAAGCACTCTACCACTGAGCCACAACCCCAACCCCAACCCCAACCCCTCAGCCACCACTTTTAAGAAACACTTTCTAGAGTCTTTTATTTTCTTTGTGTTAGCAAAATTAGAAAGTTTTTGAAGATATTGAAGAAGATTCAAGACAAAACTTAAAAATACTATGCAGCATATGTTGTGATAGATGTAGAATTTCATGATACCAAACAATTTTGGTTTATCACTCTAGGGAAGCTGGGAAGTGTTACCTTTTGGGTTTAAACTTCAGAGCGGTCCCTCAGGCTGGATCAGGAGTCCAACGACAGAGCAAACATAATCTCTTAAAGAAAAGTGTTTCTCAGAAACTACTGAGGTATTGCATCTTATTGATCAACTCAACTGAATCCTTAAATCATGCAAACCCATAATTAAATGGTGTGTAAGTTGGAGAGGGGGAGATTGAATCTACGGACATGGACTATTTTACATTTTTCATTAGTATAGCCTCACAGTCTTCAAAAAGACTGATCAGTTTATCATATCACCCATTCCTACAGAACTGAATGTGAATCTTAGCATCTCATCTCAGCCAACAAAATCCTTAGGGTGGCCAAACTTAGAGAACAATATTCTAGCAAGAAAAGATGGAGTTTTGCCATCAGAGGAACTGGATGATTCTCAGATCTGCCTTTCACTTGCTATAAGATCTGGATACATTCTTTATTTTCTCAAGATCTTAGTATCTTCACCTGTAAAGTAGGGTGGAACAATTTTTTTTTGATTGAGTCAGCACATTTTTTTGTTGAATGTTTACCAGGCAAAGTGTTCCTGATGCTCCAGGAAATTAGGTGGTTTTTGTTGTGTTGGTAGTGTTTTTTGTTTTATGTTTTTTGGTGTTTTTTTTTTTTTAACCTTCAAGGCATTTGTAGAATTTCAGTGAGAGCAAAACATGTGAAACATTATTATTGCTTGCACAGTAGCTGGCCTTGAACACAGATGGAGTGAGCCCCCTCTATTCATAAAAAGAAGCAAATTAGAGGGCAGATCCATGCTGAATGGAGTTTTGCCTTGAAAAAAGTGAGAACCACCATGGATTCCAGCATCAGACTAGTTCATTGCAATTATAACAGATATACTTTCTTGACATACTTTTTTAGAATTTGTGTGTGTGTGTGTGTGTGTGTGTGTGTGGTGGGGTGCTGGCTTGGAACGTGCAATTCTCCTGCCTCAGCCTCCTCAACTTTGGGATCACAGGTATGCACCTCGGTGCCTGAGTCAGCATATTTTGACCTCTGGAAAATTCAAATTATATTTTCATTTCAAGAAAATAATTGACTTAGCTTCAAACCAGAGAATCTAGAGAGAATGGTTGGGATATTTACTCAATGAAGAACAGTCAGGTGAGGTGAAAAATAATGTAATAAAGCTTAACGCAGAAAATGACTTTGAAGAAACACTGCTCTTCAGGATTATATTTACATCCAATGACTTGGAATCTTAAAAGCAGTCGCAGGAGTTTGTTTCTCTCTGCTTTTTAATGAATAAGATTCTTTACACTCCTCTCAGAATAGAGGGCTGCCTCCAATCTAAGGAAGTCAGGCACTTGGTAGCAGTGAAGGCAGGAGGCTTCAAATTTTATTGGGTTTTGTTCTGGTAAACTGATTTCATTCTTGAACTGAACATGTCATTTCTTCTTTATTGAATTTCCCCATTATTCTTTCACCTCAGGCTCTTGCGCCACCTCCTATTTATTTCTGGACTTGTTCACTTGAATTGTGGGAAGGCACAGGGTTTATATCCAGTCCCATGACCCCTGCAGCTCACAGTTAGAGCCTAACACAAAGGGACAGAACTCACGACCCCAATGGCTCCGACCCACAGACCCAGGGGAAGCTCTGAGGGAGAATCTATGTCAGTAGAAAAGAGAGGACACTGAGTCTTCATTTCAGGGCGTCATGGGGAGGGAAGGAGGCCAAGGTTCCTCCCAGATGCTCAGTGTCTTCCTAGGAAGCATCAAGCGAAAACGTGAAGCCTAGAGGAGAAGGTTTGTCTCAACTCCCGCTCAGTGTCTTCTAGGATTTTAAACAGCCCCGTTATGTTTCCATATTATTTTGCAATATATGGTTTCCTTAAGACTTAGTTTATAGGGTTAAACATCTGTTCTCTTCTATCTTGAAGAATTTCATTCTTTCTTCTTTGCCCTTATTACTCAAAATGTCTTGATCCCTGTCATCATATTCAACTTTCTCCTGAACTTGTTCATGACCTCCCTATACCCAGTGATGCCATTACTTTCTTCTTTAAAGATCTCATTGAGACCCAGATCCCCACCCTTGACTTCAAGGCTGCCTATTCACCTGCCATTCCACTTTGCCTCATTTTTTCCTTGGTCCCTGCTCAGTGCCTCTCCTTGGTTTAGCTCATTTATTCCTTGAGTTGTTTTCACTTGTCTAATTTCTGTCTTACTTGTGTTATCCTTTCCAATCAGTTAAATTGTTTTCAGTCTCCTAAATTCAGTATGTCAACCAATTCTTCTAGAAAAAAACACTGGAGGCAGATAGATATTTAGTATACTATAGATAATGGGCAATGTTTCCTTTCAAGACACTCTTAGTGGATGGGGTTTAATTACCCAATTACACAGAATCACCTTGTCCTTGACCTTGTAGTTTTTCTTCACTGTTCTTGATATCTCCTTCTCTTCTTCCCTCTTCCTTGACTCCTATTCTTTCTTTTCTTCCAGCCTCCTCTGTTTGCCCATCCCTCTTTCTTTCTGATTTCTAACTTCCTTTTACTTGGGTACTCGAAATATGCATGTGAGAATGAAAGAGGTAGGAAAATTCAGAGCTGTTGTTTTAGAGATTGTATTGGCATTATGGTCAAAACATTATTGGGAGGGCTGGGGCTGTAGCCCAGTGGCAAAGCACTTGCCTAACATGTGTGAGGCCCTGGGTTTGATCCTTAGCACCATATAAAAATAATCAAATAAAGGCATGCTGTCCATCTACAACTACTAAAACAAATTTAAAAAACATTTTTGGGAGATATTTTTTAATGACTAAAAAGAGCTATTTTATTTAGAGTACCCGAATTTGTTATAGACTTTTGGGATTTGATCATCTCTTTTGGTACTCCTGTATGTAGAACAAAATTATTATTCAGCAGTATTATATAACATTAAACTGTTAGTAAAATCACAACTTCAAATGCAAAAACTACACAATTAAATTTAACAAGACTACCACCACCAACAACAAAACATTATTTCTAGTGTTGGCGGTATCTCCTTCCTCAAAAGAAGAGGAGATGTGAACATTATCAGGTCAGGAGAAATTGGTCCACACCATACATCACCAGTTCCAAGTGAATTCCTGCTGACATCGTGTGGGTAAGTACTTGCCAACACCAGGCAAATCAGGACATCTTATTTGTGTCTCTAAAATGAGCCAGTTTCAACCATTAAATAACATTTTATTGATGTCCACAGAAGTGAGCACGTGACTCAAGAAGGTCACGTGGTATGTTTTTAGCATGATCCACATGGATAGAAATGGTAAACTTTCTCCTTCTGAGCTCTTAAGCCCTACAGAATTTGTAAGGCTAGTGCTGCAGAGACATCTTTGCAGCCACATAAAGAAAGGCTTTGGGGAATGAAACCAAACAGAGAAATTAAAGCCCAAAGAAAGGTTAGAAAGGGACAGTTTATGGAGATGGGTTATGAATGACATCAGGCAGTCCCTGGATCCAGTTGTACCTGAAGCTCTGTCCGTCAGAATTTCATTAGGGAAAATATGTGTTCTTTTCCTTTTTTTTTTTTTTTTGGTGCAGGGTGGGTACCAGGGATTGAACTCAGGAGTGCTCAATTAATTAGCCACATCTCCAGCCCTATTTTTTATTTTATTTAGAGACAGGGTCTCACTGAGTTGCTTAGTGCCTTGCTTTTGCTGAGGTTGGCTTTGAACTTGCAATCCTCCTACCTAGGCCTCCCCAGCCACTTCCCAGCATCTGGCCATGCATTCTCATTTAAATAAGTTTGAATTGGATTTCTGCCATTGTAAACCAAAGATCCTTGATCATCTGAAACAATCCTTATTATGCCCATAAAAACTGACCAACTAAAAAACAACCAGAAAATTCAGAAAAGCAAAATGAAAAAAATTAAGTTTAACTCTAATGAAAGTATATTTTGATAGGGAGAAATGGTGACCTGCAACAACTTTATACAATTCAACCTACCCAAAGTCATAGTTCCTCTGCTCGAGGATAAAAGAACATATTTGAATATAGTTCTCTGAAACTCTTTCAATAGTATTTTATATTTCTAGAAAATATGCATATATACCTACTTTTAGGTTGTTTTATTCATTTAAGCAAAAATAGCATTATGTAACAATTTGTCATTTTCATTCATTAAGTAATATAGCATCTAATAAAGCATAGTTTATATCATTTTAATGACAAAAAATTATTCCACAGTATGTGAAAATCACACCTTATTTATTCTACCTGTGTTGGATGTCCACACAGATATCCCCATTGTTTATTATATTCTAATTTCACCACATACATTATAACCATTATGTACTTAAGGCTAAAAATGAACATGGCAAGGTGACTCTAAATGAGTCTCTCTTAATTATTTTCAAAAGCCACCATCAATTAAATTAATGATCAAAATCGAGGTGGAATTTGGCTAAACTCATATTTTATCCCTGTGTTTTTCATATTATGCAAACCCTCTTGGGGTGCTTAATGAAACCTCTATAGCTTGCCTGCACTAATGTTCAAGCTTTGTGATTTTTTTTTCCCCAACAAGAAAATAGGTATAGAAATGGAAGGGTAAAGCAACTAAAAACAACCAGTCCAGGGTGAATAACAACTTAAGAACAGGAGCCAGACAAACACCTCTTCCCAATAAACAAATAGCTTCATGTTATGGTAACAATTGCCCTGGTCCTTCCCATGAGAAGAGCAAGGCACTCGCCATTGTTTGGCTCTCTTTCTGCTCCCACGTTATTGACTGAGAGCATGACATGTTTGTACGATTGTAACTAAGTCACCAAATGGGAAATGTCTAAATCAAGCTGCAATTAATGCGTCGTAAAGTGCTGGGTAATAAGCCACACATTACCTCCAGGAGTGACAAATTTTTAGAACTAAAGCCCAGTGTAAGTCTGAAGCAACCGAGGAAGAAGACTGGAAAGAAAAAATGATGCTGGCTAGGTTATTGTGGGGTGTGAAAGGCGCGCTGTGGTGGGAAGGCTGTGTGAATCCATATTATGCAGAAATCAATGGCAGCCCAATCTTTGCAGACTGCACCAGGCGCCGTGTGACAAGGGCACAGCAACTCTCCTAATCAAGCAGGTTGTGTGAAAAGCAAAGAGTCCAGCTGAGCTTGATATATCCAGCTGGACTTTGTTTGCTACTTAATGGAGCAGGTCATAGTTATAACACCCCAAAGAAATCAACCAGCTTCGGCCGGAGGAGCTCACGGAAGTGTGGGAACTCCAACAGCTCTATGGTAAATCACTTCTATAGGTCATCTGCAGAGAAAGAACCCAGAGAAATAATAAGGGGGCGTCATTCTGCTGTCTCTGTTTATGATTCTCCCCTCAGGGAAGGGAGTCGGGGTGCAGAGGAAAAGCAAAGTAGCTGAAGAAAAACTTTGTCTTTTTTATTCTATGCATTATGAAGCGCTTGGCAGGGCACCGGCCACTGAACTTAGCTCCCCCTTCTTGAAAGCTGCACGTTACAGGGGTTTATAAGCCAGAGTGACGGTGATAAAAGGCCAATTCGGGGCTTGGGGACAATTTTTCCTAACAACATGCTTTGCCTCTTTAAACACCTGCTGCTTTCTGCGGTCCTTGCCAATATAGCTTCAGGGTGGCTCTGGCTCTAAACTGGGAAGGTGAAGTTCAAATAAATGCCCCTCTCTATTGTCTCTCCAGGGGTGTGGAGAAGGTTAATGCCACCGCCACCGCCCTGGCATGAACAATGTCACCTTCCAAATGCATATGAAATCCAGGAGGGTGAGATGAGGTTCTTTAACCTTCTAAAACCTGGGCTGCTGGCTTTGTCAACATTGAGACCCCTCTCCCTGTTTTCAACAAAATCCTTAAAAAGTATCCCCATTACAAAATCTCTTGGGATGAAAACATGCTGCACAAAAAGTGCCTGGCAAAGAGATGCAGGGCTTAGGTAGGAGAGTCTTCTGAATACAGCTGTTCCGGTGAGCCATCCAGAGGAAATGGGTTCTCACTGCCTAGAACACTGACTGCACTTCCCTCACTTTCTCCACAGCACAGTGTTGACTCACTGTTCAGGAGTCAGGCACTGGACCTGGCTGGGCGTTAGTCACCTAAAGTTGTTTGAAGGCTCAATAGGAAAAACTGGGAGCCCTGATGATTAATAATCACATAGATTCATGACTGAAGAGAATACACCCAAGCACCAGCTTTATCTGCTGAAACCCCCAAGTTCAGCAACGGCATTTCCTGTTCCTTGAGCCCCTACAGCCATGGGAGAAAAGGACCACAGGAGGGTTGGAGGTGCCCACCCTCACAAGTCAGAAGTGAAGAGACCCACAGCCAAGCCCCTAACACTGATCTCAGGCTGGGAGAAGTCAAGGGTTTTAGGGAGACTGCTGCTTACACCAGTATAAGTGTAAAATCGTATAAGAACTTTGGAAGTTTTCTTTCATAATCCATTATCAAAATATAAGAACCCCGAATCCCTCGGTCCTTTATATGTTTACAGTCCCTGATTTGCAATGGTTCAATTTAACATTGTTGAACTTCACAATGGTGCAAAGGCTGTACACATTAGGTAAAAACCATACTTTCAATTTTGAATTTTGATCTTTTCCTGGGCTAGTGATATGATACTCTTGATACTCTATGATAGTCTTTCAAGATGCTGAGCAGCTGCTGTGAGCTGCACTGCCCAGGCAGCCAGTAACCACAAAGGTAATCAACTGATGCTCTACAGAGTGCCATGGTGCTAAGCTGGCATGTCCGATAGGTGAGGCAAATGTGATGCATTTTTGATTTGGGATAGTATGAGGCTATAACCCAACGGAAGACAAAGTACATCTGCATAAAGTACTATAATCCCCCCTTCTCCGTGGTTTTGCTTTCTACAGTTTCAGTTACTCCTGGTCAATATTAGTTTGTAATATTAAATAGAAAATTCCAGATAAATATTTCATAAATTTTAAGTTGTGAGTCATTCTGAGCAGTGTGATTAAAATCTCCCACTGTCCTACTCCATCCTGCCCACTAAGGACATGAATTGCCCTTTTGTTTAGTGTATCTGTATCCGTGGGGTATATGCTACCTGCCCATCAGTTACTTAGTAGCCCTGTTGGTTGTTACTTGATGTCATGGTAGTGTCCAGGTAATCCTTACTCTACTTACAAATGGCCCCTAAATTCAAACGTGGTATTGCTGCAATCCAGATATGCCAAAGAGGAGCCATGATGTACTTCTTTTCAATGAAAAAGTGAAAGTTCTCACTTTATCAAGGAAAGGAAAAAGCAAACCATACACTGAGGTTGCTAAGATTTACGGTAACAACAAATCTTATGTGTATGAAGTCGTAAAAAGGGAAAAAGAAATTCTTGTTAGTTCTTCTGTCATATTTCATACCTCAAACTGCAAAAGTTTCTTAAGTGCTTAGTCGTTCATCACATTCTGATCACATAGGCACTGTGTCATTGCACAAGAAGGTGAGCACGGTACAATGAGAGAGAGCCCACATTCACATAGCATTTATTACAGTATATTGTTTTATTTTCCCTATTTTATTATCAGTTATTGTTAATCTGTTCCTGTGCCCAATTAATAGGGAAAAACATGGGATATATAGGGTTTTGTACTGCCCACGGTTCCAGGCACCCACTGGGTGTCCTGAGAAGCATAAAGAGGGGCTAATGTGCCTTAACAAAGTGACGCTGCAAGGCGGGAGAGGTGGGCTCCAATCTTGGCTCTGCCCCTATCTCTTAGCAACCCTGAATAATTCTCCTCATTTATCCAGGACTGAGTGTCCATATTAGCAAGCAAGGGGCCTGGATCCCATGATTTTTAAAGCCCTGCTAACACCCTGTGATTATCCTTGATATAGTCTGTCTTATGACGTGTTCTCATGGGATTGGGAGGATATTTTACAAGCGTTGTCTCCCTATTAAGATGTTCCTCCCAGGTAAGTTGACTCCTGCTCTCTAGGTCCTGAATCTTCCTTCCCACAGAAGGATAGAACCAGGCAGGTTCCTGCCTTAGACCATTCTCTTCTGAGTGTGTTGCTGCTACTGAGTCACACATTGGTGGCTCCTTCTTCCTGGGTAAAGAACCATTTCCTTTTCTAATACCCTACCATCAAAGACACTGTTTATAGCAATGTCCCAGGTCACAGATAATCTCTGAGTGACCTAAAAAGTTCATGGTTTTTTTTTTTACCATATTATATAGTTTATGGAACAGAAATTTATATTATTTAACCCCAAAGATATAGAAATGGCAATGGCTGAAAAGGAAGAGTAGATTTGTGTCGTAAGGTAAGTGATGCTCCCTGCTAAGGTGTCTGCACCTGATCCCTAGAGCCTGTGGGTATTAGTCCATGTGCCAAATGGGGATTTGAAAATGTGATTATGAATCTTGGGATGGCAAGATGGATTAGCTGGATGAGTCTCATGTAGTCATAAGGATCCTCATCAAAGGATATGGGAGGTGTCAGAGTCCGAGGACAAAGTAATATTATGACAAGAAGAATGGTGCAGCCATAAACCAGGGAGTCAGCACCTTTGGAAACTAGAAGAAGCAAGAAACATATCCCGTCTGGGAGTCTCTTGAAGAAACCAGTCCCTACACACCTTGACTTTAGCCCTGTAGGACTTGGTTTGAATTTCTGACCACCACCCCAGACCATAAGATAGTAAAATCATGTTGTTTTAAGCCACTGATTGCAATAATTGTTACAGCAGCAATAGGAAACTAATACAACTTATAAACATTTAATCTAAAAAATTGATTTTAGCTGGACTTGGTGGTGCCCAACCTTTGTGCTAAATACTCAGGAGGCCAAGGCTGGAGGATCACTTGAGCCCAGGAGTTTGAAACCAATTAGGGGAACAAGAGAGACGCTTATCTCAAAAAAAAAAAAAAAAAGGGGGTTTTTTAATCAAAAAATTAAATTTCCACAAGAGATATTCACTGAAGAGTTTGGAGAATTTACATTTCATTAGAAAGCAGGCCTAATGAGTTAATGTTTTCCTAAATACCTCTCTCTCTCCAACTAAACCTACGAATCCACAATTTGCAATCATTTTCTTTCAAATTCTTGCCATTCACGAAAGGTTTATTTACCGCCATTTCCCACCATGGCCTGGTGAGAATCTGTCACCCAGGAAGCAAGATCATCCCAAACTGGGCTTGTTTTATAGTTCCTGTCCTCAGTTTATCAGTAACCTGTGCAAAGCAGCCTCCAAAGAGGGCTCTAAGTCCTTAATCTTCTAACTGCAGGTAGGAAAATTTGGCCTCTTCAAACTCTCAGAATCCCCTGAGAAATACAGGCATGAGGCATTGTTAGTTCTCTGTTAATGAGAGAAACTGTGGAGGATTTGCCACATAGCCAGAGCAGCCAACTTCCAGCTGTCTGCTTACTCTGCCTCCATGACATTACCCCCAGGCCTTTCTTTGTAAGCTATTTCTGACAACCCTTCTTTGACTTATTTGATTCATCTCAATGTGGTTAAATTGAGAGAGTGTAATGTGTGATTTAGGGTTGGATGTCCAAGGATGATATAAAGATCAATGTTAAAATAACTGAAGAGACACAAATTTAAAAATCACCCTTCCTTAAAACTTCGAAAAGGTCAGTGTCCTTAATTGGAGAGGCAGGTGTTAGATTAACAGTGGTGGCTGAAAATTCTTTGCAGATGTGAGCTTATAACTCCACCAGAGCAATTTTCAGTTAATATGGGCCTTGGGATGGAATAGTTATGTCCAACAGCCTTGCTGTTGATTCTAAATTTGATGCTTTTTCACAAAGTTGCACACAGATTTCACAGTTGATCATCTGCCTGAGCGAATTTTCCACTGGAAGGCTGATTCTGGAATTTGCTATCTTTGAAGACATATAATAGACAGTAACAGTCTAATTAATTTTAAAAGCTATATATAAGCCAAGGAAATTGTTAAGATCTGGAAAACTCTCAGTAAATCTTGTCTACTTGTTTGGTGTAAACCTTTAGATGTATAGAACTAAATTTGGTGCTTTATTTTCTCCTATTTTCCTTGTCATTCTCCTCTTCTTCTGCTCACTCATTTTTATCTTTGTTTCCAGTTTCATCTTTGTCTCCTTTCATTTCTTCAAGGTCCCTTGATGTTTCAGGTATCCGTTACTGTGTAAGAACCTACCCAAAACTTGGTGGCTTCAAACAGCAACCTTTCCTCATGGCTCCATGGACTGGGGCTCAGCAAGATGATTCTTCTGCTAGTCTCACACAGGGTCTCTCCTATTTTTGAAGCCAAAAGGCTTCTGGGATTGGAACATACCAGATAGCTCCCCTCAGATGTCTGGCACCTTGGAGGAGTTGGCTGGAAGGTTGCAATTCATTCATATTCTCTCTATATATATATATCTTTTTCTTTCTCCACTCCCCTCTCTCCATGGTATGTTTTGGACCCCTGAATGATGAGCATTCCAAAAGGACAAGCTGTAATGGGCAAATACCCATCTTTTGTAGACAAGTTTCTGCTGATAGAGCTTGGTTTAGCTCAGAGTCAATAGGGGGCCACAGAGGGCTGTGACTCACATTGTTATACTAGTCTTGTGCTTTTGGTATTCATGGCACAAAACCAGAAGAAAACCTTGTTTGGGGCCTTATATCAAGCACCTATTTATCATACATATTGGCAATGAGGGTAGATTTACGATTTCAAGTCACTGTTCAGCCATGAAAACAGATAAATGAGCTAGTTAATTAATTCATGATTTAGTGGTAGTATTTCATATTCAGTTACAAAATTTTATAGATAGTGTTATTTTGATGCTAAAGAAAGCAAAAGGCAGGAGTTGGACATCCTAGGTTCATCCCTAAGGGACAACATGATTCTCATTTGGTTGTCAGAGATAACTTTAAGGTGTAGTTAACTGACAATGAACAGAAGTTATAAAAACAAGTCCTGGTCAAGTGCATCAGAGTTTCTTTGCTTCTACCCACTTCTGATTAGAAAGAATTTGCATCTTTTCTTCTTGGTTACTCCCATCTATTTTTTCTTTTTCTTTCTTTTTTTTGAGAGAGAGAGAGAGAATTTTTTTTAATATTTATTTTTAGTTATTGGCGGACACAACATCTTTGTTTGTATGTGGTGCTGAGCATCGAACCCAGGCTGCACGCATGCCAGGCGAGCGCGCTACCACTTGAGCCACATCCCCAGCCCATTCCCATCTATTTTTAATTGATGCATATTAATTATACAGATAGTGGGTTTCTTTATGGCATGATCATACATGCATATAACATAATTTGATGAATTTTATTTCCCCATACTTCCCTTTTCCTCCCCTTCTCCCATCCATTCTTAATATCTACAAATGCAAAATTGTTGGACACCATATATTAATCATTTTGGTGGGTGCCTTTTGACATGACCTTGCCCTCAGCTATTTCCTGGGGACAGGCTGACCTCTCTACTGCTTGCTGTATGATATGTGCTCTTTGTAAGCTATTTTTGACAACCCTTCTTTGACTTATTTGCTTCAACTCAATGTGGTTAAATTTAGAGAGTATAATGTGTGATTTAGGGTTGGATGTCCAAGGATGATATAAAGATCAACGTTAAAATAACTGAAGAGACACAAATAACTGAATATGGTATGTACTCAATCAATAATTCTTAACTGATAAATTAAACACTAAGCACAATATCTTAGCATATATTGACTTTTCTCATTAATCCAAATTAGTGACATTTTTAAAGCCCATTAAGCCTACTTCTATGATATTGTTGTTCTTTGGGCTAAAATTAAAATAGGCCTTATTTTAAGACAGAATGTGGGTGAACATTGGAAAACTTGCAACCACCTAATATTTTTTTCTGAAGGAAACTTTCCCTTTGTCATCATCTAAGGTTATTAAAAATAATCAAGTAAAAAAATTACTAAATTAAAAAAATTGTCATCCAAATTCAGACCCTGCAGAAAATGTGGTGACTTAGACTATGCTATTAACAGCCTCCTATTCAAAGTCTTCTTAAGTGGTTACTGTACAAAGAAATTGCTAACCACCATGGTTTTTACCTGTGACTGAAACATGCTGATAAAATACTCTCTCATTTCCCTCTCTTTCTTGGAATATTAGTATTATTCTGCTATATTTGGAGCTGAGCTTGAACAAAATCAATAAAGTCATTTATTATAAAGAAAACAGATTTAAGAAACAACAGACTTGACCACTCTGATAAAGCATAGCAACCTCAAAATATGAATGCAGTGTTGAGTGGAGGATTTGATTTGTATGCTGTACAGGAAAACCCAGTAAGCAGAAATGAAAGTTTTTATTGTCTTCTCTATGAATGACTATTCATAAATATAAAATTAGTATTTATTAAAATAAATTTAGCATTTCATTGTAAATATGGCCATTATAAATAACAACCCTTTATTATCTTCTACTTGCCATGCAGCCTTTTAAATTTTAATCACCTCGGTAAAGAAGAGGACTCAGTTTGCCAAGATTTACATAAAAATAAATATCCATTTATGAGTCCAATTTGTGCTTTACGAATTAGTCACTGTGTAAGAAGCTTTTGTCTGCAAGGTCGAAGAGTAGTAAAGGAGTAAAGGTGAAATTCCATGTCCCAAATGCCATCTGATGTCAGGAATGTTGAATCCATGGAGCATGTGGGACATCAGCGTCTATACCCTGCTACATCTTCTAAATGTAGATGGCATTGGCATTTCGGTTTGGGAAGGGGTATGTTCTTTATGAAGGGACTGGGCTGTTTCCCATTAAAGGTGACTAAAGAGGTTCCCAGTCTCCCTTTCTCCTTTGTTGGCCAGTGGAAGAAGCTATTTTCCTACTATTTTGTTTTATAAACTAACTTCGATTTAAGCCCCAGTCCATATCAGATTCAAGGCCTAACTTTTATATCCAATAACCCCATTAAAGAATTTTCTTACCAAAAAAAAGCTGTCTTTCTCCAATCTGCACCCGTAGGTAGACATAGAATGAGTGTGGTCTGAATGCTTGTACTCCTCCTTCCGTGGCATAGATGTGTCAATGGGACATGGTTGCCTATCTAGGGTGTATATTTATCGGCATCCCACCTCTCCATGTTAGAGGTTTACTCTTACATTTGCAACTCCAAACCCAGATCTATTATCTGTACTCTAGACTCTTATATAACCAACTGCTTATGTAATATCTATCTGCCTTGGTGGAAAGACATTCCGTGTTCTACCCAGTGGAATGCAAGTATTTTAATGGTAACCTTTTCCTATCCACATACTTATTCCACTCATGCTCTCCTATGCTCCTTCCTTCTGAAATGTAATTGACCTCCACAGTGATCTTGAAAACCCCATATTAGAAATAGCATTGGGCTAGATCTTTGAACCACAGTGTGTAAGAGGACTGCACATGAAGTTTGGTAGAAAGTGAAGAATGAAGAGGCTGGTTAGGTGGCATGTGTAAGAGACTGCTTATCTGCCTAGTGCCATCATGTGATCAAGATGTCACATTCTGTTGTGGTATGTGCCCTGTATACCCAGTGACTTTGGAGGTTGAGGCAGGAGAACTGCAAATTCAAGGTCAGCCTCAGCAACTGGGGTGAAGCCCTAAACAACTTAGTGAGAACCTATCTCAAAATAAAAAGAAAGAGGGCTAGGAATGTGATTCAGTGGTTAGGCGCTCCTGGCTTTAATCCCCAGGACCCTCTCCAATACCCTCTGCCCTCTCCCCAAAGAAGTCGCCTTCCAGCTTGTTAAGCCACTGAAATTTTGGCTTTAGTTCTTAGAATAGCTAAAATGACCATAACTAAAATAGGGTTTTTTTTGTTTGTTTGTTTGTTTGATGATATAAAAGTACCAGATAGGGCTCTGGCCTTCTGTTTCAGTCAACTTTTTTATCAGTGTGACCAAAAGACATGGCAAGACAATACAGAGGAGGGAAACTTTACTTTGGCTCATGACGTCAGAGGTTGAGTCCATCAGTTGGCCTACCCCATAGCTGTGGGTCCAAGGTGAGGCAGAACATCATGGTGGAAGGACATGGTGGAGGAAAGCAGCTCAGAACTTGGCAATGAGGAAGCAGAGAGAGAGAGAGAGAGAGAGCTCCATTCACCAGACAAGCTAAAATCCCTAAAGGCACAGCCCAGTGACCTCCTTCCTCCAGTCACAACCTAACTGCCTCTAGCTACCACCAGTAAATCCATATTAGTAGGTTAATTCACCAATGAACTTATACCTCTGAAAATCCTTGCTTTGTTTTACATATGAGCTTTTAGGGGACACCTCATATGTAAACCATAACATTTTCTCTGACTTAAATGAGTCAGAAAGGTTATTTTTTATTATTTTATTTATTCTTCTATTCTCTCTTAATAATAATAATAGTAATGAAAGTATTTTAACACATATAATTAATGAGTGGTTACAATGTGCCAGGCTCTATTCTAAGTCCTTGATATGTTTGTTTTATGCTCCTAAATACTTAGGTGGTTCTATTATAATTCCCATGGTCTAGCTAAAAAAGCTGAGGCAGAGAGAAATTGAATCAAGGGACCCGAGTGGAGTCAGAATGTGAAACCGAGGGCATAAACCAGTACTGACCCTCCTACTCAAAGCTCAGGTCAGTACTCCATTTGCATATTTGCACCTAGATTGTATACGTAAACACTCCGGTCCCCTCTCCCCTATTCAAATACATACTCTATTTTCATTTCCCTGCCACGGAGGGTGCCGCCATGCTCCAGAGGAGGTCACAGAGCCTGGGTTCTCACGTTATTTTATGTATACTTGAGGAAGCGAGGGTACGAGCTAACATCCTGAAGTTCTGTGGAACATGGGGTTAAATAGGAGCCCTACTAGCTATGCCACCCAACCAGCCCCTTCATTCTTCACTTTCCACCAAACTTCATGAAAAGATCTCTGCCCATCCCTTTTCCTAGGCAAGAGGCCAATTTCAACTTGAACTGTGTTTCTGTAATGGTGGTGGATGGGCTGCAGGGATTTGAAGAGGAGAGGAACAGATTGGAAGCTAGGCTTGGTGTAATAGAGGATGTGTTCCCTGTACCAGGGGGTTCAGCTCTTTCTCTGGAAAGAGCTCATTTCTTGCTGTTGCCGTCACCTGAGGGACTTACATTCCTTGTACTGGATTGCTCAGGGTAGACCACTTTCAAGGAGGTAAAGAAGATGATTTCTCCACTTTGTTGTCTTTCCAAAGGACCACTGTTACTAGGCCAAAGAGTAAATCCTAAAAATGTCTCTGCTAAAATTCAGTTGTTTGAAACCCTTTTTCCCTTCCCCTTTCTCCTTTAAACTATCAACGTCCCACAGACACTGGCTTCACCAAGTACCAACGGTTCCCACATCTGATGGCCAGTGCTCAATTTCTTTCCTCCTGCCACTCCATTGACCAACTGCATTCAACAGACTCCCTCTTCCTTGAAAACTTCTTCATCTCAACAGTCTCATAACCTCTTGTCCCAGTGACTGTTTGGTGTCCTTTTCATCATTCTTCTCAGATATATGACCTCTAAATATTGAAAAGCTCTAGGGCTTGATGTCCAACCTATTCTCTCTTCTATCTAAAATATCTACAGGGTGGCTTAGTCCAGCCTCAAATGTTATCTGTAAGCCAGTGACTCTCATTTTTGCACATCTAGCTTGAAAATACTCTCTAAACTCCCTACTCTTCTTTCCAGCTGCCTATTTAACATGTCTGGGGTTGAGACATGCATCCCAAACATGTTCAAAACTGAACTCAACCCCAAACTTCTTCTACTGTTGAGTCCATCTGAGTATTACTCAAGTTGCACAGATCCCAGATCTTGGAATGATTTTGACTTTTTCTTACACCCTATTTTCAAATCCTATGGGCTCTGTCCTCAAAATATCCTTGGAATACAGCAATTTCTCTCCACATCTGCAGCTAGTTCCTTGTTCTATGTCTGTATCATTTAAATTGTAGCAGCCTCATGGCTAGCCTCTTGGCTTCCACACTTGCATTTCTAAGTCCACGTCTTACTCTCCAGCTTCCCCAAACATGCAGACCCACATTTGTGGTCTCAGCTGATGAGTTGCTCCTCTGTATCTCTTGGCTCTCACCTCCCATTACTCACTCTCATCCCTCCACTCTCACTACATTGTCCTTTCTGATAACTCTTGAACTTGTCCAGCATACACTTGCCTAAGGGTCTTTGACTTCCTTTTCCTTCTGCTTCAAATGTCTTCCATCAGATGTCCACATGCTTATTTATTCTGCTTCTTCAGGTCCTGCTCAAAAGGTATCTCATGACAGAGGACTTCCCTGATGAGCACATTTCGTCAAGCCTTCTTCCATCAACCTATCAACCTTTGTGCTCTTACCCTGTTTTTTCTTAGTTTTTTATAATAATCTGAAAATTTATGTATTTATTTGTTTATTGCATATTTATTTCATTGAAATTAAAAATATGAACTTCATCAAAAATAGCTTCCTCTATTTTCTATATCTGCTTTCAAATATACTTTAAATTAATAAATAAACTTCTTCTGTGTAGGAGTTAAAATGCATGTATATAAGTATAAATGTGATAAATGATGTGAGTATGTTGAGAACATATATTGTCTTTGATTCATCAAAAGCTATTTGCATAAGAGGTTAGATTTTTCCCCTTGGAAAATCAATGTGTCTTTCTCTGTAACTTATCTGCCATTAAAGCCCCATAGATAGGTGCAGTACATACATATTTCTGGAAAGTGAAGATATATCACATAAGGGAAGCTATTGCTACACACAAAGGGGAAAGAAAAGCTCCTTCCTCTTTGGGCTCAAGATGACTTTGGGAATGGGAAGAGAAGTAAAGAGAGGGAAGAAATCAGATACAAATATGGTGGGCTCACCCTCCACGTCCTACTCATACCATAGAGAAGAGAGTTTCCTTCTGTTTCTTATTTGATATTCTAAAAGGAGAATATTTAATGAAGTAACCTCCTGCTCTCTTTATACCAATCTAGGAATCAGAATAAAATTATTTCCACGGTAGATTGGTTAGGAAGGGAACAGCTTGACATTATTTCCCTTGAATACCTCTTAGCTTCCAGACATTCAAAAACATCTAGAAAGTCCAGCTTGCTTTCTGGAGGGACCCTGGTCCCTCTGTCTGGTGAGATGACTGGAGCATCACAGCAATGATGGTGAGGTGTCCTAACACCATGTACTTCTAAGGAGCCCCCTGGGCTAAAGAGTCAGTGAAAATCACTCCAGACTGTAGACATAAATCCAACAACCACATGCTCAGGTGTAGCTACAGCACCTGAGGGGACCAAAATTTGCTGAGTCAAGAAAGAAACAGACCAAAAATTCACCAGCTGCAAGTTTCAGCAGCAAATGCCAGCAGGGCACAAACTGACCAGCATAATAATTAGGCCATTACAACAGAAGCCAGTTAAAACCACAGGCTAATCAGTGACCCCTTCTTCTGGCACAAGGATATGGTGAGTTACCTCACACACCTATCTATCCAAACGTAATGTCTGAGACATTTAATAATGGAATGTGACAATACCTACAGGATGGAGTAAATTTTTTTCCCTGATCTGAGGTCAGGAAGGTATTTTTCTGTAATGGTTTTATATTATGAAACAGTCTTTCCTTTTATCATCAGTCATTTTAATATACCTGGAATTGATTTTTTGCATATGGTGTGAGGTAGGGATCTAACTAAATATGGTCTCCATTATTAACTCATAAAATTTCCAAAAGTTATTAGGTTTTACACCATGGATCTCAAGAGGTGAAGTTCTGCAACAATGTGAGTTTAGCTAGGTGTTCATGGTCATTTCTACCCATGGATTATTTGTAAGCCAGGTAGATATTTCTTAGTTGGATGCTTTATGTCTCTCCTTCATATTGTCCACTAGTGCTCATTGCTTTATCTCCAGGATCCAGTTTTCATAAGTTAACAAACTGAGTTGAGTACATTGGTTTGTGTTACACCAGGGTATATAATTCACCCAAATTCCTCAATGGAACTAGAATAAAAAACAATTCTGACTGAGTATATGCCCCATTTGCTTTCCTGCATTATTTTGATTGAGGGGAAGCCCAAGGCAGAAAAAAAACTGTATTAGCAAGAGTGAAATGAAATCTCTAAAAGCCTGATATACTTAGGAATCTCTTTGCACTGAAGCCATACATTTTGGGACTAAATAATAAGCATTTATTCGGCATCTATGAAATAAATTTAAGTTTACAAAGTTTTTTTTTTAAAGCAAAATTCCTAGTTTCCTACAATAGGCAAACCAGAGTTTCACTTAATTTGTTGCTCATAGTTTTGGCCTATAAACTCAAATACTTATTAACGCTGTAAATATGCCTTTTTACTGGCTGTCTGACAGCTCCCATGCTTTCTGCGCTGTCTCCTTAAACATTTATGAGTGTTCATGAATATGCAAATACACAATCTAATGTCTGCAAATGGTTGCAAGTACAAATGCTATGTTAATATTTCACACAGTGATGGGAGCAAATCAACAATCATAAATTTTGAACAAATATGTTGCCTCATTAATAACTAATGAGGCAGTGCATAGAGCTGAAGATTTGGCATTTAATACTAAAAGTGGTGGTTAAATAGAATCTATCAGGGAATGCCACTGCTTCCAAAAATTTCACTGATTTTCTCCTGTGGGGTAGTTTCTGCTTAGGGGAGGGGAAAGAGATTTGAGAAGAAGATAGACATTCCCTAATTGTTGCTTGTAATTCATTACATGGTAGGAATCAAAATAATTTTTATGACCAATGAACTTTCCAATAAGTGAAACTTAATGTTCAGGAATATATTAGATTTGCTGCTCCCATTTTCCTGAGAGCAACTAGGGAGAGATTCAATTCTTAATAGAGACAAAGAAATAAAGACACCAAATGAATATAAAGAGTTAACCACTTGGGAGCCTTGTGAAACTCTAGGGTGTGAAATGATTTGCCCTTAACAGGGAACCTGCTCTGGAACTCAGAACTTTTAGTTCATGACCCCAGTTCTTCCACACCTGGTCAAGCTGCCATGTCTTTGAGATATCAATTTATAAAGGAATTTAGTGTCAAATATCAAAGCTAAAACTTGCAATCAGCTGTACATCTGTGATACTGTGTCAAAGGTTTAGAATAGACTGAAATATCAATTACAGGCTCAAAAGTCACTTTGTATTGCTGGATGTCAATATGTTCATTTATAAACAGGATTAAGGTCATTTCCATCTCTATTTTTTGAGACTCTCAGAGTACTTTTCCTTGGATGAGATGCAAATGTTTAAGAATTTTTCTACTTTGCTGAATTAGTACAAAGAGCATCAGTGACTCTTTTGTAGGCCTGTTAAGGGTAGGATGTGCAGTAGATTGGATGAACTATTGTTGGCCATATGTTATACCCTGGAAGATTCTCTTCAAAAAATAATAATAATAATAGTTTCAGCTTAAAATTTTCTACTATTTGTTTTCTCTTCCTGAAAATCATCACAACATTTTAGTTGTTAGTTCTATTACTTTACCATTATCAAAGTGTGTATATACTTTTTTTATTCAAATTCTCAATTTACCCTGTAAGCAGGTATACTCATCCATACTTTACAGACTAAAAACAATCTCCATATTGGAGAAGTTACCTGTTTGAGGGGAAAAAGTAAAATATAATTTGGTTATTTGAAGATGTGGGAGTTAAAATTTATCATGATGTTCATTTTAATAAAACACTACTCTTTTTAAAATGAGTTCCATTGATATTTAATTTTATCCTCTTTATTCAGATTCAATTTTGGGGTAATACACTTTTCTTCATTACTCAAACCCCTATTCAGATAGAAAATAAAGTATTTAGGGGTCAATAATAACTCCTCTGGTTATGCATGTCATGCTCAACAGCTGTAATGTATCAAAATACCTCTTGGTGAGGATCCTGCTGGAGATCTGTGGAGGTGATTGGGGGAATGCACACATGTGATGTGCATAGAACTAAATATATAAAGCACACATAGAACCAAGCAAATCCAAGAAAGATGGCTACTTTTTGTCAGTGCTAATTTCCTTATTCTGATATTCTACTACTATAGTTATGCAAGGTCTTACCAGTGAGGAAAATTGAGTAAAAGGGCCACAGTGATCTCTTTGTAATATATTTACAGCTAGAGATGCATCTACAAATCATCCCCAAATTAAACTACAATTTATAAAAACTACAGTTATGATATAAATTATTTTTTAAAGTCCCTTCTGCTTAATCAGCATCAAACTATTGATACACAATTCGTAAGGATCCCTAGAACCCAGAGCAACATAGAGGTGTTTCAACGTGGCTTATGTTCTCATTGTGAGCCAGTGTGTGCATGGGTGAGTGGGTGGGTGCAATGGGGAGGATGTTAGGTTTAGGCACCCAGACACAAATTGAGCCTTGCTATTTTCATATAACGTGATTTTGTGCAAATTGCTTTCTGCTTTAAGCCTGATTCCTCATTTAGAAAGTCCTGCAATGAGACCCTAGCATAACACTGTCTCTTAGCATGTATCAAGACGCTACCTCCCCATCTACATCATTTCCAGCTTTTTCTCATTCACTTACTGCTGGTAGATATATATATTTTTATTTTTCCTTTAAAATATTTTTCTTTTTTAAAATAAATTTTATTATGGGAAATTTAAGTGTGCCTAGGAGAGTATTTCAGTTTCAACAATAACCTATTACCCAGCCTTAGCAATTATCAACTCATAAGCAGTATTGTTTCTTCTTTACCTTCATCTACTTTCTTTTGCAGGACCATAGCCCACCCATCCTCAAAAACCTAATCCTGAATTTCCAAGCAAATTATCAACATCATAGCATTCTATCTGTAAATATTATGAATTTATTTCTGAAACAAAACCAAAAATGTAATCATAATCTCATTATCACATTTAATATCATCAAATATTCAGGGTTCAATTTTTCCTGATGTGTTATGATTTTTAAAAATAGAGCAATTTTTAAAAATTGCTCAAATCATCCAAATGAGATCAGAGCAGATATTCCTGATGCATGTTCTTTTCTGCTGATTCAGCAGAGGCTTCAGAATCTTTCTCAACACAGCACAGCGGGTGACCCCTGCCCACTCGTTAGAATTGCCACATGAGGGAATTGAAACCAATTTGCTTTTCCTGTACTAGAGTTCCTAGGAAGTCCACTTAGGCCAGTGTTTCCTAGTTGAATTTTAAGTCATTTTTGAGAACTGATAATTAAAAGTAGGCGATTCTGTCTCTAATTTTTGAAAAAATTGTTTTCAAAACTAGTCAACTAGTTTTATTTTTGATGTAGGCTTTTTATGCAAGTCATTTAGACCAGGGAAGTTAGGGTCCAGCTGAATGAGTTTGAACCAAAGTTTCAACACTTAGTAGTCACATGACCTAAAAAGTTATCTTGATACTTTTGAGTTTTAGCTGCCTCAATTGTGAATGAGAGAAAAAAGAATTCCTATCTGAAAAGACTATGGTGATGATCAGAGGAATCAATTTAAGTAGCTGATAGTCATTACAAGCAATTAATAGTAATAGTAATGAGAATTAATTGGTGCAACAGCTAACAAAGAGTTATTATTTCTAAATTATATTTACTATTTTTACTTCTATATTACTTTAGAATGTTGCTATAGCATCAATGTTGAAAACCAGAATATAACCCTGAAAATCTCCATTTCTCTGAACATGTGACTTCTAGAACAACCATTCTTAGACAGTCATCATCCTTGAAGCTGCAGGGGGGAAAAAAATCTTGATTTGCTAGGAAAACAAGTATACAAAAGTTAAAAACTATAGCTACCCTTACCTTGAGAATTAAGCATAAGAAAAAAAAATTTGTCGAAAAAAGATGGTTGTAAGAAGGCTCACAAGAGCATTAAGAACAATATCCTGGGGCCATTTTGGATGAGGATAAATCCATCTTTTGAAGGCATATTACAAAAGAATCCAGAAAATTATGGCTGACCCAACGAAATACTTAAAATCCATTAAAAAGCGCTGATAAAGAACAGAATTATATAATGGTTTTCAGCAAATTTCCATCCAAGTAATTTCCACCTGCTTCTTCAAACAGAATAAAGCCACACCTGCAAAAAAGGAGGAGGGCATTTTTTTCTCATTTAGATCAATATTTTTCAGAGTGTCTCAAAAACTGTTTTGTATGTATCTATTGTTAGCACTTTATGACACTTTTCCAGCTACAGGATTCACACTAGATAGAATTTGGTGCTATCATGGGGTCTCAAAAAGGAAAAGTTTCTGCCCATATTCAGAAGCATCTGTCTTTAGAGTCTATTAAGAGGAGCTGTCTTCCTTCCATGTGACCATTCAGCATCTTTTATGATTTTCTATTTCCCAGAGTCTCTGGGGTAGAGTTGAATGGAGCTGTATTTGGACTATTAGCAGAGTAAAATTATGAAAGAGAGAAAACTACACAGATCTGGTAGAGGTGAAATTCTACCACCAGCCAAGAGCACTGCTCTGTCACATTCTATGAAAGTAGTCTGGGCCCTGGGGGCTCTCTACACCTCAGCAGAGTGCAGCAGAGAAGAGATCTAGGTGGGTCAAGTTAAGACCAAACCTTCTCTTGGACTTCAAATTGCCCAGGAAGCTAGAAAACAGATTGTGTTTGGAAGGCAGGGTGTCTAAGTCAAGAGCTGCCTGAACCAGCCCCGGTCAGGGAGCCAGCCAATCTGCACAGGCATTTTTTTTCCCTTTCTTTCTTTCCCTTTAATGATGTTGTTTGGGATTCTGGACTGACATAAGGGCTGGTGGGTGGCAACAAGACATGGAGAATAAATGAAGGACAGTGGCACTTACATATGGGCATAGACTGGCCGTGTACCTGGGGGCTCGGGTTTGGGAGCATGTTCACAATTACCAGAGACCTTCATGAAACCACAGGGTCAAAGAACATTGGCCAAAGACCTTTGTCTTCCCTTCTCCTCAACATGATGAGCTCATTCTGAAACTGCAGAGCCATGACCCCACCATCCCTACCCTTCCCCAAAGTTTTGTCAGCCTTACTATTGCGCCCAAATCTTCCTGCATGCTCAGCACTCCTTTCAGGAGAGGGGAGAACTGAAAACTAGAAAAGGGAACGACAGCAAAAGTGAGCATCTCCCTTCTCTTAGATTCTTCCTTCTGTTTCAAACCTTCTCCTCACTTCCACGGTGGGGCTCCAATCAATCGGCTTTAAATTGTGATCTGATTTGCTCTATTCTTCCTTAAGCTGTGAAGGAGTGACTCGTTCTTGCTCTTGACATCTGAGAAAGTTTTTCTGTTGCTAGACTCAACCTGTGTATGTGGTACCAGAGATATTTTCCCCTTTGTAAATAAAACGAAACCAACCAAAAAACCACAGCACCACATGATTAGAATACAAAGTATGAAAATCATCCTTAAGTTAGCAGCCAGGCTGCAGATAAGGAGGAATTTCCTAAGGGAAAGTGGTCCAGAGGGCACATAACTGCTGTTTTAAAAGCAGATGGTGCCTTTTGGGGCCAAGAAGCCCCAATTTACTCTGCTCTAGCTGAACTTACTATGAGGTTTATTAGTGACTTAAAAATAAAAAAAAAAAAAAAAGGATGCGACTTTCAGAGTCCTTATTTATGTTTGGATTGGGGGTAACTGAAAAGGAAGAATCCAGAACCACATGTGAAACAAGCAAGATTCATTCACAGGCCCAACAGACCTCCATGTTCCCTGACCCACCCAGCAGTGTCCTTCTGCCCATGACAGAGCCAAATCCTTTACCCTCCTCTCTCACTTTGCCTTTCCATGCAGCCTCCCTGAAGATCCCAGACAGGATAAGAAAAGACTTCTCCAAACAGGGAGTCTACACTGGTGACGGAAAACGGGCATCTCTGCTTACCAGGTGCTTCCCCTGGATGGAGTTATTCATGCTCCCTGCGCTTGTGGCCTCATTTGTAAAATGGGACTAATAATGACTCCCTCAATGGGTGATTATAAATGTTAAATTGAAAATGGTAACTTATTAATTAATCTGTCACCATTATTATTTATAGCAATGATAACAGTAGGACAGATCATTTAGAAGCTAGCCTACACTCCAGAGTGATATTCAAAATATTTAATAAAATCAGGGCATAGACACTATCCCATTAGGGTAAACAGTTATCCTGGTCCCGAGAGCAGAAATGACTGCTGTGCCCCACATTAATCCCTCAGTTGCTGGACTGTGGGGCCTGGTGGGGGGCTTGAGGGAGAAGTTGTGAGGGGATGTGACTAGCAGGTGAAGCACTCAGCAGGTTTCAAGTGCTGGTTATATACCACTCAAAGGAGAAGCACTGAAATATTTTAATTGCAAGTGCCCTTGTGACAGTGAAAATAGATTAAACATTAACCCTGCATATAATACCTTGTCCCAGTGCTTATCCTGTTATCTGCACATGACATATTCTCAAATAGATTACAAGCGAATAATTGAATGTTGAAACTAAATCTTGTGCTTCTGACTTCTCCAAATAATGGAGTCAGTTATCAGAGGTATTCAAGAAACATTTGCTGTTCGATTGCCACATAGAAGATACTATAATGTATCATTTCTGTGTCTCACTCATAGTCCGACAACTTTTATAAAGGGATTTATGATGATTTCACATACAAGACAACAAAGTCTCGCAGCCACATTAGGTCAAGGGCATTACCAAAAGATTCTGGAAAAGAAACTTGGTGAGCCAAGTTGTGGTCCGTGTACAACAGAAAGCAGAACTTTGTGACAAGCAAAGCAAAGAGGGAAACTGGTTTGTTCCATCAATTCAATTATTTAATAAAAGAAAGCATACAGGACCCACATATTTCCCTCTAAAAGAAAATCATTTGGGGGTGTGCCGAACTTCTTTATTTGAAGGATTGGTAGAAATTAAAGAATATAAGTATATGTTTTGGTATAATTTTTAGAAAAAGTGAAGGTAATCCCAATATGCAGGCACTGCGCTGGTGACCAGGAAAGTCACTTCCATGGCTATGCGGAAATCAGTCTGAGGCTTAGTTTTTGTTCTCACATATATGAATACACCACAGTGAATCTCCACATGATGTACAACCACAAGACTGGAATCCTAATTAGAATAAGGTATACTCCATGTTTGCATAAATATGTCAAAATATACTCAACTATCATGTGTAACCAAAAGGAACAAATAAAAAAACCCCACATTATCCTGATGATTATATGAGGATACTGATGGGCATGGCCTTTAAGAGCTGACTTTCCTCTCACTTCCTATCTTTGCTCCTGAGCTCCTCACCCACGTGCCCTGTCCCAGGTGTGTCCATCACAAGGCCACCTTCCACCCCCTTGAAGTCTTTGCAGAGGGTGCATCTCTTCCTAGAATTTTTTTTATTTTTTTGAGAGAGAGAGAGAGAGAGATTTTAATATTTATTTTTTTTTAGTTTTCGGCAGACACAACATCTTTGTTTGTATGTGGTGCTGAGGATTGAACCCAGGCCGCATGCATGGCAGGCGAGCGCGCTACTGCTTGAGCCACATCCCCAGCCCTTCCTAGAATTCTTTTTTTCACTTTCCCCCTCCATCATATGACTCAAAATCACCCTCTTTCTGACTCCTGTCTGCATTGGGATGACCCTGTGACATCTCCCAGCCCTCCCACAAACTAGATCACTTACGTCCATGGGAGTCGTTTCAGCTCAGCAATCAATTCAGAGAATTCATCCCTTCTCCCTTCCACACACAGCTTCAGACCTTTCTGGTTTCAGTTTCAGAACTTGGTGCCTGAATTCTTTCTCTATGAGATTTAGGTGGAAAACCCTGAGAGTAGGCTGTTTTCTTTCCTCCAAAGAGAAGGCAGCTTTTTGGATCACCCTCTTTGTAAAAGATACTACCAGTTCCTGGAGGGCATTGGCTTACCTTTTGTATGAATAAGAAAACGTTGTTCAGAAGAATAGTCAACTGTAGAAATTTCAGAGCTCCATGTTCTTTTGTTCAGCCCTTCCTGCCAGGGCATATGGCTAAGGGAAAGAGGCATGGAGGGTGTCAGATTCCATTTGTTCCTTCTGTCTCCTCCACCAGGCCTACATGTCTGTGTGTGCTACATGGACGTCGCATCCCTATATAATGTTCTTGGGGCAGTTCCTTAGCCTAGGCTTACATTGGGAGAAGATAAATACAAAGCTTCCCCTATGTCCCCCAACTGAAATCTGAGTCTCTCTCCTTTGAGTTTAGCTAATGATCTGTTAGATAATTTCAGATGGGGAATCTTTGCTTGCCTGTCTGAATCCCTGGCTTATGAGACCTTAGTCATCTGGATATTTCTCATCTTTGGAATCCCCTCCCCCGCTCCAAACTTTCCTATCAATGAATCAGTGAATGAATATTCAGCAAAGAGTTTCACTGAGTCCCCCCCCCCCACCATTTCTTTCCTTCATTTTATTTCTGAAAACACTCAAGAGAATTGCAGTTGTGCTGAATGTCTTTCTGTTCACAAAAGTGTTCGAGTTGGTTTTCTTGGGGTAGAAGCTGGAGTCGAGTCTAGACAGGATATCCAGCTGATTGTGGGTCATAGTTTTGCAAAAAAAAAAAAAAAAAAAAAAAGAATGTCTTTTGCCTGGGCAGTTAATTGGAAATACATCATTTGCAAGGTTGGGATATACCACTTAGAGAAGGACTAAAAGAAATTGGTTAACTTTGCTTCCTCTCCTTGTGACTCAGGACATATCTCTCATGCACGATGAAGTCACGGGACTGTCAGATCAGAGATGTTGCTCCCTGAACCAACTTTCACAAGAGCGGTCCCCAGATCTGCAGCTGTCCCATGTTTCAACAGCTTGGTTCAGGATTCTCTGAAATATGTGACTATATAACTATCAAAAAGTATTCCTTCCTTTGAGAGGAAGTTCTTTTGATAACTTTTCTAGGCATCGACCAAGGAAAAAGGGAATTCCAGTCTTTTAGATTGCCCACATAAGGCACATTCAGGGTACAGTTCTATGTATTATCTGTGTAAAGGCTTCTTTGAAGGACAGACAGACTTGAGTGTTTGAATCATGCTGGTTGTTATGTGTTCAGAGATCTCTTTCTTCTGGTGTAATTCACCTGGACTCCTATTTTCTGCTTCCCAGTTTTGTTTTGTTTTTAATTTCAAGAAAATGCAGATTTAGTAGGAAAATTATCACTTATAATTTTTACATCTTCACCCTTCAGAGTAAATAGAAGAGATCATATTTAAATATGAATGTACAAGTAATTAGAACAAATAAAAAAGTTTAAATAAGAATAAATAGTAACTCCTACAGTATACATAGGAAAGGAAATAAAATCAGTATGTTGAAGAGATCTCTGCACTCCATGTTCATTGCCGAATTATTCAAAATTACCAAATATGGAAATAAGCCAAGTGCTCATCAGTGGGTGGGCAGGAGGATGTGGCACATGCACAGAATGGGCTACTATATGGACATAATAGAGAAAATCCTGTTAGTCACAACGACACAGATGGACCTGGAGGACATTATGTTAAATAAAACAAGCTAGACACAGAAAAACAAATAGTGCATGTTCTCACTTGAATGTAGACTCTGAAGAGGGTAAATTCAGCCCCCTATGAGACAGGGGGAGAATCTGAAGTTATCCTTTTATCAGAAACATACTCTTGTGATAATGAATGTACTTTCCAACAGCATTAATCCATTCATGAAGATCCCTAGTGATCTAATCAACTCCTAAAGGTCCCACCTGTAAAGACTGTTGTTTGGGGAATTTAATTTTCCACACTTGAACTTTGGCAGCCCCACCCCTAAGTTCTGCTAGGCTGAGTTCCCCCAGCAGCTCTCAGGGGCTGGAGCCTACAGTTTTCCCAGGCTTATACACTGGTGGCTATAGGGTTCCTGAGTTAGTGCCTGGCACACTCCCAGAGCTTCACTAGGCTTTGCTCTGGTGGGTGACTCCTCCTCTGTGACAGAGTTCCTTCTGTTTGACACATCCTTTGAAATCTAGGTGGAGGTTACAGAAGCCCTACAGCTTGTGCACTCTGTACGTCTGCAGAATCAGCTCCACATAAACACCACTAAGTCTTGCCCATTGTGATCTCGGGGCTGAATCATAAATGGTAGCTCCACTTGCTTGAACTATGGCTGGGTGCCAAGGAGCACTCCACCAGGAGCTTGGAGTGTAGGCCTAAGGCAGCCCTGAAAAGTAAATGCTGAGGACCCTTCGGCACCTCTTACGAATCTTGTCCTCCAAGTCCTAGCTTGCCTGGAAGATCTCTGAAATGCATTCAGGCCCATTCTCCCATTTCCCTGGTTTCTAGAACCTTGTTTCCTTCTCCCTGTATTGATTTCTTCAGCAAATGGCTGGCCACACCTTTGATAATCTATTGCAAATACAGTTTTTTAATTCTTTACATAACCAGACTGTTTTCCAAATGTTTCCATTCAGCTTCCCTTCTAAGTATAAATTCCATATTTTCTTCATTTCTGTGTTTCCTCATTTTACTGTAAGTGGTGAAAAGTAACCTTTGATATTTGACTTAGAAATTTCTTCTGCCAGATACCCTGGTTTACCATTTTTTAGTTCCTGCTTTCCACAAAGTCCTAGGACACCAGCAATTTCACCAAGGTTCTTTGCAACTATATTATAAGAATTGCTTTTGATTCTTGAATCAAAAGCAATTCCTTGCTTTTCATTTCTGAACCGTCATCAGACCTAGGATGTCCACGTTTCTACTAACACTCTGATTATGAACACTTAAGTCATCTCTAAGAACTTCCAGACCTTGCTTACAGGTGTCCCTTCTTCTGAGCCCTCACCAGAATTGCTGTTAATGGCCCTTGCATGATATTCCTTTGAGCAAAGAATGAGACTAACCAAAATAGTTGTGGAACTTCTATCACCTATAGCTCAACACCAAAGCAAGAACATAGTTTGAAAAAATGGAAAAGATTTTCAGTAGTGTGTTTCAAAAAACTCATCAAAGAAAGAAAAAGGGGAAAGAGAGGAAAACATCATAAAGGTATGAGAAATTTCCAATTGACTCGTGAAGACCGTAGAGTAGGGGGAAAGTATTCAAGTGTCCATATTGAGGTTCATATATCATAATATTACAAGGGAAAAGTATAACTTTGAAAAGGGTTTAGTAAAGGGGAGTTTTAAAAGAGATTGTAAAATGCTTATGGAAAGACATTTGGAAAGAAAGTCTTGGGCACCAATTATTTCTTCTAAAATAAGAGAAAGAAGCTTGTATATTTGTATTCCAAAAATCTTTATGGTAAAAGTACCCCTGGGGATTTTATAAATCAGAAATGGGTAAAATATGACTTGTATGCTTTTACGCTTTCAAAATGTGTAGATTTAAAGCAGTGTTGGTTTTAAACAAGACGGTTGCTCTAAGCAATTCTTGAGACTGTGCCTCTATGGCAAATATCAAGTGGTGGATAAAAGCAATTATCTGGGAAATCATGCATCTTGTATTAATAGAGTATAAACCTTGAGGGCAAGACTTTGTAAAGTCAGAGTACATAATCATTGCCTTTTCCCAGTGGGATTTAGAAGAAGCCAAAATAGTTCTTCTCACCCAAACATCCCTCTTACTGAACTGGAATTAACACCCTAGAGGACCACTCTTTTTAATCAAAATACATTTAGACAGCTCCAACTTCTTTGCACTTCAACTGCTTAGGAGAGAAATACAATACGAAACCACCCATTATTGCATTAACATGATTAAATAAAACATTAGGTAGCTTGGAAATCTGGGTGCAGAATTGAGAAGGTTTAGTAAAAGGATAGAGCTATTTTAGAAAGGAAGAATATTTTTCAAGTTATAGACTTGAGGGGATTTTTAAGAGAGGAAAAGCCAGGATCCCATATCTCAGATGGGGCTTCATTAGGGCTCAGAGCATCTGTGAAGAGCCTACTAGAGGGGAAGGAGGTGATAAATACAGATTTTGCCTTTTTAATAACCTTCTCCAGGGATGTCCCTGTTAGACTCTCTGGAACCTTATTTTAATCTTAGTCAATATAAAGCAACACTTGGAATAATGTGATCTGTCTTGGTCTTCATCCAGGTCTGCTCTATTATTCATGCATCTGAAGTAGACCTGTATGTGGACACTGCTGGTGGCAACAAAATTTGTTTCATCATTAATATTAGCTACTCAGGTGAATTTAGGAAGCCAGGACTTGAGTGGCTCACTTCCACCGACACCTCCCTTCCCACACAAATATTCACACAAAAAAGAATAAAGAAAAACCGAGAGCTGAAAAGAGATAGCTATACAGAGACCAATAAGCAAAATGGCCTCATTGACCCATCGGAGAACAACTTTAATTAGATGCCATGATGTACTCTCTCTGGGAACCCCATTTCAAATTAGAAATGATGATGGGCAGTAAAAGAGGAGGTCCACCACCTTTTTTTTTTTTTTTTTTTGGTGACTTCAGTGACCATGCCTGCTACCTGAGAATATTTCCTCAAGAAGCCGAGACAGATTTTTCTCCTTGTTCTGCCTTGAATAGCCTTCCCATTTCCCCCCTTCAGTGAAAAAATAAAATAAAATAAAAGCAACATCTCGTACTCCTGAGCACCATATTTGGGGAAGGATGCCATGGCCTTCCAAAGACAGATTTGAAAGGCAGTGACCTTCGGAAAATGAGAGTGTGTATTCATTGCTGCTAACTGCAGACCAGAAAATCTGAGGGTTAAAAATACTCTGCCTGGAAATTTTATGGATTCTTAGGTTCTCCCTAGTTCCTACTTCCAGCAGTGGTAGATGGGAGAGACAGCAGCAATTCAATGCTTGTGACAAACCCTTAATTTAAACATTTAAGCAAGAATGCAGCTTGTGTAGCTTGAACTTTTACCAATATTTATTATTTTAGTGCAATTTAGTAGAGATTTGTCTAGTGCAACAACTACAGCGTAGGCATCCTTGGTCTGGTTTAACACCTTGTCCCCTGGGACTGTTAACTCTGACATTTTCCTTAGTAACCCACAAAGTTCACTGGTAGCATCGTGGTCACCTGCACTGGAATCCCTGGAGGGAGAGGAAAAGATAATGGAAAATGTGTCTGAGGTCATCACTCCCTTGACTATGTCTTGATTGGGAAGCAATTTGCTTTATATTCTTTCATCAATATTAAAGCAACTGTGGATGTAATTCTCTCCCAATTCCCCATCAACATGGAACACTTTTTATTCTTCCCAGTAGATTATTTAGAAAAATACAAGCCTATAGTTTCATTTCAGATAGCTTACCCCCACCCCCGCAAAAAAAAAAAAAAATATGTCTTCTGAGGACTTGCCATGGAATGAAACTTGTTAGAACTGAATCCATTTATTTTATTTAACTTTGTTGAAAGCTCCCTAATCCCATCGATAAAGTCCCTAACTCTTAGGAGGGATGCTAAGGAAGAAAGAAGACTGTGGGTTTTTAATCTTATTTTCTCCCTCCCTCCCCTTCTGTTGTTGAATTCTATTTGTATTGCAGATATTGAGTTCTCAGTTCAAGTACATTCTTGTTAATAAAATAGACGTGGGCGAGTCTTCTAAATCCCTGCACATATTCCGTTCACATAAAAAACCCTTCTGCTTACTAAATATCCATTTTTTTTCTTTTAGTTGGCACTGTCTTGACAAAGGAGAGTTCACGGCAGGGCGAACCACTGCAGTGAATGTCAGAGGAAACAGAAAGGGGTAGGTCAAGGGGATCACTCATTTGAACCTATTGGCTCATTTTAAATTGACTGAAGCTACAGCCCACAATCCCACCATTAATCTTCAGGGGGAAAAAGTCACTGACAAATGAGTTGGTTAAAAAAAAAAAAATACCAACACTTGTCAAAATGTCTCCTTGTTATGGTTGAAAAGTGATGGTTTGGAGAAAGTATATGAACCTTCTTCAATTTAGCAGAGCTAATCCATTTTGATTTTGATTTTTTTAAAGGAAACTTTCATCCTCCATCTACCTAAATCTAGTTATGTGACTGCCAGTGCACCTTGTTTTGAGCCTTGACACCATTTGTCACTCAACAAACTGGGCCTTCCTAGCATTCTCTTTTAAATTTCTTCCTCTGTGATGCCACTGGCTTTTGGCACTTTCATCAAAGCATAGTTCAAAAAAGAAAAAAAGGTAAACAAAAAGATCATCCTTTTTCCTACCTTGGTATAAAGATGAGCCAGTCAATCATTCATGGAGTACCCTGCTCACATCTGATAGTACAATTTCGGATGTTGATAATTTACTTTTGATGCTAATTAATTACAAGTAATCATAAAAACAAATTAAAAGCACTATACTCATTGCAGGTTTTCTTATGCTCCTGAAATAATGCATTTTTATGCATCTGTTTACTTGCTTTGTAAAAAAATGTAATAATCTATATTCATAGAAAAACAACTTTAGTGCTTTGCGTCAAAGCTGTAAACTGTTATTGGTTATTTGTTTTTTTTTTCCCCCCTAAGATATTAAAATGGAAGAATGGAAGTGAGCCACATGAAGTGAAAGAGATGAATGCATTTAAGGACTAATCTAAAAGCAGAGGTTTAGATTTTTTTTTTCCATTTATGTTGGCTTGTTTGTTTACTTGTCTTCTTAAGGGACAAAACTATTACTTTGCTCCTGAAAATCTGTGGGAGGATGAAGTGCCAGCTTTGGCTGGCAGGCCTGGAATAGACATGAATCTCCAAGAGATCCCTGTACATTTTCCTTGAAGGGAGAAAGGGGAGGTACACTCTGAATCCTTTTCCATCCAACAAAGAGGTCTTTGCATCCCATTTTAGGAATGCAGTGAATGGAACCACAGTGTACCCTCAGCAGAATCACTATCTGTACTCTGATCTTTGCTTGCACTCCTCTTGTAGCTTAAAACCTCCCCCAGAGGCGGTAAGGAGTAGTGAGAGAGTGATGGGTGCAAACTGGGGGACCCAGGTTCTGGGGTGTGCTCCTGCCTTTTTCCCTTCGTACATAAAGCCAACCTCCCCGGACCTGGGTTTCCTTACCTATGATGCATGTCTGTCTTCAGTCTCCCCTGCGTTGCTCCACGTGAAAACAGGATGATGCCCCCATCACAGTAATCAAAGCCCAACCAGGTAAGAAAAGCAAAAGCTACTTCTCCTGGGCTTGCTACAGCAAGGGAGTCGGCCACGGCCACTTGCATTTTGCCAGAAATACAAAAGCAGGCAGAGAAGAAGGAAAGCTCTGAGTGTAAAAGAGGAGGGATTCAGGAGGAGTCCCAATGGAGGGCCATCTGGAAGTGGGGACTACAAGTCCTGTATGGTTAGGGGTGCACATTTGCCTGTCTCTAACTGGACCTAAATTGGAAATAGGGACAAATGTTATGGGAGCTGTTAGTATTTGGTAGAGTTCTGTCTATTTGGTACTGATTATTATGTAAGCCAGGTGTATCTTTCTGTATTATCACTAGAGATAGCAATCTGGCTTCCTGAAAGTATGACATGGCAGGATGGCTGTTTATGGTAGAAAAGAAGTTGGTACTGGGCGCCTTGGAGCACACCTGTAATCCCAGCGCTCAGGAGATGGAGGCAGGATAAGCGTGAGTTCAAAGACAGCTTCAGCAATGTAGTGAGGCCCTAAGCAACTTAGTGAGACCCGGGCTCTAAGTAAAAAAAATATAAAAGGGGCTAGAGATGTGGCTCAGTGGTTAAGTGCCCCTGAGTTCAATCCCTGGTAACAAACAAACAACAACAACAACAAAAAAAAGGTAGGTTTCCTGGTCAGGTGACTGTATTTTATATGTGGCATGTTGTTGTCTATTCAATCTCTCACAACTGAAGGCATTTCGAGAAACCATAAACTGCTAAGTGGTCATAAGATATTATGGGTTGTTTTTGTACTCTATGTATGTGTATGTGTGTGTGTGTGTGTGTGTGTGTGTGTGTGTATGCATGTGTGTCTTTTGATGACATATTGGAGAAGACCAGCTTAGGAATTTGAAGACCTTAAACAAATTTGGCCTTAAACAAATTTACCTAATCACCTTCAATTTCAGTCTTCTCATTTGTCAAAAGAGAATCAATACATGACCCCTGATTGCTTCATCATCTGTTTCACAGGCAACAACCCAAATACAGTGAAGTAACATACTTGGGTGGTTTGCAAGGAACCGTAGCCATCCTCGTCATTACCATCATCATCACTGTCATCATTAGTTAACATGTATGAGTATTAAAGACAGACACCTTTAGATGTAGCATCTTAATCATACCTATTCCCCTTTAAAGATAGGTTTTATTTTCTGTAACACTGAAAAAGTCTATCCTATCTAACAAGGATGAAACTCCTAGTGAAGAGACTCATGGGGTCCTGTTGCCGCTCGATGTCCAGGGTCATCCTTCACACACCAGAGAGGAATTGGAAGGAAACTTTCCCAGCTCCATGAGGAGATATGGAATGCTCTTCAAAGATTTTCATTCATTCCCTAGTATTCTTAGGATACTAAGAAGATCGGTCCTATCTTATGATTTGGGTTTCTGCTGCCTTTGAGAAACCCAGGTTACATTTAGAGATAGTATCGGGTGAAGCTTGGATTTGTCAAGGAATATAATTGAATTGATTCTGAATACCTTAAAATAGTTTAACTCCAGGAACTGCCTGGATGAAATATAATCTCTGTACACACACTTTACAGAGCTCCCTCCCTAAACCAGCTCCTATCTCAAGACATATGCTATATGTTAGGTGCAAGGTGTAAGTGTGGTTTCAACCTGAAGAGGTCTCTGAAACCTAGTTATTTGCTTTGTAAATTTTGGGGCAACTTTGAAGCTATTAAAAAAAAAAGGGAGCCAAACTTGGGGGCTTTAATTTATACGATCAATTTTTTTTTTTTTTTTTTTTAGGTAACTGGAGCTGCAGTTGTTAGTTAAGCCATTGTTAAGAAAAATTATTGCCATTTAAAATTTTAATTGACTTTCCCAAAAATGTGTTTGGTTTATTCTATTTAAATAATTTGCATTCATGAATGTTTGGTTTGCCCTTTTTTAGTCCCTGAAAATTCTAAGGAACAACATGTCAAAGCATATGTTGCTAGCCCTATTTCTAGACCTGTAGAAATATCAGGGAATCATTGACACCGAGAGGCCTTGTGCTAAGAGTGCTTCGCAGGCAGGCCCACCTGGCCAAGCTGGCTCCCTCACATGTGACCTGAGGTAACTTCACCTCTGCAGGCTTTTTTTTTTTTTTTTCTTCATACGGAAAGAGGAGGATTAAAAAACCTACTGTGATTCCCAAGAAGTTTAGACGAGGTGAAGTTAAAAGTGTGAGCAGAATGTCTGGCACAGAGTTGGCACATAATAACTGTTCCTTCCCTCTTCTTCCACCCCCTGACTTTTAGAACATGTATCTAAGAGAAAAAAGTAAACTCTGTTCATATAAATCATCTTTGAGTTACTCCCCAATATTCTTTTAACCCATCGACAACAGGGTTGTTTTTTGTTTTGTTTTTTTTCCTTTTCTCTTGCCTTGTTCGTGCTTTGCAAAGAGAAAAGTCAAGTCAAGTCCTGAGGCCCCTTTCACCAGGATGTGGGTTTTAGCTCCTTCAGCTTTCTGGAAGATTCCTGTGAACAACATGCATGGCACATCCACAAACCCCCTTTCATGCTTACCCTCACGTGCCCACTGGACCCTATTCCCTCGCCTCCTGCCCTCTTCACCCTCTCATACGCACCCTACTTGTCATATCCACTAATTACTCACAGGTCCAATTACTTCCTTTCTGTCCCCCCTTCCCCCAGCAAAGTCAAAGAAAGAGTGAGGAGCAGAGGTCATTGGGATGGATTATAGTTCCACTTAAGATCTCTGTCATGGGCTGGGATTGTGACTCAGTGGTAGAGCGCTCATCTAGAGGTGCAAGGCCCTGGGTTCGATCCTAAGCACCACATAAAAATAAATAAATAAAGGTATTGTGTCCAACTACAATTAAAAAAAAATATTCAAAAAACAGATCTCTGTTGCTAGCCTGTGCAACTGGGGTCTTCCTGCAGCAGAGAAGCATCACATTGATGGGAGGATGGCCTCAAGCTGGATTTGGTTTCCAGGTCTGGCATCCTGGAGGCTCCTGTGTTCTCCATCTTTAGTAAGAGATGTGCTTAAAGACAGCTTGCAGCCACCTGATGATCAACCTGTGTCTCACAGCAAGCCAGGAATGGGGAGCACCGGAGCAGGGTGAGAACATTGGGTCCTTCTCTCAAATAATGTTTCATATGTGGTAGATTTTAAAATACCCTAAAGGCAGGCTACCTAGCACCTTACTCTCATAATCATCAAATGTGTATTGTAAGGGAAATGTAATCAACCTAGAGCTCTTGTTCATTGAGTGTTAACCCATTAAAATGCTATTTTAAGAATTAACTACCAAAAATAAAAAAAATAAAATTAAATAAAATAAAAAATAAAAAAAGAATTAACTACCATTATTTTTTTTTTAATCACATACAGTAACTAAATGTCTCAGTATCTAGAAAATAGATCTATGCTTAATGACTGCCAAGGAAACTCTTTGGCCCTACAGCGGAGTATGACCCATTTAATTCCATTGTTCATACTTCTCACCTTGACCTCCACCAACATACATACTAACTAGGAAGAACCACTTCCTGTTTGGAGTCATGCACATGGAGGCTGGACCTGAGACGGGCAAAACCTCTGGGCACTGGAAGCAGCCAGCGAGAGACAGGATGGATGATCACAATGAGTATTTGAATACATAGGAAGTTTTTCTATTTATAGGGCTTTTTTTCTTGTACAACATCTTGACTAATGCTTGAAACAGTTCATGGTGGTCTGAAACTGGCACTACACGAAAATGAGACATTTCCATCTGGAGGACAGGCTCCCTTTTCTGTACTAATTCACCTCGTGCTTACTTTCTCTTGACCTCTTTATCTCCACTGCAGGTGCTCAGGCCATTAAAGATGATGAACTGGGGGAAGAAAAGCTGTTAGATGTTCCCTTAGTCCTGAAATCCCTTCACGTCTATATGACTTTTCAGGTATCCTACATCTGGCTGCCGGTATTCCTGCCCAGAGAACAATCCAAGCAATTGTATGAAGACAAATCAAAATCAAACAAAAGCAAGACGTTCTAGGAGGCACAGTCTTGGCTGATCACCTTCCTCAACTGCACTTATTAGGCTGGGGGAGTGAGCTATGGTAGATGGCTGCTTATTTGCTCCAAAATAGCAACAGACCCTTATGACAGACCCTCCAAAGAAACATAATCTGGAGAATTTTCATTCCAAATGGGGAGCAGGTTGTAGAGATGGCAATAGTAAGCAAGTCAGCGGAATCGGCCTCTTGATTCAGTCTGGAAGAAAAAGAGTAACCCAGGTGGAGAAAGGAAGGAATCAGAATGGGATATCCCTAGAACAAGCTGCTTTCTTCACTGCGAAGTTCTGGTCCTGATAGAAGGAATCACAAACCTAACAAACAATCAAAATTTCTCTGGTGAAGGAATTTGGGGGAGAATTGGTCAAAGGGCCAGAACCTAGGAAGAGTACAGGAAGGATTAGAGTTGAGGGCTCCTTTTCCTGGTAAGCAGGGTGGCCATAGACTAGAGGCTTGGGAAGGAAACAGTCAGATCCAACAGAAGAAGCAGTCTCTCTGGACCTCTAGCTTGGTGGTGGTGCCTAATGACAGCAGCCCTTGAAAGTAGGTGGCCCAGGACTTCTTGGAAAGCACCAACTAAGGGACAGTTTCATGGTCTTAGAGGACATGCCAACACAACCCATATCCTAGACCTGAGTTATGAAATAGCAAACGGAAAGCCATTTGACACATTCATTCACTTTGTTTTGGGTTTGGGGGTTTGGGGAATTTTTGACAAGAAATTACTGAGTAAATATCTCATGTTGGGCACCATGCTAGATGCTGGGCACATATACACACACACAAGGAACAAGGGGTCTCTGCTCTTTAATATAGAGAAGACCATGTAGTCAGATGATTATAAAATATTGCCATAAATGAGAGAAGGAATAGCTGGGCTTTATGAGAATAGGTAGTAAGGGCATGAAAACGCCTTGGTGATCTAGAGAGAGATGATCTTTTTCCCCAAAAGGTAAAATAAGAAGACACATTTTAGGGACTTTGGGTTCATATTTGGTGACAATGCATAATCCCTGTTTAAAATTTAATGTCTTACAGAAGCAGGATGCACTTACAGTTAATGTCACAAGTCTTAAGTGCTCACCTAAACTTTCATGCAGTGCCTACCAGAGTCATTACCCCTAGATTAAGATGTAGACTATTTCCACACCCAGAAGGCTCCCTTCTGCTCATAGCCAATGCCCTCCCCCTAGAGCTAACCATCATTCTGTCTTCTGTCACCTTAGATTAGTTCTGACTCACTTGAACTTCACAGAAATGGAATTATACAGTATGTGCTCTTAGTGGCTATCTTTTTCTTCTCATCATTAAGTTGATGAGATTCATCCCGATTATGTAAACGTCTTTATACTAAAATGAGGTAGCAGTGGAAGTCATTCCTGGATTTTAGGATTTTTCTTGAGGGGACTTAATTGGCGGGGAAAGAGGAAACAGATGGTGGAGTGGAAAAAACATAAAAGTTTAGATTCTGTGCTGGCAGGTTTCAGTTTTGAAGAGGCCACTTGGTAACTGTGTGTCTTGAGAACATCACTCTCTGGACTTTAGTTTTCTTCTCTGTAAAATAAAGATAACAACATCACCTACTTTACGGAGCCATTATTCTATGTGAAAGATCACCTCTGAACTGCAAAGGGTGACACAAATAGATTTTTTAAAAACTGCTATTTGTTTATGGTTCATGCACAAGCTCATGTGTGTACTTATGAATGGCTAAAGAGATGTAAAAGACAATTTTTCTATTATGCCTTTTATAAACGTGCTTTTAGCAATCAATTGGGTTTTATTACTCAAACGTAATTCAATTAACATTCAACAATTGCCTTGTTAAATTTAAAATTTTATTCTAGTTGCATGTAATCTGAAGCTAAAACATGAGTTGGTATTCTAAGTCTTGGGATCTGGTTGCCAATTCAAACAATACTTTGAATTTACCAGGCTTGCTAACACCTGTAATAATGCACATTAAAAAGTACTGTACCTCGATCATCTATTTCCTTCTTTTACAAGTCTTGCATTGTAAAACAGCAAAAGCAAACATTCCACAGAAGGAAGGAAAGGTTTTAGGTTTCTGTTTGGCTCTTCCCTCCCCCCCTCCCCCAATTTGCAGTTTGTGACCACAAAGAAAAAAAAAATGCAGAGATGTATGCCTCTTGAAATAAGAAGTGATGGAGAGGAGGGCTAGGACTGAAAAGTTTCCCTTTGAGTCAAGTCAGAGAAAGAGAAAATTTAAGACTGGCTTTTTAATTTCTTGAATTAATTGGTAAATACCTTACTTGCTCTTCAGCAAGATTAGAAGTTCAAAATTAGAAAACAGATTCATTCAACATCTCCGCCAACTGTTGTAAATTTTCTTGCTGATGGGAAAGAGGGGGAATTCATTTTCTCAATGGCTACACTGCCAGCCATCATCTGGAGTGCCTGTCTATAAACATGAAACCAGAAACGTTGGCGGGAGGAGACATTAACCAATCCCCTACCAGGCTGTAAGTAATACCACATCCTCCACCTGGCCCCATTAATAATCCTATTCAATGAACCCTTTATTATTAATATTACTGGTATAAAAAATGACCCCACACTTACAGGTGTAACTTAATGAGGCCCATGTTGGGGCCAGATGTCTTACAAAGCCAACTCCACCACCACAGTATACATCTTTGTGCATGTTTCATAAAAAGAACCATCTGAAAGCATTCATTTCGAGAGCATATTCATCATGTCGCACGGTCAGTTGGGGAGTGACGCTCTTCTACTTGAGTTTAAACAGATGGAAAAAACCTGGGAATTATATTCAACATACCTTTTTAAAAAAGTAATTATCTGATTTAAAACTGCCAAATATGTTTTCTTCTTTTCACTCCTTTCCTGAGATGGCTGAAGAGTCAACCCGAGCCGTCACAGCCCCCTTAAGAGGGATGCCTGCCGTTCAACTGGCTTCCACCTGCTGCCTGGAGGAACAGGGCTCGGCCACTAGAATTTCTTTTTTAATCTCTACATTTGCTAAAATCTAGACTGGATTGTTGCCCAATCTCAGCTGGATATTCAGAAGTCGATTGAAAGAAGAGTAACACTTCATTATGACAATGTAGGTTTCTTGTTTGCATTTCTGGTCTGGGTCTTTCAGAGAAAGACCAGTGGCACATAGGACATAGATGTTCTATGTCCATTGACATCGTACTCCTTGGAGACAGACAGCATGGATGCTCCATGTCACATAGAGCCACAGGGACCACCTCTACAATACAGATTAGTCGAGTCCCTACCTTTTGTTAACATTTCTGTGGACCATTCAAGGTTGGTGAGGTGGTGGCTTAGGTGGAAATACTTGAGATTAAAATAGGTCTTAAACTAGTCCATGATAAATAATAATCATATAGATAACAAGAAAAGAGCCTAAGAAACAGTAGAGAGAAGGAACAATGGCAAGACCAGGCACACAAGTGCCCTCCAGGGGCTCACTCAGGGGCTCCAGGCAGGCTTTTAATTTGGCACACCTTCAAACCAATCTTCTCTAAATCTGTTCGGAAAAGAAAAAAGGGTATGATATTACATGAAAGGAAAGCAGACGATAAGGTTATGGGTTGCAGTGCTCAAAGATCTTCATTCCCAAATAAATTGAGCATCGATACCAAACCCATAAACCTCACTCAAAGACAGCCCAGAGTTGATCCACTCTCCTTTGGCAGTGATTTAAAAACTGTCTGTTGAGCCTCAAGCTCATTGGGAAAAATCTGCCTTCCAAGCAACTTGTTGAAGACTACCTTCTCTGCACATGTAGGAGTCTCTCAGAGAGGTTTTAGAAATATAATTGGTCGTTCTCACTGTATTTCTGGTGTTATTGGAATATCCCCGGTGATAGTGTCATGTCAGCAAAACATTCCTAAGAATACTTTTAACACATTTATATATTGTTGTACCACATACCCACTTGGACGTTCCAGTCTTCCATCCAACTCGGAGTGTGGCATAGCTGGATAGCAACATGGAAACGAGCAGAACGAGTTCCTGGCTCAGCTAGTCTCCAGGACTGGAATCTTCTCTCCCACAGCCTAGGTGCTAATCTTCTCCATTGTCATTGCTGTTAGAATGTCTGTTGGGGTCTCTCCTCTGCTTCCTCCTCTTCTCTTCCATTCTCATCCCTGTGTAAACAAACTTTTCTCCTTGGGGGGGGGGGTGCATGGCAGTAAACATGGCTGCTAGTTAAGCTTCCAAAGTTTTCATGTCACTGCCTCAGTCCATCTGGAGAAAGAACAGCTCATCTTTTTGGCCTTTAGTTCCAAATTTCCCCAGGAAGGACCCTAGAGGACTCTTAACTCAACCAATCCCTCTATACCCTGGGGAAAAATGATTTGGATGCTGGTCTAGAAATCAACTGGTGGCTGTGGCCAAACTTTAAGTAGCAGAGTCTTGGGAGATCAGGAAGAAACAGAAGATTAAAACTAGATTGTGCAGATTCTGAGCACAGCGCTAGGACATCTGACATCCTGTTTGTGACAAAGCACTGTTTCCAGAAGAATCTGCCTAAATCAAGGGTGGGGTACACTGATTGGAGCAGAGGGAGCTCAGAGCAAGGGAAAAAGTTTAAAGGATATTACTTATCTACAAGAATGTTTGCTACATAATTATTTATAATAGTGGAAAGATTAGCATATATAAAATGTCTAATAATCAGGGATTAGCTAAATCATATTAATAATACATTAAGACAGGGTCGTATGATGGAATACAGTGCACTCAACAAAAATTCTGTGATTGTATATTATTGAGAAAGCATATTTCAAAAGTCAGGGTTTCATAATATTTACCCTCTTGGGAGACATAGATATTATACAACCCAAGTTGAAATCACTGAGTCTAAAGATAGAGGAATTCCAAACCTGACTTTGCCAAACCAAAACCAACTTTTCTCCTAAAGTTATTATCTCAGCCTGATTAGATGCGACTTTTAAATCTCTGACTCATTCTTCTTACAGCAGAACTTATGGGGTCATTAAATGATTTTTAAACTACTTGATCAAAATAATTGTCATTTGTGTATTTGGGGCCTCTTGCCCCAAATACAATTTTAATATTTCAAGCTGGTCAATCAAAAAAAATGAAAAATCATTTGGCCTGGGCTGCTTTCAACATGAAACACAAACCTTTGCTTCCATTAGGACCAAGTTTGTGAAAACAGACTTGTGAGGAGATAGACCCAAATCACACTATCTGTGCCTGGGTTACACCTTATCAGTGGAAAGATAGAACATTTGAGATTCTACTGCTATCAATTTAAGCATTCTTTTGTAAGGACTAAGCTGTTTGAAGGGAGTTGGGCTTTAAATCATTTTTTAAAGCCAGTCTTAAGAAAAGTGGGGAAAGCACAGTAAATGAGTAAATAACGTTCAAAGGAGACTGCAGTGGCCAATGAAACAGCCAGCTATTTGCTGATAGAGCCTTCAGGACACCCAAGCCTGGAACCTCTGCCCGTCGTTATATCGTCCTTACAATTATGTACTTGGCAAAAGCAGAGTCTTTTGTGAGATACCTTCGGTCAGGGCTGATGGAAATGGCTTACAAAAAGACATCTCTCTAATTGTGTTGTGAGAAAGAATAGTGCTATGATCTCAAAAGGACAGAATCCTTGTAAAATTTATGTAGCTCTTTAATACAATGCGCTTTGGTTTAAAGAGGTGGGGGATTTACATGTGTTAAGTGCTCCTACAAATCTACTTTACCCTTTCTTGGAAAAGGGCAACACAATAATAATAGTTAAATTTATGTGTAAGATGTCTGGATAGTAGAGCTGCTTGGATCGGTAAATATTACACAGTAGACTAACTGCTTCTGCTTTTAATCTTTAAATATCTACAACAACATGCTGTAGGCAGAGTGAGGGACACTTAGCCCACACTCTAAGCTTTTGTGGTCTGGTTCTATATTATGAACAGAAGATTATAAAATCCAAACTCTAAATGGGCTCCCTGCCTGCTCTTGTTTCCAGACTCTGCCCACCCCACATGTAGATGTCAGTAGATTCTTTCTTAAATAGCATTTTCAAAAATCATACTTCTCTATTGAATTTTATATTCTCTCTATTTTCATCTTTCTGTCCTTACAAGTCTCCAACAACTTTATCTTGCTTTTATTTTTCCACTCTGGGGAAAGAAAAAAAAAAAACTCATTTCTTATTTTTTCGGGTTTGAAATTTACAAGAAAAATTTCAAAGTATTAACTTGTTCTCTTACTCATTGCATACAATCTCTCTCTCTCTCTCTCTCTCTCTCTCTCTCTCTCTCTCTCAAAGGTATGATTTTAAAAGAAAACAATGTGTACATATATATTCCTCTCTTTAGCACTTCTCCCATGCCAATTCCCTGTCAGGGTCGAAGGGCTGATCCCTGCCTGCCTTGTTTTGTCATGAGATCTTACTGCTCTTGGGCCACAGTTGGAACCAGGGATGGAACTTGGGCCATTCGGAGTCTCTCTCTTTCTCTGAAGAATTTGAACTATGAGACAAGAGACTAGAGGTCATGGTGCTCTCTGGCCCATGAAAACTTGGTGCACAGAGAGACCGTCTGTCAAGGGAAGCAAGAGAATGGAGCAGATGGTAGATCATGTGGCCCCAGAGAGGAAAAAAAAAAAAGAGAGAGAGACTGAGAAAGTAGCTGCTGTAGCTCCTGATGGTCTTCCAGGTCCTGGTTTAGTCTTCTGAGGACTGGCTGTACTTCCTGCAGTGAGGCTCCCTGTGACGTCCCTATATCATTACAACAAATCCCTTTGGTCTTCAGTTAGGTGGATTTTTCTTTTTCTTGAACCAAAACGAATACTAAGATATCAATATACATACACGTTCCTGTGGGTCATGCATCTATATTGGTCGCCAATCTACGCACATGTAGATGCCATTCACATTTACATATGACCCAAGCTGGATGCAGGAGAGTAGGGTTAAAATGGTGATGAACACAAAGTCTTGGCACCTACTCTCATCTGACTCTTAACAAGCAAAACAGGCAGAAAAGTGAGAGGAAAACACTTGATAAGCTCTAAGACTTTGGAGTAGGAAGCCCATGTTTCCCACAGACTGGCTTGGTCAACTGGTGGCGGACAAGAATTGGGCCTCACTTCCCAACAGTTGCATAGATAGGATTTAGGCAGGTATAAAAAAAGTGATCAGAAAAACAAACAAACAAAAAATAGGGTGAAAAGGTAATGAGGGTGTGTTTGGGGAGTTGGCAGGTGACTTGAGAGCCTCCTTAACAAATCCCGCAGAGGATTCAGAGTACAAGTTGTCATGTTCAGGTTTTCAGGGTCCTTTCCCTGCAGGGAGGCCCTATATCCCTGCGTTGGAAGTTCTTTATGGGCTAACACCCTAAGTTTCTAATGTAGGATTTTCAACTGAATGAACTGATAAATGTTCATAACTGTTCATGGCTGAGTTTTCTTTATAGAAACCAATATTTTGATAATTTGTGGAAATAAGATCGTAACATCTGTCATATACAGTTTTTATTTTTAAAATTTTGAAAACCATACTTGGATATAGCTGATCAGCCACTATCTCCAAGTTTGGTGGGACCATACCTTTGGTCTTTCCCTTTAGAGACAGATGTAAATTCTGTATTGTCATCAATGGAATTTCTAACCTGTTCCAGGCACACACGCACAACACATTGTAGCATGTTAGGGCAGTAAAGAGGCCTCACTGGGGATAAGAGGAAAGAAACACAGGACCAATGAGGCTGGAGGACCTCATCCTCCTTGTAATCACATAACGGAGTAGGTGATCACAGTGGTCCCCGTTGTAAATAGAGTTAATAAAAAGAACCTAGTTCACAGTGCTGCTGTAAGGATTAGGTGAGCGTGTGCATGAGGGACAGCCACAGCACACCTTCAGAATAGGTGTCCACTGTATCAGGTCAGGAAATGTCCAGGTCAGGCAGCTGGACACTAACAGAGCTAAGGCCTGAACTCCATTCTCCTGGTTTACAAACCAGGGTTCTTTCCACCATTTGTCATAAAAAGATATTTAGACCCTACTTTTGAAGTGGCAAAGGGAGTAAAAGAATGTGAAGAGTGGGTACCCAGGAACTGTGCCAAGTAAGTCAGTGGAAGCTACCCTTCACATAAATTCAAATAAACAGGTTTAGTTTTGTTTTATTTGGTTTGGTAATGAGAACAGCATAGATGTGTTTAAATTTTTTTCTATTATAAAAACTCTTTTATAGTTTCAGTTGATGTTACAAACATGGGGCTCTCATTAGAATAAAGACAAGCCTTGAATAAGCACAATTCCTAAACCTGGGTTTTTTGTCTGTGCAAACAGACAAAAGTTCATCACAGGAGGATGGAGAAGAGAAAGGATGAATCAAAGCTCATAAAGTGGTAATACTGAAGAGCAGAGTTCGGTTCATCGGCAGAAGTCATCACTTCCTATGTGGATCATCTCCTTATAATATATTCAAAATTGCAGAATAAACTCTCAAATTTCATTTCAGTCTGTGATGGTTCAGATGTATGGTATCTCAGAAAAACTCATGTGTAAGATACTGAAAGAATGTCCAGAAGTGAAATGATCAGATTATTAGAGTTGTAGCCTAATCAGTGGATTAATCCACTGATATGGATTAACTGGTTGGTGACTGTAGGTAGCTTGGCTTAGAGGAGATAGATCACTGGGGGCATGACTTCAGGGTTTATATTTTGTTCCTGGTGAGCAGAGCTCTCTCTCTCTCTCTGCTTTCTGGTTACCATGTCTTGAGCTATTTTCCTCTACCACACCCTTGTGCCATGAAGTTATATCTCACTTTGGACCCAGAGCAATGAATTCTGCAGACCATGGACTGAATCTCTGAAACCACCAGCTGAAATAAAACTTTGCCTCCTTCAAATTATTCTTGTCAGGTCTTTTGCTCACAGCAAAGAAAGCTAACTAAAACAATCCATGCTAGAGTCAGGACAAAACCATCTAGGATACATTATCTGTGTACATCTTGAATCTGAGAATTTGTATTTCCATTTATTTACACAGAAACATTCTCAGCAGTTGTCTCTTTGAATATTGCCAGTTCACTTTGTTTGTCCTTTGTAGAACATATCACAGATGGAAGCTTTGCCATCACTATCATGGTTTCCATTTCTTTTCCCTTCTCTTATGATATTTCAGAAAATTGATACCTTTACCTTCCAGTTCACTAATTCTTTCTTTAGCAGTATCTACTTTGATGTTTCATTTATTTTGTTTTTAATTTGAGTGATTAAAACTTTTATTTCTATAACTTTCATTTGATTCTTTATATGTTTCCTTTTTCCCCTCTATTATGCCTTCTTCATTTTCTGCTTTTTCTTTCCCATGGTTTTTCTTTTCATGTTTATCTTCAATCATTTAAACTTATTTATTCTATGTGCTCTATCAACTTTTTGTTACCTGATATTTGGGGGGTTTGAATTCTACTGTTTCCTGTGCACTTTGACTCATTCTCACATAGGATTGGATGCTTTTTTTTGTTTTTTTAAATAAGTGTGAACCATGATCTTCTCTTCAGCAAGGATTTATCTCTAGTCTGGTTATATGGTAGTTTTTTGTTTGTTGGTTGGTTTTTTGTTTTGTTTTTGAAAGATTTGAATTTAATTCTGCTTGATGCCCAGAAATATCACCAATCTATGTCTGCATTTTATGTCAATTCTTTAGCTTGAGAGTTTCAAGCTTTGAGGTTTCTAAGTTAAACACCTGTCTTCATCACCCTCCCCCAAACCTTCCGCTTTTCAATTCTCTCTGAATTCAGTATGTAGAGATTCCCATACCTCTTTTCTCTCCCCTACTCCTCTTTCTCTCACTCCTCTTCTCCTTCTTTCCTTCCTTCCATTCTTCCTTTCTTCTTTCTTTCCTCAGTTTAGTTATGCCTCAAATGAAATTCCTAGTATAGAGGGAGGTTTTCAGGTACTATTCCTTCCTCTGTTGTTAGAGGTAAATATCCTGCATATATGCGCTGTGACATTTTAGACAGGCATTTCTCAGACTCCCTGGTAAACAACCATTCTTCTGGGCCTCTCAAACTGATCTCTTGTAAAGACAGCTGTGTCACAGCCACCTACTCTTGGGACTTTTCCATGACCAGTCTTCACGTTGTCCTGCTTCAGGGGCTTTGTTCATGTTGCCCTTGTTTTATTTGAGCAACACCTGTGAAACCTACCCTTCCTGCAAGTCCACCTTGACTGTCTCATCCTTCACAAAGCCAACACTGACTCTGTGAAGCAGATGTTCCTTTCCCTGTTCTCCAAGTGCTCCTCACCCAGTATGCCCCGTAGCTTAGTTATGCATTTGCTTATTTCTCCAACTAATTCTTTTAACTGCCCCAAAATACAAACTCCCATATCATACCTGTATATGTCCTTTAATGCCCTGAATACCGCTGGTATTATGTACTTCAAGAAAATAAATGTGTTTTATTCAAACTATTTGAGTAAAAGGGATAATGCAAGAAAGATGTTGCCTGTGGAAGGTCCAAAGCTCTTTTGAAATGTCTGTGTTTGAAATTCCATTATGCTATAATGAGCAGTAGAGTTTAAACCTGAAAACTCTCCTCAGAGGGGGATGCCTATTAATTTAAATATGCTATGAAGTAAAAGAAAGTGATATCAATTCTTCTGAATACATGGAAGAGCGGACGGACTTGATGTATCTTTTTCTGTTTTGTTGCAATTTGATGGGAAGGAGTAGGTGTCAGGTTGGGAAATTACCATCAGTGGTCAAAGAGGAATAGAGAAGAAAGCTGGACTCCATGAAGACTAATTTTCCTACACTCCAGTTCTAGACTGGCTCTGAGCATGCTCTCCAAGGAAGTGACCTCTACCGTGGACTCTCCTCAGAGACTGGGAGAGAATATTTTACTTTTTATGTTTTAAACTTTAAAAAATTTCACCTTCTAAGGTTGAAATTCTACCATTTCTCTGGATAAGACAGATGTAAATTCTTCTGGGCTTATTTGGAAGCACATAATATCATAATTTTACTCTTAAAAAACAGGATTATGTTACATGCACTGATCTACAATGATTTTTGTTTTCAATGAGAAACAACACGTGGATCCACTCTACATAAGTACACTATAGTGTAACTAAAAAACAATTCCATTGAAGGGCAGTACATATTTTCTTTGAATAATCTGAAATTTAACTATCAACTCTATTTCAACTCTGATTCTAAACTTAGTAGTCTAATTCTTCCTGGAGTAAGAACTTTGCCCAGGAATAGTGAAAGAAGAGCCCCCCACTCACCCACCAGCCAGCTTCACTCGGAACTGCAAGGGAGTGACCCTGGAGCCACAGAGGAGTGCAGGCAGGCCGCTCTTTTGAGATCTTCCAGGTGCACTTGCTGCCCACCTGCAGGGTCCCCTGAAGGTGCGTTTCTGTGAAGACACACTTGATAATGAAAGGAATCTGAAAGAAACCACATTACTGCCTGGTAGAAGAGGTAGCATAGCAAAATGGTTGAAGTTAAACTACCTGGATTTAAAGTCCAGTTCTGCCACCTACCAGTTATTATGATGTAGGAAAAAGTTACTCAAAGTCTGTGCCTCTGTTTTCTTATCTTTTGAATGGGGATTCAAAAATAAAACTTACTTGGCAAAATTCTTATGAGGACTCAGTGATTTAACCCCTGTCAAGGGCTCATTAGGGCCCGGGCACTTAATAAGTGCTTACTTAAATATTAGTTCAGCCTCTATCTGCGCCTGTTACTGCTCAGTAGGAGGAGGAGGCTCAGCTGACAGCTGATAGCAGTGGGTGAGGCAGCAGCTGAGAATCCTGGTGTGAGACAAGGAAGCCTCCTGGCCCACGCAGGCACACTGACAACTCTGTCCTCCCGATCCTCAGGCACCATTCCAGGTCTCCATCCCCGAGGACTTTGCCAGCTAACTCCCACACAAAATTCCTATGCTGATTTCCTCTAGTACGAAACCATCCAGAGTAGTGTAGGGTATGTGTGGGTGGCCTCTGCCCTCCTACCGCTCGAGACCAGATCATTCTTTGTTGTGGGGCTCTCCTGGGCATTGTGGGATCTTTGGCAGCATCTCTGGCCTCTACCCACTAGATGCCAGTAGCACACCCTCAGCTGAAACGACCAAAAATATCTCCAGACATTTCTGAGAGTTCCCCGGGAGGCAAAATTGACCCTGCCTGAGAACCACTCGTGTAACATAACACTGGGTATGGAAGTTGAATTTTCTAGTTGTTTCTTGCATGCAAATCTTATCTATTTTACTAGGCTCTAAAGAATTGGCAGGCAGGGACCACCCTTGTATGCCACCACACAACTGTGTTCTCCCAGCACAGTTCTGGATTCTCCGACTTCACTTCAATACTTACTGCTTAACTCAAAACAGACAATCAAGCTAGTTGGTTAACATTTTAATTTCTGATTTGTGCAGAGATTGATTTAAATAGAGGTGACGTCGAGACTAATTATTTCTGCTAACTCTTGAAATGTCAGTTCCTTCAAAACACATCCTTTTCTTAAAAGACATTAACACGACTCAAGCTGGGCTTTTTTTCTCTCCCCTTTTGTCTTTTCTCTGATCACAATTCTGTACATACTTCACATAATAGCTGGGATATATAAAGTTTGGTTTCATTTGCCATTCATCCATTTCCTCCTTTACAATGAACTGGAACTATCTCGATGCACTGAGGACGTCTTTCCAGAGATCCCTTTGTCACTGGTGTCACGATGTCTGAATTTTAAATCACTAGAGATGTTCAGCCAAAGAGGAGGCACGGGGGATTTTGCTCTGTGCCTCCACATGGCCTGGCAGTGTCTGTTCATAATAGCCCTGGCAGGAATGCTCGAGGAGACTGTTTGTTCCCTTGAGAGGCTTATTATCCTGACATTTATCACATTCTGATAACTACAAATTCTGCACTTCTAGTTTTGCTGCAATTTTATATGTTATACTTTTTTTTTTGCAAATGGAGGCACACATGTGAATGTAAACACCAGCAGGTACCCAAGGGGAATAAATGTGTATTGCTAGGCTCATCCCTTACTGAAAACTGCAGCTTACTCTACTGAACACATAAAGCTGAAACCAGGACTTGCACCTGTTGTAACTTTTTTTTTTTTTTTTTCTGGAGCCATGGAAAACTTTCTACCGTGGACCACAGGGCTTATAGAAGCATATGTGAACCTTCCAAGAGACAGAGGCATGTCATAAAGAGAAGCTCTTGAAAGGTCCCAGGAGGGGGCTTTGACATCGTGGACTTGCCATGGGATCAGGATTTGACCGATCACATTGATAGGGAATGGTGTCAAGGACCAAGAGATGTGGGCATAGAAGTTCAGTATCTGGTGTGCAATGAGCAGTGGAGCTGTTGGCAAAACAGTAACTTATTTCCCCATTTCTGTGACAGGCCACATAGTCACCAGAAGGGAATTTAAGGTGCTGGGCGTAAGGATTACAACTCTGCAGGCCAAAGATGGACTGCTTTAATAAAGAGACATCGGACACATCTATTGCCCCCAGAAGGACATGCACACCACCCTTAGCAACCAAGTAGAATTCTGCCCCTGTTATTCCTTGGGTATGAGGGTGACCCTGAAAGCTCATGTATGAAATAGCGTAAGAACATTCAGAGGTGACGTGATGAGACCATGAGAGCTAGAACCTGAACTATGGATTAACCCTTCTGTTGGATTAATAATTTGAAAGGACTACCATAATGGGTGTAGACTGGAGGCAAGTAGGCTGTGTGGTGGGAGCCCATAGTGAAGGTCACAGAGCTGAAAGTCAGTGTGGATGGGCAAGGGGAATAACACTCATGCTTCTCATTTCTGACTTGCCATCACAGACTGTCTTGTTCTACTGATGGCCCCCTCTGATGGCATTCACAGAAGAGTTCTATGAGGAAAGATCAGGCTTTTAACCATGCCCTTCCCTTCTCCTTTATTTGACTTCAAAGATAGGCAGACCTACAGACAGGCAGACATGAGGTTTTCTCATTGTAAGTGTGCCACAAAATCTGTGGGTTGTCCATGAAATTCACCAATAGGGAGATCAACAAGAGAATTTTCAGTCAATAAGGAGAGGAGACGAGAAAGCTCAGGGGCACGGCCGTGACACTCTCTGTAAGTAGGACATCATCACCTTGGAGTGAAGTGTGCCTGCTCATGTCAATACTTGGTGAGAGGAAATAGCAACATAAATAGCTGGCTACCTGCAAATCTTGTATTTTCAAATGCATTGAGGGTCAGAATCTCAGCATCATTTGGCAGAATTACTTAAAGCCCCCAAAACTTTCGGTGAGGAAAAACAAATCTGAAAAGCCTCTCTTAGGAGGAAGAACGACAGCATCTGCTTAAGAACACACAGCAACCCTACATTCAGATTAGGACAGGAAGTTAAAAAAAATAAAATAAAATAACACATCCAATTGAAGCTGCAGGAGGACACAGTAGACAGAATGTAATTAGCTGGGTTGACTGTCAGCCAAAACCTCAGGCAGCCACCCCCTTGCTCTTATGAAAACTGCCTGGAGATTTTTAATGATGATGAGCAGTGAGGATCTCGGTTTTAAATCTTCTCTGAAATGCAGGGCGCCATCGTTCCCTCCAGCGAGGCTGGGATATTGGTTCAGGGTTGGCACTGAAGAGCTCTCGGAAAGGTGAACCCTAACTCCTATGCAACAATGACTTCTGTCACAAAGTGTTTGGTTTTGTTCATGCTTTAACCCCAGCGAGGCCAGCTGAATTTGTGTGATTTGGGATTTGAGTTAGGCCATGTGAGCGAGAGGACTCTTTGCTGCCTAGCATTCAATCTGGGGGTTTGGGAATGATTGTTGCCAATGGTATCTCTCCCAAGGGTGCAATGGGATGGGTTCTGGATTAGGAGGCACCAGAGTGTTAATTTCATGTCCAGACCTGAACTACAGCAGCACAACATGCAAGGACAGGTGCTATCAAATTCTGCTGCTTTTCCCCCAGCATTCCTGAAAGAGGCCCTGGAGGAAGTGTAAGGAACCTAGACACAGAAACCAGAATTGGTTTTGAGTCCTACTGTGTCTCTTACTTGACATGTGACCTTGGGCAGCCCCTTGACCAATCCAAACCCTGCACCAAAGAAGGAAAGAAGAGGGTCTGGATTCTGCAGTTCTCACTCCTTTTCAATGATCAAATCTGTGACTTTCCTGTTGTTTCTGTTTTTCATATATATATATAAAGGTAATTTTGATGGCATTCTCTTGGGCCTCAGACTGGGAATCCAAAAGACAGAGCTGGTCCAGGACTCCTTCCACGCAGATCGTGTGTTTAATCTGTCCTATGGCTAATGACTGCAGCTGTTTCCTGCAGTGCCTGTTATAAGATCTATAAAAGGCCGAGATATTATGGTTTTAGAAGCAGGTAATGAGCATACACAGAAACCACATGGTTTTTTTTCTTTCCATTTGGATTTTTAGTTTGTGGGCTTTCTGCACAGGAGTTCATGGGTATGATGCCAACTTTTACAGACAACAAGGATTTATTGTATTAATAATCTGCAAATTATGGATCTTAGAAACAAAGACATTTGGGGATTTCATTGAACTTCTACCAAAAAAGATGCCTCCATGCTGAGGTTTTCAAGTTTTCACTGTGCCTGGTTGAAATTAATTATAAACTATACATCTATTTGCATATTAATTATGAAAACATACCATGGAATATATTTAGTGTAAAGTACAACATTAAAAATGGCAATTTATGAATACTGGGTACCAAATTAAATGGAATACTCAACTAACACTATCTTCCAACCCTAGGATTAATAAGAATATATGTTTTCAATGCTATAGGAGTTTAAATCACGCAAATCAATAAAGCATAAGCCCATTTGCAATTTTTTTTTTGTTTCAGATTATTTGTACTAGTTCCAACCTGAACTACAATGGAAAACCAATTTCAAAATTAATCTGCATTTTCTTGACTGATGACCATCAGCATGGTCACATCTTGTTCTATGGTTGACAACCTGATGTGGCTCTAAAAATGGAATCCAAGTTGTGAAAATTCTTGGTTTTAAAAAGAAAATTGTTCGGTTGCAGATTCCCTTTGATACACCAATAGGTATTGCAGGTGTCCGTACAGCGATCCCCAAATTCCTCTTAGCAAGGAACACTTTTTTTTCACAGATCATTTTCCTGGACTGTTGTTTTTTTGGAAATCCTGGTTCTGGTAATTAGCTGTTCTATCCACACATTTCTGTTCTCTGGTTTCTTCTTGACTTCCTGAATTCTGTCCCCGAGGCCATCACCTGGGATTAGAGCAAGGCCAATGGAACAGACAGAAGCAGAATTGTATCCCTTGCTTTTCTATCGGAGGCTGGCCTGCTATGCACATTATCCCTTTCTGGCTAGACCTTCATGTTCCACCCACACTTTGTCCATTTTTGACCCAAAACAGCAGGACTGTGGGAGCATGGGGGACATCTTGTGGCCAGGCTAACTCTGTATAGCCCGTGTGAGAATTTTTTTTGATAGGAAGTCCATTGTCATAAATATAATTTAGGATCTGCAGCCAACTGTCTCTAGCCATATTTCTCACAATCAGCCTGTCAAGATATTTGGTATGTCCATCTCTCCATTCCCATTCTCAGGCTGTGCATCCTCTTCATGAACAAAAGTGAAAATGGAGGAGAGCCGTCCGGCCCAAGGAGGGAAAAAGAGAGAGAGGGATGTAACACGTTTCAAACTTCTGTTATGTAACCAGCACAGTGCCAGGTGCTTTGCATACAGATCTCAGGCACAATCCCATATTAGGACTGAATTTTAACAGGCTAGAGAAGTTAAGAAAAAGAGGGGAGGGAGAAGAACAAGGGGGGGAGCTAAATAGAGTATCTCTGCTCAAGGAAAGAATTGCACCACCTCTTCAGACCAAAATCCCATCTGGGCCTCTATCTGTCCCTCCCCATTGGGAGAGCAGCCTCCCCCTCCCCACAGCCACACTCCATCCGCCTTTCTCACTTCCTGCTTTCTCTTACAATAGGAACACCATTTCTTATCCACACTCCATCCCTCTCTCCTCCATCCTCATTGATTTCCACGGCCCTTAGCTCTTTGACAATCCCTTATGTGCCACTCCCTGCAGTCTGACTTTGGGTTCACCATGCCCCATGACATTTTTCCAGGAGAATCATCAGTAACCTGCTAAGAGCCAAATTCTGTGGAAAATATTGAGTCTCCTCTTCCTTCATGGGTGCATGGCAACTTGTATTCACGATGCTTCCTCCTCTCTTGAATCATTATTGCTCTTGAATTATTTGCTCTTCTGGGTTGCTCTTAACTTTTCACTTCCTCCTGAGCCATCCTGACTAGTTTATCTTCCTCTCCCTGCTTTAAGTGTTGGTGTCCCGGAGTTTCTGTTCTCATTCCTCTGCTCGTCTTACAGACTCTTTTCGTGGGATCTCATTCATTGCTCTAACTTTCTGAATCACTGTGAGTTCAGGCTCCCCATATGTCAATACCTCCTGGGCACTACCCTGTTTTCGGTTATTTGCTGGAGATTGCAATGAAGAGATTCCCAAACCAAACTCGTTTTATTTCCTCTCAACTATCTTCCTCTTTCCAGGGTCCACTCTGGGCTAAATTACAACTCATTTGTCCAGTTGTCTAAATCGGGAAACTGGGAGTCACCCCACCAACACAATCTAACATTCACAGTGCCTTCAAGCAAATCTAATCTCGTTATTAGTGGATGGGTGTCGACCCTGTTCCAGGCCTCTTTATTACTTGCCGTTTTAGAACAGATAACTTAGTATGGCACTCAAAGCCCTTTGAAACTGCTGTGACCTGTGTTTCATTCTCATCTCCTGTCATCCATCTCCAAATTCCCACTGTCACTTCCAGACTTCAATAGCACCTCACTGCTTGCAGTTCCCTAAATAACGCTGGCTTCTCCTTCATCTAGACACATTTATTTAGGATTGTCTTCATTGTTTTTGTTATTTGTTTTTGCAGTTCTGGGGATCGAATCCAGGGTTTCATGTATGCTAGGCGAGTGCTCTGCCCCTGAGCTACAACCCCAGCTTAGGACTGCCTTCTTGCCCATCACCACGCTCTATGTACTCTTCAAGACATAATTCTCTGGGAGAAACTCCCTCCATCTCCCTGCTTCCTCTCATACCCTAGATCATGGGCCTCTCTGTGTTCTTGCTATACATTATAGGGATTTCTAGTATAGGGTTCCCCCATTGCATTGTCCAAGTATCAGACTCCCTCATAGAGTGTGGGGATTCTCCCCTCTGTCGTCTTTTGGCCTCCAGCCCAGGCTGACACCATGTCTAGTTAAAAGAAGATCTAACTTCCACTGATGTCCAAATACCATAGGTATTCTTCCCCCTTTGTACTGCTTTACGTCATCACTGCTTCCCCTCTATAGTTAGTTGATGAAATATGAGAGAAATTGGAATAAATGAGAAGAACAGTAGAATTCAGCTTGGGGATTGTCATAAAAATTCAATGAGAGAATGCATGTCTCATTTTAGCATAGTATCTGGAACATAATATATGCTCAATAAATATTAGCTATTGGTACCGCTGCTGTATGAGAAAGATTCTTATCTTTAAAAACTTCATAGTTAAAAAAAAATTTAAAAAAACTTCATAGTTGATAGCTGCTTATTGAAAGAAGAGTAGTGAAGATTTTAATGCAGACGACAGTATACTGAAAGTTCTCCTATCCCATATGCTGTTTATATTTTTTTCTTGTTGCCCTTACTTGCTTTTTGTTGACACTGCCAATTAACATAGAAGTTTCTTTTTAGTTTTATCCATGTGAACTGGTCATTTTGTCTACCCAATATCTCTGTGTTCTTTCTTTCTTTCTTTCTTTGGTAAAAGCATCTTAAATATCTTTTGGAAAACTGTTATCACCAAATTTCATGTGGTCCTGGTGGACTGTCAATTCTAGTGTCCTTGCTAACTCATTAACTTATAAAGTAGTGACATGACATGGTGTAAATCAGGTTAATCTCTCTTCTAAGATTTTGTCACAGACCAGTCCTCTTTGGCACTGACCCACTCAGAGCCACTGTCCTATGCATTTCGGAAGTTCTTTTGGCTCCCCAGTCCCTAATGCTATTCCTTTCATCATATGAGTTTTTAATTCACTATATTTTTAATAAATTATTTTTTTTCCTTAGATGGGCCAGATTGTGATTCTGTTGCTTACCAGGAAATAATCATAACAGATACAACAACATCAACTACATCAACACTGGTTGAACAACATGGTTTAGAACAAGTGAAAGTTGGAAGAGAGGTGAAACAAGAGTCCTGGCTTCAAAGACGTTACAATCCAAATGGAATGTGAAGACAAAAACACATGAAATTCAGGAATGGCTAAATGATAAAGCTGGCAACTCAGTATTAAGTTAAATCACAGGCAATGTCTTTCTGGATAAATAAAAAGTTATTGCCAATTTTGTGTATGGGCCAGGGCAATAGAATTCTAATGGAAGGTAAGAAAAGGTGGGGGTGGGGCAAAAACACTGTGAAGTGGCAAAACTCCACGTAGAAGGTAAAACTGAATTTGGCCCTGGAAGGACGTGCAGGCTTTGGGAGAAGGAGAAGGGACTTAACTAAGAGAAAAAAGTAATTTAGGGAAAGCACAGAGACAGGAATAAGCATTTGAGAGTCAACAAGGAACTCTGCCTAATGTCAGCAAAGAGCCAGGCAGTAGGAAGCATTTCAGGATCACTGCATGAATAGCTGTGGTAGACAGAGTAAGAGTCCCATAGGTGACAATGAGCTCTAGACTCTGAATATGTGAGGGTACAGCCAATGGAGTTAAAGTTGCAGGTGGAATTAAGATTGCTGGCTAGATGACCTTGAGCTAAGGAGCCTGTCCTGAATCTTCAGAGTGAGCCCAGGGGACTCACTCAGAGGAGAAGTTTGGAATCATACAATGTGAGAAGGACTCCACCATCTGTTGATGGCTTCGCATGGAACAAAGGGAACAAAGGGACCAGGAGCCAAGGAATGTGGGCCACTTCTAGAGCATGAAAAGAGCAAGACACTGATTCTTCCCAAACATTAGTATAGTTCTGTTAAAGCCTTGGTTTGTTACCAGCAAGACCTAAGTTGGACCTCTAACCTATAGAACTGTAAAATAATAAATTCATGCTGTTTGAAGCCATGAAGCTGGGAACAGCCTTTTACTGCAGCAATAGAAAACAAATACAAGGGTATTTAAATTGTTAATAAAAGATAAGCCATGACTGACTAGTTAAAATGACTGTCCAACCAATAAAAAGTACCTGCTGAATATTGGTTCCAGGCAGTTGGGATACAGACTCTTTACAGAGGGCCTTGAACCTGACTGCGGGTATAATACATAACCTAATGAGGTTTTGTGTAGGGTTGTATCATTATTTTTGAAAAATGTAGATTCCTTGTGGTAGTTCACGAATATCCCATCAGTAGCCCCTCTAACATCTCTGACCACATGTGGGGTATATTTTCATTTAAAAGTTGCCTGGTTTAAACATACTAGCATTTCTATAACCCTGTGTGATTCACCTGTGGGACCTGCCAGATCATTTTGTTTGACTATTTATGTATAAATTATTAATGCAGCAGATACTGTTGGTGTTTATTGCTCATACTAGGCACAGTTTCTATGGCAGTCATTTTTCTCAGCAAGAGAATCAACTAAATGAAAAAAAATTAAAAATTCATAACATTTAAAGGCTTCTTTTTTGTATAACAAGTTATAAATTAGAAGGAATGATAGTTTTTCTCTCTCTCTTTCCCCCAAATATGAGATGAAATGGCAGAGACTAGAATATCAGCAAGGGAATATTTCTGAGTGTAGCAGTCACAGATGACAAAAATTCTTTGGAAAATTTTGTGGCCCATTTTTGAGGAATAAAGAGAGATTTTGTCTACTTTCTCTTTCTTTTCCTACAGATAATCAATAACAAAATTGTGTGGGTTTTTTTGTCCTGAAATGTTTAATCTCATCTAGGCCATTATCAATTAAAAAAGTGCCTTCCAATTTTTTTTTTTAAAAAAACGTCATTTATGTGAATGAAACTCATATACTAGCAGTTGTTTAGTCTGTGGGCTTTATGATGTGGTATGTGCATTTCTGGATCTTTGATTATTAAAAAGGAAGCCACATGTCATAGCAGACACAGCATGGACTTTGGAATCAAATGGATGTAGCTTCAAATCTCAGCTCTTTGGTTTAGCAGCCTTGATTCCCCAGTGGGTTAGTTACCGTTCTGCTTTAGTTTCCCACCTATGAAGATGGATAAAAACAATGCCTTCAGAAGGCTATTAAACAGTAACGTTTACACAGTTTTCCTTGTGCCATGTGGTTCTGCCTTTTCCATCCATGAACTCATTTCATTGTCCCAACACCACCATGTGATTGGTGCTATGGTCTGTCTGTGATTCGAGTGTGTCCCCTGAGTTTTTTCATGTGCTGGAAGCTTGATCCCCAGTGGGACAACATTGAGAGTGATTAAGAAGTGAGATGTGGTGGAAAGAAATTAGGTCACCGAGGTGTTTTCCTTGGAGGGAATTAACGTAGTTCTTGAGGGAAACTTCTTAGTTCCTATGAGAGTAGGATATCAGAAAATGAAGGAACCTGGTCCCTGGGACTCTCTGGTTTCCTATCTCACCATATCACTTCTCCCCCTTGCATGTGTTCTCCCTATGATGTATCTGCCATGTTGTAATACATCTCAGGAATCCCTCACCAGAGGCTAAACACATGGGCCCATCTAATCTTGGACTTTCAGTTTCCATACCTGAGTTAAACAAACCTCTTTTCTTTATAAAGTACTCAGTTTCAGGTGCTCAGTTTCAGTGTCATTCCTCAACTCATATCTAAAAGATTATCTTAATAATACTCAGCTTAAAATTTTCTACTTCAAATTTTTCTTTGAAACTGGCTACTTTCTGCCTTGAATGCGTTTTCTCCTACCGTGGTGCTTAAAAGTTGTAAATATGTTCCAGAATAAAAAAGATAAGTAAAGAAATACATAAAGATCAAATTCCAGTAGAAGGAAAATATTATACATTTTTATTATAAATTATAGAACTCAGTTAAAATGGCACCAGAAGATGAATTAACATTCCTAGGTCTCAGTTTCCCTATTTGTGAAATATTTTCTACGTAAGATCCTAACTCAATAAGAATGAGGAGGAGAAGGAAAATTGTGGTGGGAAATCTGAAAGGGGGATTAAGATAATCACACAATCGGTGTGATTGGAACTTGACAGCATGTACACTTACTTTGGTCGAATTTTCCTTTAAACTTTATGAATTTCTTTTCCCTTGATGAAGATCCAACACTAGCACTGTTCTTATTATTGTTCTCTTTTGAGGAAGAGAAAGGTAGAGAGAAAGGAAGGAGGAGGAGGAGAAAGAAAAATGAATAAAGGTGGCAATAAAATGTAACAGACAAAACCAAACTAAGGTTAATTGTCTATGGAAAGCAGAAGACTAATACAAGGTGGTGGTGGCAATTGTAGTTGGAGATATTTGAAGGTGGGCATGGAATAAGAGGAGAGTAGACAATTATCATCTCCACTCAGAGATCCAGAATCTCTGCGAAGTGCACCTGTGTAATAAATTCAGTACGATACAATGGTATACCCCATGACCTTTGGTTTAATACACTTATAAATCACTCCAACACATAGGCTAGGTTTCTGACTTTATAAACTAACAAAATCTTACCATCCCTCCATTTTAGTATAAAATAGCTCCTTTGGATCTTATTTTGTATCCCTAGAGGTTGTTGAGACAGGTCCTAGTTATGGGTTTAGAGACAGTTAGTGGTAGTGGAGGTAAGCTTTGAGGAGAACAGTCATGCTCTTGCAAGCCTGTTGCCCATGTCAGGTTATTATTACAAGGTCTTCAGGCAAAGGGAAGCTGGTCCTCTTAAGTCCAGAATGATGAGCTGCCTTAACAGCCACTTGGGGATTCAAGATTCTCAGCTTTGGTCTAGTGTCCCAGACGCTCCATCCTAAGGTGCAGGGGTCCCACATATTTCCAATCAGGGGCCTGACTTTCACACAAGAGTCTTGGTGATTTTGTATAATTTTACAATCCACACAATTAAATTCTGAATCTAATTTTTAATGAGGTCAGTTCTGTGGATGTAATAAATGAATCTTTGGGAGTCACCATAAAATAAAAAATTCTCTAGTCCTCTGACTATGATTTGAGTTTAAGTTTAAAGCCCTAAATTTGCCATTGTACTCCCATAACTCCCCCACCCAATCAATTCAAAGAAACCTTCTTCTACCATACTTAAAATTACTATCACTTCTCTTTCATGGAAACCAAATGCAGACATTTGGTACCCTAAGACACAGGCTTAATGGGCACTTTATCACAATTAGCCATGTTATTCAAGATGTTGCTGCTTGCCAGGAAACACTAACCCTCTACTTCAATTATCAGGATGACAGCATTGCATTTAAATCCAGATATTTGGCCGAACCTATCAATAACTCCATCTTGGAGGGTCTCCTTTCTGGGACTACTCCTGACATACAAAATGTACTATCAGGGTCCATGAGGAAAACAGAAACTACACGAGGAATTTCCCCTGGGCAATTTAATAAAGAAATATAAAGGGTTAAAGAATTAAAAAAAAAATCAACATAGCCAGAGATCTGGCAGGAGCCATGGAGATAGGGCACAGACCTTTGAGGTAGGGGGCTGTCTGCAAACTGCACTTCCTCTATGGATTTCGACGACACTGGTCCTGAGAGTGCTAAAGGAATCCAGGAAGTACCCCTGCTGGGGCAGCACAGATCAGGAAGAGGCCCCCCCCACCTCCCTTCCTTCCTCTAGCGTCTCGTATTGGTCCAACCAAACTAGACATAAAGGAGAAATGTCATTTCAGAGTCCCGATCCCTTTCTCACAGAACAGGTCGTAGAAGGCCAGGCTTGAAGTGAATGACCAACCTAATCACTGTACCGTGAGGGAGGGTGACAGAGGAGTTGGTAGTTATGTGTAAGTGACACGTGTGTGCCAGACTATACACATGGTGTCTATATTGATATAGCAATAGTTATGGATTGAGGTAATCCAACCAGGTGGTAATTTGTGGCAAATAAACTGTTTAACCAGCTTGACTGTATTTATAATGCTAAAATCTTAGGCCTGAAAAATCATGACTGAAATGGAACATTCTAGGTATTGTCATCCAAACAGATTTCCTGTTTTCTTCACTTTAAACTGTTTGGAGAGACTGTATGAGAATCACCTTATTAGCCGTTGATACAAAAGCTTCAAGCATCTGAAGAGATGCAGAAATGATTTACTGCTAAGATTCCCCATAGACAACTTACAGACCTTGTGGGCAGCAGGACACGGACTTCTGGATCCTTTTTCAGAAACTGGAAATACCACATTCCAACACACTTGATCCGTGGAAACCTGGATCTGAGTCTTGTGTGTGGTGCACTGAAGACCTAAACCTTATTCTTACAAGAAATGTCTGACAAATAGATAGGCAGATGAAAGAAATGGTTTAGTGGATAAATATCTGATTCATTTTTGTTGCAGATTTCAGATGCAAGATCACCTTCATTGATCCGATGATCTGGCTGCTTCCTTTTCTTTACTTCTCTATGAGCCAGATTCTCACCACTTAGAGGTCGGTTGGCATTCTTCACAAAATCTTCTCACCCTCTATCTTCCTGAGAAAGTAAAAGCAAAGAAAATGCCCGGAGGTTAACCAGGCCCTATAGGGTACCAAGTGGTTTGAAGTGAGGCTTTATGGAAGTAGATAGCTGTTTTTGAAATGTCTCGGGAATCTCACTGTTCTAGACAATCAAGAACTGCAGCATCTAAAATAAAAAGAGCAGATCAATGGTCTCTATGGAGAAAGCTCTTCAAAGGATTTGTGAATAAAAGAAAACCAAGGGTGCCTTCGACCCCTTGCCCATGAATTAGGGACTTCTATGGTTTACAGAATAGAGAAAGCAGGTCCTGGATACACCAAAGAAAGAAAAGAGATGAGCCAATCTTGACCTGTTTACACATTGGCCAAGGGCCAACCCTGCTTAGCCGACCTCTAGACAAGAGCTTGGCCAAGTGAAAGTTGCTGGGCAGAGCCCCACCTTCTGCGGCTTCCTGCACCGGCCACTCTTTCCCCAGGCATCACCAATGCACTGAGGGACCCCAGCTTGTGTCTCAGCCTCCGTGGGAGCCGGTCACAGCAGCTCCAAGCCGTGGGCTGTGATGGCGCCACATGCGTCACTAGGGCCAAAGTCTGGCCCTGAGCCTTGCAGTCAGAGGTCCGGTGAGGGATGTGGTCTGGGACCGTGGGTGCTTGCTCTCTTGAGCTCTGCTTTGGTCTTGACCACAGCATCAGAGATGATTTGATGCACTGGGCCCGAACATGTTTTGAGTTACTCTGTATTGCATGCACATGTACAACAAATCTGGGAACCCGCAAGTGTGTGACCAATTATTTTGCTCCTCTGCAAAGTGTTTATTAAATTTTGAGAAACGAGATGATGCAGACAGGCAAACAACAGAAGCAATCACAAACCCCAAACAGTTTTCAAATCTATAAACAATTTTTGAAAAACATTCAAGTAACTTTCCAACTGTGTTGCCAATGAAGTGCAGAAAACAGATCTTTCTTAAGATTCGGGAAATTAGCAAGTATGTCAAAGTGACCTGTGCACATCTGTTTGGATGCTCGGAATGGCAACCAATCCCTTGGACCAGACTCTCCTGACAGCAGCAGCAGAAAAGCAGCGCTTTGTAGCCTGGCACCCTTTAGTCACCATAGATCGCTCAGGATTGGTAACCTAGAGACCTGGGCCCTGGGCCAAGAGTAGCCTCTGGAAATGCAGGGAATACTGAACAGGCCACATTAGGCCTCACATATCTATCTGTAAAAAGAAGTGGTTCATCTATACCAGCAGTTTTCAACCATTAGCAGTGACCCATTAGGGTGTCTGGAGAGCAATATTGTCGGTCCAATCAACATTGAAAAAGCAAATAGAATAAAACCAAAGAGACAATATCAGAAGATATCACAGGTAGTAAAAGTAGGTCTTGTCTTAGGAAATTTGTTTCCATATGTATGTATATTTATATAGAAACTGTTTTGCTCCTCTATAATATGCTTATTAAATTTTTAAAATGAAACCACAGAAAGGGATGAACAAGAGAAGTAATCACAAACGAGTCTTAGCTTTGAACAACTTCTGTAAAATGTTCCAATAACTCCCTACTTTAAAGTAATATATTTTTTTTTTGTAGTAGGTTAGGCAGTAAATCTATTTTGCAAGAAGGATTGTCATCAAAGGTTTGAAAACTCTCCTCTCAGGTTCTATCCAGCTGTAAGATTCTGGGATTCCGGGAGGCAGAGGGACAGGCTCACTCACCACATGATGATGCTAATCACATGGAGCATTTCTTTGCCCTTAACGGTGCTTCCAGATGCCTTGTCAATGCTTTACGTGCCTGTCTCCTTGAACACTCCCATCAACCCTATGTGTTAGGTAATCATGATGCTATTTTATAAGAACTGAAGAAATTAAGCAATCTTGGAGAGGTACAGAGCATATAGTTGGCAGGAGAGCCGAGATTTGAAACTTACAGGCCGACTCCCAAGTCTTTAATGTTTCTTATGATTTTCTGCCAAATATGAGGGATTCTGAGAATCAGGGCGCAGGTCTTTTGCCTGGGCACCCATGGAAAGTGGGTACCACACACTCTCTTTCCTTTTGACCAGGGGCACGTGTGCTGTGCGTGTCAGAAGCCTGCCTGGGCCTAAAAGACCAATGAATCACTCTCTCTCTTCATATTTCCTTTTATTCATTGGTAAATCACATTCCCCTGTAAGTCATCTGTAAATCACATTCTAGAAGCTGTAGACATGATTTCATATGAAATGAAAGTATCAGGTCTTGACAGTTTCAGAAGTGTCTCTACCTTGTCTGAAGCTTGGGATAGGAGTAAACTAGGCAAATTTGAACACAACTGAAGCTTCAGCAGAAGCACTTATAAACCTTCTATGAGTCTTCCTTCTTTCCTAGTCAATATCACACAAGTGCACGAATGCTAGGCTGACCTTACCAGGAGGCAGAATAGGCTTCCGTGAGCAGGAGGAAAATAAATATGTCTCATTGGCCTGCATGGAATTTCACTATTAGCCGTTTCTTTTTATTTTATTTTTTTGTGATGGCAGAAATTTGACCAAAAATGAACTCTTCCCACATACAAAGTAATTAATAGTCTAAGTAACCATAGGTCATACTGTATTCTAACAAAACTCCCACATACTATAAGGTCAATTTGTGGTCATGGGAGAGAGTCATAATGACTCCTGGGAATGAGAGATTCTGAAGAGACAGGTGTAGGTAGATGCCTAAGTACAGTATGAAACTTGGTGCAGAAGTCTTAAAGAAGCATTGAGGACCACTCTTGGCCACTTTGACAGTTTGGGGAGAGATTGGGATACTCAGGGATAACCACAATCTTTTCATACACTGCATTTAGTTTTCATGTGACACTAGCAGCATCCCTTTGAAGCAGATATTTCTGAAAAGGAAATGAAGAGTGAGAGAGTAAGAGAGGTGACCTTCCCAAGGTCAGCCAGCTATGAAATGGCAGGTCTCACAACCCCAGATCCATTCCTATAGCCAGGACTCTCCCACTAGGTGGAGGGACCTCTCCCCCGACCAACCCCAGGAAATCTGCTCCCAATTCTCCCTCCTGCTAAAGGCACCTGACACCACTTTTGACACGTGTCAGGATGCATGAAAATGCATTGAAGAAAACAGGACCTGGCTTTGATTCCCATCAGTGAAATAAGAGACCAGGGATGTGTACATGTGTGGTACAGGCACGCACACAGCACAAAACACACAGATGCCATGCACGGGGGCTCGCTTGGAAGAGTGTCTCTCCTAGGCTCATAATTCAACCAAAAGTTATCAGTGATTAAAGCAATTGAGCTTTGCTCCGATCCCTGATTTTGCCTTGACTTTCAATCCTGTGCTTCTTTTCCTCTTCTCCCCGCCCACTTTTTAGTGGCCTTTGTTCTTCGTTCCTGAGCCATCTGGTTGCAAAGTATGGTTAGGAGCACAGTGCAGCAGGCTCATGAAAAAGCAGTAGAAAAAAAAAAAAATGTAGGAATGAAAACAAAAGACATGAAGATCCTGAATTTTTAATTTCTCTTTTCAAATTGAAATATCACGGCTTCTAGATCTGATGCAAAATTGGGAAAAATGTACTGGGTCTTCGAATAAGATTGACAGATCTAGAGAGAGAAAAGGACTGGCCCAGGCCTCCCTGGGTCAAGGCTGGGCACAGGCAGGCCTGGACAAGCCCTGAGATCCATCTCTAGACCCAGACTCAGTCAGGGGAGGAATTTGCAAAACCACATCAGCACACCTGCTTCAAATGGCCCCCACGCTGTGGTGCTCAGCCCCTTGCACCATGGAACTTTGCTTTCTGGAAGCCAAAGCTTTGAGTGTCTATTCCATATAGAGAGTATGCATGTTTATGTCCGCCTTCTCCACCATGTGAGTACATGCAACCACTACCTCAAATATCATAAATCCTCTCTCTCCCCTTTTCTGTCTGCCTGTTTATCTACAATCTGTCTATTTAAATTCTTTTTAAACAAGAAGGGAATATCTTTATGCCTGTTTGTAGGAATATTCTACATCCATCTGTTATTTACATCATTCGTTTTCCTGAGGTGTCTCCAACAAATCCTGGCTGGATGCACTGTATGTGTTATTAATAAAACAGCTGTAAAAATATTAACTGTACAGCCTAATTGTCAGCCCTGATTAGGAGCCAAGTTTATCCCCGGACGGATGCGGAGACTCAGAATTTGGGCTTCGGTCCAGATCTGACCCTTGCAGCTCACTTTACATTTGATTCTTTGACCATTTAAGCTGCTCAGGCCTCTTTTTACCTCCCAGGGATCTGTGCATATCCGGCCTCCTGGCCTCCTGGCTCCTGCAGGTGGCGCTGCTCCAGCTTCCTGAACATTCACAGCCAGGTCTCTATCCTCCTCCCCCACTTTTGTGAGACTCAGTAGCCATATGCTATATAATCACCTTCCAGTATCTTACGAGATGAGTAGAAATATTGTTAGCATTGCCTTGCCCTGCGCACTGGTAGGAAACAGCATTTGGACAGTCTGCACTGGAAACACATCCTATTAAAGGCACTGGGTTAGGACACCAGAAAACCTAAAGCAAATGGCGGCCAAGTGATACTCCCTTAGTATCTGGAATCAGATCAATCTTTCAGCCAAACCTTCTGGATAGGGAAGATAAATGAAGAGGTGATAATACATTTTATTTTTAATAAAGTGCTCAAAATAAATCAAATGAGGGCAGAAGTTGGCAAACGAAATACTTTTGTTATTGCTGCCTCCTTGGGATAGTTGGATTAGTCCTAACTGGCTGATACCTAAGGGAAGCTGAGGTGTTTACCCAGGAAAAAAAAAGAAAAAAGATTGGGAAGAAAAATACTGTATAGGGGGAAACAAAACTTGGTTCTCTGGTACTTAGAAAGCATTGACATCATCCATTTCCTCCAGTTCTTAGCTGATGAAAAAGCAACAGGAGAAAACTCTTAAATAGGCTGGTGTGATGGTTTACTTCATTGCATAGCAAGGAAATAAATTATCCGCCAGTGTTTCATAAGGCATGAGATTAATGACACCATGAAAGTGGATAGACCCAGTATTGATAAAAATAGCCATGATTAACTTTTTAAAAGTTGGATAAAATTCGATGCTATTGGAGATTTCCTTTATAATCAAAATACTCCACTCCAGTGAGGTGCTCCAGAAATGTTAGAGGAATGACCTTTGATATTGCTTATTTTCCCAGGAAGATTCCAAGCAGTCTTTTCTGCCATATAAGATTGCCTTTTAGAGTCTCTCTCGCCTTGCAGGCTCCAGGTCACCCCTGCAAATATTTCCAAAAAGTCAGCATGTGTTGGGGTCACCATTCCAATTCTCGTGACCATTAGGATTGACAGGCCTGTTGGACGCTAACAGTTTGTTTGACTTGTACATGGTTAAATAATCATGCGTAAGGGGAAACCATTCTTTTGTCTCTAACAGAGGTGATGAAAATTTAAGAAAAGAAACTGAAAACTTTTCATTACCGTTCCTTAAAAGAAATTGCAGCAGGATAGTAATGAAATCAACAAACATGCTACTGGAGGGCTGACCTCAACAGAAAGTTCAACACTCCTCTACCTTTGCTTTAAAAAGCAATGTTTTATACATGGTCAATTGCCTTCCCAAACTGTCTGCATTGTAAAATGAATTTGTGTCGAACAATTGGACTAGATTAAAATGACTTTGTGAAGACCAACTGTTTTTAGCATTGAAAGAATTAGTAATTGCTGGGTGTTTTAATGGAAACTACCTACTTTTCCCTTTTGTTTACTATAACATTACCTGAACTTAAAAGTGTTGGCTTTTCATGGCCCATTTCTACAAATTGTTATTTTTTTCAATAAAGCAAAAGGAAAATAACAATTTTAATTTTCAGGGGAGCAACACCATTTCTTACCTTCAATGTGTCACTCCAATAGCTCCTGATCAACAGCTGTAAGTCAACAGGACTCAATACTGATACACAAATGACCAGTGGTGATCCATTACTCGTCTAAAATTAATCAAATTTTCTCTTGGCATGCAAGGAGGACTAACTTTTATCTTTTTCTCAGTTTAGGATTTCACTTTCAAATGATAAAAATGCTTTTAGCAAATCTTTATATTGCTACAACATTAAACTGTATTTGTTGAGTACCTTCCACGGTATTTGGCACCATGCTAGGCACCAAGATGGATTCAGCATAAACATGAGACACGCAGCCTGCCAATAACAATTGTACAATTTGGGTGTGGAGCCAGGATATCACATGTGGGAGGCATTGTACAAGGTGGTGTAGAATGGTAGCAACTGGATGTAGGCAGATAGAGCATTTGATTTTAGGAAAAATGTTATGAGTAGTTGCAAGACAAAATCTCTTATGAAAGACAATGTGGGGGGGCCTGGGGTTGTGGCTCAGCAGTAGAGCACTTACGGAGCATGCATGAGGCACTAGGTTCGATCCTCAGCACCACATAAAAATAAAATAAAGGTTATTGTCTCCACCTACAACTAAAACAAATATGTTAAAAAAAAAAAAAAAAGACAATGTAGGGACTGAACCACAAAGAAAGCAGAAAAAAGAAATAGTTTAAGATTGGTAGACCCGGCATATACCTCATTTAGCTTCTTGTTCTAATGTACTAAAGACAATACTTTTTTATATTTTTAACAGATAGAGGAGGGCTGATGAGCTCAGTTTGATGATAAAACAAGCTTTCCTTATAATTAGGGTTGTAATATGAAAAAAGTCTGCACTCTTAGTACCTTACTGAGTATATTTAATACCAGAATAAACCTTATATATTCATTATTGTTCATTAAAACTCAGCATTACAACAGGGTGAGAAGGTAACTTTTTTTTGATGGCTTCTAGACATCCATTCATCCATCTGTCCATCCATCCACCCATCTACACATCCATCCATCCAGTAAATGACAAGACTCTATTATATGAGAAGTTCTACATTATAGGAGTCAGAATTTTTGTTTCAGATTTTAAGAATTAATGTATTTGCAGAGATAATTAAGGAAATAAAAAACAAGTATTTGAGTAATAAAGTGGATAGTGTGTAATACAGGCATCTGGGAGGCAGAGGGGAAAGATACCAATTGCTGGCTGGAAGGATTATGAAGAACTTCTCAGGTAAGGTTGAGCTTTATATAAACATTGGCCAGTGACTTGAATTTGGGTAAGAATTAAAGGAGTGAGAATAATATTCATAGTGTTTATTTATTTATCAGCTTATAATTCATCACTCAATTCCATGTATAATATATGATTCATTATCACTAGATATTATCATCCCATCTCGCAGATGAAGAAGCTAAGTCTCACAGTTTAAGTGACATGTTCAAAAATATAAAATTAGACCATATGGATGATTCAATGATCAGGGTGATTGTTATTATCAATTTCCTCTTGGATTCAAAAATATTCCTTAAGTTGCCTATCATTTTAACAGTTGGATGAGTCTCATATTAAAAGAACAGGATATGTAGTAAAATTTCAACCTATAGAAAATATAAATTAGGCAAGATCACTATTGAAATTGTTCATTATTCATCTGAATAGTCAATTCCTCATTTTAATAAATAATATGATTCTCAAAAATGTTACGAATGTGTCACATTTCTGGAGTGTATCATAGAATTCTACAATGGACTTTAGAGAGTGTTTGGGCCTTGCTAAATTCTTCTCGTACATCCCAGGTCTGCTTACAACTGTCATAATGTTGTTGATAGCATCCAAGACATACTAAATATAGTCTCTGTCCCAAAAAAGCTTCAAATCGCCTTTCCAGATATTTTCCATGTTCATGAAAGAATTGTGTAGACTTCAGATTTCCTCAGAACTAAAAAAAAAAAAATGAAAGAACTAAAGAAATGAAAACATTATATCAAGTTAAAATAAGGAATTCTAAGTTCACATTAATTATAACAGCATGAGTTATTAAACAAAAAAGAATAACTAGCTCAAGCATTTCTTTTCCCTACTCCCATTCTGGGAAGATGCCAGTATTATATTTCCCAAGGCCCTATGTCCTTACTCCCCTTCCTGTAAGGAAAATGAAAACTTGTCTCTCCCGGCAGTCCTTCATCGCCTCAGCCCACCCTTCTCGGGCCCTTGAGAAGCAATCCGTGTGGTAAGGAAAGGCCGCATTCTGGGAATTTTGAGATGAAGGGACAGAACAACTGGATCCACAGGTTTGGCAGGGAATTCCTTAGGTGGCAGAAGAGAGGAACGACAGATTTTCCAGGAACGGGCCACACCGCTGGCCACACTCTAGCGGAGAATGACTGTGAGAGGGACGCAGAACACACTGCCCCGTGCTGATGTTGTAGGCCATGGTCAGTTTTGCTGACCGTCAAGAAGGAGCTCTTTGCAGCCTCCTGAAGCAGCGGCCTCAGTGCTGTCAGATCAAGAGCACTTGGCAACAACGGTGACTCTCAAGCAGGAAGCTTCCTTTGATTTTCCTCATGGCACAAATCACAAAAATCACCATCCTAAATAAGCTAATGGAGTTTCCCATGATTTCAGATGGGTGGGTGCTCAGAGCAGATTTAATTCGGTAGTGACTATGAACTATGCAGGTGCTACTCCTTGTCCGTCAGTGTTGTCAGGTAAAAGTTGCACACATCCACACAGGGTTGTGCCTTGCTATTCACAGATTCATGGATTCCACATTTATAAATTTTATTACTCATGAGAGGTTATTCCTTTTTTTGTTGTTGTTTTTGTTTTTTTGGAGGGGGGACTGGGGATTGAACCACAGGGTACTTTATCACTAAATCACATCCCCAGTCCTTTTTGGGTTTTTTTATTTTGATACAGGGTCTCACTATGGTTCTTAGGGGCTTGCTAAATTGCTGAGACTGGCCTTGAAGTTGCCATCACCCTGACTCAGCCTCCCAAGTTGCTGGAATCACAGGCATGTGCCACTATGTCAGCAAAGAAAAGTTATTCCTAAACCCCAAATCAATACTGGGGTTATGTTTGCAGTCACATGACTATGTGCAATCAGTTGAAAAATGAATTATGTAACATGCACATTATTAGCATACAGTGGCTTGCTACCCTCTTGTTTCAACTTTCAAGTGTCAAAAAAATGTACTTTGCATGGTCTATTTAGTGCCACATTATTCACATTTTCTTTCTTCTTTTTTTGGTGATTTTGCTATTTAAAATGACCCTTGAAGGGTTGAGATGTAAGTTAGTGGTAGAATATTTGCCTCGCCTCCCCAAAGCCCTTAGTGCAATTCTCAGCACCAGCAAAAATAAAATAAATAAAAACAAAATGGCCCTAGAACAATTGCTGAAGTACTGTCTAGGGTGCCCAAGGGCAAGAAGTCTGTGACATGCTTTCTGGAGAAAATACTTGTGTTTGACTTGAGTTTTGATGCTGTTGGCTTTGAATTCAATGTTAATGAATCAACAGTATATAAACAAAGTGTCTTTAAACAGATATATTTATAAAAGAAGGTTATGCATTGATCAGTTGACAGAAATGTTGTAACCAGAGGCTCCCAGAAACCTGATCCTGTGTTTCCCTTAGGACCAAGGGCTTACTGTTTGCTCATTCAGTGTTTGCAGTAACTTTATAGAAGATAGCTATCATGAACAATGATACTGCATTAATATATTCTTTGACTCAATTATGTCCAAAGCCTCACACTAGGCATCAGAATTACAACACACAGTAGGGCCTGCAGTTTCCACCAGATCCTAATAGATTGCAACCAACCATACCTCTTGCTATAGAGCAGGGTTCAATATAGGTTCTCTCTCAGGAAATGTCTCAGGCCTCTGCTAAAGGGGGATTATTTCTGGAAGAAAGCAGACAGTTATAAAGCAATCTCATGTAAAAGAAATCCCCTAACAAGGACCCAGAGGACAGCTTTAAGGACATGGATAGTGCAACTACAGTGTACATGGGGTCACAGCTTCCCATTATAAACACCATCCTGGTTTTCCAGGGGCTTCCTGAGCATCTGAGCTTGGATGAGACTTGGCACGCTGCATCCCAGCCTGGGAGTTTATGCAAACAGGCTGTAAAATTAACAGCTTGACCCCTTCCAAATGTAGGTAGTGTTAACAAACAAACAGAAATGCTCATGACCTGTGCCGATAAGAATGCTGGTTTTGCACCTGTATAAATGAAAATCGACAAGTTTACAAAATAAAAGTGGCAAATGATTAGTGATAATCAATTTACCACGGAGGAGTCCCAAAAGGTCATCTATTTTCTATCAGGCTGTCTTAAAGTCCTGGAGCATATTAATCCAAATTTAGTATTATGTTTCTGTTATATAATTATATTGTCAAAGGAACAGTTGTGGTTCTCAGGCAAGCCTTGTGGGTGACTGGGTTGAGTTTTGACATATTTCTGAGACTTGGTAGAAAAATAACAACTAAAAGGTACTAAAGTTGTCTGGCAGGTAAACACTAGAAGGATGAGAATTTGGGTCTGCATTGCTCAGTGCTATCTATATCCTTGATCCTAGACCAGTGCTTGCCATAAGGAAGGTACTCCATAAATACATTGATTAGGTCCATTTAACATTTTAATATGCTGTGATACAACCAGTGGTCATGGGTCTGGGATATAGGACATGCTGTATCTGTCTATATTTCCTATACCTGTGATCTTTCCCTCCCAGTCCAGTGTGCCCCAATCTTCACCTTGTCCCCTGACAGCCAGTGATTTTAGCCTAGAGGGGGCTGGTTGGAGAGGTAGAAGTTCCAGTGCCATACAGCTGGGCACCAACTGCACATCCAGTCCCACTAACTGGGCCTTCATTCCTAGGGGTCCTGGTACTAATTACTTCCAGAGGAGATTCTGAGTAACACTCTTCTGCCATGTTGAGGATTTGTTGTTTATTTAAATAGGCAGCTGGAAAACCTTTTGCATAAGGGTAGAGGCATCTGAGAGTCATTTATCAGTCTGAGTGGAATTAAACTAAATTTGGCCTCTCACAAATTTATATATTGAAATCCTAATCCTAAATGTGTCTGTACTTGGAGATGGATCCTTTGGGAGATGATTGATGCTTAAATAAGGTCTTAATGGAGGAGCCCTTAATCTGACTGAGCTGGTGTCTCATAAGAAGAGGGTGGGACACCGGAGCAAACAAAGCCCTCATCAGGAACCAAACTGGCCGGCATCTTGTCTTGTGGACTTCCCATACCCCAGAACTGAGAAGTAAATGCCTGTTGTTTAAGCCATATTATTATTCTATGACTGTATTTTGTGTGTGTTGTAGGATAAAGAATGCTACTGACTACATCAATGTTGTTAACAACTGGAATTTTCAGCATGTGAGAAAAAGGTATAGATTTTAAATTGTGAAATTAAGAAAAAAAACTCTAGAGTCTTTAACTGGAGGTTATCAAGATGAATTCACGATATATTTTCTCTTTAAAATATCTTCAAGGTTTGTACAGTTAAAAAAAATACTAGAAGTAATATCAACACAATTGCAGTGGGTGATTTTGTTACACAGATTGTGGTTTCTAACTCTCATCTTGAACTAAACAGAACATGATACCATGTTGGTGGTGGAACATAAGCAACATGGACCTAGGCTGTGGTTTCTTAGGGATGCCAGAGCTGATGAAATAAAAAAAGGATTCCTTGTTTTTACTTTCAATGTAATTCAAGAAGTTTTACACAGTAATTGTAGCATTAAAACTTGTAATTTATATGTCATCAGAGCGCTAAAGCACATGCAAGTTCTCTCATCTGCCACGAAGTCCTATTTTTAGATCTTTCACTTTCTGTAGTAGAACCTCCATCCCTGAAGCGTTCTCACCTCAGACGAGGTCTCTCTCACATTACACTTATAACAAGTCTTCTTGTCTATGATGTGGGGCTCTTCTCTTGAGTTTTCTTTTGAACCTTCCTGGCAATGTTCACAGTACATCCTCTGAAGCTTACAGGCTGGCTGCCATGTCTTTGTCAAGCTTCCTTAAAAATTCTATCACTGTTGTTGCAAGGGTACAAAATGTCACCAAGTTCTCTAGAATCTCAACCCACCAAACCATTCCTTAATTTGCTTCAACTCTCCCTGATTATCTTCCATTCCACAGAACTCTAACAAGGATCCATAGTAGGTTGGGTCCAGAGACAATGAGTCACAATGACCATATATTCTCCTAACACCTTATTTTTTTTTTTATTGGTTGTTCAAAACATTACCAAGCTCTTGACATATCATATTTCATACATTTGATTCAAGTGGGTTATGAACTCCCATTTTTACCTCGTATATAGATTGTAGAATCACATCGGTTACACATCCATTGATTTACCTATTGCCATACTAGTGACTGTTGTATTCTGCTATTCTTTCCTATCCTCTACTATCCCCCCTCCCCTCCCCTCCCATCTTCTCTCTCTACCCCATCTACTGTAATTTATTTCTCTCCCTTGATTTTTTTCCCTTTCTCCTCACATCCTCTTATATACAATTTTGTGTAACAATGAGGGTCTCCTTCCATTTCCATGCAATTTCCCTTCTCTGTCCCTTTCCCTCCCACCTCTTGTCCCTGTTTAATGTTAATCTTTTTCTCATCCTCTTCCTCCCTGCTCTGTTTTTAGTTGCTCTCCTTATATCAAAGAAGACATTTGGCATTTGTTTTTTAGGGATTGGCTAGCTTCACTTAGCATAATCTGCTCTAATGCCATCCATTTCCCTGAAAATTCCATGATTTTGTCATTTTTTAGTGCTGAGTAATACTCCATTGTGTATAAATGCCACATTTTTTTAATCCATTCATCTATTGAAGGGCATCTAAGTTCAACCCAGCTTTTGTTCCTGATTCCATTTTCCATTAGGTATATTTCTCTTTTAGGACTTACCTTATTTTCCTCTGCTTAATGTCTGAAAATTTTATATGAATCAGAATGTATTCTCAGGGTCTAAGTTTATCCCCTTGTTTGGATACACACAGATAGATAGCTCACATAAAACAATTATGACCTTTACTTTTCTGATAACGAAAGACTGCTCGATCCATGTGGAAAAGTTATAAAAATGGAAAAGAATAATACAAGAACAATGTAAAAAAATGAAAGCCCCCTCCCTACTGTTTACATTTTGACAAATTATTTCTAGTATTTTTCCTTCTAAGCATGTTTACCTATGACTTCATTAACTCCACTTAAATACTTTGACTGAAATCCCTGATACTGTATGCATCATTTCATCATTACATATTGCAATCTGTGTCTCTACAATACAATCATACTTTACAAAGTACAATTACTACACCTGCAAAAGTCAAAATTTTAATATTATCTAATAACAGATTAGTGTTAAAATTCCCCCAACTGCTTTATAATATTTTGCAGTTTGTTTCAGTCAGAATCCCAATAATGTTCACAGATTACAATTGGCTCTATTTCTCCAAGTCTCTTTTCTTCTGTAGATTTTTGCTTCCATAGTTTCCCCTTATAATCTATTGAAGAGATCATATCATTTTTACCTTAAATCCTTAGGTTATCCTTTGACATATTCTATTGTATTTGACATATTCTGTTTCCTGTGAATTTACAAAGGAATTTTTAACCATAAGTTTCAAAAATGATTCATGAATAAAATTAAGGGACACATGAACTTGGATGGGAAAAAAATACTGTTTTATTCTTACTAGCTTCCAACTAAAATTTAGCATGTTCTTCGATTGAGACATGACACAACAAGCCAAAGTGCTAATAATATAGTGACAAATTACTTTTTTTGTTGTTTTTTTTTCCAATTTTATTTTCAATATTACTGTAAACTATGGTTTTAAACATAGTTTCATGTGTTTTAATCAGTTACATCTATTTTTCTTATTGATGCTTAATAGACTCTTACTCTTAACATGACTGTTTTTTTTTTTTGAAATCATTGTTGCTTTCTAGAATGGTTAAAAAAATTGCTATGTCCATGTTGTTTATGTTCCAACACCAACTGGAATATGTTCTGTTTAGTTCAATATGATGGTTAGAAATCACAATCTGTGTATTAAAAGTACCCACTCCTATTGTGTTGACATTACTTCTAGTATTTTTTTTAACTGTTCAGATCTAGAAAATATTTTAAAGAGATAATATATCATGAATTTATGCTGATAACCTTCAATTAAAATTACAGACTATGGAATTTTTGCTTAATTTCACCAAATTCACATCTATGCTTTTTTCTCATATGCTGAAAATTTCAGTTATTAACAGCAATGTAGTTAGTTTCATACTTTATCCTATGATACACACGCACACACACACACACACACACACACACGCACACACACACATACACAATATGGTCACAGAATAATAAAATCAGTGTTACCATGACTAATATGATTATCTTTTACAGTTATTTTTGTTCTTTCACAGTATTACCCTAGGACTAAAATAATATTATTGAGTGTTGGTGTCAATTGAAATAATTCCTTTTTGTATTGTTAGACCAGCAACTCAAAACCCAGTGACTTTTTTTTTTTTTCCACTTTAACCTTTTTTGTTGTTGTTTGTTTTTGTTTTCAATACTGGGGATTAAACCCAGGAGTGCTGCAAACATTCCCATCCCCTTTTTTAGTTTATATTTTGAGACAGGGTCTCAGTAGGTTGTTTAGGGCCTAGTTAAGTTGCTGAGGCTGGCTTTGGATTCAAGATCCTCTTGCCTTAGCCTCCATAGCACTGGGATTACAGGTGGGTGCCATCATATCCGGCTTACTTTAGATTCTTAATGATTACTTTCTAAAAAAAGTTTTTATTCTATAATTATGTAAAATATCTATAAGCTTCCAAAGTCTAATTAACAGAATAAGATATAGCCAGAAAAGTCAAATTTATATCTAAGGCTTCTCTGCCTTGATTGCTTACTGTCTTTGCAAATAAATATTTTAAAAAATTTAATGTTTCTTAAAATTACTTTGCTTAAATATATCTACTTAATCATGTCTATATATATTGGCATTCACCCCTTCTTTGGTTTATGATTGCATGTCATCTCTTTTCTCCTCCTTACTTTTTTTCTTACAGATTGTTCCAACGCAGTTTCTAGGGGATCCCTCAGACTTCTACACAATGGCATACTACTTTTTTGTGTGGCTTTGCCAATTTTTTATTCAATAAGGACCCTATTGATGGATAGTTGGATTGTTTCTGGACTTCTACTATTAAAATTGGGCTGCAGCATATACAGAATGCATCTGGATGACATTTATCTTTTCAGGTACACCAGTGTGCCCTTGCGGTAGTCTTAGAAATGAATAAATGCCAATGTGCTGGAGATTGTCAGATTCTCTCTTTCAGATGTGGTATCATTTTTCTTCCCACCAGTAGTGTATTAGAGTGCCTCCTCTCCCACAACTTTGCCATCTGAGTATGCTTCCCAACTTTTGGATTTTTGCCAATCTGAAATGTGAGAAACGGTATCTCAGGATATTATCCTTTGCTTTCCTTTTATTAGGAGCAAGTCTGAATGGATATGGTTAAGAACCAATTGCTTTTCTTTTTTAAGAAACAGTCTGTTCATTCCCCTGGCCCATTTATCTACCAAGTTTCAGTCTTTTTCTTCTCTATTTTTAGAAGCTCTTTACATATTAACATGTTAACCCTTTTTCGAGAAAAGTCACGATTTTCTTCACTTGTCATTTTTCTTTATATTGTTTAGAGTACTTTTTCTTTGAAACCATTTTTAAATGCCATCAAATATAACTTTTTCTCCTTAATCTTCTGGATTTCGATAAGCAGTTGAGATGTTTTTCCTCATTCCTGCTACTGCAGGGAAATATCCATGTCTTCTCTTCAAACATGTATGGTTTCATTTATTTCACATTTAGATCTTTGAATCTTTTGGAATTTATCCTGGCTTACAATGTGAGAAGTGGATCCAATTTTATCTTTTTTCCATATGGCTATCTACTTATCCCAACACCACTTATTTAAAAGTCCATCTTTTCACCACCAATTTGAAATGCCACCTTTATTGCGTATTAAATTTCCATATGCAATTGGATATATTTCTGGAATTTCTATTCATTGGCCTATCTATTCGTGTACCTACCCCAGTCTATATGAGTTACAGAGGCTTTTTACTGTGTTTCAATATCTGATAGAGCCAGCCACTCTACCACCCCAATCCTCATTGCTCTACTTTTACAAGGATTTCCTGACTGTTCTAGCTGGTTTTTATTTCTGAATGATATTCTTAAATGACATTGAACTTATCAGTTAACTAACTCAGAACTAACTCCTCTCTATCAAAGAAACAGGATGACCCTACATTTATTCAAGTGTTTTGCATCCTGCAGAAGTGCATTTGGTGTTCTTCACATAGGTTTTGCACCACTTTTGTTTATTTTTATGCCTAGGTTTGTTATCAGTTATTGTCTTACATATATTATCTATACATCTTCTTGCAACTTATAGTTTGTGTATATGGTTTGTTTACTTTGAGCCAACCCCCAATATACCAAAATTTACCAAATTTTTCCATCACTTGTAATACTTTTTCCATTGGTTCTTTTGGGATTTCCAGATGTACACATTTTCTGCTATTAAATGTATTTTTCTCTTCTTTTCTGCTTCTCGTGTATGGTAGAATTTACACTAATTGATTTTTAAAGTTTTGTTTTGTTGTTGTTGTCAATGAACCTTTATTTTATTTATTTATATGTGGTGCTGAGAATTGAACCCAGTGCCTCCCACATGCTAAGCAAACACGCTACCATGGAGCCACAATATGATATGTTATTTCAGGAGCACTGTTCAACATCATTAAAGGATCTCTAAAGCACAATTTAAATACTTAAATATAGTCTATGTAGAGAGATGCATAAGCTATGTAGTCATTTTCAACTTGAAGTTTGGGTTTACTTCTTTCTATTTTTTTTAAAATAGTGTTTCAATGAACATTTTTTGTTTATGTGTATTTATGTATATTTCCGAGTAGGTCGTTAATTAGGAATGGAACCACTAAATTGAACAGCATGCCAATTTTTAAGGCATTTTAAATACAAAATTGAAAAAATGCCCTCCAGGAAAAAACAAATGAATGTACCTTTGAACAGGTGAGTTTGTGTCTTTCGCTGCATCCCCCCCACCACCACCCTGGGCACTTAGTGATGGCAACCGTAGACAAACACTGTCTTGTCATCAATTTCACTGAGCAAACTCCATTCAGCATGGAGACACCCACGAGATAATTTTATTAGAGAAGGTGAGTGTGAGGGGGAAAGTATCTTCCTACTTATATGACAATATTCTTCCCGTGGGGCTTTACTCCTTCTCTGACTTCGACTAACTAGGCATTGACTTCTCTACATGGCAGGCACCCAGGCATGGGCTCTTCCAAAAAGCAGATGCGAAGTCTCTTGGGCCTTATAGGGGCTCCTCTGCACACTCCCTGCTCAGAGAGATCTAACTGAATCTCAATCTCTGCCTCTCCTGTCAGTTCCCAACATCAGAACCACCTCACCTGTTGGCAGACTTGTTGAACCTCTCAAGTCTCTGGTGTCTTTTTGACCCACTGGGATCTGTTTATGCTTGAGGATACAAGTTGGTGAGGGGTGCAAGCTGTTGCTTGGCTACCCCAGCTTGTGACTCCCTTGTCGTTTTTCTCTATTACAGGAGCAGATCAGAGAGCCCTTCAACTCTGGAAGCAGAGTTACAACCAGGGAAGTGAAGACCAATCTGCCTACCATCAGCGCCCTCAGTTTCAAAGGGCAAGGGGGATTTTGCTTGCCCTTTGAAACTGGGGGTGCTGTTGCTGAGGTTGAGTAGAACCAGAGGAGAGAGGGCAACTCTTCCCTGGTCCACTGGAAGAGAATGGGAGGAAGCTCTGATAAGCTACACTGCCACACTGCCTGGTCACTCCCAACTGTGACTCCCCGTCCCTCCAGCCCCCTTCCCAGGCCCTCTGCTTATATAATGGTGATTGGAGCTGGGGTCTGGCTGCTCTCACACATGCCGAGCACTGAGCACCTGTTGTTTTTGGCTGTGGGCCTAGTACTGACTCCAGAGCAGCAGGGGAAGCCCCATCCACATCCCCGGAATGCTTGTTTTCATCTGTATTTCTTTGCTTAGCAGTGAGACTGGGCATTTTTCATATGTTTATTAATAATCACATTTCCTCTTTCATGAATTGCTTGTTTATGACCTGTGTTTAATTCTTCCAACATCTTCCTCTTCATCTAGTGAAGCATTCTTTTTGTGAAATAGGCTGGCCTGCGTTCTCTGGGCTGCAGAACTTTATAGCCCCACTGGTTCTGAATGTAATGCAACGGCTTTCCAATTGTAATTTCTGCCTTTAGGGTGTCAGTGTTAATATTCAAGATACAATGAGCTAAGAAACAGGATACACAGATCTGCTATTTGATATTCAGCATCTGGTTTATAAATTTATGCTAAATATGCACAGTGATATACATATTTACATGTATGCATGAATACCTATTATATAAAGATATGACATGATGTTCGGAATCGGCTTTTGCCTCCCATTTAATTTTTCTGTAGACTCTGAGTCATTCATTCAACTTAATAACAGCGATCTTAATCAGAGAATCGATTTATAACCCTACCAGGTGGTAAAAGGCTTCTCCAAGTGACCCCTTGGGGATCCCTTCTGGCTATCTTCAGGAAAATAGGAGATTAAAACCATGTGTGTTCCCACAATACTGCATTCTGAAGGCGTTTCATCTAGTCCTGCCCCCACGTAAGTTATGTAAGACTATGGAAAGCAACAAAGAGCGATTCATGCCTTGACTGGGATTAGCGTTGTTGTTTTTGAGGACAGACCTAAAATTGGAAGAACAACTCAAATGCAAGCAGTTCGAACACACTGACAAGCTCAGAGAAAATTCACTTCTGACTCTTCTGCAAAGGATATAAGTGGATAAGAATTCTTGGTATTTTGTGAGTCTATGAACTCTTTGGGATGGAAATAAAATGGATTTAATTTAATAAAATCTTAAGCCATCAGAGCTTAACCTGGGAAGCCGAACCTGCGACACGGGGAGGGCGAGGAGAAATCTCCCAGCGCGGTGCGCTCTGGATGAGCGTGGATGGCATTTTAATGTTACTATGGGGATTGCTATAGTAACAATTCCACTCACCCTTCATTTATTAAGTTATTTTGTTGTGGAACCAAAAGGTAAACCAAATGTCCACAGAAACAATAGCTTTAAAGAGATTTTTGCCGTTTCTGGAGCTCAGGTAGAGTGTTTCAATGAAAGTGTTTGGAGTGGAAAGGACAATATTGGCAGATAATTTAATACAATTGCAGGAATGAGATTCCTCAAGGTTTCCTCTGAGACTGGAAAAATAACAGCTGATCTATGTCATAATACGCTGTCGAATCTGAGAATTCACCAGGCCTGTTCCTCAGCCCTCTGAAGCAGCTCTGGAGTTATCCCCTCCCTCCCTCACCCTCCCTCCTTTTAATCCTTCACTCCTTCACAAAACAGCTTTTTATTCCCCATAAACAGGATGAGAGAAATTAAGCTGACCAGAAACATGACCTTAATCTTGATGGGCTTAGAGGCTTTAAATGCAGTGTCCCACCCACTGGGATCTCCCCAGGTCTGCAGTCTACGTGGGAATTAACGCTTGGGAATGATGTTGAGGGGGAATAGTTTTCCTTCACTCTCTGGATCCTCTCCTCTTGGGCTCTTGAGGATCTCGGCCAAGGTAGGTGAATTACCCTCAAGAATGCTCACAGACTCTCTGAAAGCCGAAAGAAAGGACTAACAGGAAGAATGCACTTTGGGATTCACCCTTCTCTAATGGTAATAAAACCTTTGTGAGAGTAGGGTCTTACAAAGGAGAAAAAAATGTAAACAGAGTAGTTAGCAAAGGCAACCTTGAAAATCCAGGACCCATTCATGTCAGGTAATAAATAAATGTGAGAAATTCAAGCACGTCAATCCCCACTCTAAAATAGAACATTTCACTGATTTTATTCTTGTTATCATTATGAATCAATCCATCAAATGACTACTTCAATGTCATGAAGATGAGGCCCACAGAGAGAGGCCTTCGGCAAGAATTGAAAGGGATGGATAAGTGGGAGTAAGATGCCTGAAAGAGCAGGCATGATGGCACACCCCTATAATCTAAGTGATTTAGGAGGCTGAGGCAGGAGGACAGCAGGTTCAAGGCCAGCCTGAGCAACTTAGTGAGGCCCTACACAACTCAGAGAGACTGGGTCACAGAATAAAATAATAAAAAGGCTGGGGATGTGGCTCTGTGGTAAAGTGCCCCTGGGTTCAATCCTCAGCACCAAAAATAAATAAATAAGATGCATAAGGACTTGGAAAGCCAAAGCCAGTCTAAAAAAGATTTCAGGAAGCAACAGGAGCAAGTCCTGTTCTGAGGTTTTCATACATTTAATTCAACAAACTCAAGTAGTAAATAGTTCTTGGAGGTAGTTCCTGTCAGTATCCTTGATTTTTCAGACAGGAAAAATAGATACAGAGAGGATAATGGACCTGTCTATGGTAATACTCAGTGAAGACAAGAGTCAGGCTGTGAACCCAAGCTACTGACTTCAGGGTCCATGTTCTTATCTGTCACCCTGTCCTGCTCCTCCAAGCCAGTGTGTCAAAAATAGGTAAGGCAAATTCCAAAGTTGTTTACTAACAAGTGGAGAAGGAAAAGCACCAAGAATAAGAAAGATGAGGCTAAGGAAAGTAAGTGTGCTCTAACTGCTGCCTGCTGACCATCTGGGGGTGGGAGTGGTTGGAACACCAGCCTGACACAGCACCTTGAATCTGAGATGGGGAAAAGCAGAAGCAGGATTGCACCCTTAGGAAGCTGAGATGCACAGGAGCCTAAAAGAGCTCCATCCTACACCAAACTGAATCCTCTGGGCTCCCCAGGTGTCTCTAGTTTATAGCAATAGAACACGAGATGATTCCCTGTCTTTTCTTTTTCACAGGTTGAAAGAGTTGAGTCCTATAATAAGAAAAATCAAGCATTTACATTCTCCATTGCCACCCTCGGAACTAGCATGAGTAGCTTAGAAATAATTTAAGAAGCACATTTAAAACCTCACATGCAAAGAGAAACGGAAAAACATTTAAAGATCCCAGGCTCTATCATACTTCAATAAAAAGCTAAAACAGCTCCCATCCCTATCCTTAGCAAGTTCCCAGTTATTTGACTTGGATCATTTTTTTATGTTCAAAAGTTCCAAGGTTTTCTCCACCAATGGCTTAAAAAATTAAAGCAAGGTCAGGAAAGGCTCTGTCTAGGGGGCTGAAGATGAGAAAGATACGGCTTAAATTCTCCAGTGTTGGGACCTTGACGGGGAAGAAGGAAGAGGAAGCAAATGAGCTTCCAAAGAGAATTCACACGTGGATGGCGCTTGCGGGTGGGCATGCGCTTGCGTGTGCGCATGTGAGTGCACATGTGTGTGCACACGTGGGCAGAGGCAGCTGCGCTGAGGAAGGAATACCTCCCCTTGGCTGTAATTAAGCCTCCTGGAGGCTGGAGCGCTGGCTCACCAGGCGCGTTCCCCATCACTCTCAGAGCTCTACTAATCATGCAAAGTCTTTCCGTGCCTCAGAGACCCAGCTCTCCTTCCCCCACGGCCAGAGCCTGGGAAGCCCCACATCATACTAAGTAGCAAGTTACTGATCTCCAAGGAGGAGTTAATATGGGGAAAAATTACAGCGCTTGGGAAGTCTCTAGAAGCCACATAGTCAAATGCCTGGGGATGGAACATTGGGGAGATAGAAACGCAGGAAGAGAAGGAAGACAACAGAGAATTAAACTCGCTAAATGTCCTTAGATTTTATAAGGTGCCAACATGAAGCTAACTATACTTTGCCCGCACAGTAAATACAAGATTACTAGGCAATTATATTTAAACATTACAGAACCTCCAAAAATAATTGCCATGTTCAGGGTAGTTTTTCAATCCCTTGATAACAGTATAGTTTAATGGATAGAAACAACTATATCATTTATTCCTCTTACATAAAACGCTGCCAACCATGTAAGTACATGATCAATAATAGAGGTTTACAGTGGGTGTGCAGTCGTCCCGAGAGCTGCAGCTTCGTGTAAAGTAATAAGAGGTAAAATGAGAAGCAAAAAATATGGCAGAAAGTGCTTCAGCAGACTAGGACCCCAAAGGCTTCTCAGTGCCTTTATGTTTATGGTGTACAAGGAACAATGTCAAAGCTAAATGTGGCACTTTTAAGAGATATATAAATCAGCTGTAAAATGTTACTTTTGGATTATTCCCCCCCCCTCATTTAAGGTTTTGGGTACAAGTGAAAGGAGAGATGGTATAGTAGGAGAGACCTGGGGGTGAGTGGGAAGAAGGTACACTGGAGATGAGAACATTTGTCTTTTGACTCCTGGCCATTTTAATTCTTCACATAGCTGTGTATTCGAAAGAGAAATAAAGTATTGGCTTGGAGGAAGGCCTGGATCCTCTGTAAGTGCAAACTTAACTGTGGAGGATATTCCCAGGCCAGCCATTATGTACTCTGAGCAGCACTTCTAAAATGGATTCAGTAACTGACTTCGCTTCTGGAAGAAGACAGCAGAGCTCCTAAACAGAGGTCTGAGAGTGGGTTCTTCGGAAGAGGAGGAGGAAGCGGAGGTAGAGGAGTTGAGCTGCTTCTGAAGTCCAGCATGTGATTTTCTTCTTACAGAGACACAAAAGCCACTGCCAAAGTTTTCAGTTTGCACGAATGCCATATCTCCTGGGCAGGTGGCCTTTCCCTCCTTAGTAACCGCTAGCATTTATTGAGATCTTACTGTGCTCCAGGTGCTGTGCTGAGCTCTGTATGTACATTGCCTCATTAAACCCCAAGGATAATCCCACGGGGTTGGGGGTGTGTGATTACCATGACTCCAGATTATGACTCAAAGGGAATTGAAGTTCGGTGGCCACTGACTTATGTGGACAGGATTAGGTGTGTTAGTGGTGGGGCTGGGGTCCAGCGTATGTCCTCTGAATTCGCAGCTTGCTTTCCTTCCTAATCACTATTGCCACTCTGCCATGCCCCTCCATGGGAGCGGGGTGCTGGGGATTGAACCCAGGGCCCTTCTGCATGCTAGTATATGTTCTATCACTAAACTACACCCTCGGCCCCTGCTTTTCTTTTTATCCAATCCGATAATTGACTACATTTAGGTCAAAGGACAACAGGGCACATAAGATACACAAATTTACCTAGGCCTATTTTTCACAGGCTTTTTTTGTTGAGAATCTGAATAGCAGAGGGAGCTAAAGCCTCACATCTGGTAAGTGTGAAGTCAAGATTCTGGGCCAGGCCCACCTGATTCCTGGCCACTGTCACAGGCACAGGCTGACTCTCACAAGGCTAACGTGGCCAGCCAGCTTAGCTAACCATCCAGAGCCAAGTTGCTCCAACTCAGATTTGCACTAAGGAAAATAAAAAACTATTTGTCCTTGTATTTTGGAGTGTTAATGAGATACAGATCTCTCTGAGTGCTCAGCTGGGAAAGTCAGTGTGCCCCTTCGCTCTGCATTCTCCTCTGGCTGGAATGGTGTCTTCTGGGGACACATAAAGAGCTTCTTGGCTCTCGATCTTCCCCTCTGGCCTCTCTCTAATCCAGAGGACACTTGCGCCTCGAGGCTTTATGCAGTTTTCACTTGTTCCAGGAAGCTTTCCAGGATTGTTCTTCCCATGCTCCTGTGCAATTCCCGTTATTGCCTTGATCTGCCGCAGCCTTTAGTGCCTATCCTGTCAGCACAGTGCCTGTTAGAAGGCTCTGGATTCTGATCCGTGACTCCTTAAAGGTTCCTAGAACTGTGCCATGTACTTTAAAAAAAAAAATTCTCTATAAGCCTTAGGACAAGGTGAGCTTCACACATGAATACTTATCAAATTGGGACTGAATTAAATAGGTACTCTAAAAACTCTGCATAGATATGGTATATTTCTTTTCAAAGCAAAGCAGGAAATTAATTATATTCAAAAGAGACTGGGGTTGGGTAGAAGAAAGGGGATCGGAAAAGGTCCCTGGGAGTATTTCCTAACATCTCCACACAGGAACCAATTTTTCTAGCTCGGAATTCTCATGTGTGAAGGTGCATCAGAGTCACCCACCCAGGTTCTTAAAACACATATCACCACCTCCCTACCACCATCCCATCCAAGTTTCTGATTCATTAGGTCCACAAAGGGAACTGAGAATTTACATTTTTAACAAATTACCGGGAAATTCTCAAACTGCTGGCCCAAAGACCGTTCTTTGAGCGCCACAGTGATTCTCCACTCTGACTACAGTTATCGGAGGCCAGCCCCGCTCCAGATGAGTGAAATTGGAATCTCCAAGGAATGACGTGTTCTAGAAAACCTTTCACAGAATCACCTCTGACAACTCTGAGATCCTTCAGGCCTTATGGTCTCGCTGATTTCCTAGGAATACACAGTATGGGAAATGTAGGAGTTTAATAACTGTTGAAAAAAAGGAAAGAACTATGTTGGATCATGTGAAAGGCAAGATCCCTCTTCAGAAATACAGCAGGTAGGAAATTCTCACTTTTGAGAATGAGGTGTGGGGGTTACTGAAAGGCAAGTCGGTTTCCATATATATTTGATTTTTAAAAAATGTTGTTGTACCCCAACCTCTAGGTTTATATTCATACACGTCAAGTGAGTATACATTCTGCCCACTTGACCCAAACCAGGGATCAGGTACAGCAGTCCCACCAGGTAATACAATGAGCAGAGGTTCATGGAAGACTGTGACTGAAAGGGGGTGTCATGTCCATGGTTGCTCTAATTCATTGTTCAGTGTTGAGTCTGATGTCTTAGTGAGTAATGTGTATACTCTCCTGCCATATCATAGACAGAAAAATCAAAATCATTCTCAAATATTTACCTAGCACCTGCAAATACTTTTTTTTAAGAGTCTGCTGTTAACTGAGCATCTATTAACACTTATTGACTGTGCGCCAACTACAGGACCAGGCAAGTTCTTCTGTTCTAAAAAGTTCATATGTTGGCCATCCCTGCTCAAGCCTCAGTTGATACCATGTCCAAGCTTAATTTGTGTCTTTCTCTTATTGAAAGGTCACCTCCGAATATTTCTAAAAGTCAGGTGAGATAACATTTAGGACTCAGGTCAAGATGAATCTTCTCCAGAAATCCCTTCCTAACTTCTAGTCCTTACCAGATCCCTTTTCCACAGCACGTCCCTTAGCAAACAGTATTGAGCCCATGATTACTGCCTTCATGTGGTGGTATGATTTGGATGTAAAGTATCCTCAAAAAGCTTGTGTGTGAGATAATACAAGAAGGTTCAGAGGAGAAATAGTTGGGTTAGGAAAGCCTTAACCCAATCGGTGAATTAATCCTCTGACAAGATTAACTGAGTGTTAACTGAAAATGTATAGGGTGTGGCTGTCAAGGTGGACATTCAGGGTGTGTCTTTGGGGTTTATATTTTGTGTGTGGTGATTGGAGCCTCTCTCTGCTTCCTGATCATCATGTGAACCGCTTCTCTCTGCCACACTCTTCTGTTATGATGTTCAGCATCACCTTGAGCCCTGAGGAATGGAGTTGACTGTCTATGGACCTCTGAAACTGTGAACCCTCAAAGACACTTTGTCTCCTCTACAATTGTTCTGGTCAGATCTTTTAGTCACAGCCACAAAAAAAGCTGACTTAAACTCTTAGTGATAGTTGCTTTGTAACAGTTCCCAAGACCCAATCCTACTTACTATATCCTTCCTATTTCTCCAGCAACAATTTGTTTCTAATATTTGTTAATGAAGTAAGCTGTAAGCTCTTTGAGTATCCAATCATTTTTCCTACATGAGTCATCAGAAATGGCTTGGTCACAACCATCTGTGGCCTGGAAAGTGCTGGGACTGGCTTTCTCCGGAAGCTCAATGGAGACAGGTCCCTGATTCGGAAATTCTCTCTGCTCCACTGGGATATGTTTTCAGCCATGACTATTTCTTTATTCAGGATTACTTTCCAAATACATTCCATTCATGGGTGTATTCATTTTTCACAAATTATTAGGACATTATTTATAAAAAACTGCTTTTTTGGGGAGATGCTGGGGAGTAAAACTGATCACATTATGTCGCATGCAAGTATGAATGTGCCACAACAATATCCACCATTCTGCATAATTAACACACACCAGTTTTAAAAAGGGGAAAGGAGAACAACATCTTCAAAAGTGAAAATTTTCTTTGACACAGAGGAGTAAATCGTTTCCATCTAATTGATAGCCCTGCTTGGATATTTAAGTTAAAATTATTTCCATAAAACCTGCAGCATTTCTTTTATTGGGTTCTATACTGACTGCTCTTGGCTAGATTCACACCCTAAAATTTCAATGGGTGTGAGCCAAAGCTGCATAGTTTTGTAGCTAATAATAACAATAATAATGAGCACATTTCAAAAGTGCTAATTACAAATGCAATTGGATTATGTTCTCATTATAAATGCTACAGGTTTTCTGCCAGGTTGGTACTTCACAACAGTATGTTTTCAAACACCTGTTTACCTTTATCATCACTAGATATATTCAAAAAGAGAAACTTTTAAAAAGTTGAGATGCATATTAAATCTTAAAAGTTTCTTTTTTAATTTGGAATCTTTTACCCAGAGGCCTTTACTGCAAAAATCGAAGCCAAGTGAGTAATTATATGTATATAATATAAAACTGATATACAACTTATATAGATAAAGAGCATGGGCAGTTTAAAATTTTTTTTAATTTATATTATAGATTGCAAGAAGAGTTTTGGAGGGAAAGAAAGGAGACTTTTCCTGCTAATTTTCCTGCACCAAAGAAAACTTTACTAAATGTCAATTATGTTTAAATCTCTATTCCATGTAGTAGGGGACGACCACAAAGGTGAATGAGGGGTGCCCCTGCATACAATCTGTTGAAGGAATTTCCCTCCAGACAAATGTCGCAAGGTGGTCAACAGAGCCCAGAGAAGGCAGATCAAGCCGAGAGGGAAAGGTTGAATGTGAACTTAGATCAAATGGAGGCTTTAGGGTGAGGGCAAGTTTTTAGTTTGCTTTTTAAATTTAATTATGGGAATGTGATTAATGAAAGAATCTTCCTTGAATATGGAGGCAAGCAAACACATTCATGGTAGAGCAGCCTTTCAGTCTTGTTCCCAGCGTGGTCCAAACTAAAAATTCTTTTTTTTTAAATTTGTTTTAATTAGTTACACATGACAGTACAATGACCTTGACATATCATACATTTGAATCACATGGGATACAATATCTCCTTTTTCTGAGTATACAAGATTCTTACAAAAGGCAGAAGATAAGGGCTGAAATTTTTAAACTATATTTCTGGAGGATGATTGACATATTAGGCAGTGGTTCTCCACCCCAGTACACATTAAATCGCTGGGGACCTGTTAAAGCTTGTCAGCGCCCCCACCCCAAAGGAGGGGATCAGAACTCAAGGAGTGGGGGCCAGGCTGTACTATTTTTTTAAAAACTCCAGATGATTCTACTATGAAGTTATAGTTGAAAATTATTATAACAGGAGATGAGGAGGTGTTTGTTTTATTAAGTGTCCTCATAGTACTTTATTTTTACCAATGCTTTGACACAATTTTTTTTTTCCCTACAGTATGTATGTGACTCACATAAAGGAAACAAAGATGCAGGACAGAAATCAGCCTTCATCAACAGTTATTGATTGTCAAATCTGGACTACCCATATTTACTCAGTTGCCAGGGTTATCCAGCTTACAATCTTGGAGGGGCTCCCATGGGACAATTTGAGTCTTAAAAATAATGGCTATAATAAATAGAATTTTAATGAGTATATGAAAACTGATGGTTCATGATGATACCTCAAAAATATACAAGCAAAAACCTCATTGATCACCTTGGAGGTTGCTAGAGAATCAATTCATACTCTGAAAATTTAAAAATTAAGGGAAAATTTCAAGTATCTCTCCAATATTTCCTAACTTGGACTAGACCTCAGGACTAGACCAACCAGTTGATAAGGAAAACTTATTTTTTATATAAAATAATCATGTGTAATAAATGTAGGAAAAAATGAAAGAATTATAGAATAACTCTTTTCCACTCCTCAGTGAAATAATGAATCTAGACAACAGTAATCAAAAAAATCTAAAATGAGTATTCAAAAAGTTGATGGGGAACTTTTCAATGGATGGATCAGTATCAGTTTCTTATGACTGCTGTAACAAATTATCACAATCTTGGTAGCTTTAAGCAACAAAAACTTATTCCCTCATTGTTCCGAGGGCCAGAAGTCCAAATATAAGTTTCACTGGGTGGAAATCAAGGTATTGAAAGGGCTACACTCCTTCTATATGGGAAAAATCTGTTCCTTTCTTCTTTCATTTTCTGGTGGCTGCTAGCAACACTTGGTTTGTGGCTTCATCAATGTAATCTCTGCTACCATGTCACATTGTCTCTTACACTTCTGGATATGTTGCTATGTGATAAGGACAGATGTGATGTCATTTTGTTTCCAACCAGATAACTGAGGATAATTGCTCATCTCATCATCCATAGTGAGACCCATGTAGAAAGACCTGTTTACCTTTTTTTCCCATATAAAATATCATTCATGTGTCCTAAAGATTAAGATGTGGATATATTTTGCCTTAGGGGACTATTTTTCAGCCTGATACAACACTAACTGATCAATTTATATATGAAGGAAGATTGGACAAATACATTACTGTAATACAAGGCAGTACCATCTGTGAAACAGCACTAACCCTCACTACCAAAGTAACTCTTAATCTAATTGTCTATCTCTAGCTACTGATTTATGGAAGATCAGAGACATGTCAAATGACAGCAAAAGATACAATCAGGAAAACCTGATTGGTCTATAAGATAATATATCCATTTCTCAATGTCCTCAATAAATGCACCAGAGAAAAGAAAACATATACAGTAAAAGAGATTCAAGGGTTTATTAACCTTATACAATATTCACAGAATATTGTTTAGATTCTGAATTTAAAAAGCTAAATATAATAAGGGCATGTTTAAGACAATCAGGAAATTAAAAACAAATTTATAATATTTGAAAATTGTTAGGTGTGAAGGGTTTGATACTGATAATGCAGTTATATTTACAATGCTAGATATGAATACAGAAATATGTATATAGATATGTATGAGAGAAATTATATTATGTCTAGAATTAGCTTTAAAATCCCCAGTAACAAGTAAATAAATGAGAACAAATGAAAAACAACAACAAAAAAATTTAAAGCGATGGTAGGGGAATAGATAAAATAAGAACAGCAGATGTCAATTGTTGAAGCTAGGTGGTAGATGTGTGGGAGTCTATTAAACTAGCCTTTCTAATTTTATGTATATTTGAAAATTTCCACAATAAAAAATCTGTGTAGGTAACAATGTAGCATGTCCCTATCAGGCAGCATTTACCCCACCATCTCAGGCCTACTTCAGTCCCTAAAGGAATGATGGGTGAACGGTAAAACCTACTTCACCTCTCAGAACTGTTGTAGAAGTAGCAAGAAAAAAAGAAGAGAAAAGAAATTGGATAAGAATAAAGCCCACATAGAAGCAATTCCTAACTCTAGTCTTTAGTTTGGCTTCTCTAACAGGTACCAGCCTGGGCACACTTACTTGCAAAAGGCATAAGATAAGGGATGAATTTTTTTAAACTACATTTCTGGAGGATGTGAGCCAAAGCTGCATACCAAGCACTAATATCTGAGCAAGCTGTGGACTCTGTTCACAGTTTTCCTAGCCTTCCAGGCTCCTTTAGGATTTTGCTCATTGAAGTAACTCCAGTTGAAATGGGAAAGAGTTGAGATAAAGAAAGAAGATGCAAAATATTCAAAATGTTGAAGCAACCCATACATTCATCAATAGATCAAGGAATAAACAAAATGTCGTTGATTTATAAAATGAAATATTATTCAGCCATAGCAAATTATGAAGCTTGGATACGGCTACAAGATGGTTGATCCTCAGAGACATTGTGCAAAGTGAAAGAAGCCAGGCACCAAAAGTCACATATTGTATGACTCCATTTATATAAAATATCCAGAATAGGTACATCCATAGAGATAGAAAGCAGATTAGTGGTTACAAGGGGCCATAGGGAGTGACTATGGATAAGGGGCTTCTTTTTGGAATAGTAAAAATGTTTTAGAAGTGGAAAGGAGGTGATGGTTGCACAACATTGAATGTGAATGTGCTGAAAAACCTCTGCATAATTCACCCTGAATGATGTTAATTTTCCTTTATGAATTTCATCCTCCTCCAAAAAAGTAAAAAGACAGAAGATGGTATCCCATGGTGCCTTCCTGGCTAGGCCTCAATGCTCTGGGAAAGTAGAAGAGCTTTCATCATTTAACACTTACTCATGCACTTACTTCATCTGTTTGTTTAGTTACTTATTTTACTGTTTTCATCTTGACTCATCTCTCTATGATTTCAGTTCCTATAAGTTGTACCCCTAATATTCTGTAATCCTAGTCATAGCTTCAATCTCCAGATTTTTACATTAAACACCATCTTCCCAAGGCTGGGCAACATTACTACTATTTGTCTTTCGGTAGGCCCATATTCATAGAACACATGATTTAATCATATGAGGAAAAAGTGGAGTCTGGGACCTTAGTAATTCCCAGGAAATATATAAAATTTTTAGATGCAGATATATTTATATATTAATATACAAAGTTATCACAGATGTTATAACTGTTAGAAACCTTCTAATCTACCCTGTAGTTGTCTATTCCATCTAGCTACTCCCCCAATTTTCCAGATGAAGTGCACTTCTGCTGCTGCCACTACTGGTATTATTTTACTCAGATTAGATTTATTACAGTTTAGATTTATTACAGATGCACATGTATTTCATCATTTTTCCATCTTATTTTTTGCTTTCGCTCTTTCTGTGATTCTTATTTCTTCATCTTACCTATTTGAAGTGGTTGAATTTCCTTAAATCTTGTATTTTTCTCTACTTCAAAGATACTATTATTTATATTATTTTAATTATTATTCTTGAGTTTTAATTTTCCTCCTAATATAAAAGGGTCAAAAGTTAACTGATCTTTCTATTCTAATCTACTATGGCAAATGTCTTGAAAAACTTTTATTCTGACCACCCCTTCTACCTTACATGTCCAATATCCTACCAAACTATCCACTCTAATTACTATCATATTTATTTTATATAATCATTGGTTATTAACATAAACACACACATATATGCCAATTTCTTTGTTCATAATTTTGTATTCTATCCTTTTCTTTGAAGTTTAAGTCATTTTTGTCCTGAGATACATCATGATTTTATGCTTATATAAACACTCAGTTTTTACCTGATAATTTTTTTTATTTTATTCTTAATTATGAATGACAGTATAGTTGCGTATAAAAATCTAGGTTGGCAATTACTTTCTTTAGCCCCTTAAACATGTTATTCTATATTCTTTTGTTTTCTCATATTTTGTTATATACAGTTAATATGGTTGTTCTGTTACAGGTTGTTTTGTCTTTCTTGTCATTTTTAGATTTTCTGTTGGTTTTGGTATCTCTGTAAGATGTGTCCATGTACTTAATCTTGCTTGATCTTCTTAAATTAGGGATTTCATGTCTCTCATCAGATCTGAAGAATTCTTGGTTTTATCTCTTCACATACCTACTATTCTCTAATCTATTCTTCCCTTAGTCACTCTCATTAGAGCTTTCTTCTGTGTCTTAAATATTTTTAAATATTTTCTTTATTTAATCTCTCTTTTCTATAATTTAAGAAAATTGTCATTCAACTGTTCTAGTCTCCTGGTTCAGTTATCTATTGTGCATTTCATTTCAATAATAATATTTTTCAATTTTAGAAATTCCATTTAATTAGTTTCAAAGCTTCCTATCCCTTACTCATATTCCTTATGATTTTCTGATTTAATTTCTTTTTTTAACCATTTTAACACCTTATTTTATAATATCCCTCTAATAATCTATTACTTGAAGTTCTCTGAGTTTTAATTCTTTGTGTATGTGTATGTGTGTGTGTGTGTCTGCTAATTATCACTCATGGTGTTTTCCTGTGTTCTTTAATCCTGGGTTGGACATTCATTTTGAGATGCCTCCGTCCTAAAAAAGTCAAGTTCACTTTTTAGTACTTCTTCTTTGGGTTGAGGATTCTTTTTTAATCCTTATTTCCTTAAGGACTCAGCTGTGTACAGTCACATGCCATTATAACAATGTTTCAGTCAGTGATGGAACAGGCATACAATGATGGTCCCATAAGATTATAATGGAGCAGAAAAATTCCTATCAACCACCTTGTATTTTGGGTGTAACTTTTCTATGTTTCGATACACAAATATTTGTCATTGTGTTATAATTTTCTACAGTATTTATTATGGTTACATGATATATATGTGTATAGCCTAGGAACAATGGACTGTATCCAAGTAGCCTAGGCATGAAGTAGACTATACTATCTGGTTTTATGTAAGTACTTTCCATGATGTTTACACAATGATAAAACGTCTAACAATGGATTCCTTAGAATGTATCCCCATGGATAATCAATGTATGACTGTATTTAGAAACATGCATAAATACATGTATAAGTAATATAACTTTTCTGGTTGTTTTGTAGCATGACTTCTTCAGATTTTCCAATTCAAATTATTGTCATAAGCAGACATCACATCCCCAAGAATTAAAGTGATGGGAACAAAAGACATGACTAGATCTAAATCAAATAAATTAATAAATAAATAGATTAAAGATGTGGTTGCTCCTCACTGGAATTGTTTGCTGGCTGATTTCTACCCATACTTCAGGCTTAATCTAAATAGGCTGTCCTTAAGAACATCCATTGGTTATTTTTTCTATGGCCTTGATTCTCCCTGCTTCCCCAAGTTGTTGCCCAACTTTCCAGGTAAATTAGAAAGATAAGACAACAATGATTCCTTTGTTTATTTGACATATATTAATTGAGACCTGCAGATATAGTAATAGATTAAAATAAAGTTGCTTCTGTAATGGGGCTTACATTCTATAAAAGAAAGATAGAAAATAAACAAATGCATTATGTATGTAACACAGACAAGGGCAATAAATACTACTGTGTTAATTCTTCATCACTGTAACCAAAATACCTGAAAAGAACAATTCAGAGGATAAAATTTTTATTTTGGCTCATCATTTTAGAGAATTCAGTCCATGGTTGTTGGCTATATTCCTTTGGACGTGAGGAAAGAGCATGGTGGAGGAATGCTACTCAAGTCATGGCACCTAGGAAGCAGAGACAGAGGATGGGAATGGGGCAGGGGGTGAACAACAGGAAGATGAACCCATCCAGGGCACAAACCCAGTGACCTACTTGCTTCTACATCCCAGTGGTTCACTCAGCTATCAATGGATTAATCCATTTGATGAACCAATCCACTGATGAGACTGGAGGCCTCATGAACTGCCCCCCCCCCCACACACAAAAACAACTCATCAGCATTGGGGACCATATTTTCAACACATGAGCTTTCCAGAGATATCTCAGATCCAAACCGTAAAAGCTACAGAAGAGAAAATGAACCTGGTGAGGGTAGGAAAATAGTTCCAGGAAAAGTGTCCCAAAGGCCTATTGGCTCTGAGCACTGTAAAAGAGAGGGAGCAAGCCACGGTACATGTAAGCAAAGGGCACAAACCCTCCAGTGAATTAGGGATTTTGTGGGGGGAGCATGGCTGAGAGAAGGGCCTTTCAGGTCAGTGGAAACTCCACGGTGTTATTACGGGTGAGGATTGATACCCCTGAAAGGTTTGCATCCTGCTTACATTTCAGAGCAACCTATGGTGAGAGAGGTGGAAGCAGGATGGCATATTAGGAAGCTAATGCCCCTATTTAGGCAGATAACAGACGATAGAAGGGCATAGTACCTGCAGAGGTGCCAAGTGGCTGGATTCTGGGTTTACTTGGAGGGTAGAGGTGGGTAGATTTGCTGACAGTATTGCTCTATTTTATGATTCCACAACCAACTGCTGATTAGAGGTCTAACTTTTCACTGGTGAAATGAGTAAAGGAATGAGGGAAGGAATACATGATTTTCAAGTCCCCTTTCTTACTTGATGTCATTTCTACTCATGAAATAAAGATTATCAAACACTCTGAAAACTGTGCAGGTTCTGCTGCTATAGTTAAAGCAGGTCTAATATAAATACTATTAATCATATTTCATAAGCAACACATTCAGCATATGAATGAGGTCTACTTTAATTTTTGACAAATTTCAGACCTATTTTCCGTTTTCTTCTGGAATATCCACTTGCTCTATGTCAGCTCTATGACTGGTATTCCAAAAAACCATCCATAATTTAAGCTCAGTCCTTAGTAGTTCTGAAACCCTTATTTATATTTTCATGAAAAATGTAATTGGCCAAATAAATAATATTTTGATATCAGAATCAATACTGGACAGTTCATATTTTTCTGTCAAATTGTTTCAGGATAATGTTCCATAGAATTGACTGATAAAAGGTCCTACTCAATAAAACACGTCAAGGCACACCTCACATACTGTTTGACTCTCACAACAACATAGTGACTATTTACATGTTATTGTGGACATAGCTACCATCACTTTTAACAGATTTCAATGAAATTTAAATGTGACAGAGACAAATGTCTTAAATGAATCTGTAAATTCATTGATAATTTTCTAATCAATCCTACTTTTATTAAATTATTTTTTGAAAATTTAATTAAAATTTTAATTAATTCCACTTATGAACTGCAATAATGTCTTCTAATTACGTGCTTACACCCAGTGAAGTCGACTGTTCACAGAAGTACTGGTTAAAATGGATAAAATCACCAAGAAGGCAGTATTATTTCTCTATGATACCTATAACCCAGAAAATTGTCCTTGTGATTAGTCCTTTTCTGTGCTTCAGATAGTACATTAGCAGGATCTCAAGCGCTGATGCTACACCAAGTGTGCAAGTATATAAACTGTGCCAAGAGAAATGCTGCCAGACATGTCAGCTTTCATGGTGGCAACTTCTCAGAGGTAACAGGGAATTAAACAACATGGATTGCAAAGAAAACTTCAAAGAACACAACATCTTGGGTTGGAAGGAACTTGAAAGATGGTCTCCTTCAGCCCTGCATTCATCTTCAACTTAACTTGATTTGGAATTGCAATCCTTTTACAGCTGTAACCCTGACAACACGTTTGGAGTCCAGCACTGTGCCAGGCTCTGCATTGGGGTGATGCCAGAGAAGGATAAGGAGGCTTCCTGCCTTGGGTGACCCCCAAATCTAGGAAAGTCTCTGCAAGTTTTCCACAGGAGGCCTGGACCTGGCAGTTTGTTCCCCTACAGAAGTCACATGGGTGCTAAAAGATTTCATCTCCCTTTTAAAAAAGAAAGAAAGAAGGAAAGGAAAAGAACATGAAGGGTTAGGATCAGGTTTTAGGTCCAGGTTTTGTGCTGCGCTCATTTGTGGTTGAAGAGATACTGAAGAGGATGGTAAGACCATCCTTAGCATACATTTACAGAACCAATCTCCTGGGATAATGCCACGTGAAAGTGAATCGGTCTTCTGTTGGGTCCTTGAGGTAAATGGAGTAGCCTCAGCCAGTGGACCTTCTTCCTCTGAAAAACATTCTCTGACTCTGCTGCTACGCACATAACCTGGCTCTGAAGCTGATCTCTCTCCTGCCCCCACACCTACCATGATGTTACAGTTTCCAAGTGGCTAACTCTGTACCCAGAGAGAAGATGCATTAAACCACTCTTTTATTAGTGATGATAATTACTACATCCATCTTTCATATTGACAATAATAACTAATATTTATTCCATGCCAATCATAGCATAATACTATGTCATTGAATTTCACAGTTATCCTGTGAAGGAAATGGCCCTGGTTCCCTTTGCAGAGAAAGGAGTGGAAATTCCAAGAGGTTAAGAGACTTCCTTGGTCAAGGTCCTGCTGCCAGTCAACTCTGGAGCCAGAATTTGAGGTCAGGTGTCTGATTCCTGCACCAGGCTCTGAACTTCTAAATGAAGCTGCATTCTGTTGTGGCAGGAGGCTGGAGACGGCTGGAATGGGACCACAACCACCTGCTCTCACACCTGGCCCGAGTTCCTGGAATTCCAAGACACCCCTCAAAGCACAGGCTTATGTCAACAAGACTTTTCTAGAGGAACTGGGGTTATCTGGGAATCTGGCTGCCAGTGTTCATTCTCTGATCTGCCTGCTCCATCCAACAACATAGACCCCACTTTCTCGCCAGCAGCCAGCGGCGCAGGGCAGCCAAGACTAACAAGTGTAGGCAGTGTGCAGGGTACAGGGAGCATGAATAGCTTCATTCTTTGCTGGCCAACACTGGCCCCATTGTTTTAGGCAATGAATAGAGCTGTGTGGAAAAAAATTTCACACACAAAGCAAAAGCAGCAAAATTTGTCTCTTTGTGATGGTTTCAAGACTGGGTGAAAAAGTCGTTCTTCACCTGGTGCTATTTTACATACTCTTTCACAAACAGAAAGCACTTTCTGGCAAGGGAAGCGCCTTCCCCTCAAAATTAAAAAGTTACAGGTCACAGCGCAGGTGGGAGAATTGGGAGTCAACCATGAAGTTTAACGGTACGCATTCATGGTAATGTTGCGGAGATGGAAACGGTGATGCATTCGTTTTGATTTAGTGGGACTGAGCTCTCTTCCCACAATTATCTTGATCTATTCAGGACATGCCAGTTTTGCCTGCATTTTCACAGAAAACAGAGAAATTTAAGCAAGTGGTATTAACGGATGTATAGGATCAGCTCGGTCTCAAGGCAAATAATTGCCAAATTTCTATTTTCCTTCCATAAGGCTGGGCTCAGGCAGTCCCAGACCCATTTCTAGGGTTGCATTGCTGCTGTAAATCACAACCAGACAGTCTCTCCCTGTGTTTGTCCTGTGCACACCATTAGATGAAGTCAGAGTCTCATAAAACCACTACATGCATTTAATGTCTAGGTGTAGAAAACAAATCCCTCTTTTAAGGGACCCACAGTTCTGAGTTCTGGAGGCCTGCTTCCTCTACACATATCTCATTCTCAAACCCGTGATAAAATCACTTTTGGGGGTTAGATGGTCTGTGATACAAGCAATCCTAAACAGAATGTTAACTGAATTACTATTTTGTGTATCTTGGTATCAGACAATTCTTTGAATCCAGTTTCTCCACAATGGATAGCGCCCTCTTTTTTTCTATTTAATATTAATATTTTCAGAGAAAGCAGAATATAGCAACGAGAGTATATATGGGTTTTAGGTGCAAGCTGTTTTAAATTCAGCCTACAAAGTAGCTCTGCAGGGTGACACCATAGTCTAGGTTGTTCTGGAAAGACCCCAATATATCTGTTATCCCTGTGTAACTGTTGATGTCACCCTGGTTCACTTTAAAGAGTGATCTGCTTAAGTGTTATACAATGAGGTCACCCTCTGTGGTGGCACCTTGGACAAGCAACTCAACTTGTGTCTTCATTGCTACCTTCATTCATTAAATCAGGACAATTGGGCCTACTTCTTAGGATTAGTGTCAATGCTAGAATATATGTAGCTCTCTCTACACATTGTCAGAGGTATAGCAGGGATTCCATAAGGTACAGTTAGTGCTAATATTTTTTCCATAGACCGAGCTTAGCGCACTGTTTCTAAGTCTTAGGCAAATTGTGGACTACTGAAATAAAAAAATAAAATAAAACAAATCAAACTTATGACATTGAGTCACCAAAGTTTTATTTAGTAAGTAAGGTATTATTAGCGGGATGGGGGGGTGCTGCCAGTTATAACGTTATGAAGTGTCTTTCTTTCATGAAAGAAAGTTTATTTTAAATGCTGGAAATGTAGGAAAGAAAATCAGAGAATAAAAAAGACATTCATTTAAACAAAAGTAGTTATCATTATTTTTTTAAAATTCATCATTAACTTTTGAAGGAGATCAAAATATACTACACCAAAATATACGTTATTGGCATAAGGATTATTTTGAACTGAAGGCGATTTAAAATCAACTGATACAGAAAGAATTCTCTGCCCTCATCTTACCTGCCTAAAAACTGGACACGATTTTCCCTTTGAGGAAGTTTCTCTCTTCGCAGGGAGAATGAGTTTACACAACCAGGCCTTACTGATACAGTCCTTCTATCCCATTAGTTCCCCCATATGTTCCTAGGACTTCCCCACAACTTTCGGTCCCTCAAAGTCCAAACTTTTTTCCTTTGTTAAAATGGTACGTAAGTTCCCAAGTCCAACTACTTTGAGTTCCATTTTTTCCTGTGAACTCCCAGGAGTATAAATATTCATAAAAATCAAACATGATTACTACTCTAACTCACGTGGGTATTTTTCCATAGGTTTGAAACACTATTGGAGATTCCACTCACTATAGGAGAAGTGTAAGACATTCGATGAAAGACTAGAAAGAGGTTCTGTATTGCGTCTACAGAAGAAAGCAACTATGTGCCTCCTGCATGGGATTTCAGTATTTCAGGCATCCTATGGACTTGGGCTGGCTTTCAGACTGTACGTGAGCAGAAGCAAAACTCTTCCCTGTTTCTTTAGCTTTCTAAAACATTCACTTTCGATTAAAAAGTTGGGAAAAACTGATCCAAGTAAATGGCTTTTAGGAAGGAATGAGAAAGCTCTTGAGTCCTCCCCACCTCCGTTCCATTTTTTCTCTGAATGCCATTTAATACTTACAACGACTTTCCTAGCATTTAACCTAACAATGCTTTTAAAGATTTAATATTACCCTCTTTTCCCTCAAATGATATTTGCATAAGCCATAATTAAGTTTTTGGAGTCTTATGAAAAAAAGCCTATTGAAAGAAATAAAGCAGGGAGGCAAACATTATAAATTGGAGTAGCTAATCACACAAAAAATGATAATAGCTTCCAAACTGTAAAGTCAAAATTTACTTATATTTCCTGAATATTATGACTATTAATATTTTAAGATCAATTTGTATGAAGATATAGCGTTGCTTTCTAATTTGCCCTTTTATTCAAAATGATCTTTAACAACTAAAATCTTGTAATCCAATATCATAATCAAGCCATTGAACTTTTAAATTAAAGCCAGGTTCTTTTTAAACACCTCATTTTCAAACATCAGGAGATGAAAAAAGCATTTATTCTAAGATGGAAGTTTTTAATTGTTTAGGAAAGTAGAAGCTCTTTTGGACCTGAAATACCAATGTGAAATGTCCTTTAACAATATGAATCTTTTGAAAAGATGCAAATTCATCATTATTAGTTTAACTCTACCATTAATTTTCTATTTAATGCAAAATAATACGTTTCATTGTGTTCCCATTTTGTATTTTGCTTTGTTAAAGTCCTCAGCAACTTCATAAATTCTCTGAGGAGTGAAAAAGTGCAATTCAAGCTGTACCAGAAACACAACTCACAGTCTATAATCACAAATTTATATCACATGAGGTCGATAAGCAAATGCCAAGAAGCAGCAACATTTGCTTTGGTCAGTTCTCAGTGACTGGAATGCTTTTTGCAGGATTTTCCAAAGCTTGGTGGATGATTAAAATAAGAAGGACATGGGCCACGTGACCAGGAAAATATGAAATGTCAACAATAACAAAGGAAAACTATGGAGGTCAAGACAGGATGGTGGCCCCTGGAGTTGGTTTCATTAAAGTCCTATCTACACAACACTTTCTGAGAACTTTGGACAAAAATTGCATTCGTGGCTTCTTTTTATTATTTCAACTTTTTATACAACCTCATGAATAAATGACAGGAACTTTAAATTAAACCTAAGCTTGCTACCAAACTAAGCTTTGTGTGTGGGACCAGGATGGGAACAGCCCCAGAGACATCTTTTTTTTTTTTCCTTTGTTTCTTTTTCTTTTTTGTTATCAACTTAACAAATGTTTGTTTTTAATTTGTTTTTGACAATGGATTTAATAAACTCTTACCTAGTTGAGATTTATGAAAGTGTTTCCCCCCCCCCACTTATCTCATTTATAGAATTTGCAATTTGCATAATGGTAAGACAGGGGCATTTCATTCCTGCCTTTCAAGCACTTCCATTCTAATTTTCATGGTAATAGTAAGTGCACTTAACAACAATGGTCCATTGATCCAGCGTGTCTCCTACCTGCCCTGGAGCAACTGGGCGATTGTCAACCATAGAAGCCACAAAACAGATAACGGAATCGACCATTAGTGCAAAAGCACTGCCTATAATGGTTTCAATAATAATTAATATGCAGGATAGCTAGTGCTGTCACACACCATTTCAGACTAGAATTGCATCTGTCAGTCCAAATCCTGACTCCATTGGAGGCATCCAGCACCGAATCTAGTTAGACAGCTAACTGAATTAAAACAAAAATCTACAGATGCATGATAAATGCACAGGATGCTATGTCACACATGAATGACTCCTGCGCAGGCCAAATGACAGATGTATTTCCGCGACTCCAGGCCAGGCTCCAGCACAAACCACTCTTCATTTATCAATAATTGGGCCTTAATTTCATTTGGCAGTGGTGGAGCAGCATGCTCAGCTTCCTCCCCAATAGACGAACACTAATTAGACTTTTTTTTGGGGGGGCGGGGGTGGGCACCAATCTTTTGATTTTATTTCAAATAGTCAACCACAAGCAAAGTTAGACTTGTCCTTTGGAAGGGAAGGGTCTGTTTCACCCAC